>NC_069362.1:100648333-101352500 GCF_021730395.1 Mercenaria mercenaria | reverse complement strand
TTGGGGAGGGAGATGGCTACAGGGCCATGGTATATCTTATAGAACATGACAAGCTTAGAGTCTAGACGTCTGTTCTCAAGCGTGCGCCAGTCAAGGGTATTTTGCATTTGTGTTACACTGGAATAACGGGAATAATCATTCTTGACCCATCTGATTGTGCGTCGCTGGACCATTTCCAGCTTGTGAATGTTGACCTGTGTATGTGGTGACCATGCACATGAGGCATATTCAAGTTGCGGTCTGACCAATGTTTTGTATGCTAGAGTTTTGATGCTTTCATGTTTTGTTTTGATGTTACGTTTGATGAAACCTAGTTTTCTGTTTGCATTTGTTGTGATTCTGGAGATATGTGTGTTTTTCTTGCCTTCCATGTTAACTGATATTATTAATAGATCTATAGCTAATGACGTCATAATAGTGCCAGTGCTATGTGACCTCACCAAAGTGCACGCTATTTTAGACAAAGTTTTTCCCTAGGGAAAGACAGGAATAGAATCTCTCTATCCCTGGCACGTGCTCGAACAAATGTATACTTTCCCTGCTAGGAAGGCAAGAATATAAGAATCTTACATGCCCATCTGTGTTAGACGGGGTTTTCAGTACCCGAGGGACAGTGTAGAATGGAAAACCGAGCGTTTGCGAGGTTTTTTATCCAAGCTGTCCCGAGGGTTGGGGAAACAGCTGTCTTATACAGGCAACATGTTAGATCATTTTTCTTGCCTATCACGTTCAAAATAGATCGTGGAGACAAGTGGATTTAGATATTTTCTGATAGCTTTCATTTATATAGTTTTGTGACATCACAATAGTGCCAGTACTATGTGACGTCACCCTAGTGCGCGCTATTTCAGACAAGAGTTTTCCCTAGGGAAAGACAGGAAAATCTGTCCCCGGCGCGTGCCCGGACAAATGTATACTTTCCCCTCTAGGTAGGCAAGAACACACATTCTATGCGTGCGTACTTACCGTGGTATGTTTAAGATATGTATTTATTTTGTTTATGAATTTAAGCATCGTCAACGTGAAAAAACAACGCAGATATTCCTGCGTATTTATTAAAATTTAATGACGTTGAGGAAGAGTGTATTCATTTACAATGTACTAGTATTTTGCGCTTTATGCCAGAATATCGTTAGCGCATGTTCATTTCGTTTTATAACATCTTCAGAATCCCTCGGAAACAGAAAAATGCTTACATGTGATAAGAATAATCTTCCCGCATAGAATTTATTAAACTCATAAAATGCTTGGCAGAGCTTCTCATCTTATCATTTTATTCAACTCGTGCAATAAAGTCATGTGACAGGACACTCATGTAATATCCTCTACATTGTATATAATTGCACGTGTATTTTGAAATGTGCGCACACGCAAAGCAGATTTCGACCTAGATTGTACACTAAAGTTATGTATAGGCAGTCTGTTAATTCAGTCGTCCTCTCTTGTTGCAAGACGGACTGACAAAATATGATATATATGACCTGTATTTCTGGCTCATATGACTATGTCTTCAACTTCCTTTCAATTTTCACTAGTTTTTGTAACTAGTTTTATGAATACAATGAGTGCACGGATGCTACTCGAGAGTACTCCAGAAAAATACAGTTGGGATCATGTATATGTTTATTTAGCGGGAAACATATAAAACTATATTTAAATTCTCCTGTGACAGGTCTTTCATAAAATGAGATAATAATTTCATCAAATCGTCAACAAATGTAGAAATTCTCCATATACCCCTATAGAAAATGTGTATCTTTTAGCGTCAACGGTTTGTATCTTTTAGCGAGCCTAAAAATGTTGTATCATTTAGCGTTAGTTTTGTATCTTTTAGCGAGACTCGATTTTGTATCATTTAGCGTTGATTGTATCATTTAGTGTCAGTTTTGTATCGTTTAACGTCAGTTGTTTAATTTAGCAAAGTTGTATCATTTAGCGTTCCCACACCCCTTTCGTTTAGTGTCGATTCCTTGTCCAAAATGAAATTAACAGCAAGTCGAAAGATTTCCTGCTGCCAGAAATTATATAGACATATCCATGTTCACGTGCACCAACATTTTAACGCACGGGTGGACAGGTGGACATATTATTTTTAAGCGTGCACGCACATTCTAACTGCACTAGATATACGCGTTTACTTATACATTAATAAGTGTACGCGTAAATTTATATCTACACACGCGTATAATTTAACGCGCGCATGCGAAATTCTATGTGCTTGTATATATATACGCGTGCGCATATACATGTTCCATAATGGGCGTTTAATTTTATGCATGCACACTTTATTCTGAGTGCTTGTATATTTGCAAATATGCATGCACATATGAACGTACACGAGTAAATTAAAATATAAGTATGTACCTACACATTTGCAATTACACATGTATACATTTTTATTGATGGTTTGACGTCGTGTGAATGAAATAAAGCCATAAATAAACTAGTGTAATACGGTTCTGACGTCAGCGTCATTTTAATTCGGATTTACTTGGTCGCTCGTAGATATTCTAGCATAAAACATGTGTTAACAGAGAGATTCACGTGCTGTTATAAAACATTCTAATATATGCACGTTCCGTGGTAAAGCGCTAAGGTATTACGGCCCATAACGGATTTATATTTCAATGGAAATAACGTCAACGTGAAAAAATCAACATATATCCCTGCGCATTTCATTGAAATTAAATTACGTTGAGGTAGAGTTTATATATTCATTCTGCATTCGTTTATGCGCTTTATGCTTAAATAGTTTTAACTCATGTCCATTTCGTGTAATAACATCTTTAGAACCCCTCGGGATTATGTCGCAACACGAAAAACATGCGCTATCCCTACAAAGAAAGAAGGAATTTTGATGTTTCAGCATAACAAATCTTGCCTGTGATAAAAATTCTTACCATAGAGCCTTTCATTTTATTATTTTATTCAAATTGTGTAATTAAGGGTGCTATAGTTATCTGAATACATGTTTTATACTTAAAATGACATTAACCAATCTAATGTACTAAACTTGTTGCAGTGATTTAGACTGAACGCCGAACACCATGTCTTTGTTGTAGGTATGGGTTCGAATATAGTATTCAAAACAATATAATATGATACGTATTAATTGAATTATAATTGCTAATACTCTAAAAAAAATCATCATGGGTTCGAACCTACACGTTATGCACTGTGCATTCTTTGTTAGATTTTCTAAAGTGAATCATCAGCCGAGATGATCCGACTACCAGATCAATCTTAGTATATGAACTCGCCCAAAAGGTCATTTTTGAAAGTGAAAGTGTATTTTACCCCAATAGAAAATTTATATCTTTAAGCGTCAACGATTTGTTTTATTTAGCAAGCCTAAAAAGGATTAAATTTATAACACTTCCGCTTTTAGACACAATGTCTATAATCAAATCGTCATGGAGAAGATAGTGCGGATGGCGCCTCGCCCGAGGACCGATCTCACGACCACGCGATCTGTAGATTTGCGCTGTCACTTTTGAACTAAGCAGGCTGGCTACATTTTTCTTCACTAGGGAAAAAATTCATACAGAAAATATTTCCTATTGGAACGAATTCCTATGGGAAACGCTTCCCTTGGGAACAGTTTCCTACAGGAAAGCATTCCCATGGGAATCTTTTCCCAAGGGAACAATTTCCTATGGGATTCCCAAAGGAATTCTTTCCCATGGGAAAACTAAATTATCTTTTTTTCAAACAAATAAACTAGCCAGTGCTATAAAAGTATTTTTATAAAACAGCTATGATGTTTTTCTAATAGTTTATATGAAAATAAAAAAATAAGGTTTTCCCATGGGAAATTCCGATGGGAAAGATTTCCCAAATGTTTCCCATGGGAAAACACCGTCCCATGGGAAAGCCATTTTCCCATGCGAAATGACCGTTTCCCATAGGAAATCGGCCATTTCCCATGGGAAACAGAATATTATAATAGCAATATTTATTAAAATAATAAGACTAGAATGATGAAAGTTGTTGGCTGCTATATGGTAGATATGGGCTATCATTCAGTACCATTTAAAAGTTCAAAACTTTTGTAGAAGTACTTGACGTTTTTGCCAATTATTGTCCGTGGCAAATTAAAATTGGCGGCCATTCTAACATAAATATCGTGCTAAACGATCTAAAGAGATCGAAGTATAACAGCCCTGACCGACTATGCAGGGGGATATTTATGGTCACTACATTGCACAAACAACGCTGCTGGAAATTTAGAATAAAAAAACACGAAAACCCACATGTCAACCAACACGACGTGTGAAAATGTAGCAGACTTGGTTTGATTTGGCCTATTTTTTGGACGGTGGTGACATTGCATGCTGCCGTCCACGCCCTCTATCACCCCACTCCCAGGTTGAGCAGAAGGCTCATCATTTGCACATGTTACAAATACCCAGCATCCGAAGATTTTTTCATACAGCTTTAATTGATATACTGGAATGCAATCCGATGATAAGCGGCATATAGTCTCAAGTTAATATAATGGAACAGCCTTACTAATATATTCAAAAAGCAGTAATACATGATTTCTTAGTTCTTCGTATTTATGAAATAAAAAATGCATCGCTATTAAAATAAAACTGTTCACAGTACAAAATGCAATGTTCAAAATTAACAGAACTATTTATTTCCTCATGTATGTTAAATACCTTTGCAGTATCAATGCATGAATGACCTGGTTGACAATGAATGACTTGGTAAGTTTTTGTGTCCTAAATGCTTCTAGAATATCTACCTAAACTGTTTTGTTTCAAGTTCGGTTCTTTCTTTTTTCGTAACATGAATAGAACTCAAAGTTCTTTCTATATTACTGATGGTCATTTACTAAATATTAGTAAAAGATAAGTCGTTTATATTACCTTATCCTATCTTATAGTGAAACAGAACGATCAAATTCCCTTTTAAGCAAGAAATGTAATTCTTTTAAAAGTTATCTTGACAAGTCTTGAAAAAGTATATATAAATTTTTCGGGGAAAATGGCGTCACTCCTTTAGAATTTTGTCCCCGTTGTGATTATTGTAACTTCCCTTTCCTTATTTACGAAGTATCCAATCAGAAAAAAAAATTTACTTTCTGCAAAAAATAGATATAGGTTTTAAATTACCATATAAGGAAAGTAGAATGTCAAACCTCAAAAAGGACCGGAACAAAAACGACCCGGGTTTGTTCGGGGTCATTTCAAAATGAAAATCTTACCTGAATTGTACACGCGCAAATTTTCTTGACAAGGTAAATTATTGGCTCTTTTAAAAAATTTTCCCAAGCTTTTTGAAAAAAGATATGAAGCGCATATAATAAACATTTATCATTGCATCTAGTGTGTCTTTATCCTTTGAAAAAATGCCCGGGGTTTTTTAAACTTGCAATCGTCTTTAAAAGGTTTAAAAAATTGATGGAAGTTTTTATAAAATATATGAAGCGGACACTTTAAGTTTGGTTTTATACCGCAGAGCTGGACTTAACAACCTGTTCATGCCACCTCATCATCTTGGTGAGTAAATTACTTGATTTTATGGGGTTGTGTGTTCTGCGATGATTATAGGGCGTAATTTTTAATTGATTAAAAATTGATGATAGTTTTGTGAAGATCTAAAGACTTTAAAGAAGACATTGGCGGACACTAGAAAGGACAGACCATGGAAACTCCAAATTCCCCCCATATACATTGTTTTTTGGGAGTAGAATTGTCAATTACATTTTCTCTTTTTAATTTAGAAAATCATGAGAAAATAGCAACTAAGAAAGCAAAACTAAGAATAGCTTTTTTTAAACAATTTGACATAGTTTACAAAAACTTTAGAAATCAATCTAAATTTTAGAAAAACGAATTTATCGAATTTTAAATTTGGACAAGGGGGGGGGAAAAAGGGGGGGAGAAGAAAAAAAAAACCCCAATGGGGGCAAGGTAAAACGGGTTTTGTGGGGGCGAAAAAAACATTGGTGTTAACTCCCCCGCCGTTCATAACTAAAATTTGTTGAAAAATGGGGGTTTTAAAAAAACAAACAAAAAAATAAATTGTAGAGGACGTTTTGTTTAAAATTTAAGGAGACACAACAATCCTTTCGCTTTACTTTTTCAAATCGATACATGTTTTCTTTCTTTCATTTTTTAAAAAATATAAAAAAAACAATATCAAAGTATCTTTTTCCCCAATTTTTTTTGTTACACAGTTTTTTCTATTTACAGTGAAACATTTAAAGGGAAATTGTTTTAACCTTCTAAGAAATATATATTTTACAATATTTTTAATAAATACAAAAATTATAAAGCGCGTAATTTCAAGCTAGAAAGAATCAACCCCCTTGCCAAGGTAAAAATTGTTTCCCCTTCAGGAAATTAAAATATTTTCTTGGGTAAATAAGTAAAAAGAGCAAAATAATGGCCCCCATTTTTAAATTTTCAGGTCGTAACACCTAAATTTTGTTGATTTTATTGAAATCTTTCAAAGCATTATTCTAAATATATGAAAAATGCAGATAAGAAAAAAAACTTTTACATTCTTACTTTACTTGGGCTTTGGATACATTATATCTGCTACAGAAATTCCCTTCTTTAAGTCAAAGCTTTTGGGTTTAAAATTTAAAAGGAAATACAAAAAGTTTTAATGTGGTAGTCTTTCGCAAAATAAAATTACATTTAGGGTTTTCAGCTAAAGGTTTCTTTTTTTGTAATTTTCATTTGTCAGTTTTATTAATTACATCTTGACTTCAAGATAAATCAAAATTTTTAAAAAAATTTGTAAAACAAAGTAAAAAAAATGCAAAAAGTATAAATTTTAGACAAACTTACTCTTTTTTGCTAAAACTTCCCTTTTTTTATGGTCGAAAATCCTTAAAAAGGGTAAAATATTTGACTTAAAATATTTGAGACGGACAGGAAAAACCCGATTAATTTAGCTACCCCCCCTTTTTCCCCGCCCCCCGCACCTTCCCCCCCAAAGATTCGTTTGGTGCATATCGGGATTTTTTTTTTCAAGAAAATGTTATGAAATTCCAAAAAAAAGAGCTTCCCATCAGGCAAATACGCCCAAAGGGTTTAATCAGGAGGTAAGCAAAAATTTAAAAAAAAAGAGAAATTTTAATGATTTTTTTTGGTGGGAGGCGGAGTGGAGCAGGGGGGTTTTTTGCGGTGGTATTACAGGAACTAAAGGCAAAAATCAACTGAAAAAAAAGGAATTATATAAATCACAAAGTACGTCCCATTTTTCCAAAACGGGCATATAAAAAGAGTAATACCATTATTCTATATAATTTGAATCTTTAAACCACGTGTTGTTTTTTTAAATTTTTTATAAGAACTCCACAAAAACAAGTTTTATTTCAAAATGTTTTATTCATTAGTTTAATCAATTTTTGAAAAAGGGAATTTCCATAAAAAAATAAGATTTAAAAAAGCAAAAACTTTACTTGTTTTGAAAAAATGGCTGAATGTCATATCGTAGAGTAAAAATAATTCAATGAATGTTCCCGGGAAACGTATCTATGAAGTGCTTGAACTTCGATTTTAATAGTTTCTATTCAATCGGTGGAAAAAATGTTTACTTAAAACACGTCTAGAAAAATTAAACAAGCGCGAGATTGTTCGACATGGGGTATTTACTTCATGGGGTTTTTCTTTCGTCGATTTTTTGTCTGTACTGTACCATTACAAAGCGATTCCCCCTAAAATTGAAATAAAGAAAGACTACGCCCCCTTTCCCCTTTCCTGAACGACTTTCATGACAGAAAAAGATATTACTATTTTGTTTTTGATTTTGTCGATGGTACTTTAGCAGCCGAGGCCCTCAGCCCCCTATAAAAAACAGAAAAGGTATATTCATTTTTCTTTTTTTTTTTTTTCTTTTAAAAAAAATAACGATAATTATTACTTTACGTCAAAAAAAGAACAATTCTTCTTTTTTGCTTTTCAAAAAAGGTATACCGTGTAAAAGAATTTTGTATTTCAATCAATCTTTTCGCCTAGTTTCAAAAATTTATTTTCGCCTGCTCTTGAACGAAGTAGGGGATATTTTTCAATTAATAAAGTACTAAGATTTTAAATGTGAATAAAAATTATTCCATACTTGTTTAAAAATTTGAAAAAGCTAAGGAATTTATAATTATTTTTGTTTTTCAAAATTTTTTTTCATTTTTAAATTTTTATGACCCGCGCCTGAGAAACCAAACATAGTGGGTCTGCGACCAGTTGGATCCAGCCAGCCCATCCGCGCAGTCTGGTCAGGATCCATGCTTTTCGCTAAAAGGTTTCTAATTGCAATGGGCAATAAAAGCGAACAGCAGGGACCTGACCAATGCGGGGTTCGCAGGGGGTCGGGTCCTTGTGGTCGCAAACCCCACATTTTGGTTTTTTCATGGCCAGTCATATTTTTATAAAAAAAGTTGAAATTTAAAAAAAAAGCATCGTTAATATGTTCCTCTGTCTTTCAGTGGGGGACTGGTTGGCACGAAAAACAGAGAAGAAAAATGTTCAAACCCAGTATCGCAAGGAAAGTAAAGAAAGTGCCCCAAAGAGAACAACTGTAAGCGCTGAGCAAAAGGTTTGTTTTAGTTTTTAAGAAATGTTTAGAAATCTTCCCGAAATATTTTTTGATCTACTTATGTATATTAGGTTTGTCAGAAAAGTTTTTGTACTTTTGAAAGGAAACGGCCCTTTTTTTAGGTGTATTATTCAGCACGTGTGATTTCTTCCCTAAATAAGGAAAGGTAATTATCTTTTTTTCCCTCGTAGACGGTCTAAATTTTAAACTCCGACGTCAAATCAAACTTTTACCTGGGAAATTTTTAAAAGGATTTTTTTTAATTTTTCATGTACTAGGGCGTTGTTTTTCGTCAGTAATTTTGATTGACAATTTTTTGTTTTTAAACTTTTTGAAGCATCTTCAGGGAAAAAAAAAAGGAAACGGCCATAGTTTTCCCAATATTCATGAATTTTACTTCCGTCTGACACGACTTCTGGTTTGGGATTTAAGTTTACAAGATCTTATAAATGGGTACGTTTTTTAAACTTTTAAATTAAAAATGTTTAGAAGTACAAATAAAATGAAAATGCGTTTGTTAAAAAAATTTGGGCTAATGTAGAACAACACGCTTTCGAAAATTGAGCCCCCATTTTGGAAAATTTAAAAAATTTTTTCAGATTTTCCTTTTTGTTAAAAGCAGTACGAAAAAAATGTTACAAAAGTTCTACGACATACATTATTTGCAAAGATCGGTTTGATTGCCTTTCACCATTAGCCCAAACCCTCGAATAAGTGCCCGTTTGATCTGTTTTTCAATGGTTTTTGCATGATAACCTTGCACATTTATAAATTCAAGTTTTGTAACGTTTTCTTTTAAAAAAACCCGTCATTCAAATAGTTTATTGGGGTTTTTTTTATGAATTTGCGATAAGCCCTTTCAAATTTTCTTTTATGTTATTAATAAGCTGGGGGCCCGGAGATAAAGGTTTTGATTTCAAATACTTCCCCCCTCATCGATGTGATTCGAGCCTCACTGTGGAGAAAAAGTTTCGTGTGAGGAAGCCTCCGCGGGCTTACGGAAGGTCGATGGTTTTCAATAAATAAGCAGGGAGGGGCACCTGGGGTCATCCTCCCCCCATCAAAGCGGGGAAATTCCCATATGCTAAAAATTGTGTCGGTGAGAAAAAAAAAAAAAAAAAACAAAATGAATAAATAAATCAATTGATGAGGCCTCAAACTAAGCACTAAATTGGGGATGCAACAATATTTTTCCCTTGAGAATAAAGACCTGGAAATGAAAGGTTTAAAAGTAAGTAAACATGTATGGTGTTTTTAAAACTCGGCAGATGTTTTTATATTTATTTGGTACTGTAACTGCTTTTGGACAAGCTGGTTATTGTGGATGTTTTTAAAAGGGAAAAAACGGGGACAGTTTCTTTAGCTGGTGCGATTTACCTACATTTAAAACTTCCCACGGCCGTAAAAAGTCAGGGGAAAATAATGTTTGCATGGTGGGGGAAAAAGTCGGGGAAAATTTTCAAACAAGGGGTCAACCCGGAAATCAATTTGAAAAAGCAAAAGAACAAAAATATAGGCCTGCAGTTTCTATATTCGGCAAAACCCGGCATTTTTAAAAATATTTCAGTTACAAAAACTTTCTGTATTTGTCATTGAAAAGTTACAGTTTTCTGTCTTTTGGGAGTTTGTTTAAAAAATTAAATTTAGAATTTTGATAAAACAATAGGATTGGGGAATAAAATTTTTTTAAAGAACTCATAACCTTTCTTTTTGCCTGCACCGTATCAAATTAAAAAAGCTTTTAATTTTTTAGTCCTGAAATTTGAAAAGTTAGAAATTTTTTCAAATGAGCCACCTGTCATTTGGCTTGTCTGGAAAAGCTACTCAAAAGACTAAAAAAACCCCTTTTTTCGCGATTATCTTTTCCCTCTTTTTACTTTTTTATAAATTCTAATTGCACAAAATTGCTTACTACTTTGCCCGATTGAGTAAAAGTGATCTATAAAGCCTGAATGTTTGGTGGTATTAAACATATTTGGCACCATAGTTTCACATGAAATTTTGGCAATTCAAAATGAAAAATTTAAACAAAAATACTAAAAACATACGTTGCTTTTAGGATAAAGGTTGTCGGAAGTTCTTTCCCAAATTTGGGAAAAAGTAGGAGAATAACAAAAGTGGGGAAAAGTAATATGTAAATTTACAATTTTAAAATGCTGACTGTTGAGTTTTTGCAGCTACATGTACAAAATTTGGTAATTTCGATTTTTTTTTGGGAGAAACACTACAAATGTATACTTGGGCCAGAATTTTTTCAAGGCTTTTCTTTTTTTGTTTGATATTATGTCATATCATTTTTTATTATTTTAAAATAGAAAGAATTGTTTAAATGAAAATGAAACAGTGATTTTTTAAATACCCCCAAACACCGCTTCTTGGGCTGCAGGGTGCCTACCCTATACAAAAAATAAAAAAACTCATCCAAAAAAAATTTATGAAAAAGGGCTTTTTCAAAAAATCTTATACACACTTCTAAATTTCCCATGAAACTAAAAAACTGATTAAATTGTTTAAAAACCCTATTCTATACAAACTAATAAAAAATGGCCCAAAAAATGGAAAAAAACCAAAACATAGGCTTTGCGCCAGCTGGACCCAGACCATTGGTCAGGTCCATTGTTCGCTTTAAAAACCCTTTTCAATTAGAAAAAGTTAGCGAACATTTGGGACCCGGGGCCAAATGCGCTTGATCCATCGGTGCAAATGTACTATGTGTTTTCTCAGGGTGCGACTAAAATGATAATGTAAAAACTCCCAAACTTAAAAAAAATAACACGCTGTTATCTCATATAAAAACAATTTTAAAAAAATTAAAAAAAATTCCCTAAGTTTCTAAATACTTGTCTTAAAATTTTTTTATTGTAATGCTTTTTTGGTAATGTTTACGGCAGTTCTTCCACATTTTAGACCTTTTCTTTTTTAAACCCATATAAAACACAAAAATAAAATCAGTGTACTCTTTCAGGAATGTATGCCCTTTCCCTTATTGTCGTTACATCTCATGAAAATGTTGTGCTTTGTATAACTTTTTCCCATTTGTTTTTTTTAAAAAAAGGCCCTAACTATGTAAAAAAACCCCGGGTGGAAGCCACTGGTCTATCCGTAGTGGGGACGGGTTTTTGAACAAAATTTTTCATTGGCAGGGCGAGAGGTCTAAATTAAAAGTGGTTTGTTTAAATTTCATTTGGGTGATTTTTGACTTTTGTAGAAAAAAAGGGGGGATGGGGTTTTTTTGGTGAATGAACCAAATTTTTAGTGGGGAGTGTACTTCCGGGTCACGCAGTGTTTTTTTGATGGGGATTTTACATTAAGAAAATGTAAAAGAAATCTCTTTAAAAGTTACTGACCCTACTTTTCTTTTCATTTTATGTCATTTTTTTTCCTTTTTAAATAGTAAGGTTTGCTCTTGAAATGATCTATTTAAATTTGGTGCACAAAAAAAAATTCGTTTTATGTAGATATATGGGAATACTATTTATGCGTTCGACCTATAAAAAAATGGGGGCAAAAATTGAGTTTGTCTAGATTTTGACAAAATGGTAGTTTGGTCAGTTTTTGGGTAGAAAATGAGCTTTTCATTGATATTTGTAAAAATTGAAAAAACCCAAAAAAAAAAACACATTTTCACTGTTTGGGGTTTTTTTTAATGCACATTTACACACTACATGTTGTCCATTTATAGCTTTCAGAGGTGACATTTGGTATATTGCAATGTCACACAACAGTTGATTTTGATGTGTTTTTTACATTAAGAAATGCCCCCCCCCCCCCCCCCAAAAAAAATCTCTCTTAGAAGATAATGACCCCTACTTTTCTTTTCATTTTATGTCAGTTTTTTCAAAACCCTTTTTAAAAATGAGAAAGATTTGCTCTCTGAAATGGTTCTGTCTATTTTGCACCTTTAAAAAAAATGTTTTTTTACATAAAAATTTTTGGATATATTTATACAAGTTTTACCAGAACAAGAAAAGTGGAAAGGGGCTAAAAAGAAAAAAGAGGCCTCATTAATTGAAATTAAAATTTAAGGTTCGGAATGGGGAAAGTTTTGGTCAGGGAAAAATGAAATTTTGTCTGGGAAAACTCAGGGAATTTTATTTTATTTGTGGGAACTCTGAACTATTGTTGAACAATGAATGTAAAGAAAGCAACATCGATACACTTTGTGATATTAATGGAATACTTAGTTAAGCGATAAGCTAAGTCTGTCAGTTTTGGTAATCATTATGAGAAATCACAAACTAAATTTCTTAGTTGGTCAATGGAAAGGGCTCAAAATACCCCCCCCTATAGGAATTGTTAGTTTTATTTTTAAGACTTAAAGATCATGTTTTAAAATAGTCATGAACATTTCAGCACAAGCTCTCACTTAACTTTAATATTTGACAAGAAAACACCAAAGGAATAGTATGCATTTGAACGAGATAAAAATACAATTTTTCAGATTAATAACAATTTAAAGCGGTCATCGAGTCACCGTGAAATCTATTGAGACTTGAAAAATGAAAATGTCTTTGGCATTGGGAAAGATTGCCCCAATAACACCACAGTTTTGGCATTTAAGCTGGACAAAATTGATAATCTCTATTGTTGGGGTCTGTTGTTACTTCTTTACTCGAGTCGTTTAGTTAATGTGCGATGTGCACGTGAAATTTTTTTAATAACCTCATTTCTATTGGATTTTTTGGTTTTAAGAAAAATGTGTTTTGGACAAAATTTATGTTTATACGTTCAACGGGGAATTTAAATGATTAAAAATTATGTAGACGGGAATGATATTGGGTAATTTTTTCTGCTCACTTAGCCCGTTACCCCAAATGTTTCATTTGGGAAAATGGCCTTTTTTTATTTTTTTTGTTTCAAATTGTTTAATTTTTGTGGAAAGATTTGAAGAAAGTCATGATTAGTGATTAACTTTTAATTAAAAAAAGTCTCTGCAAAAAATTTTTTAAATTTGGTAACTGTCATAGTTTCTGTCGGGTTAAAGGCAATTTAGGAGTGAGTTTCTTTCATTGATGACAAAAAATTCGACCTTAAAGTATTTAAATCCCCTTTTTATTAGAGATTTTACAATACAGTCTTCTTTTCTACTCACATGAAAAAAAGGGGCTTTTTTGAAAAGTAAAATACTAGAATATGGGGTTAAAAAACCCAAAAATTTCATTTTTGTGAAATTCGGCTAGAATGCATTTTGTATCGTGAGTCCCGGGCCCTGTGATAGGCTTTTAGCGGGGGTATCGCTATAGCTGGGGGTGTTTGAATCAATTAAGATTTAAATATGTGCTTTTTTTGTGAATCTACACATAAGTAAATTAAAAAAAATTCTATTATGATTTTTTTGTTCATTTTTCCGGTAAATATAAGTTTATCCGCTTTGTTGCCTTAGCAAGTAAACTTCTTATATTAAATAGTCTTTATCTGAAGAAGTTCTTTTTTAAATTTGGGTTTTTTTTCTTCTTTCGTTTTATTTCCTCGTATGGAATTGCAGTTGGGGGCCCGGGGAGAAGCACAAAGCTAAAATTCATGTAGTGTACTTCTGCCTTATTCTGCCGTCAACTTTATTTTTAACTATTTTGATTAGATAAATATTGATATGTGTGCTTGAGTAATTGAGTATATTTGATGAAATACTTTTTTGTTTTATTACACAATCCTGAGAGTAACAAAAGCAGAATTTAGTTAAACATATCTTGAAGTTTTTCTTTTGTTTTAAATTTCAGAAAATATAATGTTGATGCGTTTTCTGACAAATAAAATAAACAGCCAGAAAATTTGAGCTTAACAAAAAGAAGTCACGACCTTTAACCTTAAATGAAAAATTTGTATTTAAGGGGAATTTTTCTGCCAATATTTGTTGATTTAACTGTACATTTTTGTAGATTCTAGATAAATAAAAAAAATCTAGTGTTCCACCCGACCTGATGGGCTTTTCCCTTGAATTTTAAAATTTTTTTTTTTTGTAGTCAAAAAAAAGAACGATGAAAAGGAGAAGTGTATTGTTTTGTTTGATATTATCTTTTTTTTGTTGTAAGAAATGGTTTGGAACTGATAGGCGTAAAAAAATGAGGGTTTTTCCCCCGTAAAATAGTTACCTACCCCCTGATGCTCGGGATTCCTTTTTCTTGTATTTTTTTTTCTGTTTTTTTCTTCTTATTGCTGGGCTTAAACAGAAATGACATTGTTTCCCTTTTTAGAAATAATTTTAAAAAAAGAGATTTTTTTGATATGTTTAAAGAATATTTATATTGTGATGTTTGTGAAATATCAATAAAAGAAAAAATTAAAATGAAAAAAAACATTTGCTGCAACGCTAGAAAATCAACAGTCCTTTGAAAGAATAGTTAAACGCAACCCAAAAAAACGTTCACGAATTCCCTTTTAAACAAAAAAAAAAACTGACTAGACGCTTTTTTTAAATTTTTATAAACTTTTTTTTTTTCAGACATGAGTAAGGTTGAAAAAGAGCCGGGAATGAATGTCATTCGCTAATTAAATTTAAAAAAAGGGAAATCTTATTGGAAATTTTAAAATTCACTGTTAAAAATTTTCGTATGTTGAGCAAAACAAAAGTTATTAAAAAAATTAAAATACAATACCCTCGAAAGCGGGCGACCAAATTTTGAAAAATAAATAATTAAAAAAAATATAGATATAATTACTTTTTTTAAACTCTTTTAATGGAAAAAAAGGGAAAAACTATATGGAATTCTCTTAAAAAAGAAAGCAGGGAAAACCAAAGCAAGACAAAAATTTTGGTTGAAAATTTCAGCCCAGAAAACAAGATTATTTGTCTATCCTCTGTTTGAAGCAAAAAAAAGGAAAAGTTGTCATCATGCTTTTTACACAGAAAAAATTTCAGTTACTTTAAACGGGGTCAAACATCATTCCAAAAAGGAGATAAGATAAACATTCTTTGTTAAAAGTGTCTTACAAAATTTCGTCAGCTAGACTAAGTATTTCTCGCACCTATAAAAGTTCACTGCTTATAGTGAAGATCAAAACCCGGCTTTTTGTTGGAAAATACTAGGGGATAACATAAGACTAATTAGGATATTATCATTATACAAAGGAAAACCCGGTCCCCCGGGTGCTATTTTTTTGATTTGCAACGGCTTTGGGTTTCCCCCGTTGGGTTTTTTTGTAAATGTGTTCTTTCTGTAATTTTTTGGGGGAAAATTTTACAGAATGGGTAAAATTGTTTTATTGGAAAAAATCATTTGTATTAAAAAAAATGGACACTTTTTCTGGTTTAATGTTCAACGCGGTTGTCGTAGGGGGATCCCTTATCCCCCTTTTTTTTATACTGTTGCGAAATTCTTGGGAAAACTTTTAAAAAAAAAAAATCCAAATATAAAAAGAAAAAAGTTTATCATGTGAATTTCTGTTGTTCATATGCTGATGTACAAAAAATAATGCTGATGGACGAGAAGTCTCTAAAAAAAGCCATGCAAAATTTAGATTTTTGCTAAAATTTCGATTTTAAAACAAAAGTTTTATGGATAGGTTTAATGGAATGTAATCTTAGAAATTTTCCAGAACTTGATTACATTGGGAATTGGGGAAAGTTTTAAAATGATTGGGGTTTAAATTTTTCAATAAATTTTAAAAGAAAAAATTTTAAGCTAATATTTTACAAAAATGGAAGAAATTAGAAAATTATTTACCCAATGGTAAAAAGTAAACACACCCCCAAATTGGGAAAAAAAATTTTTTATAAAAAATTGCTTTATCAAAAATTAATCCCCTCTTTTGGTTTTTCCCCCTCCAAAGTCGATATTTTGAAATCAAAACAATTTTTAAACGTTTTATTTATTCAAAACAGATAATAAAGAGGGATTGAAACTGAAAAATTATGACTATGGAGGATTAACTTAGTTTACTATGGAGGATTAAAATGAAAATAGAAAATTTATGACATCCCTAAAAGACATGTATTTGAGATTAATGACTATAATACCAAACTTCAATTTTATAAAAGGGGATATTCCTTTTTTTAAAAATTTAGTAAATTTGGTGATGACTACTTGAAATTAAAATCCAAAAGTTTTAAAACCATTTTTGGGAAAAATTTTTTTTTCAGGAAAAAATATTTCCACTAAGCAAATCCAAAGACATGGGAAAGTTTTTTTTTTTTCTGCCTGTTTGGCTAAAATTGTTTAAAATAGGAGGCCTGTTTTTGCTCCTAAAATTTGTAATTAGGGGATAATTCTAGTGAATGCTTTTTGAAAAAGTGATGGCATTTCTTTCTTTTAATGATTTCTAAAAAAAATATCTTTTTACAGTACAAAACATTTTGAGTTTTGAGGGGTTTTTTAGCTAAAATGGCTTTTTCCCCATTAGGAAAAAAAAGGAAAAAAAATCCCTTTACAAACTTTGTCAGGAAATAATTAATAAAACCCAAAAAAAAGTTTGCGTTAATTTACGCTATATTTAAGGTCCAAAAATTTTTTCCCAAAATTCAAAAAAAAAATGGAAAAGAGGAATGAGGAAATTCATTTAGATAAAATTTTGATTGGAAATACACCCTAAAACCCTTTTTAAAAATTTCAAAAGATTCAAAAAATTTGTGGTTCCCCTTTTTTAAAATAATCATAGGATTCTTTCAACAAATCCTAACTACAAAAATGAAAGTAAGAAATAAAACCGGGGTTCCTTTTGTGAAAGAAAAAAAACCATAAAACATCTTTTGGGGTTGTCAGTTATCGAACACTTATTGGAAATTTTCAAAAAGTGGCAAACCACATTGTCCGAATGCGAATACAAATTGGGGCAATAATAGACCCCAATTTAGGTAAGACAATTGATCAGCAAAAATAATCTTTTTTTTCTCGGCCACATACAAATTATTCGTTGTAAATTTAAGAATCGGCCAAATTTACAAAATATTTAAAAAGGAAATTTAAATTTACTTTTACAGAGTTTACAATGAAAAAAAACACAGGGACCCAATTTTTTATAAAATGGAGCGATTTTTATGGCATTGAACAAAACAGAACAAAATTTTTTCTGGTTGTTTTTTAGAGGCCCATCCCCTGATACTGACCCCTCCTTGTTTTCTTTTTCCGCTTTAATATTGTGTGTTTAACCCTTTAAATCTGATAATTAACATCACTCCAGACTGCAGGGTGTTCATATTTACCTGAGCCCTTTTGTTTAATTCTTTATCCTTTTTGCCTTTTTTAATCAAAAAAAATTTGTATCTTTAAAAAAAAAAAATTTTAAAGATGATTATTCATTAGGAAGAAAGGGTAATCGAATTTTAAAAAAGAAGAATTGTAAGAGTTTTTTTCCCCTTTTTTGAAAAAAAAATAAACTAATCCATCATCTTTTCTTTCTTTTGAATTTTTTTTTTTTTTTTGCTTTTCGGTTTTTGCAAAATTTGTTTTATTTTTTTAAAAAAATTCTAGCCTAAAATTACTTCTACTACTTTTATAGGATATTTATACACTGTTCATAATTGAAAAATAAAAATGGTTTACATTTAAAGTGCTAGCAACTAAATTTATTTCCCATCTTATTTTTTGACGATAAAAAATGAATTACTACTGTTTATGTTTACCCTTATAGCTATTGTAATACATGATAAAACAAATGAATGTCATTAAATTTTTATTTAATTATTTCTGGGGAAAAAAACGGGGTTCCCCCTTTTGGGCCCGGGAAAAAAATTCTGGCTTTTTAAACGGGCTCATGTTTTGCAGAAACATTCAAAAGACTTTGGGTCTAAAAAGACCACAAATAGTAACAAAGCTGAATCATAATCCCCCTTTGGGAGGACACTAAATGTTCAAAAGCATAACCCCAATAATCTGATATGTCATGATGTAATACCATAAAAACAATTTTGTTGAAAAAATTCCAAACCTTTTGGACCCACTAATGATATTCACCGGCCCATAGGTCGAGGTTAAAAATTTCCCCGGGAAGGTCAAAATTTTAAAATTTGCCCAAAATATCATACAAAAAGGTTTTTATTACGAAAAACTTAAAAGTGAAGTGTGGTAAATAAATTTTAATTAACTGTTCAAAAAAAAAAAGTTACAGCCACTCAATACAAAATTTATTGAATGTAACAAGGTGCTGATTAGGACATCAATACACTATGGCTTTGCGGTTTTTTTTATAAGCCATGAGTTTTTTTGTGAAAAAGTTTTTCGTTTTTTGTTTACAAAAAAATCACTTTTTAGCTCGACTATTTAGAATGTAGAGCTATTGGGCCGCCCTGCGTGGCCCTCCCCGTGGCGTCTGCGTCCGGTCCCCCATTTGGTTAAGTTTTTGTATGTAAACTGGTATCTCAGCAACCCCTTGTGGGAAGGGTTGAAATTTACCACTTTTCCCTGTGATACACTTTACATTGCAAGGTTTCATAACTCTATTTTGCTTTTTTTTCAAAAGTATGCCCCCTTTTTTTACTTAGAAATTTTTTGGTTTAAGGTTTTGTTGTAAATGGTATCTCGTAACCATTGTGGGGAAAGGGTTTAAACTTCACAATTTTTTATTGTAAAAATGACTTACATTGCAAGGTTCCAACTCTGTTGTGCTTTTTTACAAAATTTGCCCCTTTTTTGACTTAGAATTTTTTGGGGTTAAGGTTTGTATGTAAGCTGGGGATCTCATTCTCCTAATTGGAAAGGATTTTAAAAATTCACACACTTTTTTCCCGTCATAAATCTGACGTGCACAAAGCCGGTCCCCTTAATTTATTTTGCTTTTTTACAAAAATTTTGCCCCTTTTTTTACATAAACTTTTTTTGGTTAAATTTTTGTATATAAACTGTATCTCAGTATCCCCTAATGGGAAAGGATTGAAACTTTACACATTGTTCACTGTCATGTATGACATGCAGTGCAAAGAGTCAATACTCAGCTTCGATTTTACAAAATTTTGCCCTTTTTAACTTAGGAGTTTTGGGTTAAAATTCTTAAGTAAGCTGGGATCTCAGTACCCCTAAAGGGAATGGATTGAAACTTCAACACTTGTCCCCTTCGAGTGATAAAGGGATGCAGGTTCCATAAAACCCATTTTTCTTTGTTACTAAAATTATGCCCCCTTTTTTCCTTTTGTATTTTCAAACGCAAAGGGTTTGAATAGTCGGCGTTGCTGTCCTCCGACAAATCTTGTTACGGTGAAAATCACTTTTATGGGTCTTGTGTGACCGTAAACAATTAATGTGATACCGGGAATTTTAAAAAGTCTAAATAAAAGCTGAATTTAATATGTTAATGCAAAATGCATGGGTTTTACTTTTTTTCGGAATGGTATGTAAAAAATGTATAAAAATGAGTACTAAGCAGAAAAAAACGCTGGTGTTTTCCTTTAAAATATTTAAAAAAACAAAGGTATGGGAGTCCTTCGGAAACATAGAATAGCCCAAAAAAAAATAAACTCAAGAAGATTTCACAAGGGTTTTAAACTGCATATGTTTTAAACAAGCATTCTCATCAAAGCGAATGAGGGGGTTTCCAAAAAAAAAAACCTATGCCTAATTATCCATCCATGTTCATAAAAATGGTTTCACAGAAAAAAGGATAATCTTATCTATTGAACATGAAGGTGAAACAAACTTATTTCGCGTATAACTTCCCAAGTCCTCTTATTCCAACATGGTTCAATTGATTTCAGTTAACATAAAAAAAACAAACTCTTTATTCTGCAAAAAACAAGGTTGACACGCGAACCGGGTAAGAGGCATTTTGACGTCAATTTTTAAAGTCAAATTGCCCCATGCGTCCATAATGAAACCCCGGGGAATAGTCCCAGCATGATTCTATTAAAATATTCAAAGAGCATTCTGAATGAAAAAAAAATCAAGGCCTTTTTTTTATCGTTAATTTTCCCCGATTATCGCTCAGATGCTTCCGTTTTAGCCAGTTTCGTTTTATTTTTTGGGTTTAATTTCCCACGATTAACTCTGAACTGTGTACTTAGACAAAGAAACCCCTCGAAGGCCCCTTTTTTATTTATTAATTAAATTTTTTTAAAAACGTCAAGCCTTTTTTAGTTTTTAAATTTTCACACTAGCACTTTAAGTTGCCTGTGGGGCCCCGCAAAAAAAAAAGTCCCCGTACTCGGCTGTTATATTTTTTTTTTCCCATGGGACATGGATTCAATCTTATTAAGGGGAAAAAGAAATTCCCTCAAGCCGTGCTAGGGGCGTGAGCGGTGTTGTCTTTTTTCCTCACGTGAAATACTAGTCATATGACTTGTATTATTTTTTCTTGGTGCATTCTAGCTTTCAAAAAGGGTCTCTTGTAGATTTTAAAATGAATTAAAACAATCGGCAACTACCTACATACAGTTATTTAAATTTCTTCTATTCCTTTTTCAGTCCTCAAATCGATGAACAAAGGATTCCCTGGTTATAGTTCCACGAAATGGGATGGACGATAAACCAAATCCCTAAATTTGCTCTGGAAAAGCTTGTGTTAGGGGCGTAAAATAGAAAAAAGGATATTTTGGGTATCAGAAGTATTTAGTTCTTTTTTTGTTTGAAGATAACCAGGCATTTCGCGGGAAAATTTTAAATTATTGAAAAAATGTCAAATGCAAAAAACATATAAAAAAGTCTGTAAAACAAGGCCCCCTCGGGAGATCCTGCCAGGGGATTCCATTTAACCATCGTTAAAATGCTGAAAATTTTATCCCTTTTGCAAAAAAATATCCACGCCTTTCATTTTGAGGGGTGCCCCGCGCGTGACCCCTACTATCGACCAATCCAAAGGCGTCTTTTTTTTTTCAAGTTTAGATGTCACTTTCATTTTCTTTACTTCCCGGAAAAAAATGAAGGGGGGTGACGTCTTTTCTGTGTTTTCAAAAACATACATATGCCCGGCAGTGATAAAATGTGCCCCCTGTTTTAGGTATACTTCTAACGTTATAAATCATTTTTAAATATAAAAATATTTTTCATTTTTTTTTCCTTTTAGGTACAGATTTCTCGGAAAGGGAGCATGACGCATTTTGGGAATTTTGGTTAAGTTCTGCCCACCCCTCCCGGAAAACCCTAGAGTGACACGTGTATTTATTAGGACTCTTCAGGTGGCTCAAGCAGTTTCTTCTTTGAACTAAATTCAGAATGAGTCTTTAAATGCTGACTTTAAAATTTATTCATTTGATTATATAACCGTTGATGCCCGTAACTTATTCATAATAATTGATGAAGCTTTTACAATATATCTTGGACGAAAATTTCAATTGTATTTTCTACCCCTCTGTTTTTTGGGTTTTTTTTTTTCTTGGGATATGATCATGGGGAAAATTTTTCTAAAAATAAAAATTTTAGAAACGAGGGTTTTGACCCCCTTTGTTTTAAGTATATGTTTTAATGATTAGCCCAGGTATTTCGGACGTAACAGGGGAACCACATTATGGCAGGCAGTTCATAAAGTCCGTTGTGATTGAACTGCTTTGATAGTTGTCCTGTTTTGTCCAGCTCTTGTTGATCTGCCTCAGGCAAAGTCATTGAATACATTTGATTTTTAAATTTAAATTTATCTGCGTTTTATACTGTAATTTAAAATAAATAGCAGTACACATTTTGTTCCTAATAATTTAGCTATCATTAAATTTGTTATATTTTCATAAAAGTATCACTAACATCTTTATGTAAACTTGTCATTTTCAGTAAACATTTAATTTATAGTATTAGGTTTTTTGTTTAGATAAGGGCCCCCATGGCTCATTTAAATGGGGAAATTTTATCTTAAAGTGCATTTGCCTATCGCAGTTTTTAAAGCAAATCAACCCCATAAAATGAATATGTTTTCATTTGGCACTGTATTTAAATAAAAAGCGTAACATTTATTTTTCGTCGGGGTTCAAACTACCCAAAAGATTTCTTATTTCTTTTCCCTTCTCAAAAAAGACCAATTTTTTATTCAAAATACTATAGATGAAAAAATTTTAATTTTATTAAAAAATATTTTCTTTGGACGTATAATAAATGCTATTCCCCTGGCAACGTCTGTGACGGGCAAGCTTGTCTTTTTTTACTATTTTTCATTTTTTAAAATTACTTACCCTTTCTTTCTTTTCAAGCAACGTTTTTCTGGTAGGGAATATTTTCGTTAAGTAAATGTTAAAGAAAGCGTCAAATTTTAAAAGTAACCGCATCAAAAATTGTGTTGTTCATTTCCTGAAAACAGTGTTTAACGTAGATAAGCGATAGCATTTTGTATTTTGAATAAAAAAATCAGGGAAAGAGACACATGCTTTGCTGCAAAAGTTTTAAAGGACATCGCTTTGCAGGAAACAAGAGTGGTACGGGAGTCTTAATGTGGTCAGTCAGTTTTTGAAAATTAAAGAGTTCCTTGGTATGGATCGGTGCATCCGTGTTGTTCATTTATTGTAAATATTTTTGTGTTTTTTTTTTTATTTTGTTTTAGTTTTTTTTTTTACTTCAATTTGGTTTTTTTCTTCTGCTTTATTTAACATAAATGGACACCAGTAAAAAAAGTCTTATTGTACCGCCCCAAACAAAGTTGTAAAGGGGGGTTACTGGTTTCGGTTTTCTGTCTGTCCCCTCTGTCTGTCCGTAACCAATCTTGTCCACCATCTCTCCTCTCCCCTTGACACAATTAATGAAAATTTACACAAGTGATCATAACAAAAATTAGTTTTTGCATGGGGCATGTTTGGTTTTTCAGATAAAAAAAATTGCGAGACGGGACTTTGTTTTTTGTTTTTTACTTTTAATAGACCAATCTTGTGGGACCTTCTCCTTTATCCCCCTTTACACAAATTTTGAAATTCACACAATGATCAGTAACAAAAAAAGTAGTTGGCAGGGCATGTTGGGTTCTTCAAAAAAAAAATTTGCGAATTACGGGACTTTGTTTTTGTTACATTCTATTTCATAAAACGATCTTGGCGCACCAAACTTCCCCCACCCCTTTAACAATATAATGAAAATTCAACAAATGACAGTAACCAGTACTTGTGCATGGGGCATGTTAGGTTGTTTCAACGACAAAAATTGCAGAGTTATGGGACTTTGTTTCTTGTTCACATACTATGTACATACAGTCTGCATATGCAATCTTGTGCGCGCCTAATCTTCTGAACCCTTGCACACAATTTAATGAAACTTCACACAAGTGATCAGTATCAACCCTAGTTGTGCATGGTGCATGTTACGTTCTTTTAGATAAATATTCTGCATAGTTATGGGACTTTGTTTTTTGTTACTATACTGTATACATACAGTCTATATACATACAGTCCACATAATTATGCAATCTTGTGTGCGTCAAATTGCAATGTACTGTGTCAGTGCATGTGGGGGGTACATTCATCACCTTTAGTGATAGCTCTAGTTATTCATTACGATATAATTCAATAAAAAAACGGTGTATCTTCGACATTTTTACAAATACCAAATCATCTTGCAAAAGACCAGTGATGTGTTAATGTTTGACATTTAAACAATTCAAAATATTGCAGAAGTTTCTATGAAAATTAGAAAGAAAATGCCCTGCCTACTATTACGAAAGTGTTGACCAGTAAAAACAGTAGAATGAAGAAATGTTACCTACACTGTGTGTAATAACAAGAAATTATTAATAGTGTAAAAATATGCATAAATCTTTAGAAATCAACATTCACCGCCAGTTATTTGATGGAAGAGTTCGGTTTGATTTTGGATTTTAGCATATCAAGGGAGGTAAAGCTTACTAAATGTAAAGACTAGTCGCAATTTAGGTATATTCAATGTAGAAAAAATATGATACTTTAATTTTAATATAATGTTTATAACAACATTAGCAACATTAGTATCAATACTCCAGTGTTTTAGTGACTCGAAACCCAATCAACAGTGAGAAAATAATTATCTACCTATCTACTTAGAAGCATTCAAAAAAATATCACTGGTTGTAGATGCGGATGGAAATATCTATTTCTCGGGTATCGCGGTAACAAGGGCTATCACTCACGAGATAAACAATTACCCTCGAGCTAGATGATCCCATTTGCACATAAAACTTGTGAAAGGAAGTCGAAGTTATACACAGCTGGTGTTTACCATTTCCTATGAATCTTGTGGCCCAAAGCCGGAGCATTCACTTGGTCACAATTTATAACTGCATGTGACTGTTCACGTACGTCGTTTCAAGTAATGAAGACTTTGTTGAAAAAAACGTTGTCTGTAATAGGTAAGCAAAGAAAAGTTTGATGTTAAAGCAGAATAAGCTAACATGTGATCAAAAGAACCTTATATTTGTGTCTTATTACACTTGTTGAATAACAAGCATAAAACACTCGACAAAACCTCGCATGTATGAAATTTAAATTGAAAAGACACTCTTGTAAGATCCTCTTTATCTTTCACCATGCCAACACCAGAAGCAATATTTTCCTGACATTATTTATTTATATTTTGATCTGATCTGTAAAACAAACGTTCTCTTCATTCCATGTCTTTTTATGGCTTTAACCAAAGTCTGCCTATTTCATCCGAATGTCGTTACGCAAACCAGCTCCACGTCTGAACGTATTTTTTTGGGGGGTGGGGATAAACTTAAAATAGCTCTTAAGGTTTAAGACTTTTATACATTTTGATAATGCAGGCGTTTAATTTCTGTATTTTCTATTTCATTTGTTTGTCCTTTGTGATTTGCACATATTATATCTTTGCATCTATCAAGTAGAGGTTTGAAAAGATTTAAGAATTAAGTTGTAGTAAAGGTATCTTTGTTAGTCTAGAAAGTCACTCGTATATTTGGTGAAACTGGTATGAAATTAGGTGTTATCGAAGAACAAGATGGGTGTTCACTGGAAAAGTTTAAAAGTGCAACGTCGAGTTTTAAAGTATAAAGGCAATAAAGAGTATATTTGTTTGTTAAATAACAATATCTTAGCTTGTAAAAAGCGTACCTTAAACTTAGGTATAACCGTGATACAAATTCTGTCTCACGAATTTCTACATAAATTGCATTGCATTATTTACAAGTGTTCAAATCACCGATGCAATCACAGTATGACTTGATCTTGATGACAGGGGCTCTGTATTTGGCCTGGTATTTGAATGTTGTTGCACTTCTACACTGTCTGTTTGGTCTGTTCAGTCAAATGTGCCTGCTCAGTTCTATAGTATTCCTTCTAAAGAGAAGGGATAATAAAATTCCTATGCAAAATTTAGGCTGAAAAGCGCAGGAGTAGGTGACAAATCGCTGTAACAAAAGTGGCCGTATTTTAAACCGAAAGTACAAGTGTTAAAGACCTTTCTGACCGGTAAGTAGATATATGCTTTACCTTTCTTAAAGTAAATGTGCAATGCTGTTGCCTAAAGCCAATTCTTAAGCTACATTGCATTTGTAGATAGCAGTTTAGAAACAAGTGCTTTTGAAGGTTTTGGCTCGGGTGCCATGTTTACAAATAAATGTCTTGATTTCTTACTTAATTTTACCTTTTCCCTTGAAAATATGACACTTGCTAAATGTGTCCTTTCTTTTAGTTATGTCAGTTATGTCTGTTTACAAAAATGAATATTTCTACTTCTACTGCCTACAATAACTGCCCATTTTCTTTTACAGTAAACCCAATTTCAGTAGATTGAAAATACATTAAGCACATTTAGGTTGACTGTAACAATGTTTGTCAAAGCTTTTCTTTGTATATATTCCTGTCTATTATAATGATGATTATTGATCATTTCCCACTTGGTTTTTACATTTTTTAATAAGCAAATCTACTTTACTATGTTTTACTTGATGACAATAAGAACGTACGAGAAATATTCATTAACAATAGTGTATATGCAACAGTAGAAAAACACATGTCTAAAATCTAACGCTTGGTACTTTTTCTAAGATCCAAAAATCTGTTAGAATGCGAATTAACTTACCGCCAAACTGATGTCATCTCTTAAGAAGCGCATTGTCGGATAGAAATAAATGTCGATCTTTAAAAAAGAAAATTCCAATCACCAATTGCCCTTTAAAGCTTAAAACATTTCCTCTAATGGTTTTAATGATAAAACTTGCACAGTAAGCACAGTCCTTTATCATTGTTACCAGTATGTGCCGTTATAAAAGGGGATATTTTGTCGCTCTATCTTGCAGGCATTTTACAGTTATTTACATGCATTTCAAGACTATTTTGAAAATAAACTAAAGCGAGGGATAAAAGTAAGCGTTATTTTAAACAAAGCCGTTCACTGATACATTAAGTTAAATGAACAAAGGAGTGTTTACTAGGCACAATTTTCAGCTGCAAAACATTTTCTGTACAATGAGGGCGTATAAAGGGAGGCCATTCTGTCGCTCTTATCCGAAAGTCTTTTTAGTTATGCGCTTTATACTGCTAATGAAGCCAAGAAGTCCACAATGTGTCCACGTATGGTATTTTTACACAGCATGGTAAAAATGCGAAATATTTACGCCGGTCGCCCTCTGCATCAAATGTTATTAATCAAATTACCTCAGATTATTTAACAGGCAAATCTGACGACCGCTCTTTTGATTTTATGTCGATCACAAATAAATATTCCTCTCACTACAGGATGTACATTAATTGCGTTAAATAGTGATGTCTTGTTTCTGACTGTATTGTTTTAGCTATATTTAACTCAATGTCCAGATATGTGCATGCTCTTTCATGCTTAAGATTGTTGTTGTGTTTGTCTTTTTTTAAACACTTGCTCAGGTCGAACTTACTGGGTTTAAAAGCAATAGCCCTTGTGCTCTTTCAAAACATATGTCAGAGATCAAAATATAATAAAATATAATGAACAATATTTTAGACATATTTTGTAGCTTTTTAACCATTTTATACGCTAGTTGTGACAAAGACGGTCTTATTACGTAATGGCGCGTGCGTCTGTCAGAGCCTGCATTTATATACTTAGGTGGCTATAGGAACAATAGGTAGATCTAACTATACTTTTTCTTTGATGTCATTCATTCCGTAAGGCTTTATACAAGAGCATTTTAGTGTTTTACATTACACGACTTCTGTTGCTTTTGCGTATGTTAGGGTTTCACCTGGCGGGGATAACTTTTATTTACACTGTCCTGTGATTTTGGAACATGTAGTGGGTAAGAGTGAGGTTATGTTTTGTTTGTTTTGGGTTTAACGCCGTTTTACAACAGTATTTGAGTCATGTAACAGCGGGCAGTTAACCTAACCAGTGTTCCTGGATTCTGTACCAGTACAAACCTGTTCTCCGCAAGTAACTGCCAACTTCCCCACATGAATCAGAGGTGGAGGACTAGTGACATTCATCCTTGTTTTTATGTGGCTATTAATTTTTTCTTTTCTTTTACGTGGCTAAAAGAACACTAGAGAGAACAAAAGATTAGCTACATTAATACTTATATGTTGGAAGGTCCGTCTGTCTGCCCGTCCGTCCGTCATAATGTGTTTCCTGAGCAAAACATTATAACTATTTAAGGTATTGACTTTAAAACTTATAGTATAGAGGTAGATGGCGATAAGACAATGTACGGAGCGTTTAAATCGGCTCTGTAGGTCAAAGGTCCATGTCACAAACTGAGCTCAAAGGTCAAATATGTCCGTCATATTTCATGTCCGGACCATACCCTATTAACCATTCAAAGTATTAACTTCAAACTTTGCATGTAGGTAAGTAGTGATGAGACGATATGCTGAGAATATGAATCTTGTCTGTAGGTTTAAGGTCAAGATCACAAATTCAACTCAAATGTTAATTCTTTCCGTCATATTTAGTTTTAAGAGCATAACTTATATTACTTCAAACTTTGGAAGTAGGTAGGTGGTGTTGAGACGATGTACAGAGTGCATGGACCAAGGTGGCAGATCAAAGGTCACAAGCAGAAGTCAAATCTGCCCATCCTATTTCGTGCCCGGAGCATAACTTAAAAAAATTAAGGGTATTGACTTGAATCTTGGAATATAGGCAGGTGGATGTGCAGACTGCAAAAATCTAAATTCGTAACACCCCCCACCCGCATTAACCCCCAGCCTGGCCCCCAAAATATTTAGTTTTCCACCCTTTAGTATCCTGTTACCACAACCGCACGCCACACACATACACATTCTAGCATAAAACAGCTGTTCTTGATACTTTTCGAGGATGTTTTAACAGGACTGTGTGTTAACAGAGAGGTTCTCGCGCTCTGGTGCAGTTAAACACATTTTTTATATAACTTTTATTAACTCGGATATTCCCGCGCATTTCATGGAAATTTTATGACGTTAAAGGATAATGTATTTATTTATTAGTTGTTTTTTTTGCGTTTTATGCTAGAATAGCGTTAGCGCATGTTGATTTTGTGTTAAAACATCTTCAGAATAAATCTTTAAATTTTGATTTTTCTTTAAATTCTACTTCCGTCCTCATCTGATATAACTTTTCGGGCGTAGATTGCCACGCTTGGCGGAGCTCTTGTTAAGTCCATAACGCATGTCAATAAAAGCATAGAAAAGCCGAGTCATGAATAACAAAAATAGAATTTAATGTCCGTGTAAAGGTACATAGTTAACTCATGTTAATAAGGCCTCACCAAATTAAAAAGTTGTTCATCGGATTTGCCGCTCGTATATTTTCAGAAACACAAAAAAAAAATTTTTTTTTTTTTGTTTTTGGCTTGCGCTCGCCCCATTGAAAAAAATCAATCCAAATTTTTTTGGTGCGCTACCTTTTACGGACGTAAAAGTGTATAAATGCTTATAATTCCAGTCCTAGATTGTTCTCAAATGGATTTTAATCAAAATAAATACATACTACGCACACATCGTCTATAATAAATCACAACACTTATATCTAGTTGCATTAAAGTTGTTTCCCCTTTATGCAGTTACGCCATTTTCTTCAAATGTTTACCAAATTACATGCTAAAAAATCGATTTATTTCATTGAAAACTGGATGGAGAAAAGCTTACTAATTTATTTGATAACATCAATCTACATTATTTTGGTAAGGGTAAATACTTATTGATGCATGTCACTTATCTGTTTTCTGTTTTTCCTGTCCAAATGATCAGCATTTGCATAGAAAGTTGGTGAGGTAAGGAATTTACATTATGAGTTGTTTTCAGAACCGTTTCGATTTTCAAATTTTCAAATCATTTAGTTGACTAATGTTAATGCTAATGCACGTTAATCTCCATTTCAGACTTTAATTGAGACTTTGTTTCAACAAATTTAATATGTTATGAAAGTTTAAAGTTAGAAAAAGAGCTGTACAATAAGACATCATGCTCGACTTTTCTGAATTAGAGCTTTGCCAGTAAAAGGGGCATGATAGTCAGAAGCTTTGAAAGTACAGAGCTATTGGTCATTATATAAAACTTAATATTTGATGTATCAAAAACTTTGTAAAGTCAGCTAAGAATGCTACATTTTCATAGCAGTAAATATTCAAGTCACATATGTATGTGATAAGTATGGTGTAAGGCCTAAAAAAAAAATATGTTTGTTTCCTGTAACCCGACCGACCGTAAGTTTTTACCGCCGACCGCAAATTTTTATTGGCTGAAATTCGAGATTCTGATCATATCTTTATTGATTATAGGGATAATTTAGTTGTACCCGACCTCGTCGCGCATAGTCACGAACGTTCCTGGTTCTGTCGACATGAAACAACATGGCGAAAAGCCTGTTTGTCGGTAGACTCGAGGTTCCGGGTTTTCACCCGCGAAAATCGAGACGTTTTCTTTGATGCATATCGAGTTCAAAAGTTCTGCCCCTTGTCAATCAAAATCTCGGTGAATTTCAATACTGTTCGCCGCCACAAGCGGAAGTATGGCAGTAGGCGGAGCGTCATATACTAATTAGCTACTGACAGATGTCAATCACGCCACGCGCCGACTGACACGTGGCTATCTCGCGGTTTGTATTTAGTACTTCATTATGAAAGGTGTTTATTGATCAAGGTGTAAACGTTAATTGCTAAACAATTCGTAGAAGAGCAGTCTATTATCATGTTTGTACCACTTGTTCAGGGGTCACGCTGTCGGTTGCACTTGAGCCATTTGCGACAAAAGATTAATTGTGGCCCTGAAAATCTCTAATTGGCAAAAACGGCCCGAAGCTATGTCTGTCTGCAAAACTATGAACTTTGCCTGTTACACAATGTTTACTGAACAAAAGGAATCAGTGTAGAAAAAAAACTTGTATGAACAACATCTGTTATTGAAAGGCGGGAGCAAATTTTCAACAATTTTATTTGATTAGTAATTTAACAGGCCTCGACCTTAGCGGTGGACCGTTGGACCGACGCAACCAAAAATATCGGCAGGTCCACTATCAAAAGTTGGGTAGACCGACGGTCAGCCAATTTTCAGTCACGGTCTGCAAATAAAATAAAACCCTTAAAAGTGAAAAAATAGGGGTGGTGGGGGGGGGGTGGGGGATCGTATCCATATCGGCGAATTCACAAAACGAAAGTTGATTTTGCCTTAGTACGGCATTCTACAGTTATAAGCATTGGTGAGTTAAAGTCAGGATAGCACGAATGGACTACTCCACCGATCGGGTGAGTGGTTTTTACGTGATAACTTTACCAAATTGAGTAATAAAATCAGGCAAAATTACCTGGATTGACTGGAATTTACCCGCGAATCGTAAAACTATCAAAACGTCATGCTGGTAATTTTCCATTCCACAGCACGTGCGCCCTATCCGTATCGTAATACTTAATTTACTTTTGACACAAAAAACGCGCGTAGTGCATTCATTTTTTAATATAATCGCTTCAGATATTCAACACCGCTTGAGAACTAATACAGTTTGAATTCTATAATAATTTTAATAAGATATCGACAGGAATGTAGGCAAAATTCTTTTAAAACGATCAAATTTTCATATAATGTTTTGTAAAATTTCAAACAGCGCGATCTTGATTATTTATTTCCTTTTTAAAGTAAATAAACGGTACATATTATGGTAATAAAATTCAGACTTTTGATCAGAAAATACAAAAAACACAATTAAAAAATCTTAAATAATGAAAAAGCGGCAGCAATTTAAATACATGAAGTAAAACGATTTTTTGGCAAACAGATTTCTGTTAGCACGGCAGAATAGGTTACGTGACCTCATGAACGTAAATAGAAATGTGGTTTTAAAATGAGGCAGTATGATGTCGTTGCGATTTTTAATAAGTTTTAAATGAGTCTTCGTACATATATTTTTTGACACAACACTTTGTTAGATATTCTTCTCAAACAATAATGTAAATTTCTTGAGGGCAAATAGGTCAGCATCGTTCACGGTCTGACACATTTACATGTCAGTTTATTCGGGATATTGCACATTCGCTTTTAAAAAATTAAAGAAAAAACTTTTTTACTGATTTCTTCTCAACAACTAAAGGAATCGAGAAAGTACGATCAGACAGTGATGTGTCACATGGCGCGAAAACATGACGTAATGCAATGACAATCTCGTGGAAACTATACCGCTTTGATCTCCACTGCAGATGCCACAATAACCGACACACTTCTTTTAGCTCTTTGAGGGGGTGTTAATTGATGATGAAAACGAGGCCAATTACTTAGTTTATCATCAGAATGATTACCGATAATTGTTGATGTTTTTTTTTCACTTTCAACACTGGTGCTGATTGTGTCCATATTTTGGGACACTTTTCAAAATAATTATTTTTCGGGATAACAGATTGCTACAGTCTTCCATTTTTAATTATTTAGAAATAAGTCCTGTTTCTTTGAGTCATATGAAGTTATGACGTTTACAGCATCACAATTTATGAGATAGAATTGGAGGTCCACTAAAGTCTGAGCAGGTCAACTAGATTTTAGCAGTTGGTGAACCTGCTGGCAACTGCTGAAAAAAGTTAAGGTTGAGGCCTGATTAGGCAGTTAATTGGCGATAATAAGGTTACTAAACACTGAAATGTTCTGACACCTACTAAAAAAAAAAATTAAAAAAAAAAAAAAATTCCCTACCTACCGACCCCCATTTTTTTCAGCATGTTACAGGAAACAAACATATTTTTTTTATGCCTTAAAGGTTATGCATTGTTGTTTATTACCTATTTTCTAACAGCATTTTCAAAAGCATGCATTATTTGATTACAGTGTACTGTATGACACTGTTAATACATTTTTTTCACGAGTTCGCTTTGTTGTGCGTCTACAGGATTTCGGGTGATCAGCTTTAGGATTGTTTGTATCTATTTACTATTAACTTGTTAAATGTTTAAATAACGATATGAACCATGCAATTGTCCGATACATTTTTTTTACATTTACATGTATATTTTACATAGTTGGGAGGTTTAAAAACGGTTTATGTTTAAAATTTTTAAGGAAGTTGTATACTCTTTACCGTGATAGTTTCAAATTTTCTTCATTTCTATGTATTATCTAGAGTTGAATAAAATGTTAAAGTATGTTTAATTCTGTTTTGATTATAACACATTTTTCAAATGAACAGAAATGAGAATCCAAGTGGTTCGAGTAAGTAAGCAGGTAGTGTATAAACATAGAATATTAAACAGTGTTTTATGATAACGTGGTAACATAACTTTTTCTTTAATCTAAGAATTCTATAATTTTGTTTTTATTGGTATTAAGCCCTCTAAAACAGCTAATATAGTGTCGATAACAAAAACAAAGAAACCTGTACAAAATGTTTATATCTAGAAATGTAAAATTATATAGGTTGTCTTTGGAAATGATATTTTTTCTATTACCTTTGTAACAAATAATATAAAATATATCTATATAATGTTGCGCTGATATAATAGGGTTATTATAATATTAGTGTCAGGTTGGATCATACGAGGTGCGCAAGCGCCAAGTTTGATCCGCCCTGGCATTTGTTATAAACTTCCAGAATCCACGAGATTTATTATATACATCCACCTTATGTTTGTTGTTTTGTTATCAAACAAAATCTTCAATGTTTATCGATGTTTAAATAGAACTGAGTGTACTGTCGCTTGATATCCTTTAATATTATGTATCTATTCAGTGATTATTTACCGTACCTTTCTATTGAATTAAAACTTGTGTTTTATAACTTATAACGTTTTTATTTTTTAATATTTGAAACATGATAACATAGTTGTTTCACCTTTCCTGGAGCATTATAATATTTCCCTTACACGTTAGGTAAGATAATTGATTCATATACATTCAAACACCGATCAAAGTTCAACGTACATACTGTAGTTAAGTATGTATTTCTAGAAAAGAATGAATATATTTTTACATCACGTTGAAATATAGTAAAATGGCTTAACGTTCTTTGCTCATTCCTATGTTCCAGTGAATTCTTTAACAAGAGCTCCGCAAATCGGGAAATATATGCCCGAAGTTCTAGATCAAAGGAGGGGGTAGTAAAATTTATTCTGTGTGTGTGTCGGAAGGGGTGTAAAGTCGCGGTGGATGGGTGATTGGATTGCATGAAAAAAAAAGAAATAAAAATATCAAGCTACAAGTTCGTGGTCTAAACTTAACTTAATACACAAAGTACTGTGTATGCCGCTTCATTGTTCATACATGAAATACATTGTCTTGGCCTGATATATGCCTCTAACTAGACACTGATATTTCTTTTCTTTTTTCACGGAAGTCGTGTATAATTACCATCATGGAAACACAAAAGAATACAGTTATTCTGTGACAAATGAGAGAACCATGTCTATAAAAAAAAATACCTGCCTCATATTATCAACAACTACAAGATAACGGTAGACTTTAGTGTACGGGGTCTTTATCATAACATCACTGCTTTGTAAAAATAAAAAGGCTATAATTATTTCTGCCTTTAGACACGCACAAATTCAAACTTACGGGTATACGTCATCCTTGTTATGATCAGTTTATGGATTCATTCCAAGAGCAAAGGTTAGATGTAGAACAGATAATTGATCAAATATTGGATATTCTGTGATATAAATTTTGTAAGAGGGTTTACCTAAAATGTTTGAGTTATTTTTCTTCTTTTAAATGTTTGATCTGGTAAACAACGTGTTGTGTTTTTTTTTTCTTCAAATATATGAACACATATAAAGCATAAATTCATAAATAAACTTTTTACATTATTTACATATCGTTGTACACCTTGTTTATAATATCTACAGCGCAAAATTCTAAGAACATTAAAATTTGATTACGTTCAATATTCCGGTGAAAAAGAAAGGAAACCTAAACCTACATACACGTGCTTTTACATCTTTTAACGCAACAAGATTAATCAGTATGAGCGGTCAGGAAAAAATATTATCTTATTCGTATTACATATTATTAGTTACTATTTCACATTTATTGCTCGGCGCGAAGCACTGCGCAGTCAGAGGCACAGTAGTCTACTTACTAAGATTAAGACACTTTGGTTATCTAATCTAGTTCACCTGAATTTGTCAAATTTAACCTATCAACTGTGTGTACACGGTGAACTAGAGCAGTGTAACTGATTTTGTTTGCTGTAAAATATTGAACTAAAAAGATCTTGAAATTGAAAAAGGGCAAAAATCCACTTTTATAAGGTTGAAATTTATTACTTGCATTAATATTTCTAACATATGTATTGGATTACATGGCAGTATCTATTGTACAAGTGAGATGCTGTTTTTTTCATACAGCTTGACTGAAAAGAAAATGATGCAACAATGATTTCAATCAACCTATGTGTCAGAAAATTGAAAAACAAAAGTTGGATACTTTGTGTAATATTTTAATACCGTAATATATAATGCAATACATATGTTTACAACGTTGATGCAAATAATAAATTTAAGTCTTTTAAACGTGGATTTTTACCTTTTCCAATTTCTAATTTCTCTTTAATTCAATATTTTAAACACAAATTTAGTCACAGTACTCTAGATCATAATGCACATATAGTTAATGACACATTCAAGTGAACAAAATAAGATAACCCAATATTTTGAGATAAAATCTTAGTAATCTATTACTTGTCCTCTTATTGCTCAGTACTTCCTGTCCAGCAATGACTACGGAATAGTAACCTATGTAATTTTATACATATGGTTTGTTTTTCTCCAAGTTATACAATTAAATTAAAAAAGAACAGAAAATGAGTAACTCTTCTTATATTGTAGAACCTGACAAATTATATATATATACAGTTATACAATCAAGGAATGAACTTGTACTATATTAAGATGGCCTGACTAACACGATGCACGAGCTGGTTTCCTATGCCAGAATTTAACTATTTGGCCCTGGTTTATTCTTCCACACCAAATTTTAAAAATCATAGCAATTTGCTAACTACCGCTCCTTAATTCCTTCTGGTCTCAAATTGAGTTTAATTTCTTGATACAAAATATGAGTAGATATATATTTTAAGAAGAGGAAAAAAAGAATGTTCTTACGATTTATAACTGCTAATTATGTCCAGAAACTTTTACCATGGTGTCTGTATGCTGCTGTGCTGCTACTGTTGTTTTTGTTGTTGTTTGTGAATTTGTGTGGGGGTGTGGGGATGTTTTATCAATCTGGTTCCATATTCATTGGTTTATAATTAATTTTACTTAAACACTTTGAGAAAATACAGCTGCAGTTTTTAGCTCACCTGAGCAATGCTCAGGTGAGTTTTTCTGATCGCTCGATGTCCGGCGTCCGTCGTCTGTCTGTCCATCTGTCGTCTGTCGTCCGTCGTCCGTCGTCTGTCGTCTGTCGTCCGTCAACATTTAGCTTGTGTATGCGATAGAGGCTGTATTTTTCAACTGATGTTCATGAAACTTGGTCAGAATGATTACCTTTATGAAATCTAGGCCGAGTTTGAAAATGGGTCATCTCGGTTCAAAAACTAGGTCACTAGGTCAAATCAAAGAAAAACCTTGTGTATGCGATAGAGGCTGTATTTTTCAATTAATCTTCATGAATATTGGTCAGAATGATAACCTTGATGAAATCTAGGCCGAGTTCGAAAATGGGTCATCTCGGGTCAAAAACTAGGTCACTAGGTCAAATCAAAGAAAAACCTTGTGTATGCGATAAAGGCTGTATTTTTCAATTAATCTTCATGAATATTGGTCAGAATGATAACCTTGATAAAATCTAGGCCGAGTTCGAAAATGGGTCATCTCGGGTCAAAAACTAGGTCACTAGGTCAAATCAAAGAAAAACCTTTTGTATGCGATAGAGGCTGTATTTTTCAATTGATCTTCATGAATATTGGTCAGAATGATTGCCTTGATGAAATCTAGGCCGAGTTCGAAAATGGGTCATCTTGGGTCAAAAACTAGGTCACTAGGTCAAATCAAAGAAAAACCTTGTGTATGCGATAGAGGCTGTATTTTTCAATTATTCTTCATGAATATTGGTCAGAATGATAACCTTGATGAAATTTAGACCGAGTTTGAAAATGGGTCATCTCGGGTCAAAAACTAGGTCACTAGGTCAAATCAAAGAAAAACCTTGTGTATGCGATAGAGGCTGTATTTTTCAATTGATCTTCATGAATATTGGTCAGAATGATTGCATTGATGAAATCTAGGCCGAGTTCGAAAATGGGTCATCTTGGGTCAAAAACTAGGTCACTAGGTCAGATCAAAGAAAAACCTTGTGTATGCGATAGAGGCGGTATTTTTCAATTGATCTTCATGAATTTTGGTAAGAATGATAACCTTGATGAAATCTAGGCCGAGTTCGAAAATGGGTCATCTGGGTTCAAAAACTAGGTTACTAGGTCAAATCAAGGAAAAACCTTGTGTATGCGATAGAGGCTGTATTTTTCAACTGATCTTCATGAAATTTAGCCAGAATGATTACCTTGATAAAATCTTGACCGAGGTCGAAAATGGATTATCTGGGGTCAAAAACTAGGTCACTAGGTCAAATCAAAGAAAAAACATTGTGTATGCAATAGAGGATGTAGTTTTCAATTGATCTTCATGAAATTTGGTCAGAGTGGTTGCCTTGATGAAATCTAGGTCGAGTTTGAATATGGGTTATCTGAGATCAAAAACTAGGTCACTAGGTCAAATTAAAGAAAAATCTTGTGTATGCGATAGAGGCTGTTTTTTTCAATTGATTTTATGAAATTTGGTCAGGATGATTGCCTTAATGAAATCTAGGTCGAATTTGAATATGGGTCATCTGAGGTCAAAAACTAGGTCACTTGGTCAAATCAAAGAAAAAACTTGTGTATGTGATAGAGGCTGTATTTTTCAATTGATCTTCATGAATTTTGGTCAGAATGATTGCCTTGATAAAATCTAGGTCGAGTTTGAACATGGGTCATCTAGGGTAAAAAACTAGGTCATATCTAAGAAAATGCTTGTTTTATTGCAAGAGACCAATTTTTTGGTCCAATCTTAATGAAAATTGGTCAGAATATTTGTTTCCATGAAATCACTAGGTCAAACATGTTTTACACTGTTATGGTGTGTTTCTTAGGTGAGCGACCTAGGGCCATCTTGGCCCTCTTGTTTTATTTGTCATTAATAATTTTTAAATGATTTTCCTGAACGACCCTCATTTTATGTCCTCAAGGTCTATGTCTATGTCTATGTCTATTATAATGATGATTATTGATCATTTCCCACTTGGATTTTACATTTTTTAATAGCTATGTTGAACACTTTCTAAAAAAAAATAGTTTACAATTATTTTCATGTATTTAAATTGCGGTGTGAATTAAAAAAAAAATAATGAGTATTTCTGAAGTTAAAAAATGTTTCAAATCAGCACTAATAATAAATAGATCTTAATATATAATTATGCCGAATATTTTTATTAATAAATAGACAAGAATGACTTGAAGAAAAAGCACCTGGGAGTTTTAGAAGTATTTTGAGAAGGAATAAAAAGGTATTATTGAGACTAATATTATTTTGAATTCTTTTGGATTGTTTGAAGCAACCCGTCTGCTATATCTTTCCGCTGCAGTTTCTTTTGTTGCGGGCCTACTTTGTGAGTAATGGCTTTCTATCTATGTTTTAGGTGCTCTGTGCGTCCGGGAAATTAACCCTTACCATTTATTTTTCGAATAATTAGTTAGTAATAATAGAAGTACTTGTAACGTTATTAATAATAGCTATGATAATTATCATCGACATCTTCTTAACAATTGTAATAATAATAATAATAATAATAATAATAATAATTTTGAAACTATACGAAAGCAAAGATATGTTGTACGTCGCATATATAACGGTAAGTTATTTGACCTATATTCGGCTTTGCATGTGACGCACTTCCGACTGGAGAGCACTTCCGTCTGAAGTCACGTGTATCCTGTGTATAGCTTTTTACAATCGTTTACATTATGTTGAGAAAACTTTAACATAGGAAGAAAACGTTTTGCATTACTTATAATCTCATAAGACAAATTTATTCCTATTGAGATTATTGTTTTGATCAAGGATCCCTCCAATATTTCGGATAAATCTATATAGTATAGCGAAGTTCGCAGTTCACAAGCTTCGTTCTCGTTCTTCATATCTGAAATATGTCATGTCATATAATCTGTTCTAAAATTCTTAAAAAAATTATTGTAAATAAGAGCATCAGAATACAAATAAATGTTTATCATGTTGACACATTTTGTCTAATGGAAATTTACATAGAATTTTCAGAATGACGTGACGTGCCGCCCAAAGCTCGAAATTGAAATAAACATTTTTTTTAATTCTATCGGATAATACTCCAAAAGAACCTTGGTGAATATTAATATGTAACCAGACTTTAAGGGATAATATCGGTAGGGAATCACGTGGTTGTTTGTATGATATTCCGGTTATATAGCAGTAATTCGGTCAAAAAATGTGCTTCCGTAGTGTAGTCGAAAAAAGTCCCTAGTAAATAGATCCTAATTTTTCCATTTTTAACGAATTTGCGCGTAAACCGGGGACCAAATCGGCTTTATTTCACTCGTAGAATGTATTTTACATAAAATAAGACACTTTTCATACTGATATTCGCATGGTTTTGAGTTGTTTACTTGAAAACGAAAGTAGGGTGTTTATTCTGCGGACCGCTTTGTGAAATGCTGCAATATGAGGTTGACCTGCATTTCCCTGCATACTATTCAATACCCCTTTTTTCCTTTCGTTTTCTTGAAGCAAATGTATGGATATCTTGTGGAAAATAGGTCTACGACGAAGTGAAGATCTAGAAACTCTATCAGAATTGATCTGAAATATCTGATTTTTATATGAAACAAAGAACAATTTCTTTTATTGGTATATAGCCTCCCTGCGAATAAACGGAAATTGTCGTCCGCCATATTGTTTGATTTTCTTCAGTTTATATGTGAATATTTCTCAAGAAATATGGGTAAAACTGCTACTACATTCAATTTCCAACATTGCAAGATTTGTAGATATGTAGTGAGAAACTCTGGGAAAATAAACTGAATTTCAAGTCTGTCGAATTGTGACCGAGATGAGTAAACAACTTTTCAGTAACGAAACAGAAACCGTATATGTTTGTCTTTTGAAAACTAGCTCTCTTGTTACAAAACTTGAAATTTATTATCTTACCTTCGAGTCCATTACATAGAAAACCTCATTTCTCAGCATTTTGCAATGCTTTCAATTGGATTCGAGTACGGCCGTGTAGGTGAGACTATGTCCCAATACCTGTTTTTGAGCAAGATGATTCCTGTATATAATTTAACCATGTTTATAAATAAATGTTTAATAAATAAATTAAATAAATACAAACTAATTAGAAGAGGGGAATCATTTTGCACTACACAAGTCTGTGTTAAAAGGGGTATTCATGAAGAAAGTTCGCTTTTAATACAATATTTATACTAGTGTTAGTTGTCCTGGCTATTATGGTATTTCATAGACAAAATATTAATTACAATCTTTTAAAATCATTCAAGATCTAAATGGTATATCAATTTTATATATTAAGTAGTTGTCTTATTAGTTGGCTTCATAAAGTACTTTGTAGAAACAATCAATTTCAGTATTTTCATTTCTTTTCCAGTGCAAACAACTATTGAAAGTGTTTCTTCTTATATGGTTAGGTAAATGACTACTTGACCAGTTGAGAACAAACATTATCAATGGTTAAGCAACAATCATGAAATAAAAGAAATATCCAACAGTAAAATTCAGTAACTGTTCTGTCAGAACGTTAGCAGAGAGAATGATAATACATTATGCAGTTTAATAAATTAAAAAAAAATCAAAATAAAACATAAAATTATAGTCATTGGCCATTTATATATAATAGCTCACAAAAGCTAAAGAGACTGTGAAGTGTTTATTTCAAAATTATTTTTTTTTTAAAAAGCAAAAGGTGATACATATTTCTATTTTGCCAGGTAAAAATGTAACTGCAATTGAAAATTTGAAGGTTCCTTGAAATGAAAGGTGAAAATTTGCCAGAAATTGTAATAGTTTATAAGAAAGATCTGACCTTAAATTGACTCATAAATTAAATTAAATTAAAGCTTATTAACACAGACTACTTTATCAATTAAATTAAATTAAAGCTTATTAACACAAACTACTTTATCAACCTAGTATAACCCTCCTTGTAACAATATACACAATACTAACAACGCCCCTGGAACACTAGCTTGACATTTTGTGGTGTTTGGAGTCGCGCGCACCTTTGACGTCATTTTACATGGAACTTCTTTCGGGACTACTTTCGCTATTCACCGAAATGCCGTATTTTTACGTTCGCTTTGAATTGACATTGTAAAACCCCTTGTACCTACAGCATGTATAAGGTACAAAGCTACAATACAGGACAAGTAACAACAGTTGCTAAACACGAACTCGTAAAAGGGCTGCCTGATTTTGATTTTCAGGGCTTATTTGACCGTTTCTTGCCAAATGAAATTGATCAGTTCATAGTTAATGATTTTGATGAGTTTGTTGATGGAAGCAAATTGCACATAACCATTTTCACAAGTCAATATGCAACAGTGAAATAGTTTTAAAAGGAGCATATTGTTTGACAATATCGAGGTAAACTGTCGGTATGATTAAACTTGTCGTTTTCTATGACAGATATGTGTTAAACATGCCTTTATCATCTTGATTTGTTGCGGGCATCAATAACGATAATGTCATGTTGACCAAACAACATATGTAGATTTACAATCATCAACAGACGTTAAAATTTAGGTGTACAACACTAATTTTCTTACAAATGTTCAAATTTTGAAATCTAATACAAACTAGATTGGTATACAAACGGCATGCATGAAAATGCAACATGTTTATGCCCGAAATTTCAGTGAACAGTTTATTACTTCCAGTGTGTATACCTTAACTTAAAAAAGACCAGGTATTCATCACCTATAATAATCTGCTATATTTCCGAAAAAGAAGCCTAGAAATTGCCTTTTGATGACATTCTTTGTTAATAGTAGGGTGACTTTCAGGGCAAAATTGGACATGGGGTGGTCACAAAAGTATAACAAAAGATGTTATATACCAAAATGTTGGCAAATGTCTGAAGTTTATGATTCTGGCAAAAATAAATTTCTCAAGCTAGTGTGAGCCGCGAAATTCAAGATGGCGTCCAAGATGACTGCCATTTTTGTCAGATATGATCAAATTAATCTTAATTTTTTTTCTTTTAAATATAATAAACAGTTTTTATTTCACATTATATCAATAAAAAGGTTAAAATGAATAAAAACTGAAGAAACAAATGCTAAAGAATTTTCAAGGTCAAGGCCAAATTCAAGGTCAAACCTGAAAATTAGTAATTTTTACGTCTTTTAGGTACACATTATTGCCTGTATTTTAATGCAGTTGGAAAAATGAGTTTTTTATTGTTATTCGACGAAACACGAACAAGTATGCTATAATATATTAATAGCAGAAAATTAACAAAACGATTACAAAAGGAAAATCCAAGATGGTGTCCAAGATGGCCGACATTATCTTTAAAAGCAAAATAATTACTATTTAGTTCATATGCTTCTCAATATCTCCACGGTCAAATCATTTTAGTTAGAACTATAAAAGGGTGAACATAATTTAAACTGTCGAAAAGAATGATTACAAGAAAGTAAAAGGTCAAGGTCAAATTCAAGGTCAAATCTCGAATGTGTCTTTTTCATTGTACATTCTATGCTTCCAAAGGATCTTTTCACAGATTTTCTTGAATACTATTATTACCTGTAGTATGTTCATAGTAAGTGAATACATGTAATTGTTTACCATTGTTGCTGTTGAAAGCAGCATCAAAAAGAGTGATATACTGTGTTAATAACAAAATAATACTAGTACTTTCTACAGGAAATTTTAAGATGGCGTCCAAAATGGCCGATATTTTCGTAAACTTTTACGGAGATATTAAAGTATAGTAAAATATGTTGTTGTTTTTTACATTTATTATCTTTCAAATATTTTAGTTTAAACTGCAAGTGGGTAGAATTATTATTAAAATCTTGACATTAATAATTGTAAGAAAGTTATAGGTCAAAATCAAATTCAAGGTCAAACTTTTAAATAGTTCTGGCTTCCAAACTTAACTGACGCTATTTTTATATCCGGATGGTTGCGTCCATTAAGAGATCCAAAAGTCAGCGTATAACATCTCTGAAACTGAATTGTTTTAGCTTACTTCTAAATTGTCAGATATTTAGTTAAAATTTGAATTTTTTCGTGAAAAACACAAGTTCGTTTTGTATTAGAATGTATTTTGATATGTAACAATCTTGCAAATTTCATTGATTATAGCGATAAATTAAGGAATAATATATCCCAAACAGCAATTTATCATTGAATAAAATCACTGTTTTGGGTTCAGATGCAAAGGAAATATATCACGAGGTCGCAGTCTGAATGATATAATAATATGCATTTAAAAGATAATTTATGATGTTATTCAACAGAAAATCACGGTTTGAAACATATCATTTTGATTCCAACACAAAATCAAGGATTATTATGTACATTCTTGACAACATTTATCAGATATGAGTCTGTTTTTTTTTTTGTGGTTTTCTTTCCCAGCACGCCGCTATGACGTTTGACGCTATGGTGTTATTATTGTGGCATGCAAATAGTGATTTATTTCATAATAACACACAGTTTTCAGTCCCATCTATTAAATAGGAAAACAAGTCTGATCATGTTTGAATTGTTGGCATTGCAAGGCTTAACTTACATATTACTTTGGGTTGATGCGGGAGTGGTAGTTGGGGGTTTGAGCAGAGAGGATAAACGGATACTACAAGTTTGGACGGACAGAAATACAGACAAAAGTAAATCTAATGCCACCCAAATTATTGGGGGTGCGGGAGCATAAAATCTTGGTCTTGAAAAGTGTTATCATGATATTAATGCCTCTCTTTATGAAGCACTGCAAATGGTGATGTTTGGAAGCGATATAATATCCTACAACCCCCTCTTTACAGCCTCTAGATACATTTAACGAAATAAGAATTTTTTTTTGTTTCGCCATTCCCTACTTTTTTCTTTGGAATGGATTTACCTTTGTCTTTGCGTCTGTCCTAAAAGTTAGTTTCACATGTATCTCAAAACATATTTGATCAAACATCTTGAAATCTTAAAGAAATGTTATATAGTATATATTAGTGTAGCGTATTTGTGCACCTGAGGTAATGTTTGGTATTTTACTCTTGCAGATTACAATTACAATTGACTCAGTCAAAATATGCATGAAGGGTCTAAAAGTTTTGTGCTGCATAATGATCTAAAATGTGTTTGACATAGATCTTAAAGGATTATTATATAGCATGTGGAGTTTTGTTTGATATTTCACTCTACCAGACCAGAGTTATGGCACTTAACATTATTTTGTCAAAAATATGCATAAAAGGCATATAAACTTTTGTCACACATATCTCAAAATTATTTGACCTTGAAACTTTACAGGAATGTGCAGAGGTTGTGCACCTTGGATTTCATTTGGGATATTAACTCTCAGAAAAACAATTGTTTACTCTTTCATGTTTTTTATCTTGTGTTTCTTTGCGATTTTTTTAACATGCCTCCTTCTGATGATGTGCTCCCCAACACCAAACACATGGCAATATGAAAGCCCATCTAGTCTTGCCTGTTCAACAAGTACCGTATTACCATATAGTGATATTACCATATAGTGAAAACTAATGGGGGTATGGACATAATCTCACTTTATTTGTTATTTTTGTAGTAACAGACAGCCGAGGCAGCGCTTGAAGTTTTGGAAGTCAGTTGACTGGAAAAAGTATTATGTCAGTATCTAACCCCTTCGAATATACACTATTACTAATAAGACACAGATCTTGAGAAGCAAAGGCAGACAATCTAAACCATTGTCAGTTTAGTGTCAAATGTATCAAATGGCTTCAAGCCCATTAAAAATATATTCTAGCAACCTGACTATTTTATTGGCAAAACAAAACTTTCTTCTAGAGATCAAACTTTCATTTATATACTGGTTAAAGACCTATAAATAAATGTACATATACTTACTGTTTTTACTGTTTGGCTATTGAATTATTGTGACTATCATACAATTTTGCAATGCACTTCATTTTCCAATTAACTTACACAAACATTATCATTTCCATTACTTTCACCAAAATACCAAATCCGAAACATGTTCACCATTTTTTAAAATGTTCTGACATTTCATTTATTACATAATAAACAAAACCCCATACAATACTTTTTTTAAAATCTAGTGGCAGATCCAACACACATTATAGCCTCACCAGCGCCCTAGACAAATTGGGTTTGGCCAAACATTTGAATTTACACTGAGGTCTGTAACTTACTGATTAACATAACAAAACGTATCAGATTAGAAAAAGGAATATTTATATTATATATCCACTAGAAAAGGGATCAAGTGAAAAAGAAACACAATAAATGTAGATGTTCTTGCTGAATGGCATGAAATAACCCATAAATAGTCTGTAAAATAGCCCTGAACACTAACAGAAATTTTAACAAAAACGTTAAAAATGAATAATATAGAGTTTCATTTTAATATTTTACCTGCAATCTTCTCAAGATTATAAATCAACACTATTTATTTAACAAATGAAAATAATTATCTGTATGTTTTTTATTAATTACATAACACATACTGAAAAAAACATGTGTATCTTACATATTAAAAAGAATGATGTCAACCTTGTATGACACATGTTAAATGAACACGTTTGTTAGAATGCATGGTTGAATAAAGTATAAATTGAAAATAGGAGCAAACCCTAAACAATCTGATATAAGAATTCCCAATAATAATTGCAGGTCATATTGCTGATGATGGAAACCATGAAAATTCCATTTTAATTGGTTGTAAACTGTAAGTAAAGTCCCGAGCATATATATAATGTATAGATGTAATTGTAATATTCTTAAAAAGAGGCATGATTAAAAAAAGGTATTTGGACATGAAAATCCCGACAATATGCGTATGTCCGCTTCATGTTGACAATGTTTACCACATTTTATTTCAATCTGAATGAAACTCTGAAACATGAATACACAAGGCACAGAGGTAGTTCTAATATGGCCAAGTTCAAGACAATAATACTTGGAGAACAAAGTCCTGATAACATGCGCATGTCCAGATCATGATGGCGACACAGTTTTAATTGGATTGTGTATCTAGAATATGTAAGAGGACTTGAGTACACATGGTTTCTTCTTACATATATAAATAATAATCAATTTTCATAAAGATGTTAAAATAAAAAAAAACAGCTTACGGTTAATTGGGATCCAGAGTCACTTGAAATTCTAGACAAATAAAGTTTTACAAATTAAAAAAAATTAATTTTCCCGCTTTGTAACTTTGACTTGAAGTCACCAACGACATCACCTGGGTGAGAAAGACTGAGGGATGATTAATAAAAGCTGTTGTTGAATCAAAATACCAGAAACCCGGAAAAAGTACGGGGCAACGAAGAACTGCAGTTATTATTAATGCATGCGTGTCAAAAATTGCGACGAATCCATTCGGGTTATGGGCAAATTCGTTTCTAGGGCGAATTACCCTACTGATGTAGTTATAATAGGGCTATATCCAGAAAAATGGGACTTATCTCAAAACAAATTAAACACGAAAAATCTGTCAATATGGACATGACCACTTCATGTTGATATACAGTTTTATTTGAATTGGATGTGAACACTGTAAGTGAAGTTGAATATACAAAATTGAGTGTATGGAAAGACTGTTAAATACTATATGTATCCCGGGGTCTTCGACACATGAGCCATCAAAATGACATTTAAGCGACGCTACTTGGTATTGAATTTGAGTTGTAACCTTGAAGTTTTTCAAAAATGTCTTTGAAGATTTCAAAACATAATTCATCCTTTGCTGGTTCTTTCCCCCTGACATCCGTTATGATGATAAACAGCAAATATAACAAATAACATTTTACGGTTTTCTTTTCCATTTTGTGTTGAAAATATCGGTAATCTAGGATGCCGTTTTGTAATTCTCCATGTGCATGTATATACTAGAGAAATTTCTGTTATTTAACTAATACAGTTTACTTTATGCTGCTTTGAGATAGAACTTTGGTCAAACTTTAATAAAAATATTGATTATATGTACTCAAAATGCAAAAATGTACCATTGATAGTGTTCACCTTGAATTTGACCTTGACCTTGAACACTCTAACAAACATTCTTGAAGATTTTGAGATGTTTTTATTTTCTGCTTGTTTTAGCTGAAATATTTTATATTTGATAATTTAAAGTGAAAGAAATAAGATGTAATAGTTTATTGTTCCGAGCACATTTTTGCGAAAATGTCATTCATCTTGGATGCCATATTGAATTTTTCCATAGTAACCAACATGAGAGAGTTCTGCTTTGTAGAAAATACTTTACATGCATTATTGTTGCCTAGTATGATGATAGATAACAGATTAATCTAAATACAAAGAAAAAATGAAAATGATATATACTCAAAATACATTTTTAGCTAAACTACGGGTTTGACCTTGAACCATCCAATACCCTTTTTTAACAGAAATTTTAAACTGACTAAATGTTTGTATGATATTTGTAAATGTTTTATACATTTTGGAAAGGAAAGGTCCATTTTAATAATATTGGTCATATAAGACAAAATCCGCGGCCATCTTGGACGCTAGCTTGGATTTCTCGGCCCGCACTGACTTGAAACAAATATTTTTTTCCAGAATCATAAACTTCAGACATTTACCAACATTTTGGTATATAACATCGTTTGTTATACTTTTGTGACCACCTACCCCTTGAAATAGGCCTCTTTTTTGGCTATAGTCACCCTACTATAATGATGGACAGTCATAACCAAAGTTAACTGTGTGAGAATTAGAAAAAGTTCAATGGAGGGGGACTGGCGCCTTCTAAAGGTAATATGCCAAAGGTCAGTTAAGTGCATTTGTTCTGTAAAGGTTAAATTTTCGCCAGTCTTCCTATTTATTTTAATTATTTCGGAATTTATAATGAATTTGAGACTTTGTGTAGATTACTTACACTTTAGACAGAGAAAAAGCAAAAGAAAAACTAATTGTCTTTCTACAGAAAGAGCTAAAATGTTTATATGCGCTGATGTTTTGTTGATGTAAGGCCTTCCTTCTTAAACTTCCTTTTTTCTAGAGAATAAACATTTCAAAAGTATGTAAAATCTATAAAGAGTTCCTTTGGAATCACAGAACGCCATAACGTAAAATATAGCAGACTCGATTAGATTAAGTCTGTTCATAAGATATTTTGACCCAAATATTATCTAACACGGCCTACAAAAGTTATTAATAACACAACTTCTTATTTGTCGTATCGGCGCCCTTATTTGCTGTCCCGATGTGCTGGTACCCAGCAAACAAGCCTTCGTGTCAACTTGCCAACTGTAAAGTTGTCGTTCTGGTACCCCACCAGAGCGACAACAAGTACCATATTTTGTCATTGAGTCGCGCTTGTTTATCGTTCTTACGTGTTGACTCCCTTGGAATGCGCCAGCACGCCAGAATGACAAATTTGGTTTGTTTTTGTTCGTTTAAATATAGATAAGCGCTGATATTACAAATGAACTGTATGGGAATTATTCTACTTACTTTATATTATGAAACATAAAATGGTCATGAACATCCCCTACAAACCATACATGTATTTGCATAAGTTATTTAGGCAAAAAAAAATAATAATGTAAAGAATGAAGCCAGGTCATGATGGTTTTTCCTACAAATATATTTGTCCTTTGTAATGTCATAAACGTTATCGTGCTTACATGTATTAAATATTATAAAACGAACATTTTGATTTTATGATCTCGCTGTCATGAAACATAAGATAAATCTTTTATATCTATCTTCTGATAACAGGGTCCATAAAGTTTTGGGGAAAAAATAGAAATATAGTTTTGATTTATTTGTCAATTACATCAAACACTTTACTAAATATTTAAAAATTTTACTCCTAAAATAAAGTGTTTAACGCTTGTTGTGTCAAGGATACACACACGAGTACAAATAGATAAATCGCTCTCTCCCCACAATCCTCCACGGAGCCATGACTGTTTTATGCCACACTTTTCGCTAGTGCTTCAATTTGTTTAAAACGAAGGAATATTTTACTTATTGTCTCATCAGCCCAAGATATATCTTTACATTATGTACGCTTTTGTTAGAGCCGCTGACTTCTAATCATTTACCCCTTACCGATGTGGGTTTGAACGCTTGGGTGTAGAATTCTTCTTATGAGGAGGCCATCCAGCTGGTTTATGAGAGGTTGATGATTCTATCCAGGCTCTAACCAATGCCTGAATTGGCACCTTGGGGTCTTCCCCCACCGTATAAGCTAAATTGTATCCGTATGACAAACAACGAAAAGCTTAAACAGGGTGTACATTCTAGAAATGTAGTGATCATGGTGTGGAGATCTACCGTAAGATGTTTGCTTATGTACTACTACACCTATTGCAAATTCCCTCCGTTTATGGTAGACCACTCTTTTCTACAGAGTGCAATATTCATACGCAACTTTTTTTTCAGGTAGAGATTCTAGTTTTATTGTCAGTTTGTTCCGCTTTTTAATGGCCATAATAAAAATAATAAAACTAGATTTTAATATTTTATGATATTAACTTGACGTTTTGACTACGCACGATCAAATACTTGTATAACTTTTTGCGGTTATTTTGATAATCAAATTTAAGTCAAAGTCAGTCAATATTGGCAGAAAATCTTTAGGTCTTTGAAAATGTAAAATCTGATATTTACCTTGATCGTATTTAGCAGAGATTCAGTTGATGGTTTTAAATAGGTTTACTACAAAGCTTTCAAGTCGTAAGTACATTTTCTTAATATTACAGGAGTTAGAAACTTACTTACATAACTACTATATACTTATTCCTAAAATTTAATTTGAATTATTACCAAAAACACTTATGGAAAATAGAAGATGTTTAACTAATTTCAAAGAATTGCTAAGACTTGAAGTATGAGGAGGAAGCTAATTCTTACTGATTATTAAAAATTGTCTTTTTTGAGATGTTGTTATCTTCATTATTATTATTATATTATTATTAGTAGTAGTAGTAGTAATATTACAATGTATGATTATTATTATTATTACTGTATTATAATAATTATTATTATTATTATTATTACACTGTTTAATAATTATTATTAATATTACAATTATTGTTATTTTTATTAGAATTATAACTTTCCTAATAGAGTTGTTGAAGTTAGTAAAAGAAACAAGTATTATGACATGAAAATCTTTTAAGCAATATGTGGAAAATAAAATATCGTTATTTCTAAAAGTATTTATTTTCATTCATTCTAAATAAGTAAATAATGAATAGAAAATGTCGAGTATCATATCCTATTCCTAAAATTTATATCATACGTATTTTCGTTAAAAATATCAAATCCCGTATACGTGCTCTTTTTGTTTTTTGTTGTTCTTTTTTGTTGTTGGTGTTGTTGTTGTTTTTCTTTATAATTTCTTTTTTTTTTCTAATAAGAATTTCACAGATATTACTTGCTTAATCACTGCCTTTGGCTTGATATCTTTATATTGTGAAATAACTTCACATCAAATTTTAGTCAAATATTAACTACAGTTTAGTGTATCTTTTAGCCACTTTAAATGTGCGTCTATACGACTTGGTGATGAAATGCACTACTTATTAGAATGTCCCTTCTTCTTTGATAAAAGATCAAAGTTTATACCAAAACGATTCTATCAAAGGCCGAATATTATCAAGTTTAAAGATTTATTATCAAGTACAAGGGGATCTACTTTGACAAATCTTGCTTACTTTGTTTACTTCGAACATTTTAGAAGGTTTTAACAAAATGCGTTAACTCGCGTTCTTTTTAAATCCATTATCCATAGTAAATGTGTATCACATTTTCATGAATTAAATCATTCTGAAATAGTATTTTAGCCAATCAAATCGCGCGACTGTAATTCAATCATAAAAGTAGATCGTCTAATACAAGGAAATTCTCGTGCGAAAGTACTTCTGTAGTCACTCTGTATTGAACTTAAGAAAACATTGTAAATGGTGATAACTCTCTTCTCTTTTGCTAAAGGATTAATTTTCTACAACAATACCCATTTGACATGTTAATCGATAAAGTGAAAATGTTTTTATCACGTACTATTTAGATATTCCACAACCGATTGTTCATACCCATAATATATATTGTTTTTCTATAATACTTATTTGCTCACATGTTATTGCAGAATACTTGTATTTTGTAAACTGTGTCTTCAAAATAAAGAAAATGTTCTGTTCTGACAGAAAATAATTTACTTATATCAAATGTGAACAACAAATGGGATTAATAATAAAACATTGAAAGTGTAATTTAAAGCCTTTGAAAGATTGTTCGTTTATTATACCTAGCATAAAGAGGACAAAATATGCAGGTAGCGGATAATGTCATTTGTAGGTACAATAGAACTAAATAGGTTATCAAGCAGCACTTTCGGGCGGGCTATCAGATAATGGCAGAAAGAAAAAGTCCTCAACTTTATTCCGGGTTAAAGTGGCATTTTCATGTCTTATATAAGCTAGTTTCTACTTTTTTGTCATTGTGGATCTATTCTTCACATTTTGGTGGCATTTTCAAGAAGATTTTTCACATTTATAGAAATGTAGACAACCCTTTTTACACTTGTGCATACCCATATTTTACTTGTCAGTTTGGAGAATGTTCCATAATTTTGACCTGTCACACAAAAGTCTCTCTTAGAACATGCATTTCTGGATGTTGTTTTGTGGTTATGGTCATTTTTAACATAAGGTTAGTAATTATTCTTTTAAGTGTGCCTGGCTGTGAGAAGTTAATTGTTATTTTATATAGAACATACAGCAAATTCATTTACAATCTTACACGGTATACGCATGCGTAGTCATCAGAGATGGGTAAATAGTATTTTGCCATATAAACTGGTTTTATCATTTAGTCTGTATTCGGATTAATCATATTGTTATAATAATTATTCAATCAAAGCATGATGCTAACTTCCAAAGCTGAATTCAATTGTGGAGCAAAACAAGCGATTGTTTTTGCTTATCATCGTATTTCTTACTCAGGTTAATTGCTTAGTCCAGAATACAAGCTGAAGCACGTCAAGATGCCAATGGTTTTTGGACTTAATTTTTTGGCTTTATTCTTTTCGATGTGATACGATTGAGGCTTATGAAACTATGAGCAACAACTTTAGAAATGACCTTGATATGAACAACCAATATGGCGGAAGCTTTTACTTTCTTTTTCAAAATAGACGTTTATTAGGGATATTATTACTTGTACAAAATACAATAATGTCAGTTTGATGTTTAAAAACTTGAATGTGATACGTGTTGTTGTTTTGTATGTTTTCATTTAACTTTAAACTTGTTTGATAGTAAAATTGTTAATGCAAATGGTGTTCTGTAATAAACAACGAAACAATTAATACATCAAACATTACACGAATAGCATTCTATGTCTTTTGATCTGAACTTACAAATGTGTTCTTCTTGGACTATACTCTACTGTACACTCTATTTTGCTCTTCTCTGAATTTGATATTTACAGCATTTGTATTCATTCGAGTATAATTCTTGAGAAGATTATATCTAATTGAATATAGATTTGAATTCCCACCAAATTCTAGCGGCGAAAAACGAAAACATTTTCTTTTTTCAAAAGCATAACCACGAGATCTTTCATTAAAACACAACAATGAATTCTTTTCCTAAAAGCATGACAATGCCTACACTTCTTAAAAAGATAACAATGAGTTATTTGCTTAAAATCATGACAATGAGTATAATTCTTTAACCTTTGTTATCTTCGTCCATCTAATTTATCTTGAAGCAGTCCGTGTACTACCGTAGTTGAAATGTACCAACGCAGCTCAGGTGTTCGGGTCTATTTTCTGTACCTCTTTCGAGATGTTGTCTGAGCTGTGTGCTACTTGCAAATCTGTTGTAATGTAATTCTCGCCGTTGCTGTAGGACAACGTCATTTGTTTTGCGAAGAGTCATTGCAAGCATTTGGTTAAAAATATCGAAAATAGACTATTAATGGGGCAGCGAACTGTTTGGCAATATTTACAATAATCTATATTTGCAATGGCAACTAAGGTTATAGGCGGACATCGGAAAATCTGTGTAAAGTAAAAGGGATAAAAACATTAAATCATCAACATGGAACTAAATGTGCTCGAACAAGATAAGCGTTTGTGCCGAAAGTTTTCAGCAAAATATTTGATACACATTTTGAATCCCTTCAGTAAAATCACAAACATTTACAAATAAAAGAACAAGAAAATGATAAAAACAGATCAAAGACAAGAGTTTTCAGCAGAAATATGTATTTTTCGATCCTTTTAACGCCTTTGAACAATTCATTGTCAGAAAACTCATATTGGTTGAGCTTAAAGTCAAATTTCAAATATCAGACGGGAAGGGTAGATATATGTAAAAGAAATTATCAAGATACTCAAAGAAATTGGATTATAAGATTGTCATTAGTTCATAATAGCATTGCATGTCGATAACAAGTTTTATCATTTAACTGTAAAGGTTTTGCCATTCTTCTGGTGTATGTCAATGACGTGATCAGAGATCATATCTGTAATATCTTTGTTCCGATATAAAAGACCAAAGCCCTGAGAGGACTGTAGGGAAGCATAGCTGAACTGGTATGCATTTTAATGGAGAAGCCAGGCAAGAAAAGATTCCGTTATTTTGCAATATTTCACTAAATGCTTCCAGCTTTTTGAACTCATTGAACCAAAAAAGTAACCCACATCAAGACCAAAGTCAGTAAAGGTTACTCAAAGCATAATCGTTGACATGCTCTAGATCTAATAGGGAACCAATGTCTATATGTATGAAGTCTGGTCATCAGTTAAAGCAGATGAAGGCTTTAAAGGTCACTTTGACCTCAACACCAAAATCAATAGGGGTTGTTTATGTCTTTGGCAAGGTTCTAAGAAAATCAAACGGACTAGACTGAAAGCAGGTTCGACAGACAATCATGGCAGGATCTTCCAAAGTGAGATGTCAATGCATAAAACCAAGAGAACAAACAGAGAAAATGTTAAAATATAAGTTTATTTTCTAAACTGTGTAACAATTTTTAAAAATCTTACAAACCTGTGTAACAATTTTTCAAAAATCTTACTCTTCCCAAAAATGGCTGAGAACAGATTTTCAAGTAAATTGATTGTTTAACATGACATTCAAAATGGATCATTTCTCTTACCTAACGATAATTTCAAAATTGCATATACTTTAAAAAGAACAGATATTTATCAAAATAGTTCTATACAACTTCAACGAACTCCTATTTGCAAAGTCTGTTTTTAGCTCACCAGAGCAAAAAGTGCTCAAGGTCAGCTATTGTGATCGGTCATTGTCCGGCGTCCGTCGGCGTCCATCGTACGCCTTGCGTCGTGCGTCGTCCGTCGTCCGTCAACATTTGCCTTCTGAACACTCTTTATGAAAGCTGGTCAGAATGGTTGTCTTGATCATTTCTAGGTCGAGTTTGAAACTGGGTCATGTTGGGTCAGAAACTAGGTCAGTAGGCCAGATCAAAGGAAAAACTTGTGAACACTCTAGAGGCCACATGTGTAACCCAATCTTAATGAAACTTGGTAAGAATGTTAGTCCTGATGATCACAAGCTCTTCCTTTGATCTGGCCTACTGACCTAGTTTTTGACCCCACAGTTTCTAGGTCAAATTTGAAACTGTGGGGTAAAAAACTAGGTCAGTAGGCCAGATCAAAGGAAGAGCTTGTGAACACTCTAGAGGCCATATTTGTGAACCAATCTTTATGAAACTTGGTCAGAATGTAAGTCTTGATGATCACTGGGTCAAGTTCTAAACTAGGTTATGTGGGGTCAAAAACTAGGTCAGTAGGCCAGATCAAAGGAAAATCTTGAATGTGAACATTCTAGAGGCCACATTTGTATTTTAATCTTTATTAAACTTGGTCAGAATGTGTGTCTTGATGATCTCTAAGTCAAGTTTTAAAATGGGTTTTGTGGGGTAAAAAACTAGGCCACTACGCCAAAGGAAAAGCTTGTGAACACTCTAGAGGCCACATTTATGATCCCATCATTATGAAACTTGGTCAGAATGTTTGTCTTGGTGATCCCTTGGTTAAATTTGCAATTGGGTTGGTTATGTGGGGTATAAAACTACGTCAGTAGGCCAGATCAAAGGAAAAGCTTGTGAACACTCTAGAGGCCACATTTGTGACCCAATCTTTATGAAACTTGGTCAAAATGTTTGTCTTGATGATCTCTTGGTCAAGTTTGCAACTGGGTTATGGTTTGTCAAAAACTAGGTCAGCAGGCCAGATTAAAGGAAAAGCTTGTGAACATTTTAGAGGTCACATTTGTGACCCAATCTTAATGTTTGTCTTGGTGATCGCTTGTTCAAGTTTGCAACTAGGTTATGTGGGGTCAAAAACTAGTTCAGTAGGCCAGATTAAAGGAAAAGCTTGTGAACATTTTAGAGGTCACATTTGTATTTTAATCCTTATTAAACTTGGTCAGAATGTTTGTCTTGATGATCTCTAAGTCAAGTTTTAAAATGGGTTTTGTGGGGTAAAAAACTAGGCCACTAGGCCAAAGGAAAAGCTTGTGAACACTCTAGAGGCCACATTTATGATCCCATCTTTATGAAACTTGGTCAGAATGTTTGTCTTGGTGATCCCTTGGTTAAGTTTGCAACTGGGTTGCTTATGTGGGGTATAAAACTAGGTCAATAGGCCAGATCAAAGGAAAAGCTTGTGAACACTCTAGAGGCCACATTCGTAACCTAATCTTTATGAAACTTGGTCAAAATGTTCGTCTTGATGATCTCTTGGTCAAGTTTGCAACTGGGTTGTGTGGGGTCAAAAACTAGGTCAGCAGGTCAGATCAAAGGTAAAGCTTGTGGACACTCTAGAGGCCACATTTGTGACCCAATCTTAATGAAACTTAGTAAGATGGTTAGTCTTGATGATCTCTAGATCAAGTTTGCAACTGGGTTATGTGAGGTCACAAACAAGGTCAGTAGGCAGGATTAAATGGAAAGCTTGTGAACACCCTAGAGGCCATATTTGTGAACCATACTTTCTGAAACTTGGTCAGAATGTTAGTCTTGATGATCTCTAGGTCAGGTTCTAAACTAGGTCAGGTGGGATTTAAAACTAGCTCAGTAGGTTAGATCAAAGGAAAAGCTTGTGAACACTCTAGAGGCCACATTTATGATCCCATCTTTATGAAACTTGGTCAGAATGTTTGTCTTGGTGATCCCTTGGTCAAGTTTGCAACTGGGTTGGTTATGTGGGGTATAAAACTAGGTCAATAGGCCAGATCAAAGGAAAAGCTTGTGAACACTCTAGAAGCCACATTTGTAACCAAATCCTTATGAAACTTGGTCAGAATGTTAGTCTTGATAATCTCTATGTCAAGTTTGAAACTAGGTTATGTGGGGTCAAAAACTAGGTCACCCGGTCAAATCAAAGAAATCAACGAAAAAGCTTGTGAACACTCTAGAGGCCACATTTGTGACTCAATCTTTATGAAATTTGGTTAGAATGTTTGTCTTGATGATCTCTAGGCCAAGTTTGAATCTGGGTTATGTTGGTCAAAAACTAGGTCATTAGGCCAGATCAAAGGGAAAGCTTGTGAACACTCTAGAGGTCAATGTTTTGACTCAATCATTATAAAATTTGTTCAGAATGTTTGTCTTGATGATCTTTAGGTCAAGTTTGAATTTGGGTCATGTTGAGTTAAAAACTAGGTCAGAAGGCCAGATCAAAGGAACATCTTGTTAACACTCTAGACGCCACATTTGTGACCCAATCTTTATGAAACTTTGTCAGAATGTTTGCATTTATTAATGATCTTTAGGTCAAGTTTGAAACTGGGTCATGCAGGTTTAAAAAGTAGGTCAGTAGGCCAGATCAAAGGAAAAGCTTGTGAACACTCTTTAGGCCACAGTTATTGCTCAATCTTTATGAAACTTGGTCAGAATGTTTGTCTTGATGAACTCTAGGTCACGTTTTAATCTGGGTCATTTAGGGTCAAAAAATGTCACATAGTCAAATCAAAGGAAAAGTTTGTGAACACTCTAAAGGCTACATTTGTGACTCAATATTTATGAAACTTGGTCAGAATGTTTGTCTCGATAATCTCTAGGTTAAATTCGAAACTGGCTCATGTGGGGTAAAAAACTAGGTCAGTAGGCCAGATCAACTCTGGTGAGCGATATATAGGGCCAGCATGGCCCTCTTGTTTATATATCATAGATAAACTCTTACAAATTTCACCGAAAACAAATATACACCAATGTCTTTTTTCTTTTAATCTTAGTCAGAATAGGGACCAAAACATTATATTGATTTTGTTTAAACTTGTATCGTTTGTCAAAAAACAAAAATGACCAATTATATGTTTGCAGAAGATCCATGATGCTCTAACGTAAATATATCAGCGATGCATCCTAAATAAGTGTATTTCTCACAACTTGATCTCAAACTGAGAGCAAAAGGTGTTGAAAACAATCATTAAAATGAGGACAAAGTTTACCATATAAGATGTTTCATAAAATGTTTTACAGTCTGATATCCTAGTCTGAAAAAAAGAGTTATTTAATCCGAAAAAGAATGATCCTGGATAAATATTTGTATCAACTGGAGACTATATTGTAGGATTAGGTGACTAGGTCCTTTCCTTCTTCTGCAAACGCATCACCCTTTACTTTTAGACATTGAAAAGGCATGCATAAGTATTACAGATGGATTTGAGCAAAGCCTTTAATTGATCAATGATTTGAGAAAAAAATGTATAAAGTTCACTTAAGAAATGCCTTGGGAAATTATGACATTTTCTGTTGTGGAGTTTATCAACAGACTATTTTTTAAAACCCACGGAAATTCACAAAGTAAATAAATATGTTGATACAGCTACTGATGGAAAGATAAAAGCAACGTTTGAAGCTTGACTGTGTTATCCTGTATTGCAGATACGTAGACTATTTTACAATTGAAGATATGATTAAGAAAAAGAAATGGTGTTCAATTAAGGATTAACCTTCTATTAATAAATTGTTCCCTTGAGAGAAGAGTGTTTTGGGTAAGCCTCCGTAACATGCATTTTTGTGACACTTCAATTCGCATTATGTTTTTTCCCCTTTTATTTGTTGCAGCAGCTCAGAACAATCAGACAGGGTACAGATCAGGAGAGATTAGTTTTAGAAATGGGTATAATCTGAATGTCGTGAACCTTCACCCACCGTTTAACGGTTCTGAACGATCAGGTATGTGCTAAAATTACTCTGAAATGGTACATGGGTTTAAAGTCATCCCGAAACCATATCGGATATATGGCTAGACAAACAGCTTTTTAATGGTGAAGAAAGACTGTCTGGGCATCATTTAAGGTACGGCACCTGGGTAGCTCCAGTGGAATAATTTGCTTCCTCACAGAAAAGAAGAGCAAAAGGCTTCTCAACTAAACCGGTAATGGGCAAGAAGGCCTCGGAATGATAACGAATATCCTTTAATAATATCAGATATGTTTTAACAATACTCTTTTTCAGCTCATCTGAGTTGAATATTGTAATCGGAAATGTGTCCATTGTCCGTCGTCCGTCATCTGACTACTATCGTTATTTCTTAACTTTTTAATCACTCAGATGACATTTTTAACTTTTACTAATTTATTTAGCTCGATTGTAAACCATATGAAAAGGGGTGGTCTTGTCCCCAGTGGGGCTCGAATCTACGAACTCTGACTTGAGCAACCGACACCTTAACCACTAGACCACCGCTTCCCTTGATAACCTCTTTGATTGGAAATAGTCTAGTATGGGGTTCCTTTATCTGTATAGTATAATCATATCCCACTTAAGAGATTAATCAGTTATTTTGCTATTTTTCAAACTCTAAAAAGTGTGATGATTACAGGTATGATACTTATACATAACGTTTAAATTGGGTCAATGGGGTCAAATTTGGGACTGCCGACAATGTTTTCCAGGTAGTCAATAGGAGACAGGAGCGAAAGTCAAAGAGACACTGATGGTTGGCTTAGTGGTTGAAATGCAATAGGGATCATCTACTAGGCATGTCCAATCATCCCGTGAAGTTTCAGAAGTTGGGTCAAATGTTTCTCAAGTTATTGATCGGAAACGGTAATCTGTGACCTTGACCTTTGATGGAGTGACTCCAAAATCAATAGGAGTCATCTACTTTGTATTTCCATTCATAATATATAAGTTCCAACATTCTAGATCAAGCGGTTCTCAATTCATTGATCAAAAACAGTTTTCCGTATTCCTGTGACCTTGACTTTTGATAGAGTGATTCCAAACACAGTGGGGGTCATCTACTTTATAAGCCCTATTATCCTATGAAGTTCGAAGGTTCTGTGTCAAATGGTTCTCCAATAATTGATCTGAAATAAAATGTGACGAATTCTGACCCCTGTGACCTAGATCTTTGATGGAAAGACCCCAAAATCAATAAGGGTCATTTATTTTGCATGTACAATCATTCTATGAAGTTTCAGCATTCCGGATCAAGTGGTCCTCAAGTTATTGATCGGAAACGGTTTTCCTTGTTCAGGCCCCTGTAACCTTTCATGGGGTGACATCAAAAACAAAAGGGGCATCTCCTTTATAAGTCCTCTCACCCTATGAAGTTTAAAGATTCTAGGTCAAATGATTCTCCAGTTATTGATGACGGACGGACGGACAGGACAAAAACAATTTTGTTTTACCTCCTAAAAGAGAATAGCATTTACATTGGATAAAAGGTGGTCACCTGGCGACCCTCTATATTTTCATTTCGTTCTAGGCAAAAATATACGTGGTCGATGAAACAAATCATATATAGGGTTAGTTAGGGGCCCTCCGCGGAAATGTGTTTAAAGTTTATAGTTGTTTAAACTGGGTCCCTTAGGCCAAATTTGAATCCGACACAGAGCGCAGTGTATTATATCGAACTGAATGAAGAGAACCTTTTTATCCCCCGCCGATGAAATCGGGAGGGAGGTATTGAAATGGCGTTGTCCGTCCGTCACGTCCGTGCGTCCGTGTGTGTGTGCGTGCGTGCGTCCGTCCGCAGCCATTTCTCAGTAACTAGCAGGTAGAATTTCATGAAACTTGAAATAAACATGAACCAACATACTGCGATGATGCCCGTCAAGTTTTTTTTTGGATTGGTCAATTTCCCTTAGAGTTATTGCCCTTGATTTAATGAAAAATGCCCAAAAATGTCCGTCCGCAGCCATTTCTCAGTAACTAGCAGGTAGAATTTCATGAAACTTGAAACAGATATGAACCAACATACTGCAATGATGCCCATCAAGTTTTTTTTGGATTGGTCAATTTCCCTTAGAGTTATTGCCCTTGATTTAATGAAAAATCCACATCTGCAGCCATTTCTCAGTAACAAGCTGGTGGAATTTCATGAAACTTAAAATAAATATGAACCAACATACTTCGATGATGTCTGTCATTTTTTTTTCAATTGGTCAATTTTCCTTAGAGTTATTGCCCTTTAATTGTTTGAAAATCTACAGATTTGTACATAACAAACCAACCAATTGGTAGAATTTCATAAAACTTCTTTCATTCTTTTCCATGAACATTTATTGTAAACATGTGAAGTTGTGTACCCACACCTGTCACCACCTTGCCTTCCTCACACTCCCTCCCCCCCCCCCACCCACCCCCCAAAAAAAAATTCTTTCCTTTTTATTATTATTATTTTCAAACCTTCCATGAATATTTATCAACATGCAAAGTTGTACTGTTCCCCCACCTCACTCCTCCACCAAGTCATCCCCCCGCCCCCACCCCCCCCCCTTTTTAATTTTCCATCAATATTTCAGTATTTATAATCAACATCGATGATCAGTGACAATAATCGATGTTTTGTACCCTCACCCAGTCACCCCTGCTGCCCCTGCTTCCCCAACCAAAAGATAGCATTCATTTTCTGTTAAATTGATTTTGACAAATGAAATTATTTGCTTCTTAGTAACATCCATAACTTTTTGCCAGATATCTTTTTTTGCCATTCCTGACCACAAACCCTTTCGGCGGGGGATACCAATTCATCGAATTTGCTTGTTAAAATATCTTTTTCTGGAAGTACAGATGTTTTTAACATAGAAATGTTACATGAAGCAATGTCTTTTACTTCCCTCCTTTCAACATTTGTTGACTGATTCCCATTTGCCCGGACAACTGTTTATGGGGTATGGCGTGTGGTATTTTAATCGTTTGATATTCAGTATGGAAAATGACTATTCATATTTCTAGTCTTCTCGTTTCTAAAACAATTTATGATTCTTACTATTTCAGTTCCCGCACACAGTCAAAGCAGTTATGCTTTTTGGAAGGTAACTGGACGAACAAACCGAGCTGAATCGCAAAGTAAATACATGGTAGTCTGGAATGTTAACAATTACAAATAGCTTACTGTGTGTAGTTATTACATCTTGTGATTATATCATACATCTATGAGTGAAATATTTCAGTTTTCCAGTATGTTTTGCATTTTGGTAGCCCCTAAAACGTAAAAATAGTGCGGGGTTATTTGCATTCAAGTAACTTTTGTTGCATATTTCTTGGTATCAATAGTTAAAATACTAAACTAGAATTGTGCCCATTGTATATGGATGCCCCCACATACTGTGCCATCCTCGAAATAGCAAAGTTTTAGTACAGACCATCTTCACATGAAGAATATTTGACTAAATTGTATTCAGATAAGGTTGTGCATCTGAGCATCTCTGAATCTATTCCTTCGAAAAGTGGATGAGGATTTGATTTTTAATGGTCGTCTTTACATAAAAGGTCCCTCATCAATTTTCAAACATAACCTTTTAATCAGGCTAATAGTGTGGGGGAGGTTGGACATACAAGATTTCGTACTGACAAACGATGGACGTACGGATAGCAGCACCGCTATACTCCCCCCCCCCCCCCCCCCCCCCCCCCCCACACACACACACACATTTTATAAGCTCCAACATAAATGCCGGGGCATAATGAATTGAAATTTCATGTAAAATATTATTTAGTTTTCTATGGCATTTCAAAATTGGTTATGTTATAGGAAGGAGACATACATCTGTGATATTGATTTCATTGCACATTGCTAACCTCGGGGGCATTTGTCACCAATAGTTGCAGCTCTTGTTTAAAAAATATTTTCATTCATTCTATATTCCTAATGTTTTCAGGTTCATTCAGTCCAGACAACGGAGAAAGTGACCTAACAAGATCTGGGTCACATGTTAATTGTAAAGAAAATGTTCGTCACACTCCAAAAGATGCTCTGGTAGTATCAGGTTTGTAGAAAAGATTTTTTGCAATGAAACTTGTGAGCATAAAAAGTTGCGGTATGTAAATTTTATCAAATATGCTTGTTGTGTTGTCTTTATTTTTATTTAATTGTTTTTATTTTTTTAAAGAAATTATATATATTTACGGTTGTAGTAATTAATAAAAACTGACGACTGATATTTGTGTGCAGCTTTACATGCATGCATAGTTATAACATTCCTACGGCATATGTTTTAAACCTGTACATATTCTATTTAGTAATTGTGTCTTGCACATTTTACTTTCAATTTTAGGGAACAAGTTCGCACCCGATAATGAATACTGCATTACTAATGGTGTGAGGGAAATGACGTTTTGTCGAACAACCAGCGAATAGCACTGACACAACGATTCTTGAACGCGAGAAACTTACTGAACAGAATACAGAAAGAACATACACTTTATTGGTGATAACACACTAGTATTAACAAAAACATATGTTATGACTGTGAGTAATTGACTTGAAGTGATAATGTGTAAACAGCATGAATAACAAATGAACAAATTGGTTTTGTGAATGGGCTGTTATGATATGTGCTCATTTTAGAAATTTTAAAGGAATATTATTTTGTAGTTTAGATCTTCAATAAATCTCTGTAGTCTATATGACATTCTTGAACCTAGTACCGCTTATTTAAACAAGCAGGGAAAATCTTTAACTATTTTACATCCAGTTAATCTATGTCACTGTTGACATATAGATTTCAACTGATTTACCTGCGTTAACTGCCATGTGAACCGTTGTAGGTGTATACCGTCCTTCCCTGAAGTAAAAATGCATTGCTCTGAACAGAATTTTATGTATGAGAAAGACTTGCTACCCAAAATTGTAGCGCCATATAATTTTATACCATGGAATCGTATAGCTTAACAAAGACATCATAATGCATCCTCCAAACGCCTTAGATATAGCATTAAGCAGACCAAGCGCCCGGCTCGCACTCTGAGCTATACACTGAGCCGCCATGATATTATCCAGAAACTCATCTAGTAAAAAACCCGAGTAAATAAATTGCACTACAACATTAAGAATGTACTCCCCACATGTAAAAAAGAAAGATCTACCCGTCGACAGTGGTCTTAAATGACCAATATTACTCTCTGTTGGGTTTGAAACATTCGGATCCTAAGTCTTACTGGTCACTTCTGAATAAGCATTGTAAAGATCTACCCGTCGACAGTGGTCTAAAATGACCAATATTACTCTCTGTTGGGTTTGAAACATTCGGATCCTAAGTCTTACTGGTCACTTCTGAATAAGCATTGTAATGAAAAGTCAGATGTCATATCTAATATTTCAGCTGAAACTTTTTATAAGCATTTTAGTAAATTGAATGAAAGTTCCGAGGATGAAGACTTACATTTCAATTTAGATAATATTGAATCTTACAATATCGACTTAAATGTTAATATTACTGGTGCAGAAATTTTAGCTGCCATAAATTCTCTACACAACAATAAAGCATGTTCTGTGTATGATAATATCTTGAATGAATATTTGAAACACTCCAAGAAAGTCATGTTGCCTGTATTATGTAAATTGTTCAACCTTGTTTTAGATACTTCATACATTCCAGAGTGTTGGTGTAAGGGTATAATTATTCCAATTTATAAAAGAAAGGGTGACACCAAAGACCCTGATAATTAGAGGGATAACAATATTGAGTTGTCTAGGCAAGTTATTTATAGTATACTTAACACAAGAATCAATACTTTTTTAGAATCCTCTGGTCTGTTGTGTGAAGAACAAGCAGGTTTTCGTAAGAATTATGGGACCGTTGATCACATATTTTCACTTAAACTACTTGTAGATTTTTATTTAAGTAAAAAAACTAGACTTTATTGTGCTTTTATTGATTATAGAAAAGCATTTGATTCTGTGAACCGTATTTGTCTATGGAACAAATTGTTACAACATAATATAGATGGTAAAATTTTGAAAGTCATATATGCTTTTTACGAAAAGGCTAAGTCCTGTGTTAAAAGTAATCAAGGCCTCTCTAGCTTTTTTACTAGCTCTACCGGAGCCCGCCAAGGTGAAAATTTGTCGCCAATTTTGTTTTCTAATTTTCTAAATGATTTAGTATCATTCATATCACATAGCTACAGAGGTCTTGAATTACTTTCAAACTCAGTAAAGACTGTTCTTAGTGATAATACAATTGAGGTTTATTTTAAACTGTACCTGTTGCTATATGCAGATGATACTGTTATATTTGCTGAGTCACAGACTGATCTACAGATAGCTTTAGATTCAATGTCAGATTATTGTGACGTGTGGAAGCTAGAAGTGAACACAAAGAAAACTAAAGTAGTCGTATTCTCTTGAGGGAAAATTAGGAATAAGCCATCTTTTACTTATAATAACAATGAGCTGGAAATTGTTGATGACTTTAGTTGCTTAGGAGTAAAACTCAATTATAATGGTAGTTTTCATAAAACTAAGAAGCATTTATGTGAGCAAGCTAGAAAAGCAATGTTTAGTTTACTCAAGAAATGTCGTAAATTGCAGTTAGGAATTGATTTGATTTTGCATTTATTTGAAACAATGGTCAGTCCCATCTTGTTGTACGGAAATGAAGTGTGGGGCTGTGAAGACCTTAGTGTTATATGCACTTTTCAGATGAAATTTCTAAAATTATTACTAAATATTAAGAAATCTACGCCTAATAATATGGTACTTGGTGAGCTTGGTGTTTTACCATTAGATGCAGTTGTTAAGAGTAGGGTTTTGAATTACTGGAGTAGAATTGTGAACAGTAGAACAGAAAAAAATCAATGTTATTATGTATAGGTTATTATACAGACTAGATTTTGAAAATGTATATTCATGTCCTTGGATAAAGTTTGTGAAAACGTCATTAGAACAATTAGGTTTTGCAGATTTTTGGATTAATCAGTCGTCTCCTAGCCCAAAATATTTTAGTACTATTATTAAGCAAAGAATCAAAGATCAGTTTATGCAGAAATGGAATGAGCAGTTACAGTCATCTAGCAAATGTATTAACTACAGAATATTTAAAACAGATTTCACTTTTGAGAATTATTTTAATTTACTTCCAAGAGCCTTGGCTTTGTCATTTTGTCATTTTAGATGTCGTAACAATAAATTACCAGTAGAAAATGGTGTAAGATATAATATTGATCTTAGTCAGAGAACTTGTCATTTGTGTAATAGTAACTCTATAGGGGATGAATTCCATTATATTTTTGATTGTGTACACTTTATTTCAGAAAGGAAACAATACATTCCAAGAGAACTAAGAATACGCAATATTGTGTCTTTTCTTTTCAAAAATTGTTTCAAAGCTCGGATAGGACTGTATTATTAAAACTTGCAATATTTCTTAAAAATGTTATGCAAAAGGTAAGGTAATATTACCACCTTCCATTAAATGTAATTTTACATTCAATTATATTTACACGTGTCTAGTCACGCTTAGATAGAATTATCATTTTGAATATGTTTGAACTGTCTTGAAACTGTTTTGTGGAAATTGTTATGGTATTATTCCATGCAGATGCCCTCATGGGCCTTGTATTAAAAATAAACTGAAACTGAAACTGGCTAACAAACATAGCATTTGATGTGCACAAATTTTCCAACACACCAAGCATTGATTGTAGATCACTTTCACACCGGCTTTGGGTAAAATGTCAACTACATATAGAAAAAATGCAAGCCTTATCATTATCTGTATCAGTTCCTTTACCAGTAATATCAATCGTAGTGACAAGATCATTTATGAAAAGGCAATATTAAGCGCTGTCGCAAACGGTTAACATTAAACCAGACGCTTGTTATTTAATTTATTCTAATACACGGCGAGTCCGGATTGTACAGCGACTGTGTTACCTGTAATATATTGCCATGAATTCCTTCACTGTTTAATTTATTCCATAAAACTGATGTATTGATAAATCATACGCCTTAAGGAAATCAATGCACGGAAACTTATGTTTCTTTCTAGTCTCTTAAATATTCGTTTAAAGATGAAACATGGCCGATGGTACTTCGACCGCCGATAATGTATCTATTTAAGGAGTATACAATATGCTTATAAAGGCAAAAAATAGAAAAATCTGAGACTATGATGATATACCCATGGAAAATTTAAAAAATGAATGTTCCGCATCTTTCTTGCAATCGGGGGGCGGGGGCGGGGCACAGGTCTAGAACGAACGAAGATGTCACCGCCAAGGTGCATAGCGCCAAGACCGAGTAGGTACAGGAGGGGGCCTCTGTCCATGTTAGAGGGGTCAGGGGCACTGGCACCAGATCAGAAAGAAAATGCCTCCGTACCTGTTATACCCTACCCCTAGGTATTCTATAAGAACCATGGTCATGAACGGGAAAATATACTAACCCGTTTCAATCGCGCATTTCATACCTAAAACACGCAGTGCGGTAAATGTGTACTATGGATATCAAACAAGTGGTAATTTATCTTCCATTGAGTACCGGTCGCATTTCTTTAATACATCTTATCTTAGAAAAACAACGCGTAGTTTATAGTAATTTCAACGTAACACAAAAAACTTGCTTGAACTTCTCTGGTGAAGTTCCGTTCTAGATTAAAAAAACATTCTGATTGGCTGTTGTGAAAATGTATGTCAATCGTCACTTTACTACACGTGTTCGCTAAAATGTGAAAATGCAGCATTAATGTGCAAAATGAATAAAATAAACAGAACAGATGCAGACCAATGTACGATTTCAAATTAAATATCGTATACAAGATGAATTTCATTCATCATTTGGAGTTTTAGTGTAAAATTGTGATTTTTTTAAATTCTGTTTTTGTTTGTTTACGTTTCGCCAAACATGTGCACACTGTCGTGACCTCTAGACCGGATGTTCATTAGGGAAGGTCAAGCAAGTTTTTTCTGTAACGTTGACGAAAGCATAAAATATGTTGATAATCTCAGCAATATGGAATATTGAGACAATGTGACTGGTGCACGATGGAAGATAAATTATCGCTTGTTCAATATGCTACATACCCATTCACCGAACTGCGCGTTTAAGTTGAGAAATGTACGATTGAAACGGGTTAGTATAATTTCCCGTTCACGACCATGGTTCTTATAGAATACCTAGGGGTAGGGTATAACACGTACGGAGGCATTTTCTTTCTGATCTGGTGCCAGTGGTCAGGGGGTCTCATCCCTGGAATTCTTTGATATACAGGTATAAAATAGTGCCATCTGGTGCATTTTCAGGTCTAAATTGTGAGGTAATGGAGGTGTTAGACCCCTTTTGCTTGGGGAGGGTGTCAGGGGGGCACTCCCCTGGAAAAATTTTAAATATAGGTAGCCTCTGGTGCATTTTATAAAGATGCCCTATATATTTTCAGGTCTTAATTCTGGGGTAATAGAGGGGTTTGTCCCCTCTTGTTGGGGGAGGGGGTCAGGGGGCTCTCCCCTGAGCCAACTTCTAAGCCAACTGGGGTGGGTAGCACCCCCCAACCCCCGCCCCTCGGCCCATCCCTGCATCCGGGTCTGCATAAAATATCCTACTCGTTTAAATTTCATTGAAAGTTTTGATAGGTCATTTAAAACATATTGTTCTAAAGTTCGGAAATCCTATGTAATATGGAAAATATCGCAAAATTACCGAGGGGCTATCATTAAGCTTTTTGCCTAAAAATATCACAAATGCACGGAGGGGCACCTGGGGTCTTCCTTCACCATTAAAGCTCGAAAGTCGCAATATGACCTATCATGTGTCCGACAGTGTCGGTGCGGCATTAAATCCAACAAAAAAATATCACATTCTATTATAAACATTATACTGGCTACATATTTTGTAAATCACAGAACTTCCTAACAATTCCTGGTATATTCTTTCAAATCTTTCTTTTCTCAAATTCAAAATAAATCAGATAGTTTACTATCATCTGTTAATATTATGTAAGTTTTGTTATTGACTAATTAGAAAAAAGTCCGTTTCCGGTCACGTTCCTTTTTGACAATATTGAGAGGTACCTCTTTCGAAATAATTGGTGTAACTCACAGGGAGTCACTTTGATGAGGAGCAGTAACTGCAGTGTTACTCCATGCTTCTGGCAGCATCGTCTTCATTGTCGTCTGCTTCCGGTCGTTCGCCGAACAACTTGAAGCGAAGATCGAGAATCTCGTGCTTCTTGAGATCAGCGTACTTCCCGTACACGGTAAGCATGCCCTCGACTACCAACATCCGGCTTCCAAGGATATTGCAGAAGCGTTGGTTCTCCCTTTTCTCGGCAGTGCTGTGGCGTCGATCCAACATCTCCATCTTTTGGTTCAGCTGAAGAATTTGAGAGGATGCGCGTCGCAGTTTCTGATCCGCCATGTACAAGTCGTCAAGCATCTGGAAACGTGCCTCCATGGTGCGTGCAATTTTTCGGATTATCAGTGATAAAAGTGTTTGATTTGGTATACAGAAATTGTATGACAGGAACTGCCTGGGAGCGGGTTAAATACCATTCTTGAAAGCTTGTCAGCTTGTTTCTTAGTTTACTCAAAAATAATTTTAAACATCAGCTGATAATTGCGCTTGGCTGCACGCGTAATTAAAATATTGTTTTCACTTAATGTCATAATCAAGTGTGTTGCAAAGTGTGAAAAACATTAAGCCAGATAAACGGTCACATAATTATGAGGATTAAATGCAATCAGTTTTTTTTTTATTCTGTTCTTTTTTAGTCTTCAAAAACTTTATATTCTAATCAAAGTAGTTTTGTTCAACATAAAATCACATCCTTTTTGTTTAATTGATAAAATCATTTAAGGTATTAGGCCCCTAATAGTAATGTTTAAAAAATGGCATTTGCTTGGTATATTCTTACAGTTGACCGTGCTTCGCATTTTGTTGCAAATTTTTAAAAACTTTTACCGTGCCGTTTTTTATAAATTTTGTGTAATTTATGGTATTTCCTCAAGCTCAAGTAGAGACATATTTCAAGGTGGCGGCCTGTATCCAAAATGTTTGCAGAGATTTCATTATACAATTATTTTTTATGAAACAATCATCAACTATTGGTAAACAATTATAGAACTAAAAATATAAGTGTCAGTATCATTTCTTCTACGGTGTCTCAAGTAAACGGATTTAATGAGACAGAATTCTATCTCCAACATTGAAAAATTATAAGGTCGAATCCTGCGGGTCTGTTTTCAATTTTGCTCACTTCATTCAAAAATAACTGTGGGGCAGAAGTAAAACTTACCTAAATTTCTTCCACAATATGTAATCTAAAGAACGAAGGCAAAATAGAGAACTTTTACCGCACGTAACTCAGTATTTTTAAAGATGTCTAACTCTACCCCTTCTATTTCAGAGGTAAATTCACTTTGAACGGCAAGAAATTGCTTATCAAATGAATAGTTTCCATTTTTGTACAATAAATCAATAACAAGTCTTGAAAGAAGTAAAAACTAACTAGAAAAAAAAAAGAAAAAAAAATTTGGTACCAGTGGGGCTTGAACCTACGCAACCCTGAAAATCGCAGTCAAAGTAGGTTTATGGCAGAAACTGAATACTCTTCAAAGAGGAGATACTCTATTATGGGCCTAATACCTTAAATACCACGTTTTTTCGGGGGCGGGGAGTTAATTCTTCTTGATTTACTAGGAAATATTTTGAAACTTTTGAAAGATTTTGCAATAATGTTTTCATGCATGTGATATTCTCAAAAATTTATACACGAATCGAAAACGCTGCAGTGTTAATTTATCCAGTCTATACTATATATGTCGTTTTGAACTACATTATGTAAAGGGGTTTCTGTTGCGATCATCTTTAGCTAGCTTTGTGTGCAGTTTGGATGGCATCATGAGAACAGAACAGAATATTTCATCCAAAAAGTATATGATAACAGAAAACTACCAACCGTTTACAGTAAATATATTACCCATAACCAATGTACCAAACAAGTCTGAAGATCGCATGTTAAAGGGTTCTCAAAATTTTCTTCAGAAACGGTTTTGTACAGTCACTGTGTCCTCGACATTTAAATTTTACCATAGGTCAAAGCATTCTCAAATTATCAGATGTGAATACTATCTGTGACCTTGGCCTTTGGCCCACTGGCTTCAGCATCGTTAGGGATCAGGCAGTGAAAGACTACGGAAAGAGGCCAGTCTTGGATTTTCTAAAGGGAATAAGCTTTAACATCAAATATTGACTTTATGGTGTATCTAGACAATGTTATTTAAATGGAAGTGCTGCTGTCATCAATTGTAATGTAACATGTGATTTTTAACAGTATATTGTGTACTGTTCGATTAGAGTTGAGGTTAAGTTATGATGAATAAATCAAGCTGAGTCTACTTTAATCGGGTTGAAAACTGTAAACATAACGGCAAAGTGGGCAAGTTAAATGCGACTAAATTCGACCAAATCCGACGAAAATTCTGTTAAATTTACATTCGCCATAGAGTCCTATGAGACCAATTGTACGCCCGACTAATTGTCCTTTCTGTCAAATGTCTTTTCGACCAAATGTCTTCCGACGAATAGTCATGGAAGCCCATGCACATGGTCAATGTACAAATCAAGGTCACTAGTCAAAGCATTCTTAAGTTAATGAGCAGAAACTGAATCGCTAACAGACAGACAGACAGACACACAGATGACATGTATTTTAACATAGTATGTCCACTCCGGCGTATAAAAAGTTCTGCAATGAATAATAACACAAACAAATGCTTGGTTCGTAATGTTTTATTATTTTTTCACATAGTTATCATTAATCAAGAAGTATCAGTCCAATAAGTAATAGTATTAACATCTATATGACATTTTATTCTATCTGTCATTCTGTGAGAATTCATTTATGAAATAAGATAATTTATATTTACAGGAAACATGTTCAATTACATTAAATGTTATGTTATCAAACCTATAGTACCTTTAAAACTGACTAGCTATTAATTAAGAGTAATTCATAGTATTATGTGGATAATGATTGAATACATCAAAAAAAAATGTGAATGTGTTCTATCTTATCAAATTCCTAATAGCAGACTAATTATACAAGCTGTTTTTCTTGTATGCATTATTATGTAGTTTTATTTCAAGAACAGCTCTGTCCTTGTTGACAGTCTACAGCAATTGTTTCTTCTTATATCTTTGAACGTAGATTGCCTCTAGGTTATGCCTATTTTGATTTGGGAAATCTATTTTAGTCAGAAAGTTTTCAGTGCAAGTGCAGCCAGTTAAATGTGTCAGGACAATCTGAGGTTCAAGACAACTATCTTAAGAGTCAAAATTCTAACAGTGTTGGACCTCTGTTAGACACGAGTCTGGATTATGGCTACATATAACTGACAATTCTACTTCATTTATATCTACTACAACTTTATAAATGATAAAATAAACAACAGAATATTTCAATGCAAAATAAAAGAAACAACTAGCACAAAGTCTTCACATAAATACTGTTAATTATCGCTGAGTAAATAATTTACTAAGTTTTTGCTACTATAATCTCTATCTATTTTGATTTTTTGGTGACAGAAATTATGCAAAAGTATTATCACACAAAATAAAATATTAAATCAAAAAGGTAATTTACAATTCCGTGTGCAAATGACAACTTTCCAACACATATCGGTCAGTGAGAATTGTCCAAAAATAAAGATTCCCTATTCCAATTTACCCCTGGTTAAGATATAACAGAAATTACATATTCATAAATCATCATCTTTCTGCTACAGTATGTGAAATTTTGTCTGTACTCAAAACAAGAGTAAATTGTAGAATTTAAAGTCAAAAACACACAATTTCATGACACAAAGATGCGAATCATCAACAGCAATGTAAATGTCTTTGAAAAAGTAAACAAGAGATTACAATTTCGTACTTGTACAAATAAGTGTAGAACATCACATTTTATTTCAGTATACGTCTGAGGTGCAAATGGTCAAAATGTTGCAACTCTAAACATAACTTAGCTGTACAAATTCAAAATGTACTAGTAAAAGACTAAAATGTAAAGTTTAAAATGTGTCGATTTATATGTAGTCCTTAATTTTGTCCACAGTTTCCAGCAGGCTGCATAGTATACACATAAGCATTTGTAATAAGATTACCCTCTCTATCAATTAGATGCCATACATCTATATTTTAATCTTAAAGACTTAAAAAAATTATTCCTTAACATTTATATGTTTGGTTGCCTTGGATTCAAGATGCACATTTTACAAACACATCAGATCAACAGTAACACAAAATGTGTAAAACCTTCTTAATTACACAAAGCAAATTCTCTCATATTCCTTTATTATATCTAGAATGAGCATATATATAACAACACGAGCATATAAAAATAGCATGCTTTGAAAAGGCATTTTATAAACAGCATACATGTTAGAATGATCTCCTAAACAGGTGGTTTAATACTTGAATAAAACTTCTATTAAACAATTTTATGAACACAATATGTTCATTAGTCATTGTCAAAATATGAATGTGTTTGGGTTTTTTTCTGCAGACAGAAAACATGCATAACAAATACATGACTAGCACTATCCATTCAGTCTACAGTACAATTATGACATGGAAATAATATGAATTTGCCTTCATAAAACATTCTAATTTACTAAAATACATATCACAACTTCAGCATGAAACAATTGCAACTGCTTCTTTGTTTTATAATTAACACATATTTTATGTTTAAGAAGTTAAGCCACTTGAAGACTGTTGCAAAATGTACTATAATGAAATAGCAAAGATGTACCAAATAACAGAAAATAACTGTTCAAAGGTAACTTCTTCGTCTAATTCTTATTTTATACACCAACTGCATTGTAATAAATATCTTATAATTTCAACACTTTTCTGGCATGGACAGCAGTCATCATCTATATCAACAGATTTGTAGACATGATACATTGTCATGAATAGTTACCTAACCAAGATCACAATCATTATGTACACCGTGTACTTTATATAATTTATTAACATTATATACACTGCATTGTCATGAAGCTGTAACTTTGAATAATTATCTAGCTCAGAGAATAATGATTGCAAACACAGATTTGAAGACGTCACACACCGTCATAAATTTGAAAAGTTTTTCTAACACAGAGCGCTATCATTGTACGTAGACTTGAAGATGTGATGCCGACTGTATCAACATTTTTAGTCCTGGCATGAAACTGCTGATTTCTGAGAAATTTCCCTGACTGACCATTTGTGTATAAATTGCAAGTCCTGTGTTATAATCATACTGTTGTACAGTTTGAACAATCTGGTGTAAACCTTGAATAACTGCAGGCGATAACTGAAATATGAAATGACATAATGTGCTATATTAATTACTTTATTCCGTTTGATGTAACATCATAACTCTTAATTTCAATAAACCAGTCAAGCGTATGGTACAAGCATCTTTAAGCAAACCATGCTGCATTAAAGTAATTAAGAAATAATTTATAGCAAAAGAGTGCTTTAACACTATTTATGCACAATAGGCAGTTATACGTTTTGCTTAATAACTGCACAAGGGCGCAGCCCGAGTGAAATTACTTGTACGACATATTACCGCCAGTGTATAAATAGCGTTAAAACACTCTTCTGCTATAAATTATTTCGATTCTAGTATGCCATTCATCTAAAACAGTAGATAAAATATAGAGGCGCTCTTTCTTCGTCGCAACAAGAACTATGACATCACTGCACATTAACGTGACATCATTCTAGCGTAAGAGTGTTTTAACAGAGACAAGCATATTAGAATGAAATATAATGACAAGGAGCAGAAGTTACTCATATGTAGGTTATGCTTCCAAATGTATGTCATCAATTTCAATTTTTGTAATATCTATAAACAGAAAGTAATACATTTAAAATGTCAAAAATCACATTGGGTACTTTTTAAATGGACATCTCATGTGTTTGCTATGAACTATAGCTAAATTCCTTCATTTTATATTTATTTTTTACTGTGTGACTAACCAAGTAGACAGCCTTTCTACATATTTTAGGATTATCAGGTTTTACACAAAAAAAAATATATAAAATTACTGCCAAGAATTCACTTATTGGCTTTTTTTAAAACGTTTGATTAATACTTACTTAGCAAATGAAAAAACATTATTACTTTTGAAAAAGAAAAAGACATCAATCTAGAGTCCCTGAACTGTCAGAAATTATATTCAATTTCTAGGGGTATACTTACTGTGCCTTCTCTAAGCCTGTCATAAAGAATTTCTAGCTTTTTCATTACATCATCCAGCTTTCTCTTCATTTGCTACAAACATATAATACTTAAATTTAGTTCAAAATATATACAAGACATTTGTTTAATGCTTTTTACTGAAAAATTGGAATATATCAGTGAATTACAAATATTTCAGTGATGATATCATTTTTATTTTTCACTGGTACGAAATTATATTTGAATGAGAAAGAATATGAATGGTTAATAGTTGGAAATTCTTTCCAAAACACACTTCAATAAAGATACAGATGTATATCAATATACGAACATGGAAATATCCCTCTACTATAAAAGAAATCTAGAAATATCATAAAACTATTTAACTTTTTTTTTTCAACATAGATATTATCATAGCACTGTGATATTATTACAAACTTTATGAGACTGCACAAGTTATTGCAGGATCCCACTTTGTGTGACATACAAATTGACGATTAATTGAGGTGAGGAGGCAAGGCACGAGTCCTCTTTATTGATACACTAATAGGGAACTAATTATGAAACATTACTACCGCAATGGTGTGGTTTTACTTACAGCGTTATTTGCTCTTGTTTGACAATTATGCACCAAATTATTGAATATATCTTGTAAAACTTTATGTTCTTCTGGAATAGGTGCTTTTGGAACTTCCTTCACAGGCTCTGGCGCAGCCGGCTGAAAAAAACAAATCCAAGATTTATATTTTTCAAGGATTAATTCATTATTCTGTAACTTAGTTCAGGCAAAAAAGACAGTGCAAACTCTTAACATTGCACGGTATAAATCTATCTTTAATTTGAGAACATGCAAACTAAAATCAGATAATGAAAATATGACTTAGATCAAACTTTATTTCAAGTATTTAGCACAGATATTTAAGTGTAAAATAGGTTTCTTGAACTCATTACTACATTACTTGATTTGAATTAAAATGGAGAACATATTCTAAATGTACACATTTGTGACTGTGTAACATTCTGTTTTCACTTCAACTGTCAAGCGGGCAAATAAATAAATGCATGCAGCTGCACTTCATGATGTAGAACTAACACATTGTAGAACCAGCATGACAGAGAGCACTTAATGCATTAGTCAAGTCAAATCAAACTTAGTATGCTACATTTAGTATAAAGTGAATGCCTTTATTCATCCACCCTTGCTCCGAGACAAACATCATCTCACCTTTGGTGCAACATGGCTGTTAGTGTACGTAGGTTGTGGTGTTGTTGAGAATTTCTGGTACAGAAGATAGGCATGTTACACAATATATAAAATACAAACAAGCACTGCTGCAAATACTCTTCTGATATCATTCTTTAGCACATTGCATCCTAATTAACTTTTTTAAGTGACATGTTTTTACTAATTACGAGCTCCATTTCTAAAAACTGTACATAAAATATTAAGGTGTAAGAAATATGGTAGAGAAGGTTTTAATTTTTATCAAATTAGTTTTGTGATTTTTTATATATAGTCATGTGTTTCAAAAGAATCTTTGCAGCATAAAGTTAAAGCAAGCCCTCTATTCACAAATCTGTCAACTTTCTAAACAAAGAACAATGCTATATTTTTGTTTGTTTGTTTGGAATAGAGACCCAATTTAAGTCACGTGGTGACTTTTCCAGCCTCTGATAGTGGAGGGAGACCCTAGGTGCCCCTCTAGACCTTGTTTCCAGTATCAGCAGGCTCTTGGGTTAGAACCACTAACTTTTCATAGGCCAGCTGTATGGAACATGCTTTATAACTTGCAAATGTAAACATTGTTTTGCCATAGCTCTAACAGATGCATGTACCTTTTAAACAGATTGATATATTATTCTAATATACTGTCAAAGCTGGCCTAAAGTACCGGTAGTATAAAACATTCCAATGAAATTTGGCACAATTTTATGTCAGCGCATGTTGACAAAACATCAAACCCAACACTTGTTGAAATATTGTGAATAGAGAACCAGACTGTTTACTAGTATGTGCAAATCATACAAGCAGCAAAAATACCACAGAAGTATGAATTTCAACTATCTATGCCTTGTACAACAATATAGTAAAATATCATATTGATAAAGACTGTAAGCTGAAATGTTAATGAAATTAAAGAGAGTGAAATCTAGTCTTTAAAAATTCTATATCCATTTGGACAGCAACAGTGAAACAAAATAGCATCTACACAACAAAGTGGTAAAGAATTTAATGTGAGGATCTTAAATACTGAAATAAATGTGTATGAAAGAAAGAAGAAAAACTGTTAACAGTTATCGCTTGACTAGAGATACAATATTTTCTCTAGTATTGTTATTCTAGTATATATAACCCCTAAAAGACTTTTCACACAGCTGAACCTGTAAAGACAGATCATACTTGAGGATCCAAAAGGAAGCCCCAAAAACTGCTAATGTTTTAACCTAAAATAAAAATGAAACCTTGGCCTCCATTCATCAACATAATATATCTGAAACTTTAAAAGCTAAATTTTCTTTCTGTTCTGTCACTGCTAAATAAGCCCATACAGTAATGAAACACAGTATGATGATGTACTTTGCAGCTAAAGACAGCTCTGAAAAATGTCTGAACATAAAATGTACTAATGAAAGTTAAATACTTGCAACTCCAAACCTTAACAATTCATGAATATGGGTGGTGTGGTCTTTCGAGTCAGGTGGCTGTAGAATGGGCTTGACTGTATATTACTGTACATTCTTCTGAAGCTCATCCAATTTGTTTGTTTTTTTTTTTAAAATGTTACTTTTAAAATAATAAGATGCTACTTTGACAAAATATCTGCTGAAGTCTTTCAGGGTGATATATATTATATAACTGTTATTTAACTTAGTACAAATTCAACTTTGTTAGATAACTATATATGATGCAAGAAGTTGCAGAAAAAGAAAAACACAAGCTTAAGACATAAATATGTCTTTCAAAACTAACTCTGGCACCTTGAATATTTCCACAGATTACATATTTGCAAAAACTGTTTTTATCAAATGCTGTGCAGCAGGAAAAATAGAGACTAAAAGGAATATTTTAAGTGCCCCATTGTATTAAAGCTTTAGCCAGCTGGCAGCAAGTAATTCTACCTTTGCAACCAGTGCAGACCAAGATCAGCCTGCATATCCGTGCAGGCTGATCATGGTCTGCACTGTTTCGTTATTGAGTCAGTAAATTTTCAGTGAACATCCCTTCAGAAAATAAATGGTTAGCAGGGTAAGGGTTAAAGCCATATCCTCTAAAATAAGTCATGACTGCAATATCACTACCATATATTAACAGTAATGACTAAATTTCGACATGAAAAAACTTTGCACATAACTGATATTGCAAGTCATTGTAAAATAACAACTAACTTGTGTAAGACGGCCAATCAGATATTTACATTAAGACAAGGAAATATACAAGGTTTTGCTATTAGTCCCAGCATTGTGTTGTGTGTAATTTAACATATTTACCTGAGGTTCAGGTTTGTATTCCTGTGGATTGTAGAAATTTCCATAGTTCATTTGGCTTCCTGGCTGGCTCTGGTCTGGTACCTGGGGTTGACTACCATATATAGGGTTTGTGATTGGGGCAGGATCACTTGGCTGGGGCTGATATTAAAATACATTAGTATTAAAGCATACTTGTTATCAGTATCTAGTTACAAGTGTAAGTTAAACTTGGATATGGCCATTTATACATATGCTAATGGTTCCTTACAATACACAGACTTATCTCTTTACCTGATTACTGGGGCAATAATGGTTTTCCCAAATACTGCCTCCTTACATCTATTGCAGTGTTACAACATGGTTATTGGGAAACTGTTAGATCCAAACAGATACGATAAAAATATATCCTGTAATTGCATCACTGCAACATTTAGGAGACAAAACTGTTTCTAGTCCATCCTTCAAGGCTATTAACACACCATGAATACTTACATCAAGGAATAACTAGAGATGCTTTTGAGAAAAGCGCATGTCTCCCACAACTGCCCCTATGAAAAATGTCTAGTTTCTCTAGATGGTTTAGACGAGTTGATCCAATTAGATGGTCTGGATGAGTGGATCCAATCAGTAATTCAAGGGCCATAAATCAAAAGTGCGTGGGCGGATTTGGCTAGTTATCGAACTTGGCTAAGGTCTTATGGCCAAACACATTTTGTTCAAGTTTGGTGAAGATCGGATGAGAAATGTTCGATTTAGAGAGCGGACAATTGTATAAAGGCAGATTTTTCGGTAATTCAAGGGCCGTAACTCCAAAATGCCTAGACTGATTTGGCTAGTTATCAAACCTGGCCAAGCACATTTTGTTCAAGTTTTGTGAAGATCGGATGAGAAATGTTCGACTTAGAGTGCGGACAAGAGTAAAAAGGCCGATTTTTCGATAATTCAAGGGCTGTAACTCCAAAATGCCTGGACCGATTTGGCTAGTTATGGAACTTAGCCGAGGTCTTATAGTTAAACACATTTTGTTCAAGTTTTGAATTAGAGTGCGGACAAGAGTAAAAAAAAGGCCGATTTTTGGTAATTCAAGGGCCATAACTCCAAGACGCCTGGACCGATTTGGCTAGTTATCGAACTTGGCCGAGGTCTTATGGTCAAACACATTTTGCTTAAGTTTGGTGAAAATCAGATGAGAAATGTTCGACTTAGAGTGCGGACAAGCTTTGTGACAGACACACACACAGACTGGAGTAAATCAATATGTCTCCCACACCACTGTGTGGTGGGAGACATAATTACAAAAGTTATAGTAAGTAACATGTATTCTTATTTTCATGATCTGACAAATGAATTTCAACATTTACCTTTGGCTTGTCTTTTTTCATTACCATAGGAGGATCATTCCATGCCTTGTCTGGTTTGGAATCTTGGAACGAGTGGAAGTTTGGATGGGTACCACCACCTGAAGGAGGCTGACCATATCCTGCAAACATTACCAGAAACATTTTTGTTAACAATGCTAGTATTTCATGATTTTCCTATAGCTTTGTTTGCACTTATAAACAAGAGCCATGTCAGACATGGCTAATCCCCCCACCGGGCATATCATAATTGAAGGATGTGGTCCGCATCAGGGGTTTTAAGATGTGGAAGAAAGAATAAGTCAGTAGTGAGGTGGTTTACTGCTAAATTTTATTAATTTTCATGAAGAGTATAACTATGATGTTTTTCTATATGGCTACTGTAAAAAGAAGGAATGGAAAGCTAACAGGGAACAAGAGTGCCAGAATGTCACAATATATGCCCGTCAAAGCAAATTTCTTTACTCTAGCAGCTGTATTTGCAAATGGAATGTTAATTTTGTGGTTGTTTAGTAATCATTGTAAGTCTTTTGTTTTTTAAAGTCCACAAAAAAACTCCTTACTAGGTAGAGATACCTTATATATAATAAAATTAATAAAATACACATAAAACTGGAGAGTAACATCTATGCTGTACCACAGAAAAGTGGTCTTGTTTTTTCCCTAGGGTCAATTATAAAAATGTTACAATATAAGTTATTTATAGTAACAACTAAGGGAAGTTAATCTTTAAAAAAAGAAAAAAAAAAAAGAAAAAAAAAAAAAAAAAAAAATTGCAAGTCCACACAAAAATCTTTATCAGGAAGAGACTGGTCAAAATACACCTCAAAATTGGATTTAGCATGTTTGTTGTACTACAGAAAAGTGGTCTCGATTTTTCCCTACGACTAGTAATGAAAAAGTTACAATAAAAGCTATTTAAAGTAACAACAAAGGGAAGTAATTCTAAAGAAGGGAACTGCGCATGACACTTCGTCTCATGATGGTGTATAATTGTGCCAAGTTACATCAAAATCCCTCCATGCATGAAGAAGAAATGCTTCGGACAAAGTCATTCTTGTATCTGACCTTTGGCCTCTAAGTGTGACCTTGACCTTAGGCCTAGTGACCTGGATCTTGCGCATGACACTCCGTCTCGTGGTGGTAAACATTTGTGCCAAGTTATATCAAAATCCCTCAATGCATGAAGAAGAAATGCTCCGGACAAGGTTTTTATTCTTGTATCCTTTGACCTCTAAGTGTGACCTTGACCTTAGACCTAGGGACCTAGTTCTTGCGTATGACACTCCGCACATTGGTGGTAAACATTTGTGCCAAGATATATCAAAATCCCTCCATGCATGAAGAAGATATGCTCCGGACAAATTTCTTTAAGAAAATATTATAAAGGGGAATAACTCAAAAAATAGGCAAGGTAGAGTTATTGTTCTTGCACACTGCACTTCCTCCCAATGTGTTCTATCAGTGTATGAAGTTTGAAGAAAATCCCTCCAGTACTTTTGGGGTTATGCTCCGGACAAAATGTTTTAAGAAAATATGATAAAGGGGAATAACTCAAAAAATTGGCAAGGTAGAGTTATTGTTCTTGCACACTGCACTTCCTCCCAATGTGTTCTATCAGTGTATGAAGTTTGAAGAAAATCCCTCCAGTACTTTTGGAGTTATGCTCCGGACAATTTTTTTTAAGAAAATAAGATAAAGGGGAATAACTCAAAAAATAGGCAAGGTAGAGTTATTGTTCTTGCACACTGCACTTCCTCCCAATGTGTTCTATCAGTGTATGAAGTTTGAAGAAAATCCCTCAAGTACTTTTGGAGTTATGCTCCGGACAAATATCGTTGCGGACGCACGGACGGACGGACGGACGGACAGACGCACGGACGGAGAGCATTTCTAATATCCCCTTCACCTTTGGTGGGGGGATAAATAAAAACTTGAATATTGTGACTGGTCACATTTTTCTTTATAAAGGCCTTGGAATCCTTGAATCCTTAAAACCGGACAGTCTGCTGGCAAAATCAATATACACTAAAATAAAACAAGTATGAATACTATCCTATATATATACTATCCTATATATATACCTTAGCATGCAATGTGAGAACTTGATCTCTGTTTGCAAATGATCCTTTTAAAAAGATTAAAATACAGTTGAACCTGCTTTAATGGCCACTGGTGTTATGCAACCACTTGCTTTAAGCAGCCAGTCAGTTAACTTCGCAAACTGATTTTTTCCCAAATTTTAACTTAAGCAGCCAGCTGTCTTGAGCAGACAGACTGTGTTGCTCCTTTGGTTGGCTGCTTCAGACTGATTTGACTGTACACTGAAAATCTGTCTAATTGGAAATAAAACTGTCAGGTCGTTGCTGTTGTCATGTGATACTGCATACAGGATCGACTGAACAGTTAAAGGTCCAATACTAAGGAAAGTGAACATTTTAATTTCTTTTAAAAAGCACAGAAACTATTCATTTTATTGGAAAATGAAAGTTGGTATGTAGAAATTCGAAATAAATCGCAGTATATGTACAATTATTTTTCTATGAAGTATGAAGAAAGTTAAAAAGACCTGGGGGGTCATTATGTCGATTCATTGAAATTTCAACATAATACACATACATTTCTTTGAGTTCCAAAGAACTTCTGTAAATTTTGACCTGCCAATCTTCATTATTTAGTGTCTTGCAGAAGTCTATGCACTGGCTATGAAAAAAATTGCCAACTCACTTTCCCTTAGTAATGGACCTTTAAAACAGATCTATGTAAAAACCCTAAAATCTCAGACAGGAGATAAGTTTAACAACTGCATAAAAAGAGGTTACATAATATTATTCCAGAAATGAATAATCTATGAAAACTGGGAATTTACCTGGTGTACCACTGTTATACATGTTACTAGGTGCCCCTGAAGGCTGGGATACAGCTGGTGTTGGATACTGACCTCTACAATATAAAACTAACCCTATCAGAATATACATTTATAATAATAAACAATTTCTAATAGAATGTCAAATATCCCACTTTGAATAATTTGCAAGAGAAAAAAAAATCATATAACATCTCTGCTTGAAAAAAGGAATGTTATGTCTAACATGTTACAAACTGTCCTTAAAACAGCATTATCACTCAAACCTATATATGATTTATGTCTAGAATATCTACATATAATTCCGCTTACCCATAATTGTATGCTGGCTGAACTGGCTGTGTGTTATAATCCATTGGATTGTAAGTGTTGACTCCATACCCAGAAGAGGCCGCTCCACCATACCCTCCTGTTGTTGCATTAGGGTACTTATGAGCAAGCGGCCCTTTGTTGGTAGGTGATGAGGGTGCACCCAATGTGACTTGACCACCGTATGTTGGAACTGACGAAGCACCAACTGGGTTACTGTACGAGGGTCCAGTTGGTCCAGTTAAAGGATTGTTTACACTGTATGTAGGTACTGTGGGACCATTCATGACTGGATACTGGTTTGAATACTGACCATGACTAGTGTATGTCCCTGAAAATAACACAAAACTTACTACTAGTTATTGCAAACATTTACAACAGATAATCCCTTCAGATAGGCATATTTCAACATGAACCAATTTTCTAAATCGTATATCATTCACTTAAGACTCTTTAAAATCAAAGAAAGCACCTGATCTTCAATTTTTCATAGTAGCACCCAAAGATCCCATTTCTGAAACATGTCCCTCCAGACACTTGTCCATCCAGACATTATTTCAAGGAAGGGCATGCAACCGAGTAGAACCAAGTCAGCCAGATGGCTTCCTAACAGGAAAGAATTTGATCCCTAGCAAGACTAGTACCTTAAGCACATGGCAATCTATGCTCTTAAAATATTTATTCAAGAGTCCAATCCACAGTTCACATTTTGTTTACGTAACAGAAACTGTATAAGGACCACTAGAACCTACCTGTAGTAGTAGTATTGAATGTAGAATTAGCTGTTGCCTGGTATGTAGTAGGCTGCTGTTGTCTAGGTGCCGGCTGCTGGGCTGCCACATTTACTTTCTGCCAGGGGCACTGTGGGGCTGACATTCCTTGGGGTACAACACTCAGGGCTTGATACAGTCTGTCCCTCAATACTGCTAGGCTATGCTAAAATGAGAAGAAAGCTAGGTTTGATAATTTCAGTGATCTATCTTTTATGCTAGGAACTTGGACTTAAACATAATTACAGTTTTGCTATCTGTATGTAAAATATAATTACTTCTTGTACAAACAATGAAAGCGAAGTATTGTAATTTGAATTGCTATCTTGAAAAACAATTAGAAAATGAAGTTTGATTAATATATTTACTACCAAATCACCTGCAGAGCTTGAAAATCCTCTTATATTACATTTATCAGGTCATCTTTATACATATTTCGCTCATATTTGTGAGTCTCCTATGTGAACTCACTCAATGACAGAGATTATGCTACTTCTATAATTGAATATAACCGTACAGTATGAAGCTGGCACTTCTGCACTCAAACAAGCTTATCTGCCAGAAAGCATCCAAAACATTTTAATTTACCTCTGAACTTTCACCAAGATATCTCAGTGCAGTATCTAAACATCCCTGTGAAGACAGAATACCAGCATATTCACTCAGTTTATCAGCTACGATACCAGTAGTGATTTCTGGAGCTTGACCTCTAGATGTCTCAACTGCTTTACGTAACAACATCACTTTCTCTACCAGATCCTAGCACAATTATAGAACAGATATACTGTGAAAAAATCTGTTTAAGTTTAAAAACATTGATTAATCAAGCAGTAACTCTGAAAATATCTTCAGTATGGTACATTATCATTAACAGCAATCAAGGTATTATCAGACAAAGGTGAATTATCAGACTAACATCTCATTTATTTCAATTGTTTTTTTAACTGTATAACTGACAAGTACTTTTTAGTTTTTTTCCTACTTACTAAGTACAAAAAAAAGACAGCAGCCTAAAATGTTACAAAAAGTCTCACATTTCATTGCAATTATTTGCATGCAGAAGATAAGAACGTGATGCCAGTTAAAGTTTGCATTGGTACTGCAGTAGTACAATCATGTATAAATGATCACTGAACACAGAATTCTTGCCTATACCACTAGTAACATAGTCTATGCAATTAACATGGAAAACAGCATTTTTTCTACAGAAACAAAGGTTGGCGATGATTACAGTTTGGTCCAACATTTCCATAACAAGATTTTTCCTTCATTTCTCTTTAATATAAAGAATGCTGATATTTTACAGCATTCTATGGAAAGCACTCCAAGGGTGGTAATAAGACCATTCTAAATTTTCAAAATATCTTGATTAGTTTTGCATTTTTCTTCAAGAAATGATTCTGGTGGGGTCATTTTTCCATTGTAAATTTAAGCTATTTTTGACATCAAATTAAAAAAAATTATCCTTTTTCAGGTATTAATAGATTGTTAAAAAAAACTTTCAGGATATCTTTGTTAGCATAAAAGCAATATTTCTTGCAAACATTTTGTAATTTTTTATCCAAATTATGATTTTGTCTGATTTTTACAGTGCAAAAAATGCATTTATTACCATACAATTAGCATAACTGAAGATATTTCAAAATCAAAAACCAGGGTTTTTTTTAGGGCTGATTTTGGGGCCGAATTTCGGCCCCATCCCAATTACAGAAATTTGCTTATTTTCCCAATTTTGAGGTTTAAATTTCCCAAAAACCTGCCAAAAATACCAATTTTGCTGTAATCTCAATTTTCAAGTTTCCGATTTTTCATTTTGATTCTTGTTCCTTATATTTTTTCGAGTTAGAGCTGTTCCTGTTTTAATGGAATAACCACTCAGGTACCGATTCGATTAAATCTTGCGAACTGTTCTATGTTCCGTACATGTGACTGCGATCAAGCTCGCCAATTTTTCCAGAAATAAATATATGTTGAGTAATAAATAGTAATATTATACAGATGTAGGCATAAAAAGGTATGCTGCTGACAACAAAAAGCTGTCAAGCTTTGGCTTTGTCAATAAAACAAGTGCTGAGAAACAGGCTACTATGATAAAGTCCCAAGATTCGGTAATATAAGCAAACGCTGATGACGAATTAAACATATCCTCAGATCAAGCCCGTTATAAAACATTGGATAAAACACTGTACACAAGTGAAGCTGGTATTGACCCACTGAAAACTGAAGGTTTTTGCTGACCCTTCTTTGTCCAAAGAGATTTTTGTGACTTTCATTGTGCAAATTGGTAGACACTTTCAAGAGACAAAAAACAACAGAAAAATTGACTTGTAAATTTGTAATTTGACATACAATGCTGAATAAAATTTCATATAACGGTAAAACTTATTTTTGAAATTTCCCAATTTTCAGGTTTTACATGCCATTTTTCCCAATTTAATGGGCCCCAGGCCCCAGGTTTGAAATGGTAAAAAAATCCCTGAGAATGATCCTACTACCACTCTCATAGGCCTTTGAAATGATGTATAGTTAATATCTGAACCTTGCAATTCATGAAAAAAACATTATTGATCAAGTGTATCAAAATGTAATTTTGGATGTTCTTAAGTCTGTCTAAATGGGAGACCACCTGCCTAACTGAAAGGGCAAACTATAAACAGGGACAGTATAATCATTTACCTGTAAGGCCATTGGTGAGTTACTGCTCTGTGTCGTATTGAACCAATTTTCCACCATTTTCTCAACATTGCCAGAGCATATATAACACAGACCAGCATAGGGAGATAGTTCTCCATTTCCTTCATTTTCTAACCTTGCTGCCAAAGTATCTAAAGAGAAAACAATGTTTCCATTACATCTAAGTTAACACCTTAAAAAACTTCAGAAAGCACTAACCACAGTATTCCTCTTTTCACTTTAATAACCTTTCCTGAGAAATAGTAGTAGTGGTATCAGAATATTATCAATCATCAATGAGTACATACGCATTGCCCGTGGATCGACTCATGACCCCACCAATCTATAGATAATAGCGCTTTCCGTATTGAACTAAGCAAGCAGACAGTATCAGAATAAAGTACCTGTAACTCATAGAAAGTGCTCCTATGTTCATCCTAGCTGAAATAATACCAAACCTCTTCATTACTTTTACAACAACTTGTTTCTCTAAAGTACAAACTCAAGAAGCATGTTAACATTTATAGGAAAGTATCATTTTACCTCCTACGGATAATAAATTTGTACATAGATCTTACCACAGAGAGTAGAGAATTCATCAGCAGGAGAATATGTGAGTATAACTGCTAAAGCTTCCTTCCAGTTGTCCAATTCACAGCTGTTCACTACCTGCCTCCAATCATGTGTTACAATTGCAGATACCAACTGAAAAATACCATGCATTGTACATCACACATATCAGTTTCTTATTTGACAATAAACAGGAAATACTGAATAACTGATTCTGATACAAGTTTATTCAAACACTGAAAACACATTAATAGATTATGATGTTTCATCTCCCCAACATTTTTTGAATTGTAAAGTACTTATGGTTAAAAAAAATACCACAGGTTCTTACATTTCTGCCAAGTATTATCTTGGCCAACAGAACTAACTTACAACTTTCCAATAGGTTTAAAACTGGATGGCAAATGGCACTAGGTGCAAGAATGTGACGTCCAGGAGAGACTGCCTTGGTAAGATCAAACTCACAATCAGCAGAGTGGTGGACTTAAAAAGTTTTCATTAGCAAGTCATATGTGCATGATGTAACAAAACAAGATGCGTGTATGTTACTTACTTACTTCTTTACACATTATTTCTGTTTCTTCACTTTTTATAACTAAATAGAGTAACACAGTTTTACTGTTTTAAGACTTCTTCTGTAAGAGGTGGAAACATTTTGTGAGAAATAGCTTCGCATTTTTCTTTAAAGAAAACTTACCAATGCCTTAATTCTAAATGACTACATTTACATATATGATACTAACCCTGCCCAAATTTGTGCCATTTTTCTGGAAGTATCTCTGCTGTGTACGACTGAGAAGTTCAGGTCCTCCAGCTATAGCCAGCAGTATTGCCTCGGCCATTTTGTTCTCACACAGACACATATCTACACCTGCTTCAAAATTCCCAGTCAGTAATGCTTGACATAACAAACCATCCGCATCTGAATGAATTACAACACACTTCATGAACATCTGAATGAACTGCAACATTTATAATTATTTGAATAAGTTACAACTTGTATCAGGCAGCTTGGCAGTTGTTAACCATTTTTAATTAGCTAAAGGTTCACCAACTGGCCACATTTGAGTGGCTGTCAGAGGGATTCCAACCACTTACCTTCCATACCTGAGGCTGATTGTTTAACCACTAGGCAGCCATGTATGACTTGTCTTCTTTATTTCCAAGTATGAACAAGTACATATCTCAGAGACGTCTATTGTAATTGTTAAGCTATCAAGTGGAGGGTTTCAAATAAGCATTCAGCTTCCTACTCAATCCTGTATGCCTTTTTGTTTTATGTACATGTTATAAATAAATTGTGATTAATAAAATATTGTTTAAACCAAACTATAACTACCTAACTGAACTCCAGTAACAATTTTAAGCACATACCATCAGATGCTGAGAGACTTAGTGGAGTTTCAGATTTCTTGGAAGCTTGAGTACCAGACAGACCTATCTCATCAAATGCTGAAGACCCTCCATCTGAGAAATGTAGTTCATCTCTGCTCCCAGGTGTCTGAAAGGTATTCATGTTTGATGCATGTTCTATTATTTGTCTACTCTTTATTTTATGTCAAGGGGCCTCCGTGACTGAGTGGTTAAGGTCACCGGCTTCAAATCACTTGCCACTCAGGGCGTTGAAGGTCGGTGGTTCTACCAATGTGCCTGCTCGTGATGAAATAACGCACGGAGGGGCACCCGGGGTCTTCCTCCATCATCAAAGCTGGGAAGTCCCCATATAACCTATAATTGTGTCGGTGTGATGTTAAACCAAACAAAATAAATAAAATATTTTGTCACACCAACACAGTTAGGTAATATTACGACTTTCCAGCGTTGACAGTGGATAAATACCCTGGGTGCTCCTTTAGACATTATTAAGGCACAGGCAGGCATCTGTAGATCCAGTGATCTTACACAAGCCTGCTTGATGACGGCTACCCATAAACTGCTTGAACCTGTTGGCCACAGAGGCCCAACATGCTCTTTTACCAATGCATTGTACTATCACCATACAAGTAATCATTAGTTTTACATTATTATAAGAGCTTCAGGACAAAAATAAAGTGAGTGAGTTGGGGTTTAACTAAATCCTAGTATATTTCCTATTGTAAGCAGTATGGGAGGTAGTGGTACTACAGTCATTTTTCTATCTAATTTTATTAGCTCTTGTATCAGCCAAAGAAGTATCACTAAATTTATATATAATTACCATTACTGTTTTTATAATTACCTTAGAATCCACATTTGGTGAGGCCCTTCCACTACTTGACAGACCTTGTAAACCTGGTTCCTGTAAACAGATTCTAATCTTTATATAACAGACTCCAAAATATACACTTTGTACAGGTGAGAACATTTTTCAAATATATATGTCTGGTATATCAAAGCAAAAAACTCAATACTGTGCAAGGTACCAAAACACACAAATCCAAAAGGAAATTTATTACTGATCAGGAAATCACAAAGACTGGCAACAGAGTGACCAATTTAACCTTTAGCCTGTTGGCGGCAAGTGATTATGCTTTTGCGACCAGTGCACACCAAGATCAGCCTGCACATTCGTGCAGTCTGAACTCTGATCATGGTCTGCACTGTTTGCTATTCAGTCTCAGTGCTCCAGCTAGGATTAAAAAAGGGCAGGGTGCTGGCACTGAAAAGGGCACTTCTGGGGTGGTGGTCGGTCCGGGACCGTGCTCCCCCAGGAAAAAAATATAACTGGTCCATGCATACAGTGCATTTTAACATACTTTAGGCATGGAATTTGGCATAATTTAGGCATGTTTTTTGGCATACTTTAGGTATGGTCCTTTAATAGGCTATGTCTGTCATCTCTAATGCACCTATTTATTAACTAAAAATTCTGCTGTTTGTATTTTACTTGGCATTGATTTTCAACTTGTAACATTTCTTTGTAATTGCATACTGAATAACAATATCTATGTGTTTAGGCCTATTTTACTTGTTACAATTTCAGTACACATCTTCTCCATGTAGGCTACTTGATATTTATAAATTAATACCTGTAACATATTATATACAGAAAATAAAGTTTAAACTTCCACTTAAATAAATGAAATCGGGCAAAGTTTTTAACTTACAACAGTCTAAAAGCAAGTTTAGCACTTGTAATAGACATATTCCGGGTATCCAAAATTTTATATCCGGATATGGTTACACTTTTTTCTAAAAGTCGTCGAATGTCCAGTTTAAACAATATTTTTGAAAAAATATTATGATGCAAAGACAGTTTAACAGCATTTCACAGTATCTGACATTAAAGTGTACCCTGTCATTACATCTTAGTAAACTAATTTCAAAGAAATCTTCATGAAAAATCGGCAATTTCACATAGCAGACGACAACTTACTTTCGATTTCAAAAACTTGTAAAACGATAAAATCAAAATATTTTCCTATTTAAATTTGATTGTGATTGATTTTTATTAATTACATATAAATGTCTGTTGTCTGGACTTAAGTTTCAGTTGTGTATAAAGGGGTATTTACGACTATATTACCGAAAACGAAAGTACACTTTGACAGGTGGCGCGAAATGATAATGATTTCAGACTGGTTTGCAAACTGTTTTAACACTAAGGTTCAGTGATTTTAATGCTAGTGGAGCAGTCTAAAATATCATGGTCTGCCTCGGGCACGATTACAGCAGGTAATTGTTTAATTGTTTGCTAATTATGTCAATGCCCCCCCGGCGTGTATCACTCGATAAAAAGGGGGCAATAAAGCAGTGTATTATAATCACTGTGGCAAAAAAGGGAAGTTTGGCTAAAAAAAAAAGAAATGAATGGTTGTAAAACGAGCAGGGTGCCTGGAGGGGCAACAGGGCGGAACGAATTTCGGAACGGGAGATGCGCCCTGCTGTAAATAGCCAGCTGGAGCACTGAGTCTGTGAGTCAGTAAATTACAGTGAACACCCCTTCGAATAATAAATGGTACTGCCCAAATTGAACAATGGACTAGTCCATTTTTGAAATTTAGCAGGCTAAGGGATAAAATACTTGCTCAGTTTCAGACAGTTCTTGCTATTATCAGATCAGTTACCTACATGTTAAGATTCTCATATCAACTACTTAACCTTTAGCTTGCTAAATATCTAAAATGGACTGGTCATCACTTAATTTGGGCAATACCATTTATTATTCAAAGGGGCGTTCACTGAAAATTTACTGACTGAATAGTAAACAGTGCAGATCAAGATCAGCCTGCACATCCACTTGGTCCGCACTGGTCACAAAGGCAGAATCACTTGCCACCAGCAAGCTAAAGGTTAAATGTATGTTTTGTTTATTTTGGTTCAAAGTAAGACCAACACATTCCAGGCCTAATAGCAACTTTTAAGTTTTTATGGTGGAAGAACACCAAATGTTCACCTCAGCGTAATACTTCAGACAAGGGCAAGGAGCTTGATAGAATCACTGACATTCAACTTGCAGCTGTAGCTTACTCACATAGCTGAAACTCAAAGACAGTAGGGGTAGGCGACTTGATATCAAGGACCCGAACTAATCAGCATAGAAGACCCCAAATAATTTGAAAGCTTTCTCGAAAGGTATACCATCAATATCGTAAATCCTAAACTTTTTCTCTAAAAACAATGAAATTTAAAATGAGTAAAATTGATATACAGGAGAACATGTCGAAAAATATACAAACCCCAGTTCCAAGCTGGTTCATTTTCTGTACAAGTTCATTTGCATCTACTCCAGGTCCTACAGATTCATTCAATCCCTCGGACTTAGTGTGCTGAGATACCTGTAAAACACAAACAATATCAATAAAACAAATCTGCTTCTGAACATGAAACGGTTATCCATTTTTGAAAATCTACCTGTACCATCAACTTTGCACATTAACTAAATGATGCTGAAATATCAAAATATGGTCCTACATTTAAATACATGTACTTTATAAAAGGTTACAATATTAAATAAGTATGGCTATGTTTTTATGTGAAATTCTCACATATCATTTATTCATCAGGCATTATTAAAGATAAATCAAGACTCTGTACCTGTCAAAAGTTGTGATACAGCAACATTCTGAATTTCAACTATTCTAATGCTTATCAAAATGTAAGTTTGTTTGCTTTGGGTCTAGTAATGTTTTTCAACATTGTATCGGGCAGTACAATACTTAGTTATATAAACAATGGTGTCTACTTGTAGCAGTGAGTGCAATGCCTAACTTTATAGTGCTGCCTCACAGGAATATCATGCCAGAGACACCTAACATAATACCCCACCCATGCAACTTCTTAGAAAGGCAGCTGTTATCAAATAGACCAGCATCTGATATTAAGAAGAAATTCCACATATTATAATGTATGTATACCTTTGTGGCCAGTTCTGTCTTATCATATCCAAGCATCTGAATGTATCGCTCCCTTGGCTCCTTCTCAAAATTCACCTAAAACATCAAACTAGAAACTTTAAAATACAGAGAAAACATACAAATGGCAACTAAATGTGCAGCAATGTTAAAGTAACTAAGCACTAGCGTGGTGGAACCTATGCTCGCGGTATTTTGTAAATATATTATCCTTTTAAGAAGCAAGAAAAGATTATTATTTCGATTTGCCTATGCAAAAACATAAAGTTATCCTCCTTTTATCGAAACATATTGTTGATGTGCTTCATCACATGATTTAGTCATCTTGTGAGCTATCGACACAGCATACGTGAAAATGTGAAATTTCGCCCTGAAGGGAACCTATGCTGGCGGTATGATATATCTATCAAACTAAGAATGAAACAAAATTTCAGCAGGCTAAAAATGAACAATCAAGCATATGCGAGTATAATATTTGGAATATTACTCATTTATTATGTGAAAAACAAAAGAAATGAGGACAAAATTTAGTATGTGCCTCTATGTGTATATTTCTATTACAGAAATGGAATCACTATTAGAACAAAGCTTAAAAACGTATAATAATGTAATATAAAAACAGACTGTTCAAGAATTAATGATTCAAACAACGACAGTGATTAACTCACTAATGTTTCCTACACTTCTTTGGTATGTAGGATAATTACTCCTCCCTACATCTCAGCAAGAGCCATTTGGACTTCGTCAAAATACTATGATCAACATCGATCTTTTCATGGTTCGACAGGCACTCGTAGTGTAGCCTTGCGTCACATTCATCACATATTGCTCTTAAATGTATCTTATATCTGAATTCAATACATGATTTCTAAAAGACTAACTTTAGCTGGGTGATTTTGACGTATTTGTCTGAGATTTGTGCGACGAAAACAGATTGCGTAAAATGTATCGGTTGCTGTATACGTCACGTGAGCGGCACGCGCGGCTATCGCTACGTTTGTTGTAAAGGCATTTCACAACTGGTTGGTGTTGAACTTAGTATGATGAAATATTTTTATCTGTGCTTCTGCAGAGAGCGTATTTATCGAAATACCGCGAGCACAGGAATACCGCGAGCATAGGTTCCACCACTCTAAACAAGTTTTTTAAAGTCTTTTCAACATTCTATTCAATATTATAGAAAAAAACAATAAACAATCAAGAACTGTCACTATTAGTGACAAATGCCCCGAAGCGGACACGAAAAAAAACACACATCATTTTCACTTGAGACCTGGGTCATAAGCGCAATACACATTCTCAATATGGTTAACATGTGTCAAATCATTTTCAAATCCCCCTATAAATGTTGAAGTTACAGCCCAGACAAGAATTTACATGAATGCACGCATTCACACACACACGGACGGACAGTGCGATTTTAATATGCTCACCTTCAGGGGCATAAAAAGGCAACTCATATTTAAACTTTCTTGTTTAGAGAAATTAGCTGTGAATAATTTTACTTTATTTACAGTGAACAAAATACAACCTACCATTAAAAAGTTCCATATACTTTCTTGCATACTATCACCAGAGTTTGCTGCTTTCATAGCACAGAATTCTACATGCTGATTATTGTTTAATGCTTGTTCTAACTGCAATGACCCAGTTACCAGATCTGTTTCCGTGAGAACCTGACTGATTGTAACTTGTCGACTCACAGGCTGCTGTGGATTCTGAGGTTTCACATTCTCAAATGAAACCAGTTTACCACCAAACTGAAAAATAACAGTAACTGCATACACATACTGTAAAATCATTTAATTTTGTCGTCAAGAAATTTCGTGGTTTTGTTCAAAGCGGCAATTTCGTAGGGATTTCACTTTAAACATAAAATGAATGGGAATTTTACTTGTTTGTTGGGATTAAATTTCGTGGATTGACTCAACTATGAAATCCACGAAAATTTGTCCCCCTATGAATATTAATGATTTTACAGTTTGTATTTTCTTAAATCACCTGTGCATAACTGCTTGTCTCATACCTATTGCCAATAACAGAAGACAGAAATCTAAATTGCTAACAGTTTTATTTGTTTGACTAGGTTTGACGTCACCTGCAACAGAATTTCAGTCCAACAACTGTGGTCATTTAACCTTACCAGTGTTTGTGAACCTGAATTCTGTATCAGTACTGCCTTGTTCTCCGAAAGAAACTTTGCCACATGTTTCAAAAGTGGAGGACTAATAACATCTAAGATACTGTTTTCTCTCTCAAATAATCATGAAAACAGTGATCTGGCTTGTGACCTCTTGATTAATAGTCTTTTGCTCTACTTACTGACCTAAATGCGTGGGTTAAACACCTGGAGAAAGTAACCTTTTTATTTAGAGTAGAAAGATCCTTTTTCATTCAATACATCATGATCTCATGGTATGCCACAAAGTTATAACTTACACCAAAGTTAGCTCCGACTGGTTTTTTCAACCATTTAGGTGGTTTCTGTAATGGCATGACATTCTGTTCTTGTTGCTGTTGTTGCTGTTGACTGTGCATGGCTTGTGTGAAAGGATCGGAAGAATGAAATGATTCTGTCACCTGTAAAATAGTAAATGCGTTTTAAGTCATGGCAACAGGGTTTCAGTGATATGTTAACTTTCCAGTTTTATAGGGTGGAGGAACCCTCCCTGCCTACATGGACATCATTTCAGGCACAGTAGTGAGGAGAAATGAGCCGCGCCATGGGAAAACCAACATTGTGGTTTTGTGACCAGCATGGATCCAGACCAGCCTAACCATCCGCGCAGTCTGGTCAGGATCCATGCTGTTCGCTTTTAAAGCCTTCAGCAATTAGAGAAACCGTTAGCGAACAGCATGGATCCTGACCAGACTGTGCGCAGGCTGGTCTGGATCCATGCTGGTCGCAAAGCCACAATGTTGGTTTTCTCATGGCAAGGCTCAAATGTATTTCAATGTCGGTGACCATAACCACTTGGTTATGGAAGCCCCTGCATAACAGTACAGATGAATTAAACATACATGACAAAACAATTAGTGGAATATAATAAATTATTAACAAAGGAATAGTTATCTTTATCTTATTTTTTTTCAAAAATACTTGCATCACCATAAAGTATGGTTCAGTCAAAACCTCACTGTCCCTACGTTACTTAAGCCTAACAGCAACTAATAGCTGAAATACATTTACCGATGATTCTTCAAACAACATAACAGTAATACATTTTATACCAGGAGTTGCAAATACAGACCAGGATTTTCAAAAAATTCTCAATGATGTACAAACAATAACTAAGTGAAGATAAAAAGTAGGCAGATATAGTTTTTTTCTTATCTCCTCTCAAGCAGATACATATCTATCATCATCAGGATTACAATTAGCATACCAAAATACAGATCACATATTTTACTATTAAAGTGTCCCAAAAAAATCTAAAATACCTTCAGATGGCATTTACCTTGTCTGTCTGTTGAATGGGATGTCCACCTCCCATCAGAGAGTAGCATGTGATACTGCCATCAAATGATGAGCTAGATATAACATTTGGATTCCTTGGACACCACTGTACATCAAAACTCCATTGATGACTGGTTGGAATCTCATATACAACCTGCAGATAATAGGAAATGAAAATAACATACTATTTCTAAAGCAAATACAAACAATTCTACGTATGGTTTTGAAACTAGGGACTGCTAATTGGAAATTCAGTAAAACACATAGCAAAGGAATTATTAAAATGCTTTAGTTTTACACGGTATCAAGTTATCAAAATGTAGAACATATAAGGCGGCGCAGGAAATTAAATGCTAATGTGAACCTGTGCTTGAGCCGCAGATACTCGAGTGAGTGACATTCCATTATATTTAAATACTGAAGCTGATATATAATAGCAGTCAGCAGACCTAACTATGTCTCTTGTTTCTAGCCAGTACTACTATAATTTATTCTCAACGAGAAACAACTTCCTAACATCAAGCAAAGGCTGAAAATTAATTAAACTGCCCACCCTTAGAATCTTTGATAATATATCACAAAGGACATGTGTGCAACAAGGAGTAATTCAATCCCATAATCACACAATTTGTCTGACATCATGAGAAATATAGCATACTTAAAAACAGTTTCAGATTTATTTTTTACAATTTTATGAAATCTGTAATGATGCACTGCATTAAGATTTTCACAAAAGAATGATTCATTCAGTTTTCTGAGATTATTTAGATTATTTCATACCTCTCCATTCTGTACAGAGCTATTGGGATTCCAGCATAGGATCCTGTTGTCCTTGGCACAACTGAGCAATAAGTCTGGATCCTTGGGACACCATGCCATACTCAATACACCTCTGGAAATGACAAATACATCTTCATCAAGACATGTCATACTTAAAAACACTATGATTATTGATTAGTAAGACTGAACATAAATGGTTCATAGGTAGGTCTGAAACTTAGGCAGCAGTCATTAAGACTTTCTCATTAATTACCAGTAATTGTACAGCAAGTGTTGTACTGAAGAAAGATCGATAACTTTTGTGTCCATCATTGGGAAGTTCAAACATCTATGAGCCACTTTTTCTTTGATGGTCTTCAATTTTGTTTGAATGAAGGAAGACTGGTAACAATAAAATGAATGTGTTACCTTTGATGGTTTTCTAAAACTTTGACAGGTGATGTGGCATATCTCAGATCCCACAGCTGTATAACAGGTGCATGGTCATCCTCTGATGATAGACACATCTGTGTAGCCACCTCTGGGTTCCAAGACACTAACTTTGGTTTTATCTGCAATAAACATTAATGTCACAAGTGTTATTTTTATCAACAGACATCAAGGTCTTCTTTCTCTGACATATCTAGCTGAGTAAATCAATCACAAGTGTAAAGAATACTAAAATAGACTTATTACATCTACAGTCCATGATTTTTATTTTACAAAGGCATTACATAAAGAAGTCTGTACAGCGTTACAAGTATCTCTCAGAGAATTACTTCAGGTAATGCCAAGCACCTGGTTAGAATAAGCTGCCTTCTGCAAGCCAGCTGGATGGCTTCCTTCCTCACATGAAGTAATTCTACACCCCAAGTGAGATTCCGAACTCCGAGCAGCAAGTGATTTTAAGTCGGCAACCTGAACCACAAAGTATTTATCATCATTAAGTGTTAAAGTCTAATGAAAACTATACATACCGTATTTTCCCGAATTAAGGCCCCCCCCTCTAATTAACGCCCCCACCCGTTTTGGAGGGGAAAAAAGTCAACAAGAACGAAAAAAAATCACCTACCTCATTTTTATAAGTCCACAAAATAAGTAATTTACAGTAAGTATCCAATGTATTAAGAATTAAACACACTTTTAAACAGTACATGTACCGTAAATCCAAAACGTTTATACTAAGTACGGTACGTATCCAATCATCAAATAGAAAATTAAACGGTAAATCCATTTTTGATTTGTTTTTGCACCACCCGCGCACAAGCTTCCTGTGGACTTTAAACAAATTTGCGGCAAAGTGTTAACCTTTTCTTCGGCAGTTTTAATAACTTTTAATTTAAAAGCCGGCACATAAGCAGCGTGTCAAACCACTGACATTGTGTATTGCTACCCGCATGTACTAAGGAAAATATTATCGGAGTACACAGCTGTTTGGGTATGATGACGTAATGTGTAATGTCGCGAGCGTGTCACGGAATACATGAGGTACTGTATAAATTTTAAGACACACTGCATTAAATTGGATGCCAAATAATTACGTTTTGGGGGAATTAAACAACACAGAAACACTTTACAGTTGGTTTGAACGATGTTTTTAAGTTTTGTAAAAATTTTTATTTTTTATTTTTTTTACCTCAAATGAACTCTTTGGAAAATGTAACGCCCCCGGGGGCGTTTATTCGGGAAAATACGGTAGAATATGTACAGTAATGATATACTTAAACATTTATTCTAACGCTTGAACCTAGCCATTTTAATGCATGTGACACTAAAAAACTTACCCTTGACATACTATCGCTGACTTTTATGATTGGTTCATTTTTGCGTAGATCCCAGACCACACATCTAGCAGTGAATGTGGATGCCAGGATATGTTGTACTTGTCTGTTCCATGATACACACGCAACTTCCTCTGGCGGCTAACAGAAACAGAACTCAATTATTAATAGGACTACTAAAAGAACATAAATTTCAGCTTCAGCTAAGTACCTACTATACATACTTATATTAAACTTTCATTGATAATGATCAGGTAATTCGAAGAGAAAAATTGACATCCATTTACAAACTTTAATATTAAAGATAATTGTCCATGTGGAAATTTTTTAATTTCATCGTATTCAGCATTAGCAAAGGCTACTTATAAATATTTTTATATACTTTAGTAATAACATCTAGTATCTTTTGGAAATTGGTATCTGTGATGTTTTGGTTTAATTAAATAAGCCACAGAAATAAACAAACATGTGCAAGTGCTTTATTTAAATACATCTGAACTATATTCTGTGATATCTTAATGTAATCTCAGTCTCAAATATTTATGCAATATACTGACATGCATTATCTATGAAAACTAACCTGTGATTTTGCACCTGGAGTCATCGGACTGTCTGGATTATTCATGTCCCAGATGAAAATCTCTGACTCGGCTCCACCTGACACTAATAAATTATTCTGGAAAATGAGAGTGAAGTTAAATGTTAACATTTTCATTGGGTTTTTTTGTTATTTAATGATTTTTTAGCATTACATAATGTTCATAATGCCCTGCAAGAGTTCCTGGATTTTGGATCAATATCATAAGATTTTCCCATATGAACGAGAACACATGCCAAAATCGTTCAAAATCATTCCAAAATTATTATCACAGAAATATTAATAGATAAAAGTTGCTACTTAAAATATTTTTTAAAATTTTAGAAAACACATTTCGGTTAGCAGCAATCTCATAATGAAATCTTTAATCAAATTTTTTGTAAAACTCAGTATGTTACCTGAAATGGGTTAAAATCCAATGCCTTAACTGCACCAGTGTGTTTGTCTTTTTTGAACATTAAGCAGTCTTGATCTCCCTTGATGAACTTTGAGGCATCATAAGCCATCAGCCCCCCACTGTCTGCTCCTCCAACTATCACACCATTGGGAAGGTCTTCTGTTACATCGTAACATCCCCACGCAACTTTGTGAAATCTGGAAAGTATGCAGCCACAATAAAAATCAATTGTAAATTCTATGAGTATTTTAATCTTAGACATTAAAAGATTTTACAATGTAATTTCATTATTTTGCATATAAATACTGTAATTAACTAAAACTTATAACAACTAAATCAAAATCATTTTAATATATGTTTTTACTAACTCTAATCAGCAAGCAAAAAAAGAGAGAATCACATTTAGATGTTAATAAGGATGCCTGTGATATATCTGCAAAATAAAATCTTAACAAGGTGGCTGAAATGTGAATTAAAGACTATAACTCCTGGGAATATCCAAAGTAACTTTCGACGTCACCTACCCAGGTAAATCAGTTCAGGTAACCTTAGACACCCTTTTAAAATGGATAAATTTACAACAATCCCTGAAAAAAAAATTTCATGAAATCATTCAAACCTGCAATCTGATGGTACTGTTGCCACTAAGGGCATGTCCAGTGAAGGGTCTCCAAGGTTTAAACTGTACAGTTCCAAGGCTGCAGAGGTGCTGAAATTTATATCAACACTTTTATTAGTAGGTGCAACAGTTCAACATATTCACTAACAGCTGGGATGAAAACTGTTATATCTTCTATTACAAAGATTTTAGTATAATGTGTATATGCAACATTGAGAAACATCAAAAGAAATAAATGGAGTATCAAACTACTAGTATACTGATTTTATTCACCAATCACCATAATTTAGAGTTTCGGTTAATTTATTTCATCTGAAACATTGTTCTTGCACTTCACAGGGAAACTTTGCTTAGTAGTTTCTCAAACCCATTTAATGTATGTCCAGAGTAGTCAATTTTGAAGATGAACTGTACTCCTCACAACATAATTTTTTGTATGGAATTTCTTATGATTCTTTATTCTTTACTAAAAAGGTTGAAAGAAAAAGGTTACCTAAATGTGGCATCTAGTTGCTGGGCAGCTGTTCCTGCAACCATATAAACTGGGTGTTGTGGCTGGGGCGACCATGCTATATTAGCGGTACGACCTATTTCTTTCACCTTCATACTGAAGCTGAACCCTGTATGAAAATGTTAAAAAAATGAAAATTAAACTACACTTTCTTTATTCTGAAAGTAAAAGCATTTCTTATAAATGAAGATTGAGGATAAGCAAAGATTAAAACTTATATAAAAGGTGAACATGACTGTAATAAATTATTAAATAATGTGTAGAAAACAACATAACCATGAACAATAAGTAGACCTCTAGTCACTTCTTACAAAAAAGGAATTAGCTAGAGGTTTGGTAACCAGACCTCTAGACCCATATGGCCATGTAGTCAATTCATCAATTGCAGAATAATAAAGCAAAATAATGCACAGAAAACTAATACCAGAATATCTTTACTAGTTGTTGTTTTTCTTAACTTTTACACAAAAAATTGTCAAATTATCCAGTACTGTTGGGATCTGGTAAGTAGGGAAAAACGTCTGAAAAGCTTGACTTTTACATATTATGTATACAACATGCTTATTTGTATGGATGGTTTCGTATGGATAACTAAAATAATCGGCATGAATTTCCAGACACGATTGTCATGCCAATAACAAAAATAATTGGCACAACCATTCTGCGAATAACGGAAATAATCAGTAGGGTTGTCATGCATATAAAGAAAATTATCAGCTTGATAGTTGTGTGGATATCCTCTACCAAGAATTCAATTAATTTTTAAAGCAAAAAACAAGTTTAGGTGATCAGTTTACACTTTTAACACACCAAATGTCGTATGCCACTTTTCCATAATTGCTTCAAAAATATTCTTCTTCTTTTTTCCATTAATATGCAGGGCCCACTCTGGAGCATCGTCGCATATGAAAACTATGTACAAGTTAGTTGTGATGAGCAAACAGTGAAAGATAAAAAGCGATAAAAGATGATAAAAACCCTGTATGGCTCTATTTGTGGGGGCGACAAGCCCGGCCTTGAAGGCGTCCAAGAGTTGGGCTGTGGCGACTTGCTCTGGCAGCTGGTTCCACAGACGAATGCCAGCTGGGAAGAAGGAATGTTGGTATCCTGCTGTCCGGCAGAATGGCAGCATGTATCTCATTGTTCGACCACGGATTGTAAGCGCCGATGGATGAAGGAACTGTCCACAAGGGATGTCTATAAGGTCATGGATGATCCTGTACATCATCACCAGTCTGTTACTGGTTCTTCTCTGCTGTAGAAGAGTCCAAGCCTAGGCTACCTATCATCCGACTGGTACCGCTAATGGTTTTGTAGTCACCCATCACAAATCTGGCTGCTCTTCGCTGGACCGCTTCCAGCTGCTGGATGTTCCTGCTAGTCTGGGGGTCCCATGCGGATGAGGCATATTTAATGATGTGTCTGCAGGGCTCCAGATAATTTTTTTGGCCAATGAGTATTGACTCAACATATTTTTGTGAATGAGTAAAATGGTAAAATCTGAAATTGACTAGAAGTAATTTTACTCCTGGAAATTTATAAATGTGAAAAAAGCCATCAGGGCACTAGACAACTTTTGGGGACAGGTACCCATACCCTCAGGAAGGGGAATTTTACGTCATTTTAAGACAAAACGGGGAAGGTTTTAACCATATAAATGATATATATGCTAGCACTTTTCACACTTATTAATACTGTTTTCAATCATGTCTAACTAATATAACATATTGCAGCAGTAACCTTCCTTAGAGGCACTATAATATAACTTGAAAAGAGTTCATACCTAGTTGTGTCAAACAACATTTTATCAGGGGAATTTGCTTGTGAGAAAGGGGAAAAAAACATATTATTTTATGAGGGGAATGGGGCCCATATTCGGCCCCAAAAATGGCCAAATGAGTGCCCTGGCCATAAATCAGTTTTATAACATATTTATTGGGTGTAACATCCATGCATTTGTTTGCAGTTTAGTTTCAATTCATCATTTAAGTTTTTGCTTCTTTTTTTCCCTTAAAGGCTTGCTTTGGCTTCACACTCGCTACCGAATAAAATAGAATATTCAATATACCTTTAGCTATGTTTTGGGGATCAGTTTTGTTGGTTTAAAGAATGCGTAGAGTGCTTTTTCACTTACACATTCTTAGAAAGCGACATTTTTGTTTATTCCACACTGAAGTTGATATTTTAAATCCACACAGCTTTAAAATAAACTACCGTACCATCATTATTAATTCCCAACTATTTGATATACGCAGACATTGAGTGTAAAAAATAGTTTAACCTAGGTTTATAGAGTACCATTCAATGCGTGTGTACGTTCAACGTGGGAGAATTAATGCCGACTGTGCTCTGTTACATATAGCATCCGGACGATTCAGATTTTATTTATGCCAATAAAAAGTCATTGCGTACGTTTCTGTTATTTCATATACGTTTTTATACGCTTTAAAATTATCAGACATGGGTATATGCATTATTTCAAAGCGTAATTTACGCTAATACGCTTCTTATCTGGAGCCCTGGGTCTGACCGGGCTGGTGTAGCACTGTGCCTTTGTTTCCCTTGGGCATCTAGATATGTTCCGTCGGAGAAAAGCAAGTGTGTTGTTGGCCTTCTTGGTTTTGTCCTTGACGCATGTGTTCCAGGATAGATTGTTAGTGATTGTGACTCCAAGATATTTGCCGGAAGTTACTTCAGCTAGGTCATGGCCATGGATGGAGTATTTGACTCTGATTGGGTTACGTTTTCTAGTAATTCTGACAACCTCACACTTGGAGGGGTTGAATGACATTTGCTAGTCCTTCTCCCTCTGCTGCAGACGATCAAGTTAATCCTGTAGCGCAGAAGCATCCTGTTCTGTGTGGATTTTCTTGTATAGGAGACTGTCGTCTGCAAAAAGGCGGGATGTTGATGACACTTTCTGTGGTAGGTCACTGATGTATATAAGAGCAGAGGACCAAGGACAGTACCTTGTTGGACACCGGAAGTCACAGGTGAAGAAGATGATGAATGTCCCTCAACAATGACCTTTTGACTGCAGTTGGTTAGAAAACTCTAGATCAACTTGAGTCTTGAAGGTATTCCCGTTGATACCATAGTGGTCGAGTTTGAATAGGAGTCGCTGGTGTGGTACCTTGTCGAAGGCCTTGGAAAAGTCCAGCAGGATGGCATCTATTTGTTCTTCTTCGTCAAGTCCTGCTCACTGACGGAGAATACACATTTTTATGATAAATAACGCAAAAATTCGAGGAACTATCTCTAGATTTTAGTTGACACTGACAGTTCATCTGGCTTGGAAATTATGAGCCGGTAACTTTCTTACCTTAAAAGTACGTGTTCGATATATATGGGTTGTGCACTTCTGGGGTATTGAATCAATTGCAAAAGCTTATATAAACTTTTTTATCGTAACTGTCTTGTCATAATCGAATAAATACCAAAATATTCGATGAATTGTCAAGACGTGGCATTGACACATATCCCACAATTCATCGTTCCGGTTATCGTAATTTCTTATTGCTGTTATGGTGACATTTCTTCGTCGGTATCAGAGCACTATTAAGTAAGTTCAACTAGAGGTTGAAATACACTAAATAGCTGTTTTTCTTTATTCTTTAATATAAAATCAAAGTATTTTATACTTCTTTGATAATTGACATATTTCGATTGGCTGCAGCACACATCAGGACCCGTTTTGAATGTCTGTAAGTTAAGATTTTCTTGAAAAATATTGTTTGTCAGTGCTGAACAAAACTCGAAAGGAAAGTGGGTGTCATATTTGATGCAAGAAAAATAATTTCAGCTGCAAAATCAGCTAAAAAATGAGACCCCAAATTGTAGTGGTAGTGTATGACCTAAGTATGCATGACAAATTATGACATGTTATCATTTCATTGTGAAAATGCTATCTACATGTCAAGCATAGATCTACCATATGTCATTTCAGCAGAAAGAACAAGAGCACCGCCTTGTGGGTGCAGACGCTCATCTGATTTTTTTTGTCTCTGTATCATATAAATATTGACCTACCCGTGATTTTCTAAGTCCAAAATGGGGCATAATTCTTGCAAAAAGCAATGCAGAGTTACTGTACTTGCTGTGCAGTGTCAGCATTTGACCTAAACATAAAACTTAACCAAGTGTCAGCTTTTAATGGCGAATAAGTTTTAAAGCAATAGTTTTGACCGTAAAGGAGAAAAGTTGACCTAAACATAAAACTTAACCAAGAAATCTGATATTTTCGAAGTCCAAAAGTGGCCATAATACTCGCAAAAAGCAAAATGGAGTTATGTTTCTTGTGGTACAGAGTCAGCTAATGATGGTGAACAAGTGTTGCACGTTTTAAAGCAATAGCTTTGATAGTTTATGAGAAAAGCTGACCTAAACATAAAACTTAACCAGGCAACGCCGACGCAGATCAAGTGATGACAATAACCCATCTTTTTATCTCAAAAAAATCAGATGAGCTTCTTTTTCTTCTTCTTCTTCTTCGTCGGCGACTACACTGTCAGACCAGTAGCCTCGATGAAACTTGTGGTTTGCTGCAGATCCTCAATGCCTCCATACAGTTTCTGGTGGATTGAGGTATCTGTCGGCAAAGTCGCAGCATGCTCCTGCCTTTTACATCTCTGAATTATATGCTCCAAAGTCTGATCTTCCTCACCACATGGGCAAGCTGGCGATGATGCCAGTCTGTATTTCTTGTACATGTGAGCATTGAGCTTGTTGTGCCCTGAGCGGAGCCTGACCATCATCACTTGTTCAGACCGACCAAGGAGATGAAAAGCATCTTCCTCCACCCTTGGTTTCGTTAGTGCCTTGATGATGGTGACTTTCTCCTTGTAACTCATAGGTTTTGTTGGTTGTTCTGACTGAGCTCCTAGCTTAGCCAGTTTGTCTGCCTCTTCATTGCCTGCAAGTCCACAATGGGATGAAATCCACTGAAGTGCTACTTTGCAGGTTATACTCAGGCTCTGCATTCTCCTGGCTAGCTGCGGAGTTTTATTGTTGATCATAGCTTTCATGACAGACAGATGAGCTAAAAATGAAATAGAAATAAGGAAAATAGCTCTACATGTTATAAGGGGTTAAATGCCTCTGCTACTATTTTCTATGTAAAAATAGCAATTTATAACATATTTTATCAGCATTTCTAACCTTTCACTTCCTGTGAGACTACCCTTGTCTTGAAGGTCTGTCTTTAGGCAATCAAAAGGTACAAAAATATGGGGTTGACTGTAATGCAGTGAAAACATGATCACGTGACTGAGACATTTGATGAAAACGCTAATATTATGTAGACAGACATCAGAAAATACCTGCTTTCACCTTTACTTTTTACAAAACAGTTTCGACTAAATTTTTGAAGCATATAACGTAGCTTAAAATCATCTGCAGACATTCCTTTTTGTAATCAAACATCAATAAAGCTAAATATATCTGTCATGTAAATGGCTTTTACTAGGCGGGAAAATTGCACTACATGTATATATTGATATGGACTAAATTCGAGTAGACCACGGAGGCATATCCGGCTACCTTCATGCCTCCAGAGCCAAAAAACTGATGACTATTTGAATCCGCCATTATGCGACTACCATTTCTTTTCACGCCAATTTCCTGCTTAGTGTCTGTATGCCTAGATGTTTGCATATAATCAGAGATACTATGGGTTTTGACAATTTATGATTACAATTAACACTAAATAGCTGTTCTTCTTTATTCTATATGAAATTGACATATTTCCAATGGTTGCAACACATATCAGGACCCATTTTAAATGTCTGTAACTTACATTTTCTTGAAGAATATTGTCAGTGCTGAATAAAAAATCAAAAGAAAAGTGGACCCTGTAACAACTTTACAAGGGCTGCAATACACAACCGAGGACCCTTTTAAACATTCAATGTAACCTACCTTTTCTTAAAGGACATTGTCAGTGTTAAAGAAAAAGTAACTATTATTCTTTAGAATACAAATTTATTCAAAGTATGTGCATGGTAAAAAAGAATATTCGCTATTTACTGACATACTGACCAGTACTGACTAGAACTAGCTAGAACAAATGGTAACCAATTTTGTATTTTTCTATACTGAAACCTTCATTCAATATTGACTTACTAATGTATAAGTTCGAGTGGCAGAGTTGACTTTTGTCCAGCCAGAAGCACACACATATACACACACAAAGTATTTTTGAAGAATGGGTTGGAGAGTAGGTAATAATAAATCAGGTCAAAATGGGACTAAATCACCCCTCTGAAGTACTGTGACCTTTAGACCTTGCTTCTGATCAAGTGCGTTTGGTGAACATCCATTAAACTGTTCAATGAAAGTTATGGTCCGAGAGCTCACGGACTTTTATTGCAACAATTGAGGCCAAAAGAAGTTTATACATTTTTGGAAACAATATTTCATATCCTCTACGAAAACCCATTTCTTAAGTGTCAAAGCCGTGCCTATCTATATTGTGTTCACTTATGTTTGTGATAGGGGAGGTAAAACTCACTTGTGAAAATATTAGGGGGTAGGGTAACGTTTACGTCTACCATTTTTTCACTGTTTAATTACAGTAAATATTTGATTGTCAGTAAATGTATATATGTCAAACAATGACAGCAATAAGAAATTCATCAAAATGGAATGAAAGGCAAACTTGATATTCAAGGTCAAAGGTCAAATTTATGTGAAAATCACAAAGATTGGCAAATTTGAAATTTATTTTTATTCTCAGAAAATAGTTTGTCATCATAAGTCACTCATCTTTGTCTATGTAATGTGTATATATCAGCAAAAATCAGAAATACAGATATTATTGCAAAAAGTCAAGGTCAGTCCTGATAACTGAAGGTCAAAGTTCATTTTCATGACAAAATGTGAAAACTGTTAGCTTTACTTTTTTCTAATCTGTTTAATATGTCTTCACATTATTAGCCGCTGAATTTAATTCGTTTTAATGCTTGTATGTCAGGCAAAGTCAGCAGTGCAGATGTAACCCCAAAACTGCCAAGGGTAAAGCTAATATCAAAGGTCAAAGGTCAAATTTGTGTGAAAAAATAGCTTCCTGTTTAAAAAATAACAGATACCTTTTTTCATTATTAGTAATTGCTCGTGATTTAGTTTGATGTATATATGTCCCTAAATGTCAGAAATGAAAATAAAGTCTGGAATGAGTCAAGTTCAAATGTGATATTAAGGGTCAAAGGTCATTTTCAAGTAAAAAAAATGAAAAATAGCTCTTTAACTTTTCTCTTTGTTCATAGTATCTTGTCGATATTAGTCAATGATATCAGTTCATTTTAATGTATAAATGTTAGGCAATGTCTGGTATGCACATATAATTTCAAAACATTCAAGGTCAACCATAATATCAAAGGACAAAGGTCAAAAAGTGAGTAAAATGTTGCAATAATATTACCTGTTGGTAATAGTTATCATCGTTTAAAAGTATTTGTTTCGTTATTCAAGTAATTGATAGTTGTTCATTTTACTGTATATATGTCAGGCGATGTCATGGAAGAGAAAATAAGTCAAGGGCAAACCTGGTATTGAAGGTTAGGGGTCATTTTAGAATAAAAAACACAAAAATGCAGCATACTTACTCATTACTTTGTTCAAAAATAGCTTGTTGTTATTATTCATTGTTACCAATTTACTTTAATGTATACATGTTAAGCAAGGTCAGAAATATAGGTCTTATCCCAATAAGTCAGAGGCAAACCTATTATTAAAGGTCAAAGGTCAAATTTGTGTAAAAATTCGCAAAAAGCAGCATTTTTGCAATGATTTTTCTTTATTGTTTTAAGGTACTTTGTTACTAGTAAAACTGATCATTATTCATTTTAAAATATCTATAACAGACAATATCACTGTTGAAATGATAATGAAAAATTAGTCAATGGGAAACCTGGCATTAAAGGTCAAAGATCATTTTCATATTAAAAAAAATTCAAAATACAGCATGTATTTTTTCTTCGTTATAAATTAACTTGTCATTTCTTTCATTGAAAATAGTTGTTTTTCTTATGTTTAATTGTAAGGCAATGTCAGCAATACAGATCTTATTTCAAAAACAGTAATTGGTACAGCTAATATCAAAGGTAAAAGGTCAAATTTGTGTGAAAGATTGCAAAAATAGCATTTTTGCAATACTTTTCAATGTTTAAAGGTATTTTGTCATTAATATATATATATATTAATATATTTATGGGTCAATGTCAACAATGAAGATTTCATCAGACCTGAGTCTATAGATCAGCCCTGATGTTAAAGGCTAAAATTCATTTTCGGGTAAAAATTCAAAAGTTAGCACTGTTATTTTATTTTTTTTTTGTTAAAAAATAGCTTGTCGTTATAACTTGATGTTAATTCATTTTAATGTTAACCTTTACTTAATTACTTATTGCGTTTCATCTTCTTATGGCCGTTTTATATTTTAAGATTAGATGCGGCAATGAAATGCGCCGTATTCTGCAGGTCGCTGGCATCTCACAACAAATTTGGTCTCAAATTAGATGTCTGTTGGCCAAACTTTCTGGCGTGCTTCTTCCAGATAGGAGCAGCTCTGCAGGATGTTGAATGGTATTTGTTCCTCTAATCCGCACTGGCATTTAGCTGTCTCTGAAACACCCAGCTTCTTCATATGTTTTCTCAGGCCACAGTCTCCTGTGCGCAGACGGAGGATAGTTGTTTGGCTGTGCCTGATTGTGTAGACTGTCATGATTGGGCAGGTAGCCTCCTCCATTTATGTTCTTCTGGTCTGACGCAAAGCTGTTCATCAGTAGAGTGTGAGCTTCTCTGTATGAAGTTGGAGGTTGGGGCTGTATTCGTTTGGGTGCTTCCTTTGCAAGTTTGTCTGCAGCTTCATGCCCGGCTATGCCCACATGTGCAGAAATCCATTGAACTGCTACCTTGTTTCTCTCAGACAGGAGATTGATGCCTGTTAGCAGCTGTCTCGTTAAGATGTCTGATGGACCGGCTGAGAGAGCCTGAAGAGTTGACTTGGAGTCTGTTAGGAAAACAATATTCTGTCCCATTTCTCCTCGCTCATACAGTTGGAGTGTGGCAGATGTGAGGGCTTGCATCTCTGCTCTGAAGTTGAAGTCTCTTGCCGACTGGATAAGAGAGTGTGAGAGTGGAGCTGTTTGAAAATTTGATGTAGGCACCACTCCCAACATTCTGAACTGTTTTTTCCACTGATCCATTGGTATATTCTTGGATCCAAAAGTGTGCTGTATAGCGGTAATTGATCATTTCTAGCGTTAGAGATTTTTGGTGAGCCTGATGCTGTTTTCCCTTTTCTTCTAATCCTGGCACCTCCAATCTGATCTTCGAAACACAATGTCTAGGAACCAATTGATCGGGTACAGGCGGCTCTGCCTCTGCGTCCAGTGCTGTTGCTTTCCTTTTTTGTAGTTCTTTAACGATATGTTTGAGACTCTGTCGTTTTAGTCCGTTCTTTGTTCTGCTCTCGAGTTTTGAGTGGAGTGGATGTGATGGTAGTCTCCTTGCCTTCTCTGTCTGCATAATGTACTCTCGTCTTGTTACTAATGGCTCAAGGTTGGCTGTCTTTTCCATTTCTTTTACTGGAGTTGTTTTCATTGCTCACAGAATTATCCTCATGCCTGAATTTTGTACCTTGTCCTGTTTATCTTTATCATCTCTACAGGTTTAGGAAGCGGTTACCCCACGAGGTGGATGCGTACTCTGCTATTGGCCGAACGGTGTCTGTCTGTGTAGGCTTGCCATAGGATCTTTCCATTGGCTCCCCAACTTGTTCCAGTCATTTTTTTCATACTGGCGAGTTTCTTGAAGACCCTCACCTTTGACCTTTAGTGTGAGGTCGACGTTGACTAATTTTCTGTTAAATATACTTTAAAATAAATAATAATCAGTTACTAGTTTTGACAAAAATACCCTAAAACAATAAAGAAAAATCATTCAAAAATGGTGTTTTCGCTTATTTTCACACAAATTTGACCTTTGACCTTTGGTAATAGGTTTGGCTTTGACTTAAGACCTACATTGCTGACCTTGCTTGACATGTTTACATTAAAATAAATTGCTAACAGTGAATTATAACAACAAGCTATTTTTGAACATAGTAATGAGTAAGTATACTACATTTTGATCTTTTATGCAAAAATGACCCCTGACCTTTAATACCAGGTTTGACCTTGACTTATTTTCTCTTTCATGACATCGTCTGACATATATACAGTAAAATGAACAACGACAGTTCCTAACATGACAAAACAAATACTTTTAAACAACAATAATAATTACAAATAGGTGATATTATTGCAGCATTTTACTCACTTTTTTAACTTTTGACCTTTGATATTATGGTTGACCTTGAATGTTTTGAAATTATATGTGCATACCAGACATTGCCTAACATTTATACATTAAAATGAACTGATATCATTGACTAATATCGACAAGATACTATGAACAAAAAGAAAAGTTAAAGAGCTATGTTTCATTCTTTAACTTGAAAATGACCTTTGACCCTTAATATCACATTTGAACTTGACTCATTCCAGACTTTATTTTCATTACTGACATTTAGGGACATATATACATCAAACTAAAGCACGAGCAATTACTAATAATGAAAAAAGGTATCTGTTATTTTTCAAACAGGAAGCTATTTATGCATTTTTTCACACAAATTTGACCTTTGACCTTTGATATTAGCTTTACCCTTGGCGGTTTTGGGGTTACATCTGCACTGCTGACTTTGCCTGACATACAAACATTAAAACGAATTAAATTCAGCAACTAATAATGTGAAGACATATTAAACAGATTAGAAAAAAGTAAAGCTAACATTTTTCACATTTTCTCATGAAAATGAACTTTGACCTTCAGTTATTAGGGCTGACCTTGACTTTTTGCAATAATATCTGTATTTCTGATTTTTGCTGATATATACACATTACATAGACAAAGATGAGTGACTTATGATGACAAACTAATTTCTGAGAATAAAAATAAATTTCAAATTTGCCAATTTTTGTGATTTTCACATAAATTTGACCTTTGACCTTGAATATCAAGTTCACCTTTCATTACATTTTGATGAATTTCTTATTGCTGTCATTGTTTGACATATATACGTTTACTGACAATCAAATATTTACTGTAATTAAACAGTGAAAAAATGGTAGACGTAAACGTTACCCTACCCCCTAATATTTTCACAAGTGAGTTTTACCTCCCCTATCACAAACATAAGTGAACACAATATAGATAGGCACGGCTTTGACACTTAAGAAATTTGTTTTCATGGAGGATATGAAATATTGTTTCCAAAAATGTATAAACTTCTTTTGGCCTCAATTGTTGCAATAAAAGTCCGTGAGCTCTCGGACCATTATGTCAAAAGGTTTTTGCTACTTGTTACTGAGATAGCACATAGAACCATTTGAATAAATGTATGAAAGGTCCATACAAGAATGCTACAGAGATGTTACACATAAGGATGCTACAGACCGAGCTTGGCGAAGCTCTATCAAATGGTTCATGAAATAAGAGATTCACGATGACCCTGGATCGCCCACCTGAGTAATATGAGCTACATGTTTCAAATGTCAAACTGATGCTGAAATATTAAGGAAGTAGGTCAGTAGGTCACATTGATGGTCACTGAAAGTCAGTTTTAAGATCGGTGTATAAAACTGTACATGTCATCAAAGGATCAAGGCTGTATCTTACACAAGAGGGCCAAGATGGCCCTAGGTCGCTCACCTGAAAAACACACCATAACAGTGTAAACATGTTTGACCTAGTTATTTCACGGAAACAAATATTCTGACCAATTTTCATTAAGATTGGACCAAAAATGTGTTCTCTTACGTGTAAAGAAGTTTGTTCTTCAATTTGACCTATTGAACTAGTTTTTGAGCCAAGATGACCTACATTCGAACTTGGCCTAGATTTGATTAAGGCAATCATTCTGACCAAATTTCATGAACCTCAATTGAAAAGTACAGCCTCTATCGCATACAAAAATGTTTTTTCTTTGATTTGTCCTAGCGACTTAGTTTTTGACCCCAGATGACCCATAATTAAAATTGGCCTAGATTTCGTCAAGGCTATCATTCTGACCAAATTTCTTGAAGATCAATTGAAAAATACAGTCTCTATCGCATACACAAGGTTTTTCTTTGTTTTGACCTAGTGACCTAGTTTTTTATCCCAGATGACCCATTTTCGAACTTGGCCTAGACTTTATCAAGGTAATCATTCTCACAAAATTTCATGAATATCAGTTGGAAAATACAGCCTCTATCCCATACACAAGGTTTTTCTTTGATATTACCTTGTGACCTAGTTTTTGACCCAATCATTCTGACCAACATTCATGAAGATCAATTGAAAAATACAGCTTCTCTCGCATACGCAAGGTTTTTCTTTGATTTGACCTAGTGACCAAGATTTTGATCCCAGATGACCATTTTCATACTTGGCCTAGATTTTATCAAGGTAATCATTCTGAGCAAAATTCATGAAGATCAATTGAAAAATACAGCCTCTACCGCATACACAAGGTTTTTCTTTGATTTGACCTAGTTTTTTTTATCCCAGATGACCCATTTTCGACCTTGGCCTAGATTTTATCAAGGTTATCATTCTGACAAAATTTCATGAAGATCAGTTGAAAAACTACAGCCTCTATCGCAAACACAAGCTAAATTTGACAGACAGACGAGAGAAGCCGGACATCAAGCGATCACAGAAACTCACCCGAGCTAAAAAAAACAACAAGAAATTAGGTCAGTAACCAGTAGGTCAAGGTCACAGTCAGGTGACCCCTAATCACTTGGGGTCATCGGGTAATTATAATTAAATAGTCTAGGAAATATGGTCTTATAATTTTTTAAGTATTTTTACTATGTAACTCACATAACAAGTGACCCCAAGGTGGCGTCACTTTTCACTCAAGGGGCATAGTTTGAGCATTCTTGTTAGAGATCCACTAGGCAATGCTACATACCAAATATCAAAGGCCTAGGCCTTAAACTTTCGGATAAGAAGATTTTTAAAAGTTTTTCCTATATAAGTCTATGTTAAACTTGGGACCCCAAGGGCATAGCCTCTTTTCACCCAGAGGCATAATTTGAACCATTTTGGTAGAGGAACACTAGGCAATGCAACATATCAAGTATCAAAAGCCTATGCCTTGCCGTTTTAGACAAGAAGATTTTTTAAGTTTTTTCCTATATAAGTCCATGTTAAACTTGGGACCCCAAGGGCATAGCCTCTTTTCACCCAGAGGCATAATTTGAATAATTTTGGTAGAGGACCACAAGGCAATGCAGCATACCAAATATCAAAAGCCTAGGTCTTGCTGTTTCAGACAAGAAGATTTTTTAGTTATTTTCATATGCAAGTCTTTGTAAAACTTGAGATACTCTGGGGCAGTGCCACTTTTCACCCAAGGGTAACAATTTGAACAATCTTGGTAGAGGACCACAAGGCAATGTTTCATACCAAATATCAAAGGCCTAGGTCATGTGGTTTCAGACAAGTCTTTAAAAAAAAAATTCCTGTATAAGTCTATGTAAACCTTGGGACCCCCAAGGCGGGTCTCTTTTCATCCCAGGGGCTTAATTTGAACAACCTTCATAGAGGACCATTAGATGATGTCACATGTCAAATATCAAGGCTCTACGCCTTGTGGTTGTGGACAAGAAGATTTTTGAAGTTTTTCCTTTCTATACGGAATTCAATTGTTTGAAAAATTTGAAAGGGGGCCACCCAAGGATGATATTCCTAAATTGAGCAGTCAGAAAAGCTCACCATTTTTAGATCCTGTTTTTAGCTGTTGCAGCCCCAACAGGTGTCAAGCAGACTATTTTAACTAATTTTAGAGAGGAAGTTTGGTAAGATCCATCAGTAGGATCATGAGAACTGGTTTAAAAGGTTGTCTACTTTTAAGCTCTGGTGGCTCCTAAAAGGGGCCAACCATAACCATTTGAATTAATTTGAGACAGGATTGGTGAAGATCCACCAAAAGATTCAGAAGGAAAAGTTGTTGAAAGGTTTTTTCTATTTTTTTTTGCTCTGGCAGCCCCTGTATTAAAGTAGCCAAGTGTAACACTAGAGCAAACTTGAGGGATGACCATACAAAGATACTACAGATCAAATCTGATGAAGATCTATCAATTGGTTCATGTGAAAAGTTATTTATAGATTTTTCTTTCTCTTTTCGGTTCTGGTGGCCCCTTAGTGTCCAAGCAGAACCATTTAAACAAAGTTAAGACAGTACTTCACAAGGATGCTACAGCCCAAGCTTGGTGATGATCCATCAAATGGTTCATGAGAAGAAATTGCAAAAACAATTTTTTCTATTTTTAGCTTTTTGGTAAAATCATTGGAACAAATTTGAGAGAGGACCTTACAAGGATGCTACAGACCAAGTTTAGTGATTATCCATGATAAGGTTCAAAAGAAGATGTTTAAGTAAAAATGTGGATGCAGGACGATGGAAAATCAATGATAGATGACGGAAGCCAGGCCATCCACCTTTACTACTAGCTCACCCTGAACAAAATTCATGTGAGCTAAAGACAAAAAAAGAAAGGTTATCTTTTGTTTTTTTAATAAGATTTATTGAAACAGTTTCATTAACAATACCAAAATAATCATGTAAAAATCAAGTAAATACCAGCACAATCAAAAAGATGTATTTCCAACACACGTCATTAAAATAAAGCTTCTGACACAGAACATGTTTAATTAATGTAACTGAGTTTTTTTTTTTATTATCATCCTTATTTTCATTATTATTCATTATTTAAACATGAGGGTCATTGACCCTAAAAAGCGCTCACCTGTGTACAAGGCTTCAAGTGTGTTTTTACAAGGACAGAGTTAGGTTTCTTCTATGTTAGCCTATATTATATACATGACACACACACTTTTGAACCTAGGGTAATAATTTGAACAATTATGGTAGACATTACAATCACATGCCAAATATCCAGGCTCTAGCTATTATTGATTCAGAGAAGAAAAGTGACCACGCCCCCTGGCAGCCATGTTTTTTGACGAATCAGAATAATTTGAATAATCTTGGTAGAGGGTCACTCAAGAATCATTTGTGTAAAATTATTTTAAAATCGGGCAAGCAGTTTCATACAAGAAGATTTTTTTAAGTTTCCACTATATACATATAGGGAAAAGTGACCACGCCCTCTAGTGGCCATGTTTACTGATGAATTGGTATTATTTGAATAATCTTGGTAGAGGGTGACATAAGGACCATTTGTGTGAAATTATTTCAAAATCGGACCATCGGTTTAGGAGATGTCGTTTGAAGATTTTTCTATTTTTAGCTCTGGCAGCCCCTATGTGCAACCAAGCGGAACTATTTGAACAAACCTAGGTAGAGGACCACCCAAGGAACATCCATGCCAAGTTTCATCAAAATCCATTCAGTGGTTATGGAGATGTTGTTTGAACAGAAATGTTGACGACGCCAGACACAGCGTGATCACAATAGCTCACCATGAGCACTTTGTGCTCAGGTGAGCTAAAAATGGTAAATCACATTAAAGCGACATTTTTCAATTATTGTAGCATTCCGCTAAGAGATTTATTTAAGAGGCTCATAGCACAGAGCCAAATTCCAACCAAAATAAAATTGCTGATTCTTTTTTTTATATTTTTTCATAAATGTGAAAATACACTTGAGAAAAAGTCAAACGGCAACACTGTTCATTCTTGCAATTTGTAGGCAAATATTTTGATATACATTTATCATTATTCATTAAATCCTATCAAATATGGTGGTTTCTATTGTGATATTTGAAGCATGACGTTTGTAACACGTGCAAATGGAGCTTGTGTTGTAATTCATTTTAATACATACATCTATAGCATGTATTTTTATACCTGAACATCATGTTGAATTTATTAATCATATTTAACAGTGTCAAAACTTTTCAGGATGATTGAATTTCTGTATATTCTAATAAAATTCATCTGTATATGAATTTCACCAGTGGTACGGGTAGTTACATGAATTACAGAACAAGCTTCATGTGTACATAAAACAAAGGTCGTGCATCAAGTATCACAAGAAAACAGAAGCTGCATTTTCAATTTTCTTGAGTGTGCGTGAAATGCTGTGTATTTTGTCTGATATCAGTTTGCAACAATTTTCATCTAAAATTTTGATTTATTATACAGTTAGCTGTGTCTACATTTTTTATATAAAACTTGAAACAGAAATAAAATATTGCATCTGTTTATGGCTATAATAAGGACAAGAGGGCACTGAAAGCCCTGTATCACTCACCTGACACAGTTTTTATCTACTCTGGCTTAGATTTAGTCATAGCTTCTATTCCGTCTAAACAGCTGATCGCATGTATTGACTGAGGCCCGATAGGGGTAGCCGAATTCAGAGCTTTATGTATAGATCTAAAAGTGACCCAGTTACAAAATTATCCTACAATTCAAACAGACAAATATTCAGACTCAGTCTCATTAAGATATGGTAGAAAATGTGGCTTCTTGTGTTCTATGATTTGATCTAGTAACCTAGTTTTGAAATAGATAATCCAGTTTCAAACTGGACCCAGATTTCATAGAGACAAATATTCTGACAAGCCAGATAGAAAATGTGTCCTCTTGTGTTAACATGACTTTTTCCCTACATTTTACCTAGTGACCTAGTTTTTGACTTTTGAGCTTGACCTAGATTTTAGAGACAAGCATAATCTGACAAAGTTTTATGAAGATCAAGTAGAAAATGTGGCTCGAGTGTTAACAATGTTTTCCTATTAATTGACCTAGAGACCTGCGTATGCAGATGACCTGGCTGAACTCATCTGAGATTTTATTGAGGTCAAAATTCTGACTAAATTTCATGAAGATTGGGGCCAATATTGTGACCTCTAGAGTTTTAACAGTAAAACAGTTGATGACGGACAACATGTTGCTCGACAGGTGACGGACACAGGACAATCACAATACTTCACTTTCAGCAATATCTATCAGGAAAGTAAAAGGGTAAAAATAAACCTGTTTAAAAAGAAATACAGTAATTTTACTTTTAAAATATTCAAATGAAAGTGTGATTTGCCCACGGCTCCATCTTTTGGCCCTAACACTGTATTCTCAAAGAAAAACCATTAAATAAAGGTTATATTATTGTTATCATAAATTGTAAGAATGCTTTTGGTGGTCCAAATAGTTTTTGGGAAAGTATGGATAGGTTTGGCAGGTTCCGTCTCTAATCCCCAGCACACTTTGAAATCACTCCTATGTCAGTGCCTCAGATGACAACACCCTCAAGAGCTTAATAAATGTAAGTTTTAACACCAAATCAACAAAGTTTAAACTCCAATTGTATTTTTTTATCAGTTTTGAATTAAATTTGTACACAAGTCTGGGCCTATAGTGCCTATGCAGAGGTATGCCAGTGCTCTCTTGTGGCTTGTATTACGGTTTCTACAGGAGGAATAACAATGCTTTATAAGCACAATGTATAGATCTACAATATGTTTCAATATACTCCTAAAGCTTATGGCTAAACATCTACTCTATCTAATTATGGCATCCAATAAAAGTTTTGTAACAATACCTATAATTTGTTATGAATATAAACATGAACATGAATTAAGCATATATAACAGAGTATTTTAACAAGCTATTTGGCAAAAAACTAATGATAACATATGACAAAGCACATGTTCAGAAATAATACTTCTAAATACATGTAATCATCACTTTTTGTCTTCCTGGTCTATTTCAGGACAACTTTATCGTCCTCCAATTCTTACTTCTTCAATATTCATATTAGGTTTACAGTAGGACTCCGCTAATGAGACCATCTATGGTTCTTTTAAAAAGTCTTAATTAGCGGGGTTCTACTATACCTTAATGCAGGCAAATGTGACAGCAAAAATGCAAGTTTATATCTTAATTGTATATAATTTTTATATGTGAAGACAAAGAAATAACACGACAGTTACTGATTGTTAACATTTTGAGCATTTAGGTTCAAGTGAGCCATTCCCTACTATAACAATACACTTCAAAGGTGCTGTGTCCTTACAAATATTTGCATATAAAAGGGAGTTAAAGTGCCAAATATTGGCCTAGGAAATATATCAGTAGCCATACCCACAATAATATGTCATTCAGTTTACACCCTAACACTTTTTCTTAAAGACCTGCTCCAGTCCTACCTTTTAACCTTAAATTGTCACTGAAAAAGCATGAAAATCCTGACTATGAACAGTGACGCCTGTCAAAATAGAGTCTATTTTATATAAAATTCGAAATAAAATACCTGTGGTTTTGTGTGCTAAAGTGTGACGCGTGGCCGTTAACTGTTACCCATTGTAATCATGGGTTGCATACACACAATAGAATTTGAATAGCCGTGGAGCAGAGCTTTAAGGAAGACCCATTGCTAGCGTTAACAGAACTTGTGGGTCAACCATTTTGCCTAATATATGTACAAATGATGTAATTATCTATTAATATATATGTATATATTAGAAATAAAATATGTTTAAACTAACAACTTTTCCTTCTTATAGTTTTCCATATATTCATCACAAGCAATAATTTAGCAGATGATCACTAGATATATGTTAACAAAATGGTCCCATTCTTTAACATCATATTTATTTATTTGGGTTTTAAGGTGCACCAACACAGTATAGGTTATATGGCACCAAACAGGACTACAAATTTTGGTTTCACATCTCATTTACATCGAAATAAAAACATGAGGTATGGAATCAAAATTTGCATACCTGCTGGAATCACAGAGTTACAGCAAAACCAAGTGCCAAGACCCTATTAGTCTCCTTTTAGGATCATGCAAGGGTAAGGCATAGGTTCCAATTCTTTTCATACACAGATCGTCCCAGAACCACATGGGGCTTTTTAACATCAGCATGAAATGTGATATACAGGTTTTTCATAAATCTATCGATCGGGTGATTTTCACGCAGGCTTTATTTAACAATTTCATACCTAGCAGCCTTGCTCACAGCGTAAAGAATTCACGAAACGTGAATGTTTGTATTTTGGGACATAATGCAGATTAACAGTCACAAATATTTCGAATATACAAGGAATCTTTTTCATTGATATTAGGGAACATAAAACTATTGTGAATATTTTCCAACTTACAGTATATGTTGTTACAATTTTGTATGTTCATATTGCTTATATACATGCAATCAAAGATGTTTGTTCAATAATACAGTTTAAAGTTTCATTTGACATTATATTATTTCATGCTTGTATTTACATTTCAATATTGAACATAATCATTTGATATTTAGAAAAAGTGTGGTTTTACAGAAAATGTTTGAAATGACATCTTTTTTCGAAAACTTTGACACTTGCTCACGTTAACGCAATTGTCCAGACTCAACTCAAGCCAGATATTTGAGAGAAAAAATCTACAGAATGTATCCCTGTACCAATTAATTGACTGAAATCTTTATTTAGAATAGGCAAAAGGAGATGGTTGTAATTAGCAAAATAGAAAGTCATTATGTGCATATACCATAGTGTTTTAGTTGTTGTTGGGTCTAACGTCATGCCAACACAATTATAGATTATATGGCAACTTTTTGGCTTTTTGTTGTGGAGGATGACCCCTCCATGACTTCGTAACCAAGATAGGAGCAGGGCTCTACTTTAACTCTGTGGTACACTTGCCCAAAGGACAACTGCAACTATTTTTTTACTTGCTCGAACCCAGTTTTTGGTTGCCCAAAAGAAACATGGCGATGTGATGAGATATTACAATGCAGAATGGCAACAAAAATAGTAGTACATGATTTTATGAGAAGCATTTCTTGGGATCTTTCATATATATTTTCACATGCACAATTGGCAAATAAGTATGATTTTTGCCAGCCTGCACTCCACTTTTACCTGCCCTGGGCAATAGGGCAATCTTTAAAGTTGAGTCCTGTGGGAGACAACAATATTTTTACAAATCTGTATTTCTAATGAATTTCTGCAAAATATATAAATTCAATGCAAATCTTTGAAAAATATGATACCATACTTCATATACTCATATCATTCCTTAGGCTGAGCATGCTTATAAAATTTATACTTCTGCTAAAATAACTCTAATTTGCTTGAGCAACAAGGATAGAAAACTAAAATTTTAAAGGAATATCTCCACTAAAAGTATAACAAGTGAAAATAAGTTAGTGTAAATGATCAAATGTTAATGTTAAAAAAAAAAGATACTTCACTAAAATTGGACTTATATAATCACCTTTATGTGCTGTATGTCATTTCTTAAAAATATCCATATGTCGAATAAAGCATATACAGGTATATCATAACTGGCATGGTATATTCTGCAACATGCCTATACTTATTAGCTGCCACAAAAAAAAGAACATAAAATGCTTGTCATATTTTGGTCGATCATTTGCTCATATGAAGTGTGCTTTTACAACCATTTCTATTGGGTAGTAAAAACTATATTCTAACAAATAAAATGAAAATATCAAAACCATATTAAAATTGCACTGACTTGAACACAATGCATTTAAGTAACAAATTAAATTTGAAAATGTTTTAAAATAGAAATAAAACTAAATTCAAAATTATGAAGATTTCGTAGTTGATGGTGGTAAAGCCGTTGTTTTAGCACTACTATCGTCACTATTTTTTCAAGACACCAGAACCAAACACAATGGTAGCACTATTCCCATAAAAACAGCAAACCCCTACAAGGCCGACTATAATCTTCATCTTTAAGTTTTTTCCACCAGATTTCTTCTTGGATCTTTGTTGCTGTTTCTTTGAAATGTTGCCGACTGAAAAGCAATTGATTTTTGTTTTTTAGTATCACTGACATAATTTTTGTCATAATTATAGCAGGTTTTCAGCTATGAATGCTGTCCTATGATCACTATGACCAGAATCTTTTACTGCCCCAAAAAATACGAAAGGGTCTACTGACCACAAATAATCATCCTATATATATTCAGTCTCGAGCCCAGTGTAACCTTGACCTTTGACACACTGGCCCCAAAACATTAGGGGCCACCTACAGATCACTGGAAATCATCATAATTTTATGAAATTTGATGCGTGTAGGCCAATGCATTCTTTAGTTATCGAGAAGAAACCATTTTCAGTTTCAAGGTCATTGTGACCTTCGCCTTTATCCTAATGTCCAAACAAGAGGGTCACTGACCCTAAAGCGGCTTCAAGTGCATTTTGCATAACATAATGGTACAAGTACAGAGTTAGGTTTCCTCTATGTTAGCCTATATTGTATACATGTCACACAATTTTTTAAGTTTCCACTATATACATATAGGGAAAAGTAACCACGCCCTCTGGCGGCCATGTTTTTTAACAAATCAAAATAATCAGGGGGTCAAAAAAAAGGGGGATTTTTTTGTTTTAAAAATTTTTTTTTTAAAATTGGGCGGGGAAAGTTTCCCCAAAAAGGAAGTTTTTTTTAAATTTTTTTCCCCCCTTTTAAAAACGAAATGGGGAAAAAAAAGGGCCAGGGCTTTCCTTTGGCCCCCCAATTTTTTTAGACGAATCGGAAAAAATTTTGAAAAATTTTTAGAAAGGGGGGTTTTCCACCACAAGGAACCTTTTTGGTGTAAAAATTTACAAAAAATGGGGGAAAAGCAGTTTTACCCCAAAAAAGGATTTTTAAAGTTTTCCATATAAAAACCCATTGGGGAAAAGAAAACCACCCCCCCCCGGGGCGGCCTTTTTTTTTTTGGGACGAATCAAAGTGGGGAGGGAAATCCCCCGGGGGGGAACCATTAAATTAAAAAATTTTTTTTTAAAATCAGGGGGGCTTTTTTCAAAAAAGGGGAAGGGATTTTTTAAAATTTTTTCCCCACCATTTTACTTTATGGGGAAAAAGGGGGACCATTTCCCCCTGGGGGGGCCATTGTTTTTTTGGGGGGGAAGGGGAAAAAAATATGAAAAAATTCTTGGTAGGGGGGGCCCCAACAAAAAAAAAAACCCATTTGTTTTTTAAAAATTTTTTTTAAAATGGGGGGCCTTTAGTTTCCCAACAAAAAGGGGGAAGATTTTTTAAATTTCCCCCTTATATAAATAGGGGAAAAAAAAACCCCGGGGGGGCCCCCTGGGGGGGGCCAGGGTTTTTTTGGACGAATTGGGGGAAAAAAATTTGCAAAAAACCCTTTGGGTTTAAGAGGGAAAAATCCTTAAAAGGGGACCATTTTGGGGTAAAAAAATTCCCTTAAAAAAAATGGGGACCATGGGTTTAGGAGGGGGAATTTTCTTTTTAAAAATTTTTTTTCTTTTTTTTGCTCGGGTTTGGGCCCCTTGGTCCCAACCCAAAGGGCGGGAACCTTTTTTAACAATTTTTGGTAGGGGGACCACCCAAGGAACATTCAGGTCAAGTTTCATCTAAAATTCCTTTCAGTGGTTTTTGGGAGGAGATGTTGTTTAAACACATTTGTTGACCTAATTTGTCCTATAAAGTTTGAATATTTTAGGTCTAAACATTTTCTAGTTATTGAATGTCTACCAACTGACAAGCAAAACAATATACCCTCTTTTTCTTCGAAAGGGAGGCATAAATAGTATCACAGCCTAAGAGTCAGCTATAAACTATTTAGATTTACAGAAATTATAAGAATGTATAGTCTGAAGACAGCACACCTAGTGTGCTCCTCACTCCACTCCCTGCTTTTATGAGCACAAAAAATACCTACTGCAGCTTCAAGCTCATCTGTTTTGTCCATGAGATCATCTAACCTCTCTCCACGCTGGATGACAGCCTCTATGTTCTGTGACATCACACCTTGAACCTCTTTTACTTGACCTTGTAAAACTGTTAGGTTATCTGTTGCATTTTTCTTGGAATATTTGTCCTGCAATTTATATTAAATTGTTACAGACTTTTTATGTAGATTTAATGATGTTTTACATTTTCAAAGATACCAGTAGTCAGTCAATAACTAGATTTCTTACCAGTAATTTAGCATGTTCTAAACAACAACAAAACTTGAAAATCCGAGGAGAATAAATGACTTCATATATACATAACTGATTCTGGTCTAGAAGAGATTACCAATTTAGTTCACTCAACAAATAATGCACAAAATGCCCACAATGATGAGGTCAAAAGCTGGAACCTCAGGTGAGGTATATGTTCTTTGTGAAAGCTGATTGAACATTATTTGCAGCTGTCATTCATCCTTTATCTTTAGATTCGTGTGGGGAAGTTGTCAGTTACTTGTGGAATACTGAAAGGAATTAAGAAAGTGAATATTGTGAACAGATTTCTATGTATAACTCACCATCTGTTTGGAGATGACAGGGTTAAACTGAGAGTCAAATTCATGAGTCCTGGCTGTGACAGCTTGCTCGGCAAAGTTCTGATTGTGAAACTGGTCTTTTATCTAAAACAAAGAATAACTGTTTGCCTTCATCTGCATTTACACATCTATAAATACATATCACAGAGTTTTCTTGCAGAGAAGATACAAATATGTGCGATCATGTGCCTGGGACAGGTATTCCTTTTTTCCTTAGCGGAAAACCTTTTCTAAAATAGTGTGCACTTATGTGATGTCACACAGTATACATCAAAAACTATACATGACATCACAAACTAAATATTTCATATAAAGCCAAGAAATTGTCATTAGTATCTTTTTTGTACATGATAGGCAAGAAAAAATCTTACACATCTACTTGTGAATGACAGCTGTTTTCCCAACCCTCTGGACAGCATGGATAAAACCCTTGTTTACACTGTCTTTCAGCTAGGGAAAACCCTATCTTATACAAACAGGAATCTAAGATCCTGATAATCTCAGTACAAAGTGCTGTAACTTGTCTAATAAAGAAGCAGAAAGTAATGTTTCAAGGTGCCATACTGTAAATACAATGTTCTGTCTGTATATAATCATATAGGTCAGAGCAAGATTTGAGCTAAATTAGTCAATGAAATCTGTGATCCAAGATTGTACATAAGAAGTCAGAGAATGCAAAGTTGCCACTGGTTAATTTGAAGGCTGGTCCCAGATTTCAGAGCTGTCAGTGACTCAGACAGCAGCTGTCTGAGAAAGACTCAAATAAAAAAAAAGAAGAATGTACAAATAAACGAATGAAAAGAAAATCTTCATGCTCACTGACATCAAGTAGTTTATATCATATGTCATGCAAAAACTCCTTAATATTTTATAAAAATATATCTGCTTTTACATCAATGTAATACTGCCAGTAAAAAAACATTTTTAAAATGATTTGCGCACTCTTTTTCAAAAGAGTGCTTCAGAAATGATGTAAATGTTTTAAAAAGACTAGAATACAATGGTATTCCCCAGTTTTTTGTTTGTTGTTGTTGTTGTTGTTGTTTGGTTAAATAAGTCTTATAGAAATACTCTCGTGGCGCTAAATTTGCGTGAATATTACTGGATACTTTATCCAATCATAAAATTTTGAAACTATAACAATAAATTATGCTTGGCATGCCTGGAGACTAGGGCTGAATGAAACACGGGGCATGTATAGATGTGCGGTGTCTGTTAATAGTATACGATGGTGTGATAGATTATAACTAGTTTTTGTATTTATAGTTTAAACATTTATTCCCAAAATCAAATACATACATAAATACATGATCAACATTTAACTGTACTGTATATAATATTAATGGAAGACCAGTCTTCGAAATGACAAACCTGTATTCGAAGTGGTTTACTTACATGTAATGAGAATCTGCAAAAGTCGATCAAGGTATAAAAGATTCACATATTAAAATTGACAATATTTCCAACAGTCTGTTACTTTTCCAGTTCTCTATTCTCCATTTCGCTGACTAGTTAACGTCGTATTTTCATTAGAGCGCCTGAAAAGCGCAAAATGATGTATTTGGCAGGGTTTTTTTGTTGTTTTTTTTTCAAAGCCGCGTTTTTATGTGAATTATAACGGAACAGCATTATAGACAGGTGCGTTTTATTTATTAACTCGAAATTTCGAAACACTAACTCGAATTTCGACTTAGTTACTCGAAATTTTGAGTTACGTCACTCGAAATTTCGAGTTACTATTTCGAAATTAACTCGAAATTGCGACTTACTTAGGCCTACTCGAAATTTCGGGTTACTAACCGTGACTCGTACAATGGCCTACAGCAAATTAATATGTTTACTTTATTCCGTGTACTCTGAAGCTTTAATTTAAATTTATGTTAGAATGTGAATCACTGACGATAACGCCTGTTTTAAGGAAAGTGATCAATCACGAGATGGACCAGGCGTAAAGCACCCATGCACGGCACTCTTATCCCAATTTAAGTATTTTTTAGTTGGAGATGCGGGAGCTCGAATTCACGAGCCCTGCTTTCGTAGACAAACGTTACCTCTGGAATACTGCCACTGATAGTTAAAATGTATACACCTTCAAGTGCCTCTCAATAAGCGCATGCGTATAGCACTAAAATACCAGATTAAACAACTTACCTGTACACCGGTCACGTGACAGGTTAATTGGTCTTGTATGCAAATGAATACAGGTGTGCAGCGCCACCAAGGTAAACGACATCCGCCAAAATGGCGAAGTTAAAAACAACATTCCTAGCAGTTTTGCTAGGCGTTCTCCTGTATATTAGGAAAGGTGTGTATGCATTTGGTCTGTTTGAACCGAAGAAGACGAACTCTAAATAAAGTTTCAACAGGTGTAATAAAACGATCTGTACCGTTTTCTGTAGTTTTCAGTCGCTCATTTCTGAGTCATACATTTCCGCTTTTGGTCTATCAATAATATCTAGGTACTATGTATATGTATGCTATCATCCAGTTTCCGATTGACACCGCTTCTTGCTTTATAGCACACAGTTTCTTACTGCTATATCAACATGTATATATTTTAAGTTGAACCAACACCTGTACCTGTTAAAATTACTTTTCCAGGGGAGGTAATTGAAGTTTGTGCTACAGTGTGCTGATAACTTTATTTACCTAGTCAACAACCATTTTCCTTGATAATCATGTATTCTGTCAACTAGCTAACATAATAAACATAGAATTTTTATTCAATTTTAATTTACTGTGAAGTTGTTCTATTAGGAAAAAGCCCCAAAAACTTAATTTTTACCTGTGTAATTATGGAAACAAAAACAACATTCTTATAAAAAATGTATACATTAATATTGTCATGTAATTTGTTAACTTCAAATGCAACACTATTGTACAAAGATTTAAAATTATTAACATCAAACAAGCAGTTTTAGTTTTTATGATAATTGTATTAATATTGCATTAATTTTTCAAGATCAGTATAATTATTACTGTAACAATATCTTTAAAAAAATCAAGTGGCTCAAAAGGCGTAATATATCAGGTACTAATATATTCAAAATTAACAATTAAATTATTGTATACATTTGCAAATTGTCACCAGATTCTAATAGTGCTGTACCTCTAAAAGAGAGATTTAATATATAATTTTGTTAGTCTTGATAACATTTAAATTGCTTTAAAGACACAGGATATAAATACTGACAGTTATATGCCTAAACTTATATCATAATTATGATTGTTATGCCTTTGTAAAGAACTTGCTCTGTGTCCATTGAACTTAGAGTGGTCAAGTGTGAACACTGACTACCAAACCAGGGGTAGTGACTTTGAGACAAAACAAAAATCTCTAACAATAGGATGAAAGTCCCAGGTATGGTTGCTTTACACCATAATTATTAATGAAGCTTCTGGAATTGGAGCATCTTCTGTATCTTGTATGCATACTATTCTCCAGATCTAAAAAATACTACAGTTGTCTGGAGGTGTTGCCCATATATGGGTTACTGATGGAATTACAATAGACAGTAATCAAGAATGCACTAAATTCATTTAAAGAAAATAAAGTGAAATTAATTTGCACAAAACGCAGTCCGTGCAAACAGATGTTTGAATTCCTTCTTTACAGCTAGAAATTAGGGAAATAAGCATAAAACATTTTGATAATTAAATTTTCTTAAAATATTGAAATTTGTAGACAGAGCAAAAATATTCCATTCAGGCAACCATTACATATTTTCTGTTAAAATTATTATGTTTTGCCAGGGTAGAAGGGTGAGTTTTGACTAAGTATTTTTTCAAATGGGGGTATTTTTACCAAGCCTGTAGGTATTTGTCTTAAATTGCTTTGACACATTTTAGTCTTATTATGTAGACATTACGAAAAGTTTTGACAGGTGATGTCTTGTTTCTAAATAACGGTTGGACAGACTCAAACAGTATCTGTCTACCATCAAATAAATTAGGCTAACAATTTCTGTGATGCTTAGTTAATTGTATTTGCAATACCCGGATCTGTGCTAAACTTGTATCTTGTTTTACAGGCTATGCAATTCAATGTTACCAGTGTGACAGTAATGAGAACCCAGATCTGTGTCCCCAGGAAACCCCGTTTGACAAATCCATCAATGCTATGGTTGACTGTAACAGTTTCGAAGCCAATACACCTGGACAGTTCTGTGTGAAGATCTATCAGGAAAGCCCTGGGTGTAAGTGATATTATGTTGGAAAGTTTATCCAGGCTTAATCCATTTAGTAGTTAGCTTTAACATTTGGTCCTGTATTTAAAAGTTTTCACTTGAGCTCAGTATCAAGGTTTTACTGTTGAAGAAACATCTGTTTTAAATGGTAAAACCTTTCTAAATGATACCTCTTAAATAGCACACACCTGTATAAAAACATTTTACTTCCCATTGGACAGAATTCTCAGTAAATTAAACTCCCAAGAGCAACAACCTCTGTACAACAAACACAATTAGTTTTCCTAATGGTGTTTGCTCTGGTGAGGTGTCACTGTAATTATATAATGTATTTCAAAATTAAAATTGACAATTTTTCTCTGTTACAGTTGGCGCCTGGATAAAGATAACTCGTCGATGTGCGTCAAGAACAGATCAGGGCGTGGCCTGGGGCTGCAGGTGGTCCTGGGATAATGTGGGCGTGTTTAAGAACACTTGTTACTGTGAAAGTGACGGCTGTAATGGATCGTCAGGAACGTCTGTCAATATTGTTCTTGCATCAGTTCTTGCTGCTCTGGGTGTGATCATGAAGCAGTTCTTGTGATAAAATATGACTGTGAAAGCGAAACTTGTATGTTTGAAGTATATTCCTTGCCTTGCTATTCAGACTGCATTCCAGAGAAAAATCTCAACGAAGGTTGTAATATTAATATCAGTAATATTTTCGATATTATATTTTTACTGTTTGACTGTACAAGTAAATGGGAAGCATTTGATTGTAAAACGATGTATTTACATCACCCAAAATTTGTTCAGATTCCAGCAGACAAAAAAACATGAACCTAACATATGAATAATATTAACTTTATTATTTTTTACGTATAGTATGAAAAGTAGCGAAAATGTCAACATAGCATTTAACATTATTATTTTATCATGTCTGCTTCAAGATAACTATGGTCTAATTTTATACTGGTATAGGCTGCTTATATCCTGACATAGAATCAGATAAGAATTCTTCCACTGGCAGAAAAATATCAAATTTTTGAGTAAAAATTTGGCTAGCACCTAATATGTCAGCCTTTTTAGGCAACACATGTATTGACTGTTTTCTGAAAATCACTTTTCTACAAGAAAGAACAGTAACAAAGTACATAATTGTTTTCAAAGATGAATTTTTGAATGGAGAGTTTAGTAACATCCTGTATATAGTAACATATGAATTTTCTTATTCATATATAAGTTGTTTTAAACAACTATCAAGTGTTCATCAGGGAATATACATTTTTGTCACTTGATTTTAATGTTCTTGATTGGATATTTAATTCTGCTTGATCTATGCAAGAAACGTAGTGTAAGATAATGAATGAGTTTCGAAGTTTGAGTTAATGTTGCTTCATTTTGAATGGTTATGAAAGTTGTGGTTGATGGCTTATGTGGTATGTGGCATTTATTACTGAATACCAATGAAGAAAATATTCATGAGCTGAGCATTACTGCATTCTACCATGAAAATATAACTGTTTTTTTTTCTGTTAGTGGTAAATGCTTATGGTAGGTCAGATTTGAAAATATAGCTATAACTAATCCATTGATTGAGTCAACTAAAATAGAATAAAATTTTTGCATTAACAAATTTCTTATAATTACAGCAAAATATGCAGAAAAACTAACTGTATATAACTAAATATATGACCTACATCTGACCTGGGATTATCATAATCAGTAATTGTAATCAGCCGTAATTATTACACATTTGTCAAGTAATCAGAATGTAATTACTTTTAATGAATTTGATTACCAAGTATAATTCCAGTGCTAGGAATGCAGTAAACGTTGGCTACTGGATGTGTATGAATGAGTGTATATGAAATGATGTTTAATAAACAAATTACTGTCGGTTAATCCGCCAATATATCAAAACATATCAAATCTGTACATATCTGTAACAGTATGTAAATATTTTGTATGATATATATTTTTATAAATAGTGCAGGACAAACACCGTACATGATTGTATATATACACAGATTTTTTTCAATTTGTATATAGTTTTTAAGGGACATGTCTGCAGATTTATGTTCAAACATTTTCGAAATTTAAAATGCTTTCATAAATAAGTAGTTTCAGTAAAAGGTAAATATACACCGAGTCTAAAAAACAAACATGTAGTTGGTAAATATGCAGAAAAACTCTCAATATTTTATAGTCATGCATTTTAAATTTGATATAAAATACAAGAAGTTCAGTTGTAACTTGTATTAGATTAATAAAAAGTCAACTTAAATAATGCTGATTCATCATAATATCTGTTGAAATATGTTTTAAAATAGAAAATGAAATTCATGTTCCTATACAGGCATGCACCTATCATTATTGTCTTTAATTATCAACATTGTATGAATTTATTTTAGATGCAATGAATTCCATTAAGCAATTTGCTTTAGAAATTTATTTATAAGCATTTTACATTCCAAGACCTTTATATCTTTGGCCTATTTTAGTAAAGTCAGTTTTCATAATATTGAGAATGACATTTCTAAAAAAAATGTATAAATGTCCTTTTATTAGATGATTATTATGTTATCAAATAGTGGAAGGGAGTTTGTTTATTTACTTTTGAAGAAAGCGATATCTGTAAAGATTTTTTTCCATATGCTTGTGTAGCTAAGTGTCATACAATATGGCTTTATATTAAATTTTTGCTTTGTTTATACATTTAAGACGCAAATTTAATAAAAAGATATCAGCACTATTTTTGACACATTATTGTCGTGAACGTTTATTCCTAAAGGCCTATTATAAATATGATTTAAGTCCAATTTATGAAGTAATTTCACACAAATGGTCCTTATGTCACCCTCTACCAAGAATATTCAAATTTTACCGATTCGTCAAAAAAAGTGGCCGCCAGGGGGCATGGTCACTTTTCCATATATGTATTTAGTGGAAACTTTAAAAATCTTCTTGTGTGAAACTACTGGCCAGATTTTAAAATAATTTAACACAAGATTGTTCAAATTATTCTGATTTGTCAAAAACATGGCCGCCAGGGGACATGTTCACTTTTCCCTATATGTATATCGTGGAAATTTAAAAAATCTTCTTGTTTGAAATTGCTGCCCTGATTTTAAAATAATTTATAACAAATGGTCCTTGTGATACCCTCTACCAAGATTGTTCAAATTATTTTGATTTGTCAAAAAACATGGCCGCCAGAGGGCGTGGTTACTTTTCCCTATATGTATATAGTGGAAACTTTAAAAATCTTCTTGTGTGAAACTGCTTGCCCGATTTTAGAATAATTTTACACAAATGGTCCTTGTGTGACCCTCTACCAAGATTATTCAAATTATTCCGATTCGTCAAAAAACATGGCTGCCAGGAGGCATGGTCACTTTTCCCTATAAAATCTTCTTTTGTGAAACTGCTGCCCTGATTTTAAAATAATTTTACACAAATGGTCCTTCTGTGACCCCCTGATTATTTTGATTTGTTAAAAAACATGGCCGCCAGAGGGCATGGTTACTTTTCCCTATATGTATATAGTGGAAACTTTAAAACTCGTGTGACATGTATATAATATAGGCTAACATAGAAGAAACCTAACTCTGTACTTGTACCATTACGTTATACAAATGCACTTGAAGCCTTGTACAGGTGAGCGCTTTAGGGTCAATGACCCTCTTGTTTGGACATTAGGATAAAGGCCAAGGTCGCAATGACTTTGAAACTGAAAATGGTTTCTTCTCGATAACTAATGAATGCATTGGCCTACATGCATCAAATTTCATAAAACTATGATGATTTCCAGTGATCAGTAGGTGGCCCCTAATGTTTTGGGTCAGTGGGTCAAAGGTCAAGGTTACACTGGGCTCGAGACTGAAAATATATAGGATGATTATTTGTGGTCAGTAGATGACCCTTTCGTATTTTTGGGGCAGTAAAAGATTCAGGTCATAGTGATCATAGGACAGCATTCATAGCTGAAAACCTGCTATAATTATGACAAAAATTATGTCAGTGATACTAAAAAACAGAAATCAAATGCTTTTCAGTCGGCAACATTTCAAAGAACAGCAACAAAGATCAAGAAGAAATACTGGTGGAAGAACTTAAAGATGAAGATTATAGTCGGCCTTGTAGTGTTTGCTGTTATACTGGGAATAGTGCTAGCCATTGTGTTTGGTTCTGGCGCCTTGAATAAAAGTGACGATAGTAGTTCTAAAACAACGGCTTTACCACCATCAACTACGAAATCTTCATAATTTTGAATTTAGTTTTATTTCTGTTTTAAATCATTTTCACATTTTAATTTGTTATTTAAATGCATTGTGTTCAAATCAGTGCAATTTCAATCTGGTTTTTCATATTTTTATTTTATTTGTTAGAACATAGTTTTTACAACCCAATAGAAATGGTTGTAAAAGCACACACTTCATATGAGCAAATGATCAACCTAAATATGACAGGCATTTTATATTCTCGTTTTTTTGTGGCAGCTAATAAGTATAGGCATGTGGTGGAATATACCGTATCAGTTAAATATACCTGTATTTGCTTTATTCTACATATGGGTATTTTTAAGAAATTACATACAGCACATAAAGGGGATTAATCAGATTTTGGTGAGGTGATGTATCATTTTTAACATTAACATTTGATCAGTTACACTTACTTATGTTCCCTTGTTTAAGACAGTTTTCTATCCTTGTTGCTCAAACAAAATAGAGTTATTTTAGCTGAAGTATAAATTTTATAAACAAACTCAGCCAAACGAATGACATGAGTATATGAAGTACGGTACCATATTTGTCAAAGATTTGCATTGTCATTTATATATTTTGCAGAAATTAATTAGAAATACAGATTTGTAAAAACATTGTTACCTCCCACAGGGCTCAACTTCGAAGACTCCCCTTTTGCCCGGGGCAGGTAGAAGTGGAGTGCAGGCAGGCAAAAAAATCAAACTCAGTTGCCCAACGTGCAAGTGAAATATGAGAAAAGTCCCAAGAAATACTTCTCAGAAAATCATGTACAACTGTTTTTGTTGCTATACTTCATTGTAACATCTCATTACATCACCATGTTTCCTTGGGCAACCAAAAATTGGGTTGGGCAAGTTAATAAATAGTTGAAGTTGCCCTGTGGACAAGTGTACCACAGAGTTAAAGACATACCGTGCTCCTGTCTTGCTTACATAATCAAGGAGGGGTCTTCCTCCACCACAAAAAGTCAAAAAGTTGCCATATAACCTATAATTGTGTTGGCATGACGTTAAATCCTACTCGACTTGAAACACTTTGGTATGCTTGTAATGACATGCTATTCTACTAATTACAACCATCTCCTTTTGCCTATTCTAAATAAAGATTTCAGTCAATTAATTTGTACAGGAATACATTCTGTAGATTCTCACTCTCAAATATCCTGCTTAGATAGAAGTCTAGAAATTTGTAATAAGGTGAGAGAGTGTCAAAATTTGTTGAAAAAGATGTCATTTGGAACATTTTCTTTAAAACCACACTTCCTAAATATGAAATAATTATGCCCAATATTGAAAGGCCAATATAAACATGTTCTATGTCAAATGAAACTTCAAACTGTGTATGATAAACATGTTTGATTACATTTAGAAAGCAAAAATATGTTTATTACATTTTTCAGTAAATTTTCAAAATATTAGAGTGAAATATATCTGGTATTTTCACAGTGAAAAATATCAAATATGTGTATTTTTTCACTGGTAAGTAACTATAAAATGTGTAAATTTAGTCAAAATGAAATAAAAAGAAAATTCATTAGTTTTACTTGTAAAATCAAAATATCTTCCACTCATGCCACTCGTGAAATATTGCGTCTGGTGTTCTTTTGTAAAAGATATTTCAATCTTACACTGAAACAAACAAAATAATATTAATGTTCTTTATATAAGCAATATAAACATACAAAATTGTAACATCATATACTGTAGCTTGGATAATAGTCACAATAGTTTGCTGTTCGCTAATGGTTTCTCTAATTGCAATAGGCTTTGAAAGCGAACAGCATGGATCCTGACCAGACTGCGCGGATGCGCAGACTGGTCTGGATCCATGCTGGTCGCAAATGCACTATGTTGGTTTTCTCATGGTAGGACTCAATTATAGCGTGATTATTCACTAGGTTTCTGTGAATAATTCTTGCTTGTGATGAATGTATGGAAAACTAATAAGGAAAAGTGTTAGTTTAAGCATATTTTATTGCCAGTATATACATACATAAATAGACATTTACATCATTTGTACATATATTAGGAAAAAGGGTTGATCTACAAGTCCTCTCAACGCTTGAAGCAATCTTCCCAAAGAAAAAGTGTTAGGGTGTAAACTGAATGACATAGTATTGTGGCTATGGCTACTGATATATTTCCTAGACCAATATTTGGCACTTTAACTCCATTCTATGTGCAAATATTTGTAAGAGCGCAGCACCCTTGAAGTGTATTGTTACTTATAGTAGGGAATGACTCGCTTGAACCTAACCTGTACGAAAAAGTACGCCCATACTTTAGGCGGAAACCGCCTAGAAAAATAAAGTGGTTTCCATCTTATGTTGCTATTAAGCGTAATATCAGCCTAAGGGAGAATAGGGCCCGAAATATGCAAATTTTTTCCTGTTAGTAAGGCGGAAACCGCCTAAATTGGCGTAAAAATGTTTAAGCAGGAAACAATTCCGTCTAAGGATATTTTTTGCTTAAGCGGAAAATATACACAGAAAAGCTTGACTGGAATAAAATCCGCCTTACGTAAAGCATAAAAAATTACCCTTAGTATTTATCTTGAGCATGAATTTAAGCTTTTCACATTTCACTAGATTCATTTTGCTTTGCCAAATACAATTTATTAATAAGACAGCTTCAATTTTACAGATATATCAGCTATGGCTTAATGACAAAATTATTGAAGCAAATGCACATCTTGAAAACAATACTGACTAATATCATGAATATTTCTTCAAAAATTTAAGAAAAGTAACCTTCACTAAATTAGCATGGACATGTCATGAACTACTGATTATTACTGAAATTATCATTACTGTTTGGTGCCAGTGCCATACTATTGTGATAAAATGTCTATAATTATGGCAATAATTACGATACTAAAACAATAACAATTAAATACTCACTTAGACTTGAAATCTTATTTAAATTGTTTGCTACCTTGTAAATGCTATGCATTATACTTCTGATTCAATGTAAGTAATTAACAGATAATGATTTTGTTAAAACAGAAAAGATGTTAATTAAATCCTCAACACATCTTGCTATTTCTAAAGGTTTACAGAAGTAAATTTATTAAATTCTAACTTACAACTAGGCGGAATTTTTAGAATAATCCATGTCTGCCTAAAGTCCGCCTTTGAATATCCATTTTTAGCAAGATTATGCCCTTAATACGCCTAGATTCAGGACGGATTCCACCTTATTTTTTCATACAGGAAATGCTCAAAGTGTTGACAAATATTAACTGTTGTTTTCTTACTTAGACCACAATAATTTATTATATACAATTAACTTACAAACTTGCATTCTCCCATTTTACATCACATTTGTCACATTTGCCTGCATTAAGGGGCGTTGAATTCTTCATGTGGCTTACGGAAGGTCGGTGGTTATACCCAGGTACCCATGATGAAATAATGCCCAAATGGGCACCTGGGGTCTTCCTCCACCATCAAAGCTGGAAAGTCACCATATGACCTAAACTGTGTCGGTGTGACGTTAAACCCAACAAAAACAAAAACAGGAAGGCAAGTCAAAATAATAATTTAGAAATATTATTTTTGAACATGCACTGTTTCATATGTTATTACAACTTTACGCCAAATAGCTTGTTAAAATACTCTGTTATATATGTTTAATTCATGTTCATGTTTATATTCATAACAAAATATTATAACTGTTACAAAACACTTTTATTGGATGCCATAATCATATAGAGTAGATGTTTAGTCATTAGCTTTAGGACTATATTTAAACATATTGTAGATCTATACAGTCATTGTGCATACAAAGCATTCATTTTTGTTGAAACCATAATACAAGCCACAAGAGAGCACTGGCATACCTATGCATAGGCACTGTAGGCCCAGACTTGTGTTAACATTTTATTTAAAACTGATAAAAAATACAATTAGAGTTTAAACTTTGTTGATTTGGTGTTAAATTTTGCTGGAAAATGCTACTACACACATTCAAAGCTCACATTTATAAAGCTCGAGTACGTTGTTATCTGAGGTGCTGACATAGGAGTGATTTTAGTGTGCTGGGGATTGGAGAGTGGGGCTGGGAACCTGCCAAACATATCCATACTTTCCCAAAAAACACAGCTAACTGTATAATAAATCAAAATTTTAGATGAAAATTGTTGCAAACTGATATCAGACAAAATACACAGCTTTTCACGCACACGTACTCAAGAAAATTGAAAATGCAGCATCTGTTTTCTTGTGATACTTGATGCACGACCTTTGTTTTATGTACACATGAAGCATGTTCTGTAATTCATGTAACTACCCATACCCCTGGTGAAACTCATATACAGAGGAATTTTATTAGAATATACAGAAATTCAATCATCCAGAAAAGTTTTTAACACTGTTAAATATGATTAATAGATTTAACATGATGTTCAGTTATAAAAATACATGCTATAGATTATGTATTAAAATGAATTACAACACAAGCTCCGTTTGCACTTGTTACAAAGGTCATGCTTCAAATATCACAAAAGAAACTACCATATTTGATAGGATTTAATGAATAATGATAAATGTATATCAGAATATTTGCCTACAAATTGCAAGAATGAACAGTGTTGCCTTTTGACTTTTTCTCAAGTGTATCTTCACATTTATGAAAAAATATAAAAAAAAAGAATAAAGCAATTTTATTCTGGTCGGAATTTGGCTCTGTGCTATGGGCCTCTTAAATAAATCTCTTAGCAAAATACTACAAAAATTGAAAAATGTTGCTTTAATGTGATTTACTATTTTTTAAATAATGAATAATAATGAAAATAAGGATGGTAATAAAAAAAAACTCACTCGGTTACATTAACCCTTACCATGCTAAATTTTTAGAATGAACTTGTCCATCTTATAATTTGGAAAGTACCATTAACTTTTAAAAGGGGTGCTTACCAAAAGATACTGACTGAATGGCAAACCGTGCAGATCATGATCAGACTGCATGGATGTGCAGGCTGATCATGATCTACACTGGTCACAAAAGCAGAAGCAGTCGTGTCTAGCATAATAAGGGTTAATTAAACATGTTCTGTGTCAGAAGCTTTATTTAAATGACATGTGTATTGGAAATTTTGATTGTGCTGGTATTTACTTGATTTTTACATGATTATTTTGGTATTGTTAATGAAACTGTTTCAATAAATCTTACTAAAAAAACAAAATAAACTTTCTTTTTTTTGTCTTTAGATCACATGAATATTGTTCAGGGTGAGCTAGTAGTAAAGGTGGAAGGCCTGGCTTCATCTATCATCGATTTTCCATCGTCCTGCATCCACATTTTTACATAAACATCTTCTTATGAATCTTATCATGATGGATAATCACTAAACTTGGTCTGTAGCATCCTTGTAAGGTCCTCTCTCAAATTTGTTCCAATGATTTTACCAAAGAGCTAAAAATAGAAAAAGTTGTTTTTGTAATTTCTTCTCATGAACCATTTAATGGATCATCACCAAGCTTGGCCTGTAGCATCCTTGTGAAGTACTGTCTTAAATTTATTTAAATGATTCTGCTTGGACACTAAGGGGCCACCAGAACTGAAATAGAAAGAAAAATCTATGAATAACTTTTCACATGAACCAGTTGATGGATCTTCAGATTTGGTCTGTAGTATCCTTGTATGGTCATCCCTCAAGTTTGCTCAAGTGTTACACTTGGCTCCTTTAATGCAGGGGCTGCCAGAGCCAAAATAAATAGAAAAACTTTTAAACAACTTTTCCTTGTGAATCTTTTGTTGGATCTTCACCAATCCTGTCTCAAATTTATTCAAATGGTTATGGTTGGCCTCTTTTAGGAGCCACCAGAGCTTAAAAGAAGACAACGTTTTAAACCGATTCTCATGATCGTACTGATGGATCTTACCAAACTTCCTCCCTAAAATTAGTTAAAATAGTTTGTTTGACACCTGTTGGGGGCTGCAACAGCTAAAAACAGGAGCTAAAAATGGTGAGCTTTTCTGACTGTACAGTTTCTGTCGTGTGTCGTGTGTCTGTCAACATTTTCTAAAAAAACACACCAGACTTCACAGAAATATCATCCTTGGGTGGCCCCCTTTCAAATTTTTCAAACAATTGAATTCCGTATAGAAAGGAAAAACTTCAAAAATCTTCTTGTCCACAACCACAAGGTGTAGAGCCTTGATATTTGACATGTGACATCATCTAATGGTCCTCTATGAAGGTTGTTCAAATTGAGCCCCTGGATGAAAAGAGACCCCGCCTTGGGGGTCCCAAATTTTACATAGACTTATATAGGATTTTTATTTTAAAAACTTCTTGTCTGAAACCACATGACCTAGGCCTTTGATATTTGGTATGAAACATTGCCTTGTGGTCCTCTACCAAGATTTTTCAAATTGTTACCCTTGGGTGAAAAGAGGCACTGCCCCAGGGGATTTCAAGTTTTACAAAGACTTGCATATGAAAAATCTTTAAAAAATCTTCTTGTCTGAAACAGCAAGACCTAGGCTTTTGATATTTGGTATGCTGTATTGCCATGTGGTCCTCTACCAAAATTATCCAAATTATGCCCCTGAGATGAAAAGAGGCCCCATCCAGGGGGTTCCAAATTTTACATAGACATATAGGAAAAAGCTTAAAAAATCTTTTTGTCTAAAACGGCAAGGCATAGGTTTTTGATATTTTGGTATGTTGCATTGCCTAATGTTCCTCTACCAAAATGGCTCAAATTATGCCTCTGGGGTGAAAAGAGTCTATGCCCTTGGGGGTCTCAAGTTTAACATAGACTTATATAGGAAAAAACTTTTAAAACTCTTCTTGTCTGAAAGTTTAAGGCCTAGGCCTTTGATATTTGTTATGTAGCATTGCCTAGTTGATCTCTAACAAGATTGTTCAAATTATGCCCCTTGGGTGAAAAGTGGCGCTACCTTGGGGTCACTTGTTATATGAGTTATATAGTAAAAATACTTAAAAAAATTATAAGATCATATTTCCTAGACTATTTAATTATAATTACCTGATGACCCCAAGTGATTAGGGGTCACCTGACTGTGACCTTGACCTATTGGTTACTGACCTAATTTCTTGTTTTTAAGCTCAGGTGAGTTTTTGTGATCACTTGATGTCCGGCGTCTGTCGTCTCTCTGTCAACATTTAGCTTGTGTATGCGATAGAGGCTGTATTTTTCAACTGATCTTTATGAAATTTTGTCAGAATGATAACCTTGATAAAATCTAGGCCAAGTTTGAAAATGGGTCATCTGGGGTCAAAAACTAGCTCACTAGGTCAAATCAAAGAAAAACCTTGTGTATGCAGTAGAGGCTGTATTTTTCAATTGATCTTCATGAATTTTGGTCAGAATGATTGCCTTGATGAAATCTAGGTCAAGTTCGAATATGGGTCATTTGGGGTCAAAAACTAGGTCACTGTGTCAAATTAAAAAAATACTTATTTATACTCAAGATTTTTTGAAGGCCAAGTACGAAAATGGGTCAGCTAGGGTCAAAATCTAGGTCACTAGGTCAAATCAAAGAAAAACCTTGCGTATGCGATAAAAGCTGTATTTTTCAATCGATCTTCATGAATTTTGGTCAGAATGATTGCCTTGATAAAATCTAGATCAAGTTCGAATATGGATTATCTTGGGTCAAAAACTAGGTCACTAGGTCATATCAAAGAAAAAGCTTGTGTATGCAACAGGGACTGCATTTTAGACTGAATTTTCATGAAATTTGATCAGAATGTTTGTCTGGATAAAATCTAGGTCAAGTTTGAATGTGGGTCATCTGGGGTCAAAAACTAGGTCACCCGGTCAAATTAAAGAAAAACCTTGTGTAGGCAATAGGGGCTGCATTTTACACTGGATATTCATAAAATTTAGTCAAAATGATATTGCCTTGATGAAATCTAGGAGGAGTTTGAATATGAGTCATCTGTGGTCAAAAACTAGGTCACTAGGTCAAATCAAAGAAAAACCTTGTGTATGCAATAGAGGCTGTATTTTTCAACTGATATTCATGAAATTTTTTGAGAATGATAACCTTGGTAAAATCTAGGCCAAGTTCGAAAATGGGTCATCTGAGGTATAAAAACTAGGTCACTAGGTCAAATCAAAGAAAAAACATGTGTATGTGATAGAAGCTTTATGTTTCAATTGATCTGCATGAATTTTTGTCAGAATGATTGCCTTATAAAAATCTAGGCCAAGTTCGAATATGGGTCATCTTGGGTAAAAGACTAGGTCATATCAAAGAAAAAGCTTGTGTATGCAAAAGGGACTGCATTTTACACCGAATCTTCATGAAGTTTGATCAGAATGTTTGTCTGGATGAAATCTAGGTCAATGTTGAATGTGGGTCATCTGGAGTCAAAAACAAGGTCAGATTAAAGAAAAACCTTGTGAAGGCAATAGGGGCTGCATTTTACACTGGATATTCATAAAATTTAGTCAGAATGATTTTGATGAAATCTAAGAGGAGTTAGAATATGGGTCATCTGTGGTCAAAACCTATGTCTCTAGGTCAGATCAAAGAAAAACCTTGTGTATGCGATAGAGACTGTATTTTTCAATTGACCTTCATGAAATTTGGTCAGAATGATAGCCTTGATGAAATCTAGGCCAACTTTAATTATGGGTTATCTGGGGTCAAAAACTAGGTCGCTAGGACAAATTAAAGAAAAAACATTTTTGTATGCGTTAGAGGCTGTATTTTTTAATTGAGGTTCATGATTTTTGGTCAGAATGATTGCCTTAATCAAATCTAGGCCATGTTCGAATGTAGGTCATCTTGTCTCAAAAACTAGATCACTAGGTCAAATTGAAGAAAATACTTCTTTACACTTAAGAGACCACATTTTTGGTCCAGTCTTAATGAAAATTGGTCAGAATATTTGTTTCCATGAAATAACTAGGTCAAACATGTTTACACTGTTATGGTGTGTTTCTCAGGTGAGCGACCTAGGGCCATCTTGGTCCTCTTGTTTAAGATACAGCCTTGAAACTTTGATGACATGTACAGTATTGTACATGCACCGATCTTAAAACTGACTTTTAGTGACCATGAATGTGACCTACTGACCTACTTTCTTAATATTTCAGCATCAGTTTGACATTTGATACATGTAGCTCATATTACTCAGGTGGGCGATCCAGGGTCATCATGAATCTCTTATTTCATAAACCATTTGATGGAGCTTCACCAAACTTGGTCTGTAGCATCCTTATGTGTAACATCTCTCAAATTTATCCAAATGCTTTCAGGGGCTGCCAGAGCTAAAACTAAAAAAAAACTTTAAACAACTTCTTGTGAACTGCTTGATTGATTATTGCAAAACTTTGCCTATAGCATAATTATTATGTAAGATATCTTCTGTCAGCTTTCTTCAGTGCTTCTGCTTGGCTCCTAATATAGTTGCAAGAGCTAAAAATAGAAATACCTTTAAACAACTACTTCTTGTCAATCATTTGATGGATTGTCACCAAACTTGGTCTGTTTCATCTTTGTATAGTCCTATTTAATTTGTTCAAATGATCTGCTTGGCTCTTTTTAGGGGCTGACAAAGCTAAAAATAGAAAAAAAATCAGTAAACAACTTCTTCTCATGGACTGACATATGGATCATTTCAAAACTTGGCCTGTAGCATCATTCTTTGAATGGTCTTATCTTAATTTTGTTCAGATGGTTTTGCTTGGCCTCTTTATGCAACTTGGTGTATCATTCACTCAACTTGGTCTGTAGCATTCTTGTATGGACCTTTCATACTTTTATTCAAATGGTTCTGCTTGGCAGCTTTTATGTGCTATCCCAGTAACAAGTAGCAAAAACCTTTTGACATAACTTTCAATGAACTGTTTATTGGATGTTCACCAAATGTACTTGATCAGAAGCAAGGTCTAAAGGTCATAGTACTTCAGAGGGGTGATTTAGTCCCATTTTGACCTGATTTATTATTACCTACTCTCCAGCCCATTCTTCAAAAATACTTTGTGTGTGTATGTGTGTATGCTTCTGGCTGGATAAAAGTCAACTCTGCCACTCGAACTTATACATTAGTAAGTCAATATTGAATGAAGGTTTCAGAATAGAAAAATACAAAATTGGTTACCATTTATTCTAGCTAGTTCTAGTCAGTACTGTCAGTAAATAGCGAATATTCTTTTTTTACCATGCACATACTTTAATAAATTTGTATTGTAAAGAATAATGGTGACTTTTTCTTTAACACTGCCATTGTCCTTGAAGAAAAGGTAGGTTACAAATGTTTAAAAGGGTCCTCGGTTGTGTACTGCAGCCCTTGTAAAATTGTTACAGGGTCCACTTTTCTTTTGATTTTTATTCAGCACTGACAATATTCTTCAAGAAAATGTAAGTTACAGACATTTAAAACGGGTCCTGATATGTGTTGCAACCATTGGAAATATGTCAATTTCATATAGAATAAAGAAGAACAGCTATTTAGTGTTAATTGTAATCATAAATTGTCAAAACCCATAGTATTTCTGATTATATGCAAACATCTAGGCATACAGACACTAAGCAGGGTATTGGCGTGAAAAGAAATGGTAGTCGCATAGAAGGTAGTAATTCGCCGGATATGCCTCCGTGGTCTACTCGAATGTAGTCCATATCAATATATAGGGCAATTTTCCCGCCTAGTAAAGGCCATTTACATGCCAGATATATTTAGCTTTATTGATGTTTGATTACAAAGAGGAATGTCTGCAGATGATTTTAAGCTACGTTATATGCTTCGAAAATTTAGTCGAAACCGTTTTGTAAAAAGTAAAGGTGAAAGCAGGTATTTTCTGATGTCTGCCTACATAATAGGAGCGTTTTCATCATATGTCTCAGTCACATGATCATGTTTTCACTGCATTACGATCAACCCCATATTTTTTGTATCTTTTAATTGCCTAAAGACAGACCTTCAAGACAAGGATAGTCTCGCAGGAAGTGAAAGGTTAGAAATGCTGATAAAACATGTTATAAATTGCTAGTTTTGCATAGAAAACAGTAGCAGAGGCATTTAACCCCTTATAACACGTAGAGCTATTTTCCTTATTTATATTTTTTAGTTTTAGCTCATCTGTCTGTCATGGAAGCTCTGATCAGCAATAAAGCTACGCAGCTAGCCAGGAGAATGCAGAGCCTGAGTATAACCTGCAAAGTAGCACTTCAGTGGATTCCATCCCATTGTGGACTTGCAGGCAATGAAGAAGCAGACGAATTGGCTAAGCTAGGAGCTCAGTCAGAACAACCAACAAAACCTGTGAGTTACAAGGAGAAAGTCTGCATCATCAAGGCACTAACGAAACCAAGGATGGAGGAAGATGCTTTTCATCTCCTTGGTCGGTCTGAACAAGTGATGATGGTCAGGCTCCGCTCAGGGTACAACAAGCTCAATGCTCACATGTACAAGAAATACAGACTGGCATCATCGCCAACTTGTCCATGTGGTGAGGAAGATCAGGCTGAGGAGCATATACTTCTGAGATGTAAAAGGCATGTCCAGGAGCGAGCTGCGACTTGGCCGATAGATACCTCAGTCCACCAGAAACTGTATGGAGCCATTGAGGATCTGCAGCAAACCACAAGTTTCATCGAGGCTACTGGTTTGACAGCGTAGTCGTGAAAGAAGAAGAAGAAGAAGAAGCTCATCTGATTTTTTGAAATAAAAAGATGAGTTATTGTCATCACTTGATCGGCGTCGGCGTTGCCTGGTTAAGTTTTATGTTCAGGTCAGCTTTTCTCATAAACTATCAAAGCTATTGCTTTAAAACTTGCAGCACTTGTTCACCACCATTAGCTGACTCTGTACCACAAGAAACATAACTCCATCCTGCTTTTTACGAGAATTATGGCCCCTTTTGGACTTAGAAAATATCAGATTTCTTGGTTAAGTTTTATGTTAAGGTCAACTTTTCTCCTAAACTATTAAAACTATTGCTTTAAAACTTGCAGCACTTGTTCACCATCAAAAGCTGACACTGTACAGCAAGAAACATAACTCCATCCTGCTTTTTGCAAGAATTATGGCCCCTTTTGGACTTAGAAAATATCAGATATCTTGGTAAAGTTTTTTGTTTAGGTCCCCTTTTCTCCTTTACGGCCAAAACTATTGCTTTAAAACTTATTCGCCATTAAAAGCTGACACTTGGTTAAGTTTTATATATGTTTAAGTCAAAAGCCGACACTGCACAGCAAGTAGAGTAACTCTGCATTGCTTTTTGCAAGAATTATGGCCCCTTCTGGACTTAGAAAATCAGGGGTAGGTCAATATTTCTATTATACAGAAACAAAAAATCAGATGAGTGTCTGCATCCACAAGGCGGTGCTCCTTTTTTTCTGCTGAAATGACATGGTAGATCTATGCTTGACATGTAGGTAGCATTTTCACAATGAAATGATAACATGTCATAATTTGCCATGCATACTTAGGTCATACACCACCACTACAATTTGGGGTATAATTTTTTAGCTGATTTTGCAGCTGAAAATATTTTTCTTGCATTAAATATGACACCCACTTTCCTTTTGATTTTGTTCAGCACTGACAAACAATATTTTTCAAGAAAATCTTAAGTTACAGACATTCAAAATAGGTCCTGATGTGTGCTGCAGCCAATCGAAATATGTCAATTATCAAAGAAGTATAAAATACTTTGATTTTATATTAAAGAATAAAGAAAAACAGCTATTTAGTGTATTTCAACCCCGACTTGAACTTACTTAATAGTGCTCTGATACCGACGAAGAAATGTCACCATAACAGCAATAAGAAATTACGATAACCGGAACGATGAATTGTGGGATATGTGTCAATGCCACGTCTTGACAATTCATCGAATATTTTAGTATTTATTCGATTATGACAAGACAGTTACGATAAAAAAGTTTATATAAGCTTTTGCAATTGATTCAATACCCCAGAAGTGCACAACCCATATATATCGAACACGTATTTTTAAGGTAAGGAAGTAACCGGCTCATAATTTTCAAGCCGGATGAACTGTCAGTGTCAACTAAAAACAGTAAAGTCTAGAGATATCCCAGACTCACCAGTTTCGACGCACATAACAAGCAACATGGCCGCGCTTTTTTATTCAGTAACATACGTGACTCTATTAGATGTTGCATGTGCACAAACCTTTTATGCATTGAATCATATCAAAAACATCTTATTCTAAACAACTGACTGCCAGAAATCAAAAGGTAAACAACAACTAGTGTGGTCGGCCATACTTTTTTCTAACACACCTATTTCGACGCATCTTACATGATACTTGTTACGAAGCTTTTGATTGGCTTAAATATTTGTGCAATCACTGTAAGTAATGTGCTACACCATAACTGTCATGGACGATGCAATAAAACCTGACACAAAAGCAGATGCAAGTAGATAATCAATATTAAGGCCAAATGATATAAATAAATCTGAAAACATTTAAACATTCATGAACATAAGGTGCTAAGAACATAAATCATCTCTGTGCTTTTTTAATACACACTGTCTGATGTTTTTTCTTTCATTTTTCTGGACTGCAGTGTTTACTGAGAAATTGGGCACATTTTGTTTTATACAAAACTTTAGATGAACCCAGTGTTCGCAGCCTACTTGACAAGAGAAAAAAAATGAAGTGAGTAGTAATGATCGCATTGATATATAATGCGTACACATTCCAAAACAGTACATAAAATAGTGCGACTACAGATGTCACATGGCAGTGATGTGACCTTGATAGCACCAAAGTCGGCTGCAGACGTACAACAAAATTTCCAGTAACTTTTTTAATCTAAGCTTCCACAGGGACGTTTTTAAAATGGATGAAAATTTGCATTAGTACAAACATTAAAAATCATGTATAGGGTAAATGTAAGTTGATAAATTTCTTCAAATCCTGAACTTTCCAACTTTTTTAACGGTAAAATTAACCATGATGTTTTCTGTCATTACACCGAGTAACTACGTCATCGGAAACCCCAAGTTAGTCGAAAACGAGGTCAAAACAAAAATGGCGTCGAAATAGGTGTGCGTAAAATTACGTGGTGCGACGATAGTTCCTCGAATTTTTGCGTTATTTATCACAAAAATGTGTATTGTCAGTCAGTGTGCAGGACTTAACTAAGGAGAACAAATAGATGCGATCCTGCTGGACTTCTCCAAGGCCTTCAACAAGGTACCACACCAGCGACTCCTATTGAATTTGAAGCTCGACCACAAATTTATGCCAATGGTATCAACAGGAATACCTTCAAGTGGATCCAGAGTTTTCTATCCAACCGCAGTCAAAATGTCATTGTTGAGGGATATTTATCATCTTCTGCACCCGTGACTTCCTGTGCCCCACAAGGTACTGTCCTTGGTCCTCTGCTCTTCCTTATATACATCAATGACCTACCACAGAAAGCATCATCAACATCCCGCCTTTTTGCAGACGATGGTCTCCTATACAAGAAAATCCGCAAAGAGCAGGATGCTTCTGCGCTACAGGATTACCTTGACCGTCTGCAAGTTCAACAGTGGGAGAAGGACTAGCAGATGTCATTCAACCCCTCCAAGTGTGAGGTTGTCAGAATTACTAGAAAACGTAACCCAATCAGAGCCAAATATTCCATCCATGGCCACGACCTAGCTGAAGTAACTTCCGGCAAATATCTTGGAGTCACAATCACTAACAGTCTGACCTGGAACGCACGCGTCAACGCCAAAACCAAGAAGGCCAACAACACACTTGGTTTTCTCCGACGGAACATATCTAGATGCCCAAGGGAAACAAGGGCACAGTGCTACACCAGCCTGGTCAGACCCATCATTGAATATGCCTCAACCGCATGGGACCCCCACACTAGCAGGAACATCCAGCAGCTGGAAGCCATACAGGGTTTTTATCATCTTTTACCGCTTTCTATCTTTCACTGTTCCCTCATCACAACGACCTTGTACATACATGCAGTGGGCCCTGCATATTAATGGAAGAAGAAGAAGAATGTTTTTGAAGCAATTATGGAAAAGTGGCATACGACATTTGGTGTGTTAAAAGTGTGATCACCTAAACTTGTTTTTTGCTTTAAAAATTAATTGAATTCTTGGTAGAGGATATCCATTATCCACACAACTATAAAGCTGATAATTTTCTTTATCAGCATGACAGTCCTGCTGATTATTTCCGTTATTCGCAGAATGGTTGTGCTGATTATTTTTGTTAATGGCTTGACAATCATGCCTGGAAATTCATGCCGATTATTTTAGTTATCCATACGAAACCACCCATACAAATAAGCATGTTGTATACATAATATGTAAAAGTTTAGCTTTTCAGATGTTTTTCCCTACTTATCAGATCCCAATAGTACTGGATTATTTGACAATTTTTAGTGTAGAAGTTAAGAAAAACAACAATTAGGTATAAAAATGAATAAAGATATTCTGATATTAGTTTTCTGTGCATTATTTTGCTTTATTATTCTGCAATTAATGAATTGAGTATGGCCATATGGGTCTAGAGATCTGGTTACCAAACCTCTAGCTAATTCCTTTTTTGTAAGAAGTGACTAGCGGTCTACTTAATGTTCATGGTTATGTTGTTTTCTACACATTATTTAATAATTTATTACAGTCATGTTCACCTTTTATAAGTTTTAATCTTTTCTTATCCTCAATCTTCATTTATAAGAAATGCTTTTGCTTTCAGAATAAAGAAAGTATAGTTTAATTTTCATTTTTTTAACATTTTCATACAGGGTTCAGCTTCAGTATGAAGGTGAAAGAAATAGGTCGTACCGCTAATATAGCATGGTCGCCCCAGCCACAACACCCAGTTTATATGGTTGCAGGAACAGCTGCCCAGCAACTAGATGCCACATTTAGGTAACCTTTTTCTTCCAACCTTTTTAGTAAAGAATAAAAAATCATAAGAAATTCCATACAAAAATTTATGTTGTGAGGAGTACAGTTCATCTTCAAAATTGACTACTCTGGGTTTGAGAAACTACTAAGCAAAGTTTCCCTGTGAAGTGCAAAAACAATGTTTCAGATGAAATAAATTAACCGAAACTCTAAGTTATGGTGATTGGTGAATAAAATCAGTATACTAGTAGTTTGATACTCCATTTATTTCTTTTGATGTTTCTCTATGTTGCATAATACACATTATACTAAAATCTTTGTAATAGAAGATATTACAGTTTTCATCCCAGCTGTTAGTGAATATGTTGAACTGTTGCACCTACTAATAAAAGTGTTGATATAAATTTCAGCACCTCTGCAGCCTTGGAACTGTACAGCTTAAACCTTGGAGACCCTTCACTGGACATGCCCTTGGTGGCAACCGTACCTTCAGATTGCAGGTTTGAATGATTTCATGAAATTTTTTTTCAGGGATTGTAAATTTATCCATTTTAAAAGGGTGTCTAAGGTTACCTGAACTGATTTACCTGGGTAGGTGACGTCGTAAGTTACTTTGGATATTCCCAGGAGTTATAGTCTTTAATTCACATTTCAGCCACCTTGTTAAGATTTTATTTTGCAGATGTATCACAGGCATCCTTACTAACATCTAAATGTGATTCTCTCTTTTTTTGCTGATTAGAGTTAGAAAAAACATATATTCAAATGATTTTGATTTAGTTGTTTAATGTCTAAGATTTAAATACTCAGAATTTACAATTGATTTTTATTGTGGCTGCATACTTTCCAGATTTCACAAAGTTGCTTGGGGATGTTACGATGTAACAGAAGACCTTCCCAATGGTGTGATAGTTGGAGGTGCAGACAATGGTGGGCTGATGGCTTATGATGCCTCAAAGTTCATCAAGGGAGACCAAGACTGCTTAATGTTCAAAAAAGACAAACACACTGGTGCAGTGAAGGCACTGGATTTTAACCCATTTCAGGTAACATACCGAGTTTTACATAAAATTTGGTTAAAGATTTCTTTGTAAGATTGCTGCTAACCTAATGTGTTTTCTAAAATTGTAAAAATTATTTTAAGTAGCAACTTTTATCTATTAATACTTTTATCTATTCTATTAATATTTCTGTGATAATAATTTTGGAATGATTTTGAACGATGGTGTCATTTGTTCTCTTTCATATGGGAAAATCTTATGATATTGATCCAAAATCCAGGAACTCTTGCAGGGCATTATGAACGTTATGTAACGCTAAAAAATCATTAAATAACCAAAAAAAAAAACAAACAATAAAAATGTAACATTTAATTCCACTCTCATTTTCAATTTCAGAATAATTTATTAGTGTCAGGTGGAGCCGAGTCAGAGATTTTCATCTGGGACATGAATAATCCAGACAGTCCGATGACTCCAGGTGCAAAATCACAGGTTAGTTTTCGTAGATAATGCATGTCAGTATATTGAATAAATATTTGAGACTGAGATTACATTAAGATATCACAGAATAAAGTTCAAATGTATTTAAATAAAGCACTTGCACATGTTTGTTTATTTCTACGGCTTATTTAATAAAACCAAAACATCACAGATACCAATTTCCAAAAGATCCTAGATGTTATTACTAAAGTATATAAAAATATTTATAAGTAACCTTTGCTAATGCTGAATACAATGAGATTTAAAAATTTCCGCATGGACAATTATCTTTAATAAGTTTGTAAATGGATGTTAATTTTTCTCCTCTAATTACCTGATCATTATCAATGAAAGTTTAGTATAAGGATGTATAGTAGGTACTCAGCTGAAGCTGAAATGTTCTTTTAGCAGTCCTATTAATAGTTGAGTTATGTTTCTGTTAGCCACCAGAGGAAGTTACGTGTGTATCGTGGAACAGACAAGTACAACATATCCTGGCATCCACATTCACTGCTAGATGTGTTGTCTGGGATCTACGCAAAAATGAACCAATCATAAAAGTCAGCGATAGTATGTCAAGGGTAAGTTTTTTACTCTAGTGTCACATGCATTGAAATGGCTAGGTTCAAGCGTTAGAATAAATGTTTTAAATATATCATTACTGTGCATATTCCAGGTATAATTTTCATTAGACTTTAACATTTAATGAGGGACTTAAAATCACTTGCTGCTCGGAGTTCGGAATCTCACTTGGGGTGTTAGTGTTTCCTGCAGACTCTTAAAGGGGCATGGTGCTTCCCTTGAAAAGGGACACTTTTAACGCGCGGTTTGGCATTGAAAGGGCATTCGTCCAAGAACGCTTGCCGGCGTCATTTTACATACTATTTTCTCATTGAATTTGAGATTCTTTCATATCTCAGATATGGGATAGATAATTTGTATTATTCTTTATAATGCCTACCATGTTGTGAAAGTGCTTTCCTTTCTTTTGTTTAAAGATGACACTGATGATTCATACTTTCAAACATTCTTATTCTGTTACCCACATGAAGTGCTGGCTTGCATTTTCAGAGACAGATTTCAGGTGATAATTAATTAGTTCTGGCTACCATAACTTAACTGACGCTATTTTTATTTTCTGACGGTCGCGTCCATATATATAGAGATCCATAAAACCATATAAACATCTCTGAGCTGAATATTTTTAGCTAATAATTAATAAGCAATAAGTTTATTGAACAACTATCAGTGTGCAACTTTATTTTGTCAATCATCACTGATTTACGTTAAGAGGATACTGGCATGCAAGTAGTCCCCGGACAGAAATCGCATATATTTCGTCCCCAAAAGCTTAAACAATGTCAAAAATAAAAACGATTAACATATATAAATACCTTAGCTCCGGTATTACCAGTTTAGGGGTTTTCCTGTGAAATGACGTCACGTTCGCGGGGAATAAGCGAGGCCCGAAAAGGGGTCTGTAGAACGTCAAATTTTAACATGCTCAATAGTAATGCCCGGACACTATTTCTTCATGAATATATTTATTGGGAACTGCCCATATGAGCTGGAATTATGAAAAAGACAAATGATATTTTATATAACTGTAAAAAGATCGAACGTTTGAGTCAAATTTATTTGTCCCAGCCACACGGAAAATTGCGACAATAAAAATAGAATAATCATGCTTAAGTCACGGGCAATAACTGATTAATCGAACAAATTATGAAATATTTTAGCATATTACGTATTGTTGTCACAAAGAAAATAAGTTTTTTTTGTTGAACGTGTATGTATCGTCTGCTAGTCGTGAAGTAAAGACATGTAGCCTTAATTTTAAAACCCTTCAGTAGGGCCTTTCTTGCGCATGCGCAATAAAAACGGAAGCCCCGCCAGTGGACATGTAAACAAGTAACCATGCGGAAGGATTTCCACGATTATTATATGCATATGATTACCTATAAAAAAATAAACTTGATAAACTTCTCCAAAACAAACGTCTGTATGATTAGGCATAAAAACATGTAGACGAATCGGGAAATTAGAGCGTTGCGGGAACGTGTCCGGTGACTACTGCTGTCCGGGGACTACTCGCGTGCCAGTAGGCAGTTCGTCAAATCTACATGTAATCAATGACTTTGTACCTATATTGCTGATTAAACCCATTGTTCTTCCTTGCCAGTAAGATTTAGACGACCGCTCGAGTCGGAAAGTTATATTTTGCTAGTGTTTTGGGCATGCGAAAACGAAAGTAGAATGCGACGTAAAAAGTATATGCTGTGAAATTTGCTAGATTAGATCGTCTGCCACTATTTTTATCACTCCCCCGTTGCTCGGAAGTTTTTGCGATACATACAGTGACTGACTATGAATCTGTTTTTTTCCATCTAATCACACATTATTCAGTAATATAAACATAAATGTGAATTATAAATACCTACGGTTCATTGCGAGTAATAACTCAAAATTTTAGGCTTGCTTGACGCATGCGGCTGTGCACTTTCATCTTAAATTTCGGCCTTATAAAATCATTTTGACAAATTATTTACGAAAACAAAACTAGGGCCTTGCTTAATCGCTAAGTTATCGGTTATTTTCATACCGATGTACGTTTTCAAATTTTCAAGATGGCGACGACTTCTGCATCGGCGCGTCATGAATGTGCTTTGGAAAGTACGACTTCGTAATATTACAAATCAAGACATCGGTCGATTTTAATGAATTTGGTATCATTCTAAAGCTTAAACGTTTATCTTATTATTTTTATAAATGATATCCGTAAAGGAATAAAATAAATCTTGTAGATAAAATCGATATAAAATATTTTGAGTCTGGTCAATTTTCGTGGGTTGGTCGGCGATCGGCAAACCTTCAATATTTTATTTTTAAAGGCCTAATTAGAGCATCGAAAATGTGCGATAATCAATCTACATTTTAAAGGATTATAACCTTTTAAAATAATTATCGTTTAATTGACCGTTTTCAATCATATCTTCCGTAAAAAGGCTACATGTTGCTTCACCGTCGATGTGCTAAAAACAACAAATTTTCATCTACTGTTCCCAATTAAACTATCATAAAACAGTCATTGATTGCATAATCCTGTCAGTTCTTAATCAGGGTCATTCACGGTTGATGCACCCACGTGTCGACCTGTTGATCACAGCCGCTAATTGACGGTACAATACACGGAACATGGCCCGCGGACATTGGCTTTCCAGACTGGTTTTGAAAGGACACTTGTCAAGATAAATATACAAGCTTCATAGAATAAAAGGGCACGTGGCGCAAACGGGCGGGTTGAAGGGCAGCTTGGCGGTACTTCAAACGGGGCATGGCGCTGCGCCATGTTAAAAAGGCCTGCAGGAAACACTAGGTGTAGAATTACTTTATGTGAGGAAGAAAGCCGTCCAGCTGGCTTGCAGGAGGCAGCTTGTTCTAACCAGGTGCTTGGCATTGCCTGAAGTAATTCTCAGAGAGATACTTGTAAAGCTGTACAGACTTCTTTATGTAATGCCTTTGTAAAATGAAAATCATGGACTGTAGATGTAATAAGTCTATTTTAGTATTCTTTACACTTGTGATTGATTTACTCAGCTAGATATGTAAGAGATAGAAGACCTTGATGTCTGTTGATAAAAATAACACTTGTGACATTAATGTTTATGGCAGATAAAACCAAAGTTAGTGTCTTGGAACCCAGAGGTGGCTACACAGATGTGTTTATCATCAGAGGATGACCATGCACCTGTTATACAGCTGTGGGATCTAAGATATGCCACATCACCTGTCAAAGTTTTAGAAAACCATCAAAGGTAACGCATTCAAATTATTGTTACCAGTCTCTCTTCATTCAAACAAAATTTAAGACCATCAAAGGAAAATGGCTCACAGATGTTTGAACTTCCAAGTGAAAGACACAAAAGTTATCGATCTTTCTTCAGTACAACACCTGCTGCACGATTACTGGTAATTAATGAGAAAGTCTTACTGACTGCTGCCTAAGTTTCAGACCTACCCATGAACCATTTAATGTTCAGCCTTACTAATCAATAATCATAGTGTTTTTAAGTATGACATGTCTTAATGAAGATGTATTTCTTTGTCATTTCCAGAGGTGTATTGAGTATGGCATGGTGTCCCAAGGATCCAGACCTATTGCTCAGTTGTGCCAAGGACAACAGGATCCTATGCTGGAATCCCAACAGCTCTGTACAGAATGGAGAGGTATGAAATAATCTAAATAATCTCAGAAAACTGAATGAATCATTCTTTTGTGAAAATCTTAATGTAATGTATCATTACAGATTTCATAAAATTGTAAAAAATAAATCTGAAACTGTTTTCAAGTATGCTATGTTTCTCTTGATGTCAGACAAATTATGTGATCATGGGATTGAATTACTCCTTGTTGCACACATGTCCTTTGTGATATATTATCAAAGATTCTAAGGGTGCAGTTTCATTAATTCTTAGCCACTGCTTGATGTTAGGAAGTTGTTTCTCGTTGAGAATAAATTATAGTAGTACTGGCTAGAAACAAGAGACATAGTTAGGTCTGCTGACTGCTATTATATATCAGCTTCAGTATTTAAATATAATGGAATGTCACTCACCCGAGTATCTGTGGCTCAAGCACAGGTTCACAAGAGCATTTAATTTCCTGCTCCGCCTTATATTTTCTACATTTTGATAACTTGATACCGTGTAAAACTAAAGCATTTTGATCATTCCTTTGCTGCTTTGAGCTATCTGTGTTTTACTGAATTTCCCATTAGCAGTCCCTAGTTTCAAAACCATATGTAGAATTGTTTGTATTTGCTTTAGAAATGGTATGTTATTTTCATTTCCTTTTATTTGCAGGTTGTATATGAGATTCCAACCAGTCATCAATGGAGTTTTGATGTACAGTGGTGTCCAAGGAATCCAAATGTTATATCTAGCTCATCATTTGATGGCAGTATCACATGTTACTCTCTGATGGGAGGTGGACATCCCATTCAACAGACAGACAAGGTAAATGCCATCTGAATGTATTTTAGATTTTTTTGGGACACATTAGTAGTAAAATATGTGATCTGTATTTTGGTATGCTAATTGTAATCCTGATGATGATAGATATGTATCTGCTTGAGAGGAGATAAGAAAAAAACTATATCAGCCTACTTTTTATCTTCACTTAGTTATTGTTTGTACATCATTGAGAATTTTTTGAAAATCCTGGCCTGTATTTGCAACTCCTGGTATAAAATGTATTACTGGTATGTTGTTTGAAGAATCATCGGTAAATGTATTTTAGCTATTAGTTGCTGTAAGGCTTAAGTAACGTAGGGACAGTGAGGTTTTGACTGAACCATACTCTATGGTGATGCAAGTATTTTTGAAAAAAATAAGATAAAGATAACTATTCCTTTGTTAATAATTTATTATATTCCACTAATTGTTTTGTCATGTATGTTTAATTCATCTGTACTGTTATGCAGGGGCTTCCATAACCAAGTGGTTATGGTCACCGACATTGAAATACATTTCTCCTCACTACTGTGCCTGAACTGATGTCCATGTAGGCAAGGAGGGTTCCTCCACCCTATAAAACTGGAAAGTTAACATATCACTGAAACCCTTTTGCCATGACTTAAAACGCATTTACTATTTTACAGGTGACAGAATCATTCCATTCTTCCGATCCTTTCACACAAGCCATGCACAGTCAACAGCAACAACAGCAACAAGAACAGAATGTCATGCCATTACAGAAACCACCTAAATGGTTGAAGAAACCAGTCGGAGCTAACTTTGGTGTAAGTTATAACGTTGTGGCATACCATGAGTTCATGATGTATTGAATGAAAAAGGATCTTTCTGCTCTAAATAAAAAGGTTACTTTCTCCAGGTGTTTAACCCACGCATTTAGGTCAGTAAGTAGAGCAAAAGGCTATTAATCAAGAGGTCTCAAGTCAGATCAGTGTTTTCATGATTATTTGAGAGAGATAACAGTGTCTTAGATGTTATTAGTCCTCCACTTTTGAAACATGCGGCAAAGTTTCTTTTGGAGAACAAGGCAGTACTGATACAGAATTCAGGTTCACAAATACTGTTAAGGTTAAATGACCACAGTTGTTGGACTGAAATGCTGTTGCAGATGACGTCAAACCTAGTCAAACAAATATTACTGTTAGCAATTTAGATTTCTATCTTCTGTTATTGGCAGTAGGTATGAGACAAGCAGTTATACACAGGTGATTAAGAAAATACATACTGTAAAATCATTAATATTCATAGGGGGACAGATTTTCATGGATTTCATAGTTGAGTCAATCCACAAAATTTAATCCCAAACAAACAAGTAAAATTCCCATTTATTTTATGTTTAAAAGTGAAATCTCAACGAAATTGCCACTTTGAACAAAACCACGAAATTTCTTGCTCACAAAATTAAATGATTTTACAGTATGTGTATGCAGTTACTGTTATATATTTCAGTTTGGTGGTAAACTGGTTTCATTTGAGAATGTGAAACCTCAGAATCCACAGCAGCCTGTGAGTCGACAAGTTACAATCAGTCAGGTTCTCACGGAAACAGATCTGGTAACTGGGTCATTGCAGTTAGAACAAGCATTAAACAATAATCAGCATGTAGAATTCTGTGCTATGAAAGCAGCAAACTCTGGTGATAGTATGCAAGAAAGTATATGGAACTTTTTAATGGTAGGTTGTATTTTGTTCACTGTAAATAAAGTAAAATTATTCACAGCTAATTTCTCTAAACAAGAAAGTTTAAATATGAGTTGCCTTTTTATGCCCCTGAAGGTGAGTATATTAAAATCGCACTGTCCGTCCGTGTGTGTGTGTGAATGCGTGCATTCATGTAAATTCTTGTCTGGGCTGTAACTTCAACATTTATAGGGGGATTTGAAAATGATTTGACACATGTTAACCATATTGAGAATGTGTATTGCGCTTATGACCCGGGTGTCAAGGTCAAGGTAAAAAAATGATGTGTGTTTTTTTTTCGTGTCCGCTTCTGGGCATTTGTCACTAATAGTGACAGTTCTTGATTGTTTATTGTTTTCTTCTATAATATTGAATAGAATGTTGAAAAGACTTTAAAAAACTTGTTTAGTGCTTAGTTACTTTAACATTGCTGCACATTTAGTTGCCATTTGTATGTTTTCTCTGTATTTTAAAGTTTCTAGTTTGATGTTTTAGGTGAATTTTGAGAAGGAGCCAAGGGAGCGATACATTCAGATGCTTGGATATGATAAGACAGAACTGGCCACAAAGGTATAGATACATTATAATATGTTGAATTTCTTCTTAATATCAGATGCTGGTCTATTTGATAACAGCTGCCTTTCTAAGAACAGGGATCATCCTAGGTCAAAATTTTAGGGAGAAGTGACTTCTCCCTCCAAAGAATTTAGGGAGAAGTTGAGGAATTTAAGGAGAAGAATCGGCATAGCATTCAGTTTCCTGCCTATATATATCCACTTTCTATGGGTCTAGCTGTAACTTGTAAACAGTAATTATTTAAGGAAATTGATTCTTGCATTATCATTTTCATGAATTTCTAAATAAAGTATAAACTTGGCTATGAAAAAGTCGCCTTTAAATTTTTATCCGAAATTTACATGTCCGAAACTCGTAAATTTAACAGGTGCACGATCAAAACGCCATGAAATTTTTCATTCGTGTTTCGATTCTCGTGCTTTTATAATGCCTGAACTTTGCATCAACTTGTTCAGATTTATACATTTAATTTAATTATTTATTTTTTCGAAAATAATACCAAACTCGTAGGTAATGGCGATCTTTTTTACAATATTTTGTACGGCAGTTCTGACGTCCGCGAAATCATTTTTTATCCACAGTACCCGAGAAATTCATTTACAGAAATTGACCGTAATCATGGTATTTGAAATAAATTTTGAAGTAATCTTTAATAAAATGAAAGAATAATATACAATTGTTGCATAAGATCATGCTCTCGTTAAGTTTATCGGCTTTTTACACGCCGATTGAAAATTTTCAAAATGGCGGCGGCTTACAATATTATTGATTGACACTGTGGGATATTAACGCTACGATTGGCTGAAGTTTGACAGGCGAGTAGGCGGGGTTGACTGTGGATTTATCGATAATTTAATCTAGAATATGCATCAAGTTTTACAACTTTAAGTTAACAGATAATAACACGCTGAAAAACTCGGCGATTCGGATTTCGCCCGAAGGCGATAATTAGGCGAAGTGCCGACTTTAAAGCGACGATATAGCTCAAATCGCCTTGTAGGATGATCCCTGAAGAAATTGCATGGGTGGGGTATTATGTTATGTGTCTCTGGCGTGATATTCCTGTGAGGCAGCACTATAAAGTTAGGCATTGCACTCACTGCTACAAGTAGACACCATTGTTTACATAACTAAGTATTGTACTGCCAGATATAATGTTGAAAAACATTACTAAACCCAAAGCAAACAAACTTACATTTTGATAAGCATTAGAATAGTTGAAATTTAGAATGTTGCTGTATCACAACTTTTGACAGGTACAGAGTCTTGATTTATCTTTAATAATGTCTGATGAATAAATGATTTGTGAGAATTTAACATAAAAACATAGCCATACTTACTTAATATTGTAACCTTTTATAAAGTACATGTATTAAAATGTAGGACCATATTTTGATATTTCAGCATCATTTAGTTAATGTGCAAAGTTGATGGTACAGATGGATATCCGTTCCATGTTCAGAAGCAGATTTGTTTTATTGAAATTGTTTGTGTTTTACAGGTATCTCAGCACACTAAGTCTGAGGGATTGAATGAATCTGTGGGACCTGGAGTAGATGCCAATGAACTTGTACAGAAAATGAACCAGCTTGGAACTGGGGTTTGTATATTTTTCGACATGTTCTCCTGTATATCAATTTTACTCATTTTAAATCTCTTTGTTTTTAGAGAAAAAGTTCAGGATTTACGATATTGATGGTATACCTTTCGAGAAAGCTTTCAAATTATTTGGGGTCTTCTATGCTGATTAGTTAGGGTCCTTGATATCAAGTCACCTACCCTTACTGTCTTTGAGTTTCAGCTATGTGAGGAAGCTACAGCTGCTTGTTGAATGTCAATGATTCTACCAAGCTCCTTGCCCTTGTCTAGAGTATTACGCTGAGGTGAACATTTGGTGTTCTTCCACCATAAAAACTTAAAAGTTGCTATTAGGCCTGGAATGTGTTGGTCTTACTTTGAACCGAAATAAACAAAACATACATTTAACCCTAGCTTGCTGGCGGCAAGTGATTCTGCCTTTGCGACCAGTGCAGACCAAGTGGATGTGCAGGCTGATCTTGATCTGCACTGTTTACTATTCAGTCAGTAAATTTTCAGTGAACACCCCTTTGAATAATAAATGGTATTGCCCAAATTAAGTGATGACCGGTCCATTTTAGATATTTAGCAAGCTAAAGGTTAAGTAGTTGATGTGAGAATCTTGACATGTAGGTAACTGATCTGATAATAGCAAGAACTGTCTGAAACTGAGCAAGCATTTTATCCCTTAGCCTGCTAAATTTCTAAAATGGACTAGTCCATCGTTCAATTTGGGCAGTACCATTTATTATTCGAAGGGGTGTCACTGTAATCTTACTGACTGAACAGCGAACAGTGCAGACCATGATCAGAGTTCAGACTGCACGAATGTGCAGGCTGATCTTGGTGTGCACTGGTCGCAAAAGCATAATCACTTGCCGCCAGCAGGCTAAAGGATAAATTGGTCACTCTGTTGCCAGTCTTTGTGATTTCCTGATCAGTAATAAATTTCCTTTTGGATTTGTTTGTTTTTATACCTTGCATAGTATTGAGTTTTTTGCTATGATATACCAGACACAGATATATTTGAAAATTGTTCTCACCTGTACAAAGTGTATATTTTGGAATCTGTTATGTAATGATTAGAATTTGTTTACAGGAACCAGGTTTACAAGGTCTGTCAAGTAGTGGAAGGGCCTCACCAAATGTGGATTCTAAGGTAATTATAAAAACTAATGATAATTATAATTTTATAAATTTAGTGATAATTCTTTGGCTGATATAAGAGCTAGTATAATTAGATAGATAAAATACTGTAGTATCACTACCTCCCATACTGCTTACAATAGAAAATATACTAGGATTTAGTTATGAAGTATTCACTCCTGAGTGAGGTTCAAGCAGTTTATGGGTAGCCGTTTTAAGTAAGCCATCAAGCAGGCTTGCGTAAGATCACTGGATCTACAGAGGTGCCTGCCTGTGCCTTAATAATGTCTAAAGGAGCACCCTGTGTATTTATCCACTGTCAAAGCTGGAAAGTCTTGATATTACCTGAACTGTGTTGGAGTGACAAAATATTTTATTTATTTTGTTTGGTTTAACGTCACACCGACACAATTATAGGTCATATGGGGACTTCCCAGCTTTGATGATGGAGGAAGACCCCGGGTGCCCCTCTGTGCATTATTTCATCACGAGCAGGCACATTGGTAGAACCACCGACATTCAACGCCCGAGTGAGGCTCGAACCCACATCGATGAGGGCAAGTGATTTGAAGCCGGCGACCTTAACCACTCGGCCACGGAGGCCCCTGACATAAAATAAAGAGTAGACAAATAATAGAACATGAATCAAACATGAATACCTTTCAGACACCTGGGAGCAGAGATGAACTACATTTCTCAGATGGAGGATCTTCAGCATTTGATGAGATAGGTCAGTCTGGTACTCAAGCTTCCAAGAAATCTGAAACTCCACTAAGTCTCTCAGCATCTGATGGTATGTGCTTAAAATTGTTACTGGAGTTCAGTTAGGTAGTTATAGTTTGGTTTAAACAATATTTTATTAATCACAATTTATTTATAACATGTACATATATCAAAAAGGCATACAGGATTGAGTAGGAAGCTGAAAGCTTATTTGAAACTCTCTACTTGATAGCTTAACAGAATTACAATAGATGTCTCTTAGATATGTACTTGTTCATACTTGGAAATAAAGAAGACAAGTCATACATGGCTGCCTAGTGGTTAAACAATCAGCCTCAGGTATGGAAGGTAAGTGGTTGGAATCCCTCTGACAGCCACTCAGGTGTGGCCAGTTGGTAAACTATTAGCTAATTAAAAACGGTTATAACTGCCAAGCTGCCTGATACAAGTTGTAAATTATTCAAATAATTATGAATGTTGTAATTCATTCAGATGCTTATGAAGTGTGTTGTAACTCATTCAGATGTTTATGAAGTGTGTTGTAATTCATTCATATGTTTATGATTCATTCAGATGCAGATGGTTTGTTATGTCAAGCATTACTGACTGGGAATTTTGAAGCAGCTGTAGATATGTGTCTGTGTGAGAACAAAATGGCCGAGGCAATACTGCTGGCTATAGCGGGAGGACCAGAACTTCTCAGTCGAACACAGCAGAGATACTTCCAGAAAAATGGCACAAATTTAGGCAGGGTAAGTATCATATATGTTAATGTAGTCATTTAGAATTAAGGCTTTGGTAAGTTTTTAGCCCACCATCATCAGATGGTGGGCTATTCAAATCACTCTGCGTCCGTGGTCCGTCGTCCTTCCGTCCGTCCGTCCGTCCGTCAGTCCGTCCGTCCTTCCGTCCGTTAACAATTTCTCGTTATCGCATCTCCTCATAAACTACCTGGGGGATTTTGACCAAACTTTGTCAGAATGATGTATTGGTACCCTAGTTGTGTCCCCCTGAAAATCAAACTGGTTCAACAATTTTTTAGTAAGTTATGGCCCTTTGTTTATTTCTATAGTTTACATAGATTTCTATAGGGAAAAACTTTGAAAATCTTCTTGTCCAAAACCACAGAGCCTAGGGCTTTGATATTTGGTATGAAGCATCATCTAGTGGTCCTCTACCAAGATGATTCAAAATATTTCCTTGGGGTCTAATATGGCCCCGCCCCGGGGGTCACATGGTTTATATACACTTATATAGGGAAAAACTTTGAAAAACCTCTTGTTCAAAACCACAGGGCCTAGGGCTTTGATATTTTGTATATGACATCAACTAGTGGTCTTCTACTAAGATTGTTCAAATTATCCCCCTAGGGTCAAATATGGCCCCGCCCCGGGGTCACATGGTTTACATAGACTTACATAGGGAAAAACGTTGAAAATCTTCTTGTCCAAACCACAAAGCCTAGGGCTTTGGCATTTGTAATGTAGCATCATCTAGTGGTTCTCTACCAAGTTTGTTCAAATTATCCCCCTAGGGTCAAATATGGCCCCGCCCTGGGGGGTCACATGGTTCATATAGACTTATATAGGGAAAAGATTTACAAATCTTCTTGTCAATAACCTACAACATTCAAGTTTGGACTACCTGTATGGTTTTGAGTGGCAAGATGAACCTTGACATGAGTTGACCTTTATTTTGACCTAGTGACCTACTTTCACATTTCTGTAGCTACAGCCTTCAAATTTGGACCACGTGCATAGTTTTGTGCACTGAAAAAAACTTTGACCTTGACTTTGACCTAGTGACCTACTTTCACATTTTTGAAGGTACAGGCTTCAAATTTGGACCACATGCATAGTTCTGTGTTCCGAATTGGAATTTGACCTTGATTTTGACCTACTGACCTACTTTCACATTTCTCAAGCTACAGCCTTCAAATTTGGACCACATGCATAGTTTTGTGTACCGAAACAAACTTTGACCTTTACATTGACCTAGTGACCTACTTTCACATTTTTGATGGTACAGGCTTCAAATTTGGAACACATGCATAGTTCTGTGTTCCGAAATAAAATTTGACCTTGATTTTGACCTAGTGACCTACTTTCACATTTCTCGAGCTACAGCCTTCAAATTTGGACCACTTGCATAGTTTTGTGTACCGAAATGAACTTTGACCTTAAGATTGACTTAGTGACCTACTTTCACATTTCTGTAGCTACAGGCTTCAAATTTAGACCACATGCATAGGATTGTGTACCGAAACAAACTTTGACCTTGACATTGACCTAGTGACCTACTTTCACATTTTTGAAGGTACAGGCTTTAAATTTGGACCACATGCATAAATTTGTGTTCTGAAGTGTAATTTGACCTTGATTTTGACCTAGTGACCTACTTTCACGTTTCGTCCTTGAAATTGATCTAGTGACCTACTTTCACATTTCTCAAGCTACAGCTTTCGAATTTGGACCACATGCAAAGTGTTGTGTACGGAAATGAAATTTGACCTTGAGCTAGTCAGTAAGTCTTGAAATTTGGAACACTCAAAAATGGTACATTGGTGGGCGCCAAGATCACTCTGTGATCTCTTGTCTTAAAAGAAAAATGCAAAGCTATTTCTCACAAAATAATTCTACCTCTTGCAGAACAGTAAAAATGTGTTACTCTATTTAGTTATAAAAAGTGAAGAAACAGTAATAAAGTGTAAAGTAGTAAGTAAATAATATACATACATGCATCCTGTTTTGCTACATCATGCACATATGAACTTTTAAGTCCACCACTCTGCTGATTGTTAGTTTGCTCCTACCAAGGCAGTTTCCTCGGGACATTACATGACTTTCTTGCACTTAGAGTCATTTGCCATCCATTTTTTTTTAAACCTTTTGGAAAGTTGTTAGTTTTGGTGGCAAATATAATACTCTAAGAAATCTAAGAAGCTGGGGTATTTTTTTTTAACCATAAGTATTTTACATATCAAGAACTGTTAGAGGTGAAACATCATAATCTATTAATGTGTTTTCAGTGTCCGAATAAACTTGTATCAGTATCAGTTATCCAGTATTTCCTATTTATTGTCAAATAAGAAACAGATGTACGTACAATGCATGGTATTTTTCAGTTGGTATCTGCAATCGTAACACATGATTGGAGGCAGGTAGTGAACAGCTGTGAATTGGACAACTGGAAGGAAGCTTTAGCTGTTATACTCACATACTCTCCAGCTGATGAATTCTCTACTCTCTGTGGTAAGGTTTACGTAATTTATTATCTATAGGAGGTAAAATGATACTTTCCTGTAAATGTTAACATTCTTCTTGAGTTCATACTTTAGAGAAACAAATTGTTGTATAAGAAATGAATAGCCGAGAACAGCTGAGCGGAGCATTAGAGCACTTCCTTTGAGTTACAAGTACTTTATTCTGATACAGTCCGCTTGCTTAGTTCAATAAGGAAAGTGCTTGTCTATAGATTGGCGGGGCCTTGAGTCGATCAGCGTGCAAGCTGTATGTACTTGACAATTGATAAATGATATTGTGTTTGAAATCAATTGTCCTCTACCACTGATTCTTGTGAGGAAGTTAGCAGTTACTTGTGGAGAACAGGTTAGTGCTAGTACAATATCCAGGAAAACTGGTTAGGTTAACTGCTGGTCATTTCAAAACTGAAATACTGTTGAAAATCTGTGCTAAATGAAAAACAAGCAAATATTCTAATACCACTACTAATACTACTACTTCTTAGGAAGGAGTAATTAAAGTGAAAAGAGAAATACTGTTGTTAGTGCTTGTCTGAAATTTTTTAAGGTGTGAACTTGGTGTAATGGAAACATTGTTTTCTCTTTAGATACTTTGGCAGCAAGGTTAGAAAATGAAGGAAATGGAGAACTATCTCCCTATGCTGGTCTGTGTTATATATGCTCCGGGAATGTTGAGAAAATGGTGGAAAATTGGTTCAATACGACACAGAGCAGTAACTCACCAATGGCCTTACAGGTAAATGATTATACTATTTGTGGACAGTACACTGAAATGCACCTATCATAGTAAAAGATGTGATTCACAAGCAGTTCTAGGGTTATAGTTTGCCCTTCCAGTTAGGTAGGTGGTCTCCCATTTAGACAGACTTAGGAACTTCCAGAATTACTTTTTGATACACCTGAGCAATAGTGTTTTTTTTTATGAGTTGCAAGGTTCAGATATTAACTATACATCTTTTGAAAGGCCTGTGAGAGTGGTAGTAGGATCATTCTGATTTTGAAATAGCTTTAATTTTGCTAATTGTATAGTAACAAATGTATTTTTTCCACTGTAAAAATCAGAGAAAATCATAATTTGGAAATTTTTTCTTTTACAAAATGTGCTGCAATATTGCTTTTATGCTAACGAATATCCTGAAAGTTTTTTTTAACAAACTACTAATATCCCAGACTCACCAGTTTCGACGCACATAACAAGCAACATGGCCGCGCTTTTTCATTCAGTAACATACGTGACTCTATTAGATGTTGCATGTGCACTAACCTTTTATGCATTGAATCATACCAATAACATCTTATTCTACACAAATGACTGCCAGAAATCAAAAGGTAAACAACAACTAGTGTGGTCGGCCATACTTTTTCTAACACACCTATTTCGACGCATCTTACATGATACTTGTTACGAAGCTTTTGATTGGCTTAAATATTTGTGTAATCACTGTAAGTAATGTGCTACACCATAACTGTCATGGATGATGCAATAAAACTTGACACAAAAGCAGATGCAAGAAGATAATCAATATTAAGGACAAATGATATAAATAAATCGGAAAACATTTTAACATTCATGAACATAAGGGGCTAAGAACATAAATAATCACTCTGCTTTTTTAATACACGCTGTCTGATGTTTTTTCTTTCATTTTTCTGGACTGCAGTGTTTACAGAGGAATTTGGCACATTTTGTTTTATACAAAACTTTAGATGAACCCAGTGTTCGCAGCCTACTTGACAAGAAAAAAAATTGAAGTGTGTAGTAATGATCGCATTGATATATAATGCGTACATCTTCCAAAACAGTGCATAAAATAGTGCGACTACATATGTCACATGGCAGTGATGTGACCTTGATAGCTCCAAAGTCGGCTGCAGACGTACAACAAAATTTCCAGTAACTTTTTTTAATCTAAGCTTCCACAGGGACGTTTTTAAAATAGATGAAAATTTGCATTAGTAGAAACATTAAAATCATGTATAGGGTAAATGTAAGTTAGATAAATCTCTTCAAATCCTGAACTTTCCAACTTTTTTATCGGTAAAATTAATCATGATGTTTTCTGTCATTACACCGAGTAACTACGTCATCGGAAACCCCAAGTTAATCGAGAACGAGGTCAAAACAAAAATGGCGTCGAAATAGGTGTGCGTAAAATTACGTGGTGCGACGATACCTGAAAAAAGAAAAAAATTTTGTGTGTTAATTTGATGTCGAAAATGGCTTAAATTTACATTGGAGAATACCCTAACGGAATCATTTTTTGATGATAAAAGTCTTATCAAGATATTTTGAAAATTTAAAATGGTCTTATTACCCCCCTTGGAGTGCTTTTGAATAATGTAAACTATCACACTATTTTGTATTAATATAGAAATGAAGGAAAAATCTTGTTACAGAAATGTTGGATAAAACAGTAATCATAGCAAGCCTTTGTTTCTGTCGAAAAAAAGTGCTGTTTTTCCCTTAATTGCATAGACTGTGTTACCAGTAGTACAGGCAAAACTTCTTTGTTGAATGATCATTTATACATTTATACTACTGCAGTACCAATGCAAACCTTGACTGGCATCGCATTCTTACCTTCTGCATGCAAATAATTACAATAAAATGTGAGACTTTTTATAACATCTCGTGCTGCTGTTTTTTTTTTGTACTTGGTAAGTAGGTAGGCAGTTGCAATAAATGAGATGTTTAATAGTTAGTCTGATAATTCACCTATGTCTGATAATACCTTAATTGCTGTTAAATTAAATGCTGAAGATATTTTCAGAGTTTGTGCTTGATTAATCAGTGTTTAAAAAAACAACGTTTTTTGTTTTTTTTCCATATTTGTTCATACAGTAAAATCATATCGCTATGAAATAGTTGTATTTTCCAGAAACACAAAATGTTTTGCCTTGATTTCACAGTATATCTATCTTATAATTGTGCTAGGATCTGGTAGAGAAAGTGATGTTGTTACGTAAAGCAGTTGAGACATCTAGAGGTCAAGCTCCAGAAATCACTACTGGTATCGTAGCTGATAAATTGAGTGAATATGCTGGTATTCTGTCTTCACAGGGATGTTTAGATACCGCACTGAGATATCTTGGTGAAAGTTCAGAGGTAAATTATAATGTTTTGGATGCGTTCTGGTAAATAAGCTTGTTTGAGAGCAGAAGTGCCAACTTCATACTGTAGGGTTATATTTATAGAAGTAGCGTAATCTCTGTCATTGAGTGAGTTCACATAGGAGACTCGCAAAATATGAGTGAAATATGTATAAAGATGACCCGATAAATGTAATGTAAGAGGATTATCAAGCTCTGCAGGTGATTTGATAGTAAATATACATGTATTAATCAAACTTCATTTTCTAATTGTTTTTCAAGATAGCAATTCAAATTACAATACCTCGCTTTCATTGTCTGTACATGAAATAATTATATTTTACATACAGATAGCAAAACTGTAATTATGTTTAAGTCCATGTTCATAGCATAAAAGATAGATCACTGAAATTATCAAACCTAGCTTTCTTCTCATTTTAGCATAGCCTAGCAGTATTGAGGGACAGACTGTATCAAGCCCTGAGTGTTGTACCCCAAGGAATGTCAGCCCCACAGTGCCCCTGGCAGAAAGTGAATGTGGCAGTCCAGCAGCCGGCACCTAGACAACAACAGCCTACTACATACCAGGCAACAGCTAATTCTACATTCAATACAACTACAACAGGTAGGTTCTAGTGGTCCTTATACAGTTTCTGTTAAGCAAACAAAGTGTGAACTGTGGATTGGACTCTTGAATAAATATTTTAAGAGCATAGATTGCCATGTGCTTAAGGTACTAGTCTTGCTAGGGATCAAATTCTTTCATGTTAGGAAGCCATCTGGCTGACTTGGTTCTACTCAGTTGCATGCCCTTCCTTGAAATAATGTCTGGATGGACAAGTGTCTGGAGGGACATGTTTCAGAAATCGGATCTTTGGGTGCTACTATGAAAAATTGAAGATCAGGTGCTTTCTTTGATTTTAAAGAGTCTTAAGTGAATGATATATGATTTAGAAAATTGGTTCATGTTGGAATATGCCTGTCTGAAGGGATTGTCTGTTGTAAATGTTTGCAATAACTAGTAGTAAGTTGTGTGTTATTTTCAGGGACATACACTAGTCATGGTCAGTATTCAAACCAGTATCCAGTCATGAATGGTCCCACAGTACCTACATACAGTGTAAACAATCCTTTAACTGGACCAACTGGACCCTCGTACAGTAACCCAGCTGGTGCTTCGTCAGTTCCAACATACGGTGGTCAAGTCACATCGGGTGCACCCTCATCACCTACCAACAAAGGGCCGCTTGCTCATAAGTATCCCAATGCAACAACAGGAGGGTATGGTGGAGCGGCCTCTTCTGGGTATGGAGTCAACACTTACAATCCAATGGATTATAACACACAGCCAGTTCAGCCAGCATACAATTATGGGTAAGTGAAATTATATGTAGATATTCCAGACATAAATCATATATAGGTTTGAGTGATAGTGCTGCTTTAAGGACAGTCTTGTAACATGTTAAACATAACAGTCCTTTTTTTAAGCAGAGATTTTATATGATTTTTTTTCTCTGGCAGATTATTCAAAGTGGGATATTTGACATTCTATTAGAAATTGTTTATTATTTTAAATGCATATTCTGATAAGTTATGTTTTACATTGTAGAGGACAGTATCCAACACCAACTGTATCCCAGCCATCCGGGGCACCCAGTAACATGTATACCAGTGCTACACCAGGTAAATTCCCAGTTTTCATAGATTATTCATTTCTGGAATAATATTAAGTAACCTCTTTTTATGCAGTTGTTAAACATATCTCCTGTCTGAGATTTTAGGGTTTTTACATAGATCTGTTTTAACTGTTAAGTCGATCCTGTGTGCAATATCACATGAGAACAGCAACGACCTGACAGTTTCATTTCCAATTAGACAGATTTTCAGTGTACAGTGAAATCAGTCTGAAGCAGCCAACCAAAGGAGTGACACAGTCTGTCTGCTCAAGACAGCTGGCTGCTTAAGTTAAAATTTGGGAAAAAATCAATTTGCCAAGTTAACTGACTGGCTGCTTAAAGCAAGTGGTTGCATAACACTGGTGGCCATTAAAGCAGGTTCAACTGTATTTTATTATCCCCGACGAAAGTCGGAGGGATATAGTTTTGACGTTGTCCGTCCTTCCGTCCTTCCGTCCGTCTTTCCGTCCGTCCTTCCGTCTTTCCGTCCGTCCGGAGCCATATCTAGGAAATGGTTGGGAATATTTATTTATAACTTCATATACATGTTCTCCACTATGAGTTCTCGTGGCCCATGAAGTTTCAGTCAGATTGCCCAAGTAACACCAGAGTTATGGCCCTTAGAAGTTTCTAGTGTTAACTATATAGGGTACTATAAATATGGCAATTTCTGCATCATAACTTTTGATATATTTGACCTAGAACTATGAAACTTAAACAGAATTTAGATCACCATAATGTGGTTGTGTACACATAATTTCATTCGGATTTATATGTAAATTAAGAGTTATTGCCCTTTAATTGTATAAAAATCCACATATTTGTACATAACAAACTTACCATTTGGTAGAATTTCATTAAATTTCTTTCATTCTTTTCCATGAACATTTATTGTAAACATGTGAAGTTGTGTACCCACACCTGGTCACCCCCTTACCTTGATCACACACCTCTCCCCCGACACCCCCCCCACCCCCCCAAAAAAAAAAAAAAAAAAAAAAAATCATTCCTTATTTTAGATTTTTTTCAAACAAACTTCATATACATGTTCACCACTATGAGGTTATGGGGCCCATCAAGTTTCAGACAGATTGCCCAAGTAACACCAGAGTTATGGCCCTTAGAAGTTTCTAGTGTTAACTATATAGGGTACTATAGATATGGCAATTTCTGCATCATAACTTTTGATATATTTGACCTAGAACTATGAAACTTTAACAGAATTTAGAGCACTATAATGTGGTTGTGCACAGACAATTTTGTATGGGTTTCTTTTGTAACTTCAGAGTTATTGCCCTTTAATTGTCTAAAAATCCACATATTTGTACATAACAAACTTACCATTTGGCAGAATTTCATTAAATTTCTTTCATTCTTTTCTGTGAACATTTATTATAAACATGTGAAGTTGCGCACCCACACCTGGTCACCCACTTGCCTTGGTCACACCCCTTCCCCCTCCCCCCCCCCCCCCCCCCCCCCCCCCCAAAATTTTTTTTTTTTTTTCATTTCTTATTTTAGATTTTTTTCAAACCTTCCAAGTTGTACCATACCCCTACCTCACTTATCCACCCAGTCATGCCCACCACTGATCATGCATCATCTGCCGCCCCCCCCCCCCCCCCCCCCCCCACCCCTTTTACCCTTTTATTTTATTTTTTATTTATTTTTTTTTAATTTTTAATCAATATTTATAATCAACATGTAAAATTTTGTTTCCTCTCCCATTCCCCTGCACCCCCACCCCCTAAAAAAAAATATATACATATATCTATATATATATTTCCATTCCTTTTTTTTTTTTTTTTTTAATGTTCAAACCTTCAACATGTTAAGTTGTGACTGCACAAACCTTGCCCTCAGCCATGTTCAAGATATCTTACCTGTGTTCTCTTAAGGACATCTGTCCTTTTAAGTTCAAATGTACATGTTAAACAGCAACACCTGGTGCCAAACCACTCAAAGACAATATTTCGTTCCAGTTAAACTTCAAGCTCACATTTCAATTAACTGCATTTAATTTTAAAAGCTAAGCTTATTACAGTAAGCATATCCCATTCAAAATAAATTCTTTAGTCAGGATCAAAGTATCATACATTTATTATGTATTCTTTAATTAAACATTTGTTTTCTGTTAAATTGATTTTGACTAATGAAATTAATTATTTGCTTCTTATTAACATCCTTAACTTTTTGCCGGATATATCTTTTTGCCATTCCTCACCACAAACCCTTTCGGCGGGGGATACCAATTCATTGAATTTGCTTGTTCTTTTTAAAAGGATCATTTGCAAACAGAGATCAAGTTCTCACATTGCATGCTAAGGATAGTATTCATACTTGTTTTATTTGAGTGTATATTGATTTTGCCAGCAGAGGGACTGTCAAGTTTTAAGGATTCAAGGATTCCAAGGCCTTTATAAAAAAAAATGTGACCAGTCACAATATTCAAGTTCTTATTTATAAGTGCAAACAAAGCTATAGGAAAATGATGAAATACTAGCATTGTTAACAAAAATGTTTCTGGTAATGTTTGCAGGATATGGTCAGCCTCCTTCAGGTGGTGGTACCCATCCAAACTTCCACTCGTTCCAAGATTCCAAACCAGACAAAGCATGGAATGATCCTCCTATGGTAATGAAAAAAGACAAGCCAAAGGTAAATGTTGAAATTCATTTGTCAAATCATGAAAATCAGCTTACATGTTACTTACTATAACTTTTGTAATTATTCCTTGATGTAAGTATTCATGGTGTGTTAAAGGCCGAACTAGAAACAGTTTGTCTCCTAAATGTTGCAGTGATGAAATTAAAGGATATATTTTTATTGTGTCTGTTTGGATCTAACAATTTCCCAATAACTGTGTTATAACACTGCAATAGATGTATGGAGGCAGTATTTGTGAAAACCATTATTGCCCCAGTAATCAGGTAAAGAGATAAGTCTGTGTATTTTAAGGAACCATTAGCATATGTATAAATGTCCATATCCAAGTTTACTTGTAACTAGATAATGATAACGAGTATGCTTTAATACTAACGTATTTTAATATCAGCCCCAGCCAAGTGATCCTGCCCCAATCACAAACCCTATATATGGTAGTCAACCCCAGGTACCAGACCAGAGCCAGCCAGGAAGCCAAATGAACTATGGAAATTTCTACAATCCACAGGAATACAAGCCAGAACCTCAGGTAAATATGTTAAAATACACACAACACAACGCTGGGACCTATAGCAAAACCTTGTATATTTCCATGTCTTAATGTAAATGTCTGATTGGCTGTCTTACACAAGTTAGATGTTGTTTTACAATGCTTGCAATATCAGTTATGTGCAAAGTTCTTTCATGTCGAAATTTAGTCATTAAATGTGTACATGATAAGGATACTGTTAATATATGGTAGTTATATTGCAGTCATGACTTATTTAGAGCATATTGCGTTTAACCCTTACCCTGCTAAATTTCTACAATGGACTGGTCCATCATTCAATTTGGGCAATACCATTTATTATTTGAAGGGATGTTCACTGAAAATTTACTGACTCGATAACGAAACAGTGCAGACCATGATCAGACTGCACGGATGTGCAGGCTGATCTTGGTCTGCACTGGTCGCAAAGGTAGAATCACTTGCTGCCAGCAGGCTAAAGCTTTAATACAATGGGGCTCTTAAAATATTCATTTAGTCTCTATTTTTACTGCTGCACAGCAATTGATAAAAACAGTTTTTGCAAATATGCAATCTATGGAAATATACAAGGTGCCAGAGTTTGTATTGAAAGACATATTTATGTCTTAAGCTTGTGTTTTTCTTTTTCTGCAACTTCTTGCATCATATATAGTTCTCTAACAAAGTTAAATTTGTACTAAGTTAAATAACAATTAGATAATATATATCACCCTGAAAGACTTCAGCAGATATTGTGTCAAAGTAGCATCTTATTATTTTAAAAGTACCATTTAAAAAAAATCAAACGAATTGGACGAGCTTCAGAAGAATGTACAGTAATATACAGTCAAACCCATTCTACAGCCACCTGACTCGAAAGACCACAGCACCAATATTTATCAATTGTTAAGGGTTGGAGTTGCAAGTATTTAACTTTCATTAGTACATTTTATGTTAAGATATTGTTCAGAGCTGTCTTTAGCTGCAAAGTACACAATCAAACAGTGTTTCATTACTGTTTCTGATCCCCTAGTGTGGTCTGTCTTTACAGGTTCAGCTGTATACCAAAGTCTTTTAAGGGTTTTATATACTAGAATAATAATATTAGAGAATTTATTGCATCTCTAGTCAAGCGATAACTGTTAACAGTTTTTCTTCTTTCTTTCATACACATTTTTTTTCTCAGTATTTTAAGATCCTCGTATTTAAGTTCTTTACCAATTTGTTGTGTAGATGCTATTTTGTTTCACTGTTGCTGTCCAAATAGATACAGAATTTTTAAAGACACTAGATTTCACGCTCTTTAATTTCATTAACATTTGAGCCACACAATGAGAAAACCAGCATAGTGCGTTTGCGACCAGCATGGATCCAGACCAGCTGTGCATCCGCGCAGTCTGGTCAGGATCCATGCTGTTCGCTTTCAAAGCCTATTGCAATTAGAGAAACCATTAGCGAACAGCATGGATTCTAACTAGACTGTTTCGATGCGCAGGCTGGTCTGGATCCATGCTGGTCGCAAACGCACTATGTTGGTTTTCTCATGGCGCGGGTCATTTCAGCTTACAGTCTTTATCAATATGATAATTTTTACTTTATTGTTGTACAAAGCATAGATAGTTGAAATTCATACTTCTGTGGTATTTTTGCTGCTTGTATGATTTGCACATACTAGTAAACAGTCTGGTTCTCTATTCACAATATTTCAACAAGTGTTGGGTTTGATGTTTTGTGAAAATGCACTGGATAAATATATGCCAAAATTTCAGTGGAATGTTTTTATGCTACTTTAGGCCAGCTTTGTCAGTATTTTAAAATAAAAATATCAATCTATTAAAAAGGTATATGCATCTATTAGAGCTATGGCAACACAATGTTAACATTTGCAAGTTATAAAGCGTGGTATATACAGCCGGCCTATGATAAGTTAGTGGTTCTTACCCAAGTGCCTGCCCATACCGGAAACAAGGCCTGGAGGGGCACCTAGGGTCTCCCTCTGCCATCAAATGCTGGAAAAGTCACGACATGACTGAAATTGGGTCTCTATACCAAACAAACAAACAAAAATATAGCATTGTTATTTGTTTAGAAAGTTGACAGTTTTGTGAATAGAGGGCTTGCTTTAATTTTATGCTGCAAATGTTCTTTTAAAACACATGACTATATATAAAAAATCACAAAACTAATTTGATAGAAATTAACACCATTTTTACCATATTTCTTACACCTTAATATTTTATGTATCGTTTTTAGTAATGAAGCTCGTAATTAGTAAAAACGTGTCACTTAAAAAAGTTTATTACGATGCTATTTGCTAAAGAATGATATTAAAAGAGTATTTGCAGCAGTGCTTGTTTGTATTTTATATATTGTGTAACATGCCTATCTTCTGTACCAGAAATTCTCAACAACACCACAACCTACGTACACTAACGGCCATGTTGCACCAAAGGTGAGATGATGTTTGTCTCGAAGCAAGGGTGAATGAATAAAAAGTTTGATTTGACTTGACTAATGCATTAATTGATCTCTGTCATGTTGGTTCTACAATGTGTTAGTTCTACATCATGAAGTGCAGCTGCATGCATTTATTTATTGTCCGCTTGACAGTTGAAGTGAAAACAAAATGTTACACAATCACAAATTTGTACATTAAGGATATGTTCTCTATTTTAATTCAAATAAAATAATGTAGTAATGAGTTCAAGAAATCTATTTTACACTTAAACATCTGTGCTAAATACTTTAAATAAAGTTTGATTTAAGTCATATTTTCATTATATGATTTTAGTTTGCATGTTTTCAAATTAAAGATAAATTTATACTGTGCAATGTTAGAGTTTACACTGTCTTTTTTGCCTGAACTAAGTTACAGAATTATGAATTAATCCTTGAAAAATATAAATCTTGGTTTTTTTTTTTTTCAGCCGGCTGCCCCAGAGCCTGTGAAGGAAGTTCCAAAGGCACCTATTCCAGAAGAACATAAAGTTTTACAAGATATATTCAATAATTTGGTGCATAATTGTCAAACAAGAGCAAATAATGCTGTAAGTAAAACCACACCATTGTCGTATTAATATTTCATAATTAGTCCCCTACTGGTGTTTCAACAAATAGTCCCCTATTGGTGTTTCAACAAATAGTCCCCTATTGGTGTTTCAACAAATGGTATCCTATTGGTGTTTCAACAAATAGTCCCCTACTGGTGTTTCAACAAAGAGGACTCGTGCATTGCTTCCCCACCCCAGTTAATCGTCAATTTGTATGTCACACAAAGTGAGATCCTGCCATAACTTGGGCAGTGTCTCATAAATTTTGTAATAATATCACAATGTTGCGACGTTATAATATCTATGTTGAAAAAAAAAAAAGTTAAAAAGTTCTATGATATTTCTAGATTTCTTTTACATTTAAATACAGTAGAGCATATATTTCCATGTTCTTGTATTGATGTACATTTGTATCTTTATTGAAGTGTGTTTTGGAAAGAATTTCCAACTATTAATCATTCATGATCTTTCTCATTCAAATATAATTTTATACCAGTGAAAAATGAAAATGATATTGTCACTGAAATATTTGTAATTCACTGATATATGCCAATACTTCAGTAAAAAACATTAAACAAATGTCCTGTATATATTTTGAACTAAATTTAACTATTATATGTTTGCAGCAAATGAAGAGAAAACTTGATGATGTAATGAAAAAGCTAGAAATTCTTTATGACATGCTTAGAGAAGGCACAGTAAGTATACTCCAAGAAATTTGATATAATTTCTGACAATTCAGGGACTCTAGATTGATGTCTTTTTCTTTTTCAAAAATAATAATGGTTTTTCATTTGCTAAGTAAGTGTTAATCAAACGTTTAAAAAAAGCGATTCGGTGAATTCTTGGCAGTAATTTTGTATATTTTTTGTGTGTGTAAAACCTGATAATCCTATAATATGTAGAAAGGCTGTCCACTTGGTTATTCACACAGTAAAGAATGAATATAAAATGAAGGAATTTAGCTATAGTTCATAGCAAACACATGAGATATCCATTTAAAAAGTACCTAATGTGATTTTTGACATTTTAAATATATTACTTTCTGTTTATAAATATTACAAAAATTGAAATTGTTGACATACATTTGGAAGCATAACCTACATATGAGTAACTTCTGCTCCTTGTCATTATTTTTCATTAGTTTAATGCAGCATGGTTTGTGCTTGTACCATACACTTGACTGTCTGTTGACTGGTTTGTTGAAATTAACAATTATGATGTTACATCAAACGTAATCAAGTAAACAATATAACACATTATGTCATTTCATATTTCAGTTATCGCCTGCAGTTATTCAAGGTTTACACCAGATTGTTCAAACTGTACAACAGTATGATTATAACACAGGACTTGCAATTTATACACAAATGGTCAGTCAGGGAAATTTCTCAGAAATCAGCAGTTTCATGCCAGGACTAAAAATGTTGATACAGTCGGCATCACATCTTCAAGTCTATGTACAATGATAGTGCTCTGTGTTAGGAAAAACTTTCAAATTTATGACGGTGTGTGAGGTCTTCAAATCTGTGTTTGCAATCATTAATCTCTGAGCTAGATAATTATTCAAAGTTACAGCTTCATGACAATGCAGTGTATATACTGTTAATAAATTATATAAAGTACACGGTGTACATAATGATTGTGATCTTGGCTAGGTAACTATTCATGACAATGTATCGTCTACAAATCTGTTGATATAGTTGATGACTGCACTTCATGCCAGAAAACTGTTGAAATTATAAGATATTTATTACAATGCAATTGGTGTATATGATAAGAATTAGAGGAAGAAATTACCTTTTAACAGTTATTTTCTGTTATTTGGTACATCTTTGCTATTTCGTTATAGTACATTTTGCAACAGTCTTCAAGTGGCTTAACTTCTTAAACATAAAATCTGTGTTAATTGTAAAACAAAGAAGCAGTTGCAATTGTTTCATGCTGAAGTTGTGATATGTATTTTAGTAAATTAGAATGTTTTATGAAGGCAAATTCATATTATTTCCGTGTCATAATTGTACTGTAGACTGAACGGATAGTGCTAGTCATGTGTTTGTTATGCATGTTTTCTGTCTGCAGAAAGAAACAACAAACATTCATATTTTGACAATGACTAATGAACCTGTTGTGTTCATAAAATTGTTTAATAGAAGTTTTATTCAAGTATTAAATCACCTGTTTAGGAGATCATTTTAACATGTATGCTGTTTATAAAATGCCTTTTCAAAGCATGCTATTTTTATATGCTCATGTTGTTCTGTATATATATGCTCATTCTAGATATAATAAAGGAATATGAGAGAATTTGTTTTGTGTAATTAATAAGGTTTTACACATTTTGTGTTACTGTTGATCCGATGTTTTGTAAAATGTGCATCTTGAATTCAAGGCAACCAAACGTATAAATGTTAAGAAATAATTTTTTTTAAGTCTTAAGTTAAAATATAAATTTATGGCATCTAATTGATAGAGAGGGTAATCTTATTACAAATGCTTATGTGTATACTATGCAGCCTGCAAGAATGAGCCTGCTGGAAACTGTGGACAAAATTAAGGACTACATATAAATCGACACATTTTAAACTTTACATTTTAGTCTTTTACTAGTACATTTTGAATTTGTACAGCTAAGTTATGTTTAGAGTTGCAACGTTTTGAATATTTGCACCTCAGACATATACTGAAATAAAAAGTGATGTTCTACACTTATTTGTACAAGTATGAAATTGCACCTCTTGATTTCTTTTTCAAAGACATTTACATTGCTGTTGATGATTCGCATCTTTGTATCATGAAATTGTGTGTTTTTGACTTTAAAATCTACATTTTACTCTTGTTTTGAGTACAGCCAAAATTTCACATACTGTAGCAGAAAGATGATGATTTATGAATATGTAATTTCTGTTATATCTTAACCAGGGGTAAATTGGAATAGGGAATCTTATTTATTTTTGGACAATTCTCACTGACCGATATGTGTTGGAAAGTTGTCATTTGCACACGGAATTGTAAATTACCTTTTTGATTTAATATTTTATTTTGTGTGATAATACTTTTGCATAATTTCTGTCACCAAAAAATCAAAATAGATAGAGATTATAGTAGCAAAAACTTAGTAAATTATTTACTCAGCGATAATTAACAGTATTTATGTGAAGACTGTGTGTTAGTTGTTTCTTTTACTTTGCATTGAAAGATTTTGTTATTGATTTTATCATTTATAAAGTTGTAGTAGATATAAATGAAGTAGAATTGACAGTTATATAAAAGTAACCATAATCCAGACTCCTGTCTAACAGAGGTCTAACACTGTTAGAATTTTAGTTGGAGGAGTTTGGGTTCAAACTCGTGACTCTTAAGATAGTCAGTTGTCTTGAGCCTCAGATTGACTGGACACATTTAACTGGCTGCACTTGCACTGAAAACTTTCTGACTAAAATAGATTTCCCAATTTAAAATAGGCATAACCTAGAGGCAATCTGTGTTCAAAGATATAAGAAGAAGCAACTGCTGTAGACTCTGCCAACAAGGACAGAGCTGTTCTTGAAATAAAACTACATAGTAATGCATACAAGAAAAACAGCTTGTATAATTAGTTTACTATTAGGACTTTGATAAGATAGAACACATTTACAATTTGTTCGATGTATTCAACCATTATCCACATAATACCATGAATTATTTTTAATTAATAGCTAGTCAGTTTTAAAGGTACTATAGATTTGTTAACATAACATTTAATGTAATTGAACATGTTTTCTGTAAATATAAATTATCTTATTTCATAAATGAATTCTCACAGAATGACAGATAGAATAAAATGTCATATAGATGTTAATACTATTACTTATTGGACTGATACTTCTTGATTAATGATAACTATGTGAAAAAATAATAAAACATTACGAACCAAGCTTTTGTTTGTGTTATTATTCATTGTAGTACTTTTTATACGCCGGAGTGGACATACTATGTTAAAATACATGTCATCTGTCTGTCTGTCTGTCTGTTAGTGATTCAGTTTCTGCTCATTAACTTAAGAATGCTTTGACTAGTGACCTTGATTTGCACATTGACCATGTGCATGGACACCGCCTGATCTCTAATGATGCTAAAGCCAGTGAGTCAAAGGCCAAGGTCACAGATAGTACTAGTATTCACATCTGATAATTTGAGAATGCTTTGACCTATGGTTTGCATACAGCTCGTGGGTAATGCATGAGGCATGAACTATTTTGAGGTTGGTGAAATTTAAATGTCAAGGACACAGTTACTATACAAAACCGTTTTTGCAGAATATTTTGAGAACCCTTTAACATGCGATCTTCAAACTTGTTTGGCACATTGGTTATGGGTAATATATTTACTGTAAACAGTTGGTAGTTTTCTGTTAACATGTACTTTTTGGATGAAATATTATGTTCTGTTCTCATGATGCCATCCAAACTGCACACAAAGCTAGCCAAACGACATATAGTATAGACTGGATAAATTGACATTGCAGCGTTTTCGATTCGTGTATAAATGTTTGAATATATCACATGCATGAAAACATTATTGCAAAATCTTTCAAAAGTTTCAAAATATTTCGTAGTAAATCAAGAAGAATTAACTCCCCGCCCCCGAAAAAAAAACGTGGTATTTAAATGATTTTATCAATTAAACAAAAATGATGTGATTTTATGTTGAACAAAACTATTTTGATTAGAACATAAAGTTTTTGAAGACTAAAAAAGAACAATAAAAAAAAAAACACTGATTGCATTTAATCCTCATAATTATGTGACCGTTTATCTGGCTTAAGGAGGAACCACACTATAACTTTTTTTCAGAGCCCACGCTATTGACTGGTACCAACAAAAACTGGAAGATATTTCTGATTTAGATCTGTGTATATTTTTACGTTTAATGCATCAGTGACGTTTCCATGACGTCGCAAACATGACCACTTCGCGCACTTTTGACGTCAGATATACGGGGACAAAATCTGCCTTGAAATGGTTGTACCGGCAATATTTTTAAACGTAAACCCATAAATTATACATGAAATGAAAGCTGACATGAAACTCTAGACGATGATTTAATCGGAATTGCTCTAAGTTTTCGCGTAATAAAATGAGAGCCAAAAAACGAGTTTTCTTTTTACTTAAATTTTCCACAAAAAATAGCTTCGCTCATCATTAAAAAAAATCCATCCGTAATTTTTTTACCAAAATTGAATATGTTTTACACTAATACATCCTGTAAATATATAGTAAAAAACAGAAAGTTTGACCGTGCCGTTTTTTGGCTATAAGAACTTTTTAAGCATCACTACAGTAACATTTTTCGACGCTGAAAAAAATGACGTGAATGTGAAGATATGGCCCTTAAGGTTAGGCAAAAAAAGATTGTTTCTGGTAACATGCTAAAAAATTAGGGTTGGTAGCTAAAGTGCCGCCAGTTGTTATTTACACATTTACAATTAACTGTAATATATTTATTATTAGGTATAAGGCCAAGTCACGGCTACGAAGTACGTTCGAAATGGCCTTTTTGGCCATGTCTGGAAGGTTTTCGACCCAGTTGGGTCCCTTTTGACATAAACTTGTACCCTTTTAATACATGGTCGACTAGGTATGGGTCCTGGCTACAGATTAAGACCATGTTCGAAAACCTTGGTGAGCCATATGTGTCAGGGGAGGTAATACATGGAGGAACGGTATTGTATTAAATTCATACTGAATTTCAGCTGATAATGACACTACGTTGGATTTTGACCCTTGTTCGAGTCTCTACACCCCAGATACCTACCTATACCATACATGAATATGTTTGTAGATGTCTTAGCTTTACATTTAAGCTATTACAAGTCCATATGATGCCATCAGAGCTCAGGACAGGTATCAGAAAATGGCCATACTTGTTATTTGCTGTAGGGTGCTGGACAAGACTAAGCTGGCCCGCCCCGGGGAGCCGTGAGAATTGCTTCAATGGTGTCATTGGACTCAGAGAAGGTAGTGCTCGAGTTTTCAGGACTGCCTTGACTGCTCTGAAAAGTTCATATTTTGAGAATATTACCGGAATTTGACCTATGACCTTGACCCCTAGTCAAAAGAGTTCGAACCTGACGTGGCCTGTTTTCTCTAGATACTTGCTTGCCCTTCGCAACAAGGTATCATTCATTAAAATCGGACATCAGGTTATGAAGATATGACTCCTCTGACAAGGCCAGCCCCTCTATTTAATATAATTATGAAGAAGTATGCATATTTTCACGAAAAATGGTACATTTTTAGAGGTCCTCCGACGAAACCGTCGGCGATAAAAATATACAAATTATATATCTGCTTAGACAATGTTTAGATATAATTTATAAAAGTTATTTCATTAAAATATCTTGTGTTTGGAACATTCTACAATTATGTGAAGTTAATGAAAAGCACTGCCTTTTACCGTACGGAAAAGTACGGAAATACAGCTTTTATCCTAAATTACGTACAAACGGACGAAAAGATGTTGTATTTTTTGTCACAAACATTCAAATTTTGTCAATTCCTGTCAAAACGAGTTTTAATTTGCAGTTCTTTCGCCAAAGTAAATATTTTATAAGCACTTTTTCCTTATTCTACGGCAAATATTTTAAGGCAAAAATAGCAAAATTCAGCAAATGTTCCCGACGGCGTGCTCATCAGGGAAGACAATTGTTTTTCATATTCGATTAGACAATATTTCCAACTACTTTTTAAAAGAAATTTCAGTTTGATATCTTACTTTTAACGCTTTTTATAATAAAAAGAAATTGATGAATTTTTCGAAACAATACGACCAAGATTAGCGTTATACGTTCCCTATAGCAAGTCTACAGATCGTACAGACGGACAAAACTTACCTAAAACTATTTATTTCCATAGAAATAATTGATATTCGCCAAAACGTGTTACTTAAGAGCCTTAATTGATGTAAAATATTTTTTTCAGAAAAATAAAGTGTATTTTCGTAATGTTTTTGCTTTTTGACATAATGGCACCCATGTTCGAGTCCACACGACCTTTAGGGTCGAGTTTGAGCCTTGCGCTATACCTTTATGAAATAGTTCTTGAATAGTTCTACAAATGAATGTAACTTTCATTAAGATATTTAGAGTAATATATCGTATACCTAGTAATAAAGAAGCGATAAAAATCGTAAACTATGCGTCGAGAAATCCGTGCAGAACTACGCGCTATCATCTGAGTCTACATGTCTTTTTGACCACACCAAGCACGTGATCGCGATCGGCCAATTTGCTCTGAACAAATGTGTAATATTTTATGCTATTACATTTCTGTAAAATTACTACATAAATATGGTACGCTTTATACAAAGTATATAAAATATGTTAACTATTTGCGTTGTTAAATAGGCTCAGGTCTATAACTCTCTTTTATGGAAAATGTATTAGCAATAATTTAGAAGAGTTTCAAATAATACATGTTTATTACCTTGTATAACTTCGAATATGACCACGCAGATAATGAGGTCACTGAAAGGAAATTTACACTAGTGTTTCCACTGATGTGATAATTATTCTTATCACTATAAACGAATGCCATAGTCTCAGCCTATTCTTTAATTAGTACTTATCCTCGCAGAAACATAATATTTCCATATTTTGGGTCTGAATGGTAGATATTCGGATCTGACAGTATGTTAACTAATGAAAGTGTTACCGTCTGCGTGATTACACATTCCATAAAAGCTACCACAATTACTAAATAATTGGATAACTAATGTAATTTCATGTTTATCTGAATGTTGCATAACTTGTCAATTCTTCAAAAACAATTTGAAATGGTGACGTCGAGAAAACGTAAATTTGTTGACCTAGTATCAACGCATAACAGCTAATTACCTTAAAACGACACCGCAGAACTTTCTAAATTTTGACTGTTATTCAGAAAACATACTAATGTAAAACATATTCAGTTTTAATAAAAAAAATTACGAATGAATATTCTTTTAATGCTGAGCGAAGCTATTTTTGTGGAAATTTTAAATAAAAAGAAAATTCGTTTTTTGGCTCTCATTTTAATAAGCGAAAACTTAGAGCAATTCCGATTAAATCATCATTAAATAAAAATCTATTATAGTTAATTGTAAATGTGTAAATAAAAACTGGCGGCACTTTAGCTACCTACCCTATTTGTTTAGCATGTTACCAGAAACAAACCTTTTTTGCCTAACCTTAAGGGCCATATCTTCACATTCACGTCATTTTTTTTTTCAGCGTCGAAAAATGTTACTGTAGTAATGCTTAAGAAGTTCATATAGCTACAAAACGGCACGGTGAAACTTTCTGTTTTTACTACATATTTACAGGACGTATTAGTGTAAAACATATTCAATTTTGGTAAAAAAATTACGGATGGATTTTTTTTTAATGCTGAGCGAAACTATTCTTTGTGGAAAATTTAAGTAAAAAGAAAACTCGTTTTTTGGCTTTCATTTTATTACGCGAAAACGTAGAACAATTCCGATTAAATAATCGTCTGGAGTTTCATGTCAGCTTTCATTTCATGTATAATTTATGGGTTTACGTTTAAAAATATTGCCGGTACAACCATTTCAATGCAGATTTTGTCCCCGTATATCTGACGTCAAAAGTGCGCGAAGTGGTCATGTTTGCGACGTCATGGAAACGTCACTGATGCACTAAACGTAAAAATATACACAGATCTAAATCAGAAATATCTTCCAGTTTTTGTTGGTACCAGTCAATAACGTGGGCTCTGAAAAAAAGTTATAGTGTGGTTCCTCCTTAATGTTTTTCACACTTTGCAACACACTTGACTATGACATTAAGTGAAAATAATATTTTAATTACGCGTGCAGCCAAGCGCAATTATCAGCTGATGCTTTAATTATCTTTGAGTAAACTAAGAAACAAGCTGACAAGCTTTCAAGAATGGTACTTAACCCGCTACCAGGCAGTTCCTGTCATACAATTTCTGTATACCAAATCATACACATCTATCACTGATAAACCGAAAAATTGCACGCACCATGGAGGCACGTTTCCAGATGCTTGACGACTTGTACATGGCGGATCAGAAACTGCGACGCGCATCTTCTCAAATTCTTCAGCTCAACCAAAAGATGGAGATGTTGGATCGACGCCACAGCACTGCCGAGAAAAGGGAGAATCAACGCTTCTGTAACATCCTTGGAAGCCGGATGTTGGTAGTCGAGGGCATGCTTACCGTATACGGGAAGTACGCTGATCTCAAGAAGCACGAGATACTCGATCTTCGCTTCAAGTTGTTCGGCGAACGACCGGAAGCAGACGGCAATGAAGACGATGCTGCCAGAAGCATGGAGTAACAGTGCAGTTACTGCTCCCCACCAAAATGGCTCCATGTGAGTCACACCAATTATCTCGAAAGAGGTACCTCTCAATATTGTCAAAAAGGAACGAGACCTGAAACGGACCTTTTTTCTAACTGGTCAAAAACAAAAAAACTTATATGATATTAAGGGGATGATAGTAAGCTATCTGATTTATTTTGAATTTGAGAAAAGAATATACCAGGAAATAAAATATTCCTAAATAAGTTAGGAAGTTCTGTGATTTACAAAATATGTGGCCAGTATAATAGAATGATATTTTTAGGCAAAAACTTTTTAATGATACCCCCTCGGTATTGTTGTGATACTTTCCATATTACATAGGATTTCCGAACTTTCTCCTGTATTCAGAACAATATGTTTTAAATGACCCCCCTCCCCCCCCCCCCCCCCCCCCCAGTTGGCTGAGAAGTGACCCCTGACTCCCTCCCCAATCAAGAGTGGTCTAACACCTCACTTACCTCAAAATTTAGACCTGAAAATGCACCAGAGGGCACCATTTCATACCTGTATTTCAAAGAATTCTGGGGGAGAGACCCCACCCCCACTGACCCCACTAACATGGGCATAGACCCCCTCATGTACCTACTCGCTGTGCGCCTCGGTGGTGACATCTTCGTTCTAGACTGGTGCTCCCAGTCAAATATTTCTGGAACCTGGCCTGATTTAATGATTAATTTTGCTATCTCAACCAAATTTCAAGAAGTCACATGTATATTATATAGCGTTCACAAAACGAAAGAATTTTAGACGCAGAAAAATTCATGACAAGCAAAATGGTTTTTCTACCCGTCAAATTTAAATTTGGTTTGACATTTGAAATATCTCTCAATAACAAGTATTAGTGTATGTAGATAAAGTATAAATATTCTGCATACACTAATACGTGGTAGTCCCCCGAAACCTGACCGCTCACTCTGTTTTAAAACAGCACTATCGTAAAAAAAAAGAAAAAAAAAAGGAATAAATGGGAGGTAGTGGTAACAATGAACTTCGCGATTTAACAATGAACTGCTAACCACTTTAATATTTTTTTATTTACATCATATTTGATTACTCCTTGTTTCTTACATAAAGTAATACAAGCAGATCTTTTTAACACACGTAATAGCGGTCAGGTTTTTGAACACTAATTTTTCACTTGGCATGGCAACATAGGTCTAAATTAAAGCTAGTTTCTGTTTAAATTTCATTGTGGATGTATTTTTGACATTTTGGTAGGAAAAATGGGGGAGCAGGTTGTATTTGGTGAAGTGAAGCTCAATTTTAGCATGAGTAGTACTTCCAGGTCACAGCAGTGTGATTTTGATGTGATTTTACAGTAAGCAAATGTGACAAGAGAAATCTCTCTTAGAAGATACATGACCCCTACTTTTCTCTTCATTTTATATCAGTTTTATCATAATTCATTAAAATGAGATAAGGATTTGTTCTCCGAAATAGGTCTAGCTATGTTTGGTAGCTCTTTAAAAATGTCAGTTTTATACAGAATATATAGGGAAACTATTTACTTGTTTGTGACCAAAAACAACAACAATCAGGCTACAAGTTATTTTAACATCGGCATATTCAACCCTTCCCACATTTTTAAATTTCGTCATGGTTAACAAATATGTGCAATTCAGATTTTAAAATAATCCAAGTTTTGAAACTTCAAAAATACAAGTGATCCTTAGAAAATAGTATCTTGTCAAATTCATCTAGACAGAAATCACACCACCTCTCATGTCGGACCGAATGACGGTCGGCATCAAATCCACCGTATTGAGTGTACGCACGCATTGAATGTACACTATATTAAACTTATGTTAAACCTAACCCTAATCTTTAGTCAGTATATAGTACTCTCAAATGTGCGTACATCCAAAAGGGGCAATTTAATGTTGGCGACCGAATGACACACTAGTTGACGAAAACGGGGATCAAAAAATAAAAAACCTGTCTCTATATAGTTTCTAACCAGTAGGCACAGACTCTCCATAAGAAATTGACAACATTCCCACTGCGCTGTAGCTAGTCGGGCTCAAACCAACATCTGCGGATTCTGGGGAAAATTGTATTTAAAACAGTTGAAACTGGCTTAAACCAAATAACGAAAAATTAATTAATAATGCAATAAGCCGTTATATAAAGGCTGCAAATAAATCCTTCTAAGAGACAATGTGAACTTGGTTGAAAAACGCGGGGATTAACTGAAATTCCCAATGTCCATAGCCTCGAAGCGTGAAGCTGGTAGTCAAAGGATTGTATAAACTTATTTTATTCAAAAACATACGAGGAATATTTTCAGAAAATTAAAAAATAATATATGGAGAACAAGCAGTAAAAATGTTTAATAAGAAGTATCATTTTTTCATTACGCATTTTTTTTTGTGTGTAACACACCCCCAGGTATACAAGTGTGACAATGAAAATCGGAAAGAAGTCGAAAAATGGCTTACGGAATTATAATACGCTTAAAATGAAATTTATGTTGTAAACCTTTTTGTGATTAACTTATTTTCCCCTAAAATACAAACAGTTCTTTTTGAAATTTTGATGCACAAAATCTGCGCGTGAAAAGGGGATAGGGTAAATTTAAGGTAATATAGCGAAAAAGAAGTCGGAGATCTCCGTATTCTTTTCGCTCATGTTACACCGAAATACATTTATATATTATTTTTAGTGTTTTTTAAATTCTATGTTCGAACATCTTTTACACACAGCTCAGTCATTCCGCTCGAAACAATAACTTCGTAGAAAGATTTTGGCATGATTTTTGCATAAAGTAAGCATTCCGTCGGCGAATAGTTTTGAGTGCATATTTGAAAATTACATCACCCGGCACATAGGTTTCAACGGGCCTGTTATATTTAATGAAACAAAAAAAAAAAAGAATCAAATGGACGCCCCGGCTGTAAAAACGACAACATCTCAACTATTTAGGGCTAGGCTAAAACGTTAGTTTTCGACGCCATTTAACTTTTCAATAACTGTATATCGGGTAAATATCACCTTTTGCTATCATTTAAGGTATCCGATCCACAAATAACCAAGTTCTATATATCAATGCTATTAAAATATAACAAATATTGATGCCTGGTAAACTCATATAATTTAGGTATCATTTGAAAGTGTTTTGTCTACTGAAAAGGAAAATATAAATTACATAATAAAACATGTTGTAGAATTTTTATCTTTTTACTTTATAGTCTACAATGATACTTCAACAGAAATCCAGTTAATACATCGTAAGATTTATCATTTCGCAGTCAAAAAACATGACTGTAGAAATTCGTGCATATTATTTGTGGTCATTTATTTACTAATTCTTGATCAGCAGACACAACTCTTTCAAATGATACCAAAAAACACATGGGGTCACCAGGCATCAAAATTTTACCTATTTATGCTCAGAAATATATGGAACTGAATGAACTAAAACCAAATAGCGCAAATATATACATCATTTTAGCTTTTATGTAAACAGAATGAACAATTCACTCAAGATCCAAATGACAATATAATCTGATTAGGTCGCCACGTGTCTAAGCAACAAAGGTACACATCAGCAAGTACAAAGTATTTCAAAATTTAATTAAACTAATCTTTAAGAAAATTAAATGTAAAATGTTATTTTTGCCAAAATATAGAATCTAGTGATTCCATGTGATATATAAACATGAAAGCATCCAAAAGAAACACTTACTTAAAAAGAAGAAAATATCTTTTTTCTTATTTCGGAAAACTGTCCATTGACATTTTCATCTGTTATAAACATAAAATAGTCCTACTAAGGAACCATCAAAGCAACATACCAAATACATTTTTTTATTTCTTTAAAATGAAATCTTTATTCGTTATAATAATGAAACATTACTTCGGCATGACGAACTTAAAGGGATAAAGCATGCTATTTTCATGTCTCCAAATAACTGTCAAAATATATAGAATTTTTAAAACAGACAGTTAGTATTCATAATGACAGCAGTGGAAGAACATTTCTTTTTAGCTCACCTGTCACATAGTGACAAGGTGAGTTTTTGTGATCACCCTTCGTCGTCGTCCGTCCGTCCGTGCGTCAACAGTTTCTTGTCTGCACGATAGTGGTTTCATTTATGATTTTATTTTAACCAAACTTGCACACAACTTGTATCACCATAAGATCTCGGTTCCTTTCTTGAACTGGCCAGATCCGTTATACTTTGACCAATCTTCGTACCTAATGTACATTATGTGATTTTTTTAGAAACAATCTTCTTAAAAGATCGCCCAAGAATCATGTTTTTTTAGCTCTTTCAGCTGAGTAATTTCAGGGAAAGATGCCATTTGAATAAATGTGTGTACGGACGACGGGACGTCTACAAACACGGGGTTGTCACAATATCTCAACTTGAGAACCTTGCGTTCCGGTGAGCTAAAAAGAGAATAATCTTTACTTCAAAGACGACGAGATATCTTCCCTCTATTGGATCGCAATGTATATGGATTGTTTTGTATCTAAACTCTGCGTCTGGAATACGACATTTTCATCATGAACTTTAATGTTATGGAAATAAAGCAGCTGTAAAAGGATGTTCTCTGAAATCTGCGTTATCTGTTCGGTGTTTTGACAATTAACAAAATGTGTAGTAAGTTGGTGCATGGAGCTAACATTTTGACAAAGAAAAGTCCTTGTGAAAAACACAATATTGTAAAATGATGATTTCTGACGATAGCTCTGTATTTTGTATTATTTTCCTTTATGTAAGAACAAAGTGATACTTTATAAATTTCCCTCAGTACTCACTCCTCTCTAATCTGTTTTTTTTCCAAGTCAAGAACTTTCATCAGCATATATTAGTGTGATTGGGATCGTTCCTGGAGTGATTTTCAGTTTTCGCAACGGGGTAGGGGAGGGACATCCCCTCCTGCTGGTGAGGATTTTGAGGACTTGCCCCGGGAAAGCTAGACGGCGGTTAAGCCTAAATGAGAGGATTTTAGGTATACCTAAGAATCAAAGATATCCAATTGCCATCGTTCACTAAACTGTTTTATCTTTAGATAATTACTTCAACCCTATAAATTCCTTATCAAATGTCTTTAATTTTACTAAACATATATATTAATTTTGCATCTAGAACTACATTTATAATTAAATGGCATGCAGTAAAAGTTGAGTTTTAAAAACGGCCATTTATTTAGTGGCAGTAAACATTTATACCGTGTTTATCTATACTTGTATACAATATGTACTTTTCATAGCATTGTTTTTACACATAAACTTGAAAATTGTATGCTAACATAAACTATATGAAGTAATTGTTCATGTTTATAAATATGAAATTTGGATCTATTTTCCCTTTAAGAGTTTTTAACAGTAGGGAAAGGTGCCTGTTTATGATAAAATACCCTCATAACAATTTCATTAACCTACGAAATTGTCTTAGGTAACAATGAACACATATAACAGGAAAGAAGAACTTATGTTGTATGTGATATCATACCAGAGCAAACCATAAAAGAATTGAATAGTTACACATTGTATTTTCTTTTTATAGGTCATATTTTCGGCCAAAGAACTTGGACCAAAATTCCATTAGTTTAATAAAGTCGACACATTTTTTTCTGGACTTAAATAAAATCAACACATTTTACTGGCAGAAACGATAGCCATGAATACATCAGCTGTATCAATATTGAAACATAGCTGTTTTTTTTTTGTTTTTTGTTTTTTTTCGAAAAACGTTGATGACACGACAAATTTTGATTTAATATTCTTTTAATCATCTTAGCTTGTGTAACAATTTCATCTGTGCGAAATGTACCTGTTGCGACAGGGGCCTTTGTGGCCGGTTGGCAAGTGTCTCTGATTCTAATGATCTGACAATCTTCTTTGTTTATTTGAAATCCTGTTCAAAATGTAAATCATTTTTGTAAATGTGAAGAAGCTATTTACCTGACTGGAAGAAGGTCGATGATCTTATCAAAGTGCCCGTTCATATCTGAAATCATGTCGAAGGGTACCAGTATTCAGAATCTTCCGCCTGCATTAAAAGCTTGAAAGTAATTTTGAGAAACATGTTCTTGCTTTCTAAAAATTGCAATGTTTAGTTTCACTTAATATCATCATTTCTACTAAAATACACTGTCCATTGTCCTGAGTGTTACCGCCATTGTACAAAATGTTCAAAATAATGAAAATGTTGAAGAAGACACTTAAAATTACGCTTTTCTTTAATTGGTAATATTAGTGAAATATGTTCTACAACACACGTAAACTAAGTGGAAGACTGTCACTTTTTAATCACGATCATTTGTGATTACGATCCATTCCATATCTGTTATCAGCCAATATGCAGCGTTTCTGTGCATCTCTAGATAATCCGCTCTGCGAAAATGATTCTACATTTCAAACATATTTCTCTTGAATCCTTCATATAAAGTTCTTTCAGTATGTTTTCATTTTTCTTTTAATCTGGAAATATTAGTTCATGGACAATAAGAAATTTACTTCTCTTAACATCACATATAATGAACAACATGGGACATGTCTTGACAATTCTAATGCAGCACAACTCTGATGTATAAATATCATTGAAATACATGAGAACACTTTTCTTTTGTGTTGGATCCTTAAATGGTTAATATTCTACTCCGTCTGCCTTGTTGGTTAAATAGTTGCGTGTAAGTTTTGATATTTATCTGAGACAATATCACTTTTTTGGGTTAATGTCTGAACAGACCTGTGGTCAATTACTTTAAGGATGTATGATCGTTTTTTTTTTCTACCGTTAAGAGCTTTTTTTCATACTCTGTGAGCTTGAAGAGCATTAATTTCTAAAACAAACAAGAGTAGAAAAGGCACTGGTAACCGAATTTGTTTTAATTTTATATGGCATTTTCTTTACCCACTATTTAAGCATTCCTGAAATTTTGTTAAATTGAAAAAAATTGTGGTACTTTATAAAAACATATAATACCCCATTTACTTTAATAGGGATTTAAGGTTTCAATGAATGAAAGGTGATATCAGTTTTATAGAAGGGTACATGTAAATAACTAATTTCTTTCATTTTTACATGTTGACATAATTTCCCCACCCACTTTATTTTAAATGGAAAAAACGTATTTAAATCTGCAAATTAAAGAAATTCTGCAGTTAAGATTTTAAAAATATTTTACATCTTTAATGACACACAAAAATGCTTCAAAACGGAAAGAAAAAAGTTTTGGTCACCGAAAGATTTATTTAGGAAAATCTTTTAAAATCTAAAGAATTTGATATTTTTTGTTTTACTTTATATTTTCTAGATAAAATAAAGTGCTATGTTGAAAACCTTTTACTTCAAGTGTAGCTTTTCATTATATATGTATCAGTCAAAAAAAAAATCAGAACCAAACCTGATCTACTTAAACTGATAATTGAAATTACTTACTCCTACCCTATTGTACATTTTACATCAATTTTAGGCAAATGCCAGTCAAAAATTAAGGTTTGTTTTAAAAAGTAGAATCTGTTCAGTTAAATGGTACATTATCAGCCACATTTTAATAATTTAGCATTAATTCTTGGTTAAAATTTTGTTAGAAAGGAAAATTCGAAGAAGCATTTTTCAAAATAGGGGATTGTCTGAAAAAAAAACAACAACAAAAAAACGCTCGCACATCCTTAAAATGTAATCAATTAAATTACAATTACAATTGAATTACAGTTACTATTAGATGGATTTTAGCAATGTTATTATATAGATTGCAATTAAATTGAAAATTGTTATAACCTAACTTGCTTCTTACATGAACACTGAAGCAAAGTTCTTTACTTTGAACTGCATATACATGATAATACACACATAAACTGATTTTAGTTATTTCAAAAACAAAGGAACATCAATATTTTAAAATGTGTGTCTATGGCAGAACATTACACAGGCCTTAATATTTTCAAATAAATTGGAGCAAAAGAAGCTGATAATCACCGCTTAATATTAAATACAAATAGTTCTCTGGTACAGAAGGTGCATTTCAAACCAAGTATTTCTGTGAGGTCTGAATTTCTCATGTAATACCCAGGACTAAAATAGGTCTGTCTAGGGATCTTCAATACCCTGTGATAAATATGATTCTATTCAGTTATAAATATCTATTCCATTGGTATCTGAATACCTGAATACTGCATATGGGAATAAAACACAAAAACAAACAACAAATAACTTTTCCAGTTTTTGTGATTGTGATGTAAATATAGTTTCAGCCCTTCCAGTTTATGTGATCATGATTCTGTGATCTGTTTAAGATTTAGATATATAGTTCAGTATTTAATCATTTACTTCATAATCAGATATTCTTTATTTGTCCTTGACACTTCATGTTATCAAAATGACACCATTGGAAATAAATTGTAAAACATTCATGAGTCATCCTAGAATAACTAGGACATTAAAATAGTAGAATACTCATAACTTACAAAATAATTGTTATGAACTGTGATATCAGATATAACATCGTGTTGTCAATGCTATGTTGTTTGTAGCATTTGATATGACATATTTTATCATAGTTCGCATTCAATGTCATATAATCCGAAACTGTATCTGGCACAAATATATATATGGAGCTTTTATTGCAATCTAATTCGTCCTTAGTTCACTGCTTTAAAATGTATTTTACTCGTAGCGATGCAATAAGAATTATTTCCTCTCTTGAGTAAAGACAGATTTCTTAATATATTTTGCTGGCAGACAACTGTGAGAATTTTTTTGGAAAGAGAGACAGTCTCGTCTCCCTTTGAATGTATTGTGACTCATGAACTTTGTGACTGTAAAGATCTTCCATTTGAAAAACAAAACATATGCTTATAATTCGTTATTCATCATCGACTGTTTTCTTTAAAAGTAACAGATCTGAGTTTATCCTGCATAGGACATTGATGTTTTATTACATTTAGTAAGGTGTATAAATAACTCAAGGTACAATTGTTTCGTAGACAAACAACTTGCGCCCGTTTCATCATTATTTACTGGCAGTGGTGTGGCTTGAAAATAACTTTTGTTCATTTCTCAATATTTGCAGTAGTACAAACAGCAGTTTCTGTACTATTGTTTTGAAAGCAGTGTTTTTCAAAAAAAATAACATCATGTTGAACATAATTCATGGAAGCATTGAAAGCTGCAAACGCAAGTTGAGCTAATAACTTCAAGGCTTTATATTATACTAGAAAGATATAGCAGATATTTTGGTTCCTATACTTATCAACAAACCCTAATTTTATTACATTCACAATAATGTATACTACGATGCTGTCAACTGATATAAAGACACAACACAACGTATGCATAATATTTACTTTTCAAATTAAAATGATTCCAATTACACTTGCATACAATTTCCAAAATGACTATTAAAGACAATTGATGTAAGAAATAGTCCTCTCTCATATAAAACTCATTTATAAGTCTACTGCAATAAGCCCTTGTTCATTGCAATATGCCCTAGTTATTCCAAAGTACATACACACATGGCTTTGCAGGAAATGAATATATACAACTCAATGACTTCAAGCAATAAATAACTCATATATTAAAAAATGTTCCTGGTCCCAAAAGTTTTTAATCACTTTAAGAGTTACCTATGAGCTTAAGATAAAGTTCAGTCAGAATTATTGTTCATAAAGCATTTTCTATTTCTCACAATTTTAAGTTTGTTATGTTATTTTTTAAATGCTTTATCACAAGAAAATCTCTAATTGCATGAACAGATATGCCATTTCCACAGTCGCGCTTTTTGGATGGTCAATCTTCTCTGCTATTTTGTTGGAATCCACTTGTAAACTTCATCATCGTCTGTCCATTGATCATATCAAATTCCCTTTCAGGGTTATGTCTGCTCCCTAAAATATAAAGTAAGTGAAGTGCATGTTAGTTTTCTTTGGTATTTTTTAAACATGTACATTTTCCAGGTTATAGCAACATTTTTTCAAAATTAATGTAGTGGACCCGTATTGACAATCGGCAATACCCGTTTGTTCACTTACGCCTTAGATGACCTACACAATTTGGAAAACTTTCAAATTTAATATGATTAGAAAAATATACATAGTTTGCTACCAGAATGTTTATCTACTATAATGAATGTAGTTTTTTATAAACAAAATTATCATTTTGTCACTGGATATTGCTCAAATCGCAGAATTTATTTATAATTAATGAAATCTGAATTATTTGAACAATTATTCACAAAACAGTTGTTCACTATGGTTCAGAAGTCTTTACATTGTCATTACTTTTACAGCATGAATATCAGATTAAATGACATAAAGGTACACCTTTGTAAAGTTTATGCAATAAGATTTCGTCTTTCAGCAGAATTTGAATGTTGACTAGATATTTTAGGTACAATGCCTATATTGTACAAAAGTGTAGATTACTGTAAATCTGCTTTTAGCTTTATATTTATTAAATGTTTAACAAGCCAGTTTATATTATTCAGTTTGAAATAATATAGAGTGAAATTCAAAATTCTAATTTCAGTCTCTTTACTTAAATTATTGTCACATTGCTGCATGAATTAACAAAGAAAATTGTTGAAAGTATTTTTTTCAATTCTCAGGTTAATATCGTAAAAGACTTTAAAATTTAAAGATTGCTGAAACTGTACAAAAATTTTAAAATGTTATTTTTAAAGATAAAGTTTGTTGTTTCTTTCATTGATTTCATTAAACTTATCGATTTCAAAGACTGTATTATGTTACTGCAAAAACGCTAAAGAAGGTAAAATGAATACTACATTGTCGCAGAAGACAGCTGTACTATTTGAATGCTCGTTAGAGCTGTGACTACCACTGGATGATTAATGACTCCAATGTGAATAACAATATTGGACAATAGTTTGTCTGTCTCAAATATATCTAGTAATAACAGAGTAAGAGTGAAATTATATCAAAACATAAACTAAAACAAATTCTGTAAGAGTGCGCCACAACTTCAACCTAAAAGTCTAAGTAAAAGGGAGCATAATCCGTAAGATATTGGTCGCAGAGTGGTGATCCTTAATGATAATGCAATATTTGTCCAAGAGGTATGGATCTTCTGTCAAATGATGAGAACGATTACACAGAAGAACTACTTTAAGTCTGTGTCATATCTATTAAAAAGTAACAAAGATATATTGAAAGTGCGTCAAAATAAAACTGAAATGCTAAGTAAAAAGGTGAAATAATTTATGAAATATTGGTTCAGGAGTACGGCTTTTTAGTCATATGGTTTTGGTGATGATATAGAACAACTGTTTTAAGTTTCAATCATATCCATTTAGTAATAACTGAGATAAAATGAAAGTGCATCAAAGTTTTTAACCTGGAATTTTCCGTAATTAGGGGATAATTGATGAAATATTTGTGTGAGAATTATGGGCCTTGTGTCACATGATGCGGGAGATGATGTGTAACAATTATTTTGATTTTTATTCAAATCCCTCTTGCAGAAACAGAAATTTAGTTAAAGTGGATCAAAATAAACATAAAACTATAAGTACATATAGAAAGGTGCATTATCAATGAAAAATTGGTGGCAGTGTTATACATAAATCTTGAGTACAAAAAACTATAAGTCAACTAGAAATCTTTGACAGCATAAGCTATATGTTCAGAAAACACTGTTAAATTGATTATTTGCGTATTACTAGGGTTTATTAGATGTACACAAAGGCTGTAATAATTTCACAAATAAAGGAAAATGTAGTTCCTATTTAGTCTGCTGGATCAATTGTTTATCAAACGTGTCCTTTAATGACTATCAACTTATATAATTATTTCTGAGGGCTTCAGTGTATTTATCAATTGACTGGTAACGTACAAGATCTACATTGTTGACATTAATCTTTCCACTTTTTGCATGCAGTATGATACCTGTTCTGCTTTTTTCATAATGTCAAGAATATTATTTCTGAATTAAAGTTTATTGTAAATATGAACAACTTTCAAAATATCATTTTGATATATTCAAAATATCATTTTGATATATTCAAAATATCATTTTGATATAATAACAGCTTTCATTTGCATAATATATTGGAAAGAATTTATCTTTATTAACAATTTACATACCTGTAATAGCTAGGGCATCTTTAGGGGAATGCAAGATTACAACGTCTTCGTACCATCTCAAACCTTGAGGATTATCTGCAATGGAATAATTCATATTTAGGTGGGGGCCAATAAGGTCTACCATGCATCCCCCTAATCTCTTTTTCATAGGTACCAAATAGTTCGGCAGGATCAACTCTTTCAAAATAAAAAATGTTTCCATGAACAACCATTTAGATGATAATCAGTCATATCTTGGTCAATTATGGTGATAAAACAATAAAAATGGTGTCAAAATGGAGCTAAGACATTAGCTAAGACATTACCTTCATATTGCAGTATTTTTATGTTAATCAACTAATTTGCATATTTATGAATGTTATGAGAATGTTACAAAATGACAAAAGTTTAAATCAATTTAAATGTACCAAACAGTTTTGATCTGTTCTGAAAGTCTCTCAGTGTTTTCTTAAATAGTATTTTGTAACACTGATTGTAAATATTTCACTCCAAAATACGTATGTTTGGCTAATTTGCATAAAATCAACCACTAGCACAACCGGCGACTCAGGAAACTAGATATCACTGAAATTTAATAAAATGATATGATTAATTGTTGTCAATAAAATAACAATTATGTGAGCTATATTGTTTTGAAATGTAGTTTAAACACCTTCTTGAAGGAAGAATCAGTATGTAACATACTTTACACATGTAACGTTTTCTAGAACAGTATTAGTTACTCTGAAAGTAAATATTTTTTCTACATAAGGTATTATCGCTAATTTGCATAAATTAATCTATGCTAAAACAGACATCTCTGGAAACAAGATATAACTAAAACTGAACAACACGATGAAATAAACTGTAATCAATAAACTTGTGTTACTTGAGATATATCATATGAAAAATATAGTGTAAATAGTTATTTGAAGGAGGGATCTGTTTGTTACATACTTAACACATGTTACGTTACCATTTCAGTAATCTTGTCACGTTATTTTCTCAGAAAATAGTAGTGGAATATTTAGTTTTCAAGTTATTAAATACTCTCACAAAACAGTATAGTTCCATAATTCTCAAGCAATGAGATTTTTTTCCATAACTGCGCTTTAAAATACGTTACCACTGTATTTTGCTGTATTTATAAATATGTAGGAAGAAATTTGAATCATTCTTATCAATATTATGATGTCATTGATTTGTTAAAACTTTAAAGTGTTAATTCTAACATTCTTTCTTTACTTTTGTCAACCAAGAAATCATCTGAAACATTCATTATACATTCAGTGTTCTTTTTTTTCATTTTGAATAAATGCATCTATCAGTTTAATTATACTAATATCAGTTTCTTAATTGTGATGTTCTTTTATTTGATGGTTTCAATATTGTTGTCAATAATTACATTTTACATTGATAATGTTCTTTTTTGTTTTGGGTTTAACGCGGTTTTTCAACAGTATTTCTGTCATGTAATGGCGGGCAGTTAAAGTAACAAGTGTATTTTTATGTATATATTCTGTATTACAAAGACTTGATTGCATTGATACAAAACTGGGTCAGTTGGACAAAATACAAGTGTCAATGAATAATATAACGGTTAAAATGGATACACTAGAGCAAAGGGTGACAGTTATGGAAACGACGGTAGCAGAAGGTAGCAGAGATTGAGAAAAGCAGGACCTTTGATTCCAATAGCTCGGATACGCTTAAACAGAAACAGAAAGAAATAGAGACCTTGGTGAAAAAGCTTGAGGGCTACCAGGTGCAACAAAAGAAGAGAGAGGATGAGTTCCAGTCAACTTTGATGAAAATGAAGGTGAAGGACTTACAAAATAACTTGATGTTTTATAAGGTACCAGAAGACCGAGATGAAACTAACGACAAGTGTAGAGACAAAATCTTGGAAATAGTTCAAGATCATATGAAAATAGAAGACGCTAAAGAAACAATAAAGGTGGAATCTGCCCAAAGGATAGGTAGATATGACCTTAGGAAAACAAGACCCATATTAGTTAAATTCGAATCATATGAGGACAAAGAGTCGGTGAGAAAATCGGCACCAAATTTGAAAGGAACAGATTTAGGAGTAAGCCCGCAGTATCCGAAAGAAATTTTGGAGAAAAGGCGATCTTTAGTCCCAATTATGAAGGAAGCGAAATCAAAGGAGAGAAAAGCCTATATTTCATGGGACAAACTGTATATAGATGGGCAATTACACGAGGAAGAAACACAGACATTTGGCGACGAAGCGAGGGCAGAGGGCGCAAGGAGGACGACATAGGGAGTAAGCGAGAATTCCCTAGGTATTCTTTGTTGGAATGTAGAGGGACTCACAAATCTAAAAAAGGAGAACGAAGACTTTCTAGAAGTTATTTCTGGCAATCACATTATTTGTCTCAACGAAACGTGGACGTCGAAATCTTCAAAAATTAATATTGACGGATATGATAAGGCTATTCATTCTTTCCGTAGATTTCAGAATCGAAGGGCTAAGCGATCTAGTGGAGGAATGATTGTTTATATCAAAAACTGTATACGGAAAGGAGTAAAATTGGTCAAAAACGACGTTGACTGCATTATTTGGCTGAAATTAGATAAAACGTTTTTCAGAATGGACACCGACTGGTACCTAGCATTTTCCTATATTGCACCAGAATCTTCAGTTATACACAATTTATGTAACTATGATATATTCCAAAAATTGCAATCAGAAATTATAGAGTTTTCAGAATTAGGGCGAACGGTCCTTTTTGGTGACCTTAATAGCAGGGTAGGGCAAAAGAAAGACTACATTGAGCTCGAACGTGTGATGGAGCAAGATTTAACGGACCATTTAAATGACTGTCCGCCCCCGCGGCGATCTCCTGATCAAAGATCAAATCGTTTTGGCGATAATTTACTGGATCTCTGTAAGGCGACAAATATGTGTATTTGTAATGGGAGAATTAATAATGTCCATGGGAAATTCACGTGTTTAACGGCAAATGGTGAGAGCGAGATCGATCTGGTACTGACGAAATATTCGAATTTTGACTTAATAGAGAATTTTTACGTTAGCGACTACAACGAATTCTCAAATCACGCCACGGTGTCATTCAAAATACGAATCAACACAATAGCAAGCGAGAAATACCGGACTACTTTTTTCTTACTCAAAATGGAATGACAATTACCGCCAGGAATTTAGAGATAGTATCGCTCAAGATATTGATATATTAAATGAAATTTTAATGCAAATGGAGAGCAATGAATTGTCATTGAATGACACAGTGGAACAGTTTAGTGATTACTTAGTAACGCGGGCAGATAGATTTTTCAAAAAGACAGTGACTGTTTATGATAAATTTGCGTTTACTGATGCACGACATAACAGAAGCAAATTGTGGTATAACGACCAATGCAAAGAAAAGAAAAAATTGTATCAAAATGCATTACAAGAGTATATTTGTAATAGAACTGCAAACAACAGATTGATACTAATACAGCGTAAAAAAGATTATAAATATTGTGTAAGAAAAACGAAACAAGTGTTTAATATTAAAAGATGTTCTGAAATGAATGAATATAGGAACAAAAAGCCTAAGGAATTCTGGAAAATGTTCAAAGGTAAAAGTAAGTCCGATAACAACGATGTATCACTTCAGCAATTTTACGAATATTTTAAAACATTATCGGCGGAATCAGTTTCGAATGACGACGGAGAGGCTACAGCTGGTATTACATCCTCCCAAGAAAATTCCCAATCAGAAACATATTGCACTACTTTCGACGAGCTGGATCGTCCCGTAACCCAAGAAGAAATACGACTGGCCGCACGAAAAATAAATCGGAATAAAGCACCTGGAATTGATGGATTATTGTCAGAATATTTCGTTGAAACATTAGATATAATTATCTATCATGTTGAAAAGTTGTTTAATAACATATTACAAACAGGTTCGTTCCCGGAACTATGGTGCAAAGGTATTATTATTCCAGTTCATAAGAAAGGGCCAACAGACGACCCCGGAAACTATAGGGGTATAACACTTTGTAGTTGTTTTGCTAAACTATTTATGTCCGTTATAAATAATAGACTTAAACAATGGTCGGGCAAAAATGATATAATCTCCGATGCGCAGTTTGGATTTAAATCAAATTATGGTACAACTGACGCGATTTTTATGCTAAATGAGGTGATTCAACAACATCTGCGAAATAAAAAAAGACTTTATTGCTTGTTTCTAGATTTGAAAAAGGCATATGATTCCATTGATCGTTCATCTTTATGGTTGAAACTCATTAAAAATGGAATAGATGGTAAAGTTTTACAAATCATGCGTTCGCTTTACAGTAGAGTTAAATCCTGTGTGAGGCAGCTAAACACTCTTTCAGACTTTTTTGAATATGATGTCGGTTTATTTCAAGGCGAAATATGCTCCCCGATCCTGTTTTCATTATACATAAATGATTAAGAGTTTGAACTACAGTCGAATCTGAATGCAGGTATAAACCTTGACCAGCTGTCTCTGTACTTGATTCTGTTCGCCGATGACGCCGTTATTTTATCCGACACTATCGAAGGATTACAATCATCGATGAATAGCTTGAAGCAATATTGCGATAAGTGGAATTTAACTGTTAATGTCCAAAAAACAAAAGTTATGGTTTTTAGAAAAGGTGGACCGACAGCAGCGGATGAAAAATGGTTTTACGGAGATGAACAGATCGAAGTGGTTAATAGTTTTAACTATTTAGGTTTGATATTTACGTCCGGAGGATCGTTTAGAACAGCAACAATGATACTGGCGGGCAAAGGGCTTAAAGCAGTAGGGTCACTATTTTCGTTAGTCAGTAAAATCATAGTCCCAACAAATATTATGTTTAATCTCTTTGACTCATTTGTGACTTCAATATTATCATACTCAAGCGAAATTTGGGGTTTGACAAGTGCTGAGTGTATTGAACGGATTCATCGGAAATTTATAAAATGGACACTAAATGCCAAAATGAGCACGAGTAATATACGAGTATATGGAGAATCGGGTCGGTACCCGTTAATTATAGACCGTAAAATTAGAATACTTAAATAATTTCTTAAACTCCATAACAGAAGAGACAATTGTATCCTGAATAGTTTGCTGGGTAACATGTTATTGTTAACAGAACAAGAAATCGATAACTGGACATTGCAAGTGAGAAATTTATTGAACTCAGCAGGTTTTGGTGAAGTTTGGTACTTCCCTACATCTGTGAAGGTTGAATTGTTTATACCTGTTCTTAAACAGAGGCTAAAAGACATGTATATATCGGAATGGCGAGATAGTATGAATGTATACCCATCTCTTTATTTGTACAAAGAAATCAAACAGACATTTGAAATTCCCGAATATTTACTTGTATTAAATAATTTAAATTACAGGCGGGCAATAGCAAAATTCGCTTAGGATCGCACGATTTACTGATTGAGAAATCCAGATATGGCAACGAAGCAGTGCCAAGAGAACAAAGGAAATGTGTCCTCTGTGACCTCAATGACATTGAGGACGAATTTCATTTTATCATAAAATGCAAATTATACAGTGATCTAAGGAGGATTTATATTAATACTTACTACTATAGACATCCGAGTGTTATGAAATTCATTGAATTACTAAACTCAAAAAATAAAAGTGTCCTTATTAAATTAGCCGTGTTTATCATTAAAGCGTTTAAATTGAGACAGTTTCAGTTTCGAGAGAATGTACAGTAACTCTCACCTTTACCTGTATTATTTGGATTCTCGCTTTTGTGCTTTTTGTGCTTGTTGTGCTTTTGGTGTTTGTTTATTTGTGTATGTATTATGTTTTGTTTTGAATTCCATGAAAATGTATGATTTGTCTATGTATTACGCATGCCATGCAGTATAATTGTTTACGTATATGTCGATAAGCTGTTATATGCTTAAGACTAATAAATACATGTTCTGTTCTGTTCTGTTCTGTATATATTAATTATGTATAAATCCTTGCATACATCCATGCATTGATAATAGGGTTACAATTTGGGGCTGTCTTCATGGAAAATGTTTTTATAATGGAATATTTATCCTGTTTTGTGTGATTGTGAAGTGTATCTATTCAGTTATTCACGTGAGAAATAAAGCATTTTGTTTTTGAGTTTGAGAAAAATATGCATTGTATTGAGATATTTATGGGCTTATTGTTGAAAAGCAGCACTGAACAAAAACTAAAAAAAAAAAAAAATGAAATACTTAGGTACTTTAAGTAATCTTTAGATTGAAACTTATGAAATTGCGAAAAGCTGTCAAGAATGTGAACAATATTAAGTGTTTGAAAAGCAAAATTGTTACGAAAACAATAACATAATGTTATTTAATACTTCTAGGAAGATACTGAGTGCCTTCTGAACGACACTTCAGAGTTGCTGAAAACATGTTGCAACTGACTTTACGAAGATCCTTTCGAGGCAAAGAACGCAACCAAGTCAATAAATAGCAAACTCAGTTGGATCAAGTCTGTTTATGAGAGGTAAAGAAGTGTAAACACAGCTTACGCCTCCCTAGCACTGGCTTAAGAGGAATTCTGTTTTAGTTAACATGGTCCAAAAGGCCCGAAAATCTAACAACACTGAAACCGAGTACGAGAAGATTTTTTGTAAACATCACATGGCACTTAAAGACTTTTTTGTGATAGCAAATATTTCTTAAGATAATCCTTTGGAAGCATAACAACACAACCAAGCAAAATAACAGCTGATTTGATTTTATTGTGTCAGTGAAATGTGAAATTGCCTTCACACCCCTAGCACTAGCTGAAACAGTGTTCTGTAATAGTAAAATTGTACGGATTAGTTAAAATCTGAATCTAAAATTAGATGAAATGTCTGAAAAACATGAACTGCACACGATTTGAGGCAGCAGTGTTACCAGAAAATCACATTTTGCACGGCTTGATTAAGATGAGACTTACGATATTTTCACTTCAATGATACCTAATATAGCATATTTGCTCTCTTGTTGGTTCGCTGTTATGAATAATATGTTGCTCTATAACATATTATTTATAAATAAAAAGTAACTGACAAAAGAAGATCATAGGCTCTCAAAAATCACTATATTTTTATAAATGACATTTAATTACACTTTGACTGAGAAGCAATTTGTATCATGCTCTCGAGTTCCTTGCTACAGTTTGAACTTTTGACAATTACAGGTCATGCCTTTGTCATAACCTTTGGTACGTAACTTAATTGATAATCACACTTTATTTGTTACGACTGATGCATAGCTTCTCTTAGTAGTGTTTCTCTTAATGTTCAGGTATAAGTTCAGGAATATTCCTTCACATAATACAATTTAGCCCTTGTCTGTAAAATTTAAAATATTAAAAAATATTTTGTATATTCTGTCATTCTTGTGAATGTTTCAAAATGACAATAATAGTTTTCTTTATTTTATATCTCTAAAGTTTTATATATTTCTTATATCTTGATCTGGTATCACTAAAACAGATTTGTCAACCTGGTAAAAGTTTTAAATCTAAAGTGTTTACTTAAATACCTGCATATTTTCTTTTGTTTGTTAGTTTTGGTTGAGCACCGCTTTGCAACAGAAATGCAGTCATGTAATGTTGAGCAGTTAACCTAACAAGTGTCCCTGGATTTTGTACCGGAACTATTCAGTTCTCTACAGACAAGTGCTAAGTTCTCTGTATTTTACAGGTGTAAGTTTATTGACTTAAGACACAATATCTTTATTGAATCGTCATGTAGAGCAAAGGCCTCGTCCAGATATCTGTCGAGCTAGGGTTGGTTCTGTATATGTTCTTACAATGCTACTATTTCTAAAATAATAAAAAAAACTTTTTATAAAACTTGCTTTTTACTCACAGGACTAGTGCACACATTAGCTGTATGATCATAATATTATGAACGCGCAGATGGATACTATTGTATGTTTTATTGAAATTATATCTCAAATTATAGTTACATGGATGTTGCAATGTATATTTTAGGCAATTTCTGAAATAACAGAAGAAAACATTCTTAAATCTTACCAGTAACAGTTTAAATAAATCAGTATGTGGCAATTTGGGCTTAGATTCTTCTTAAATATCGTTTTAAAAAGCAATGGTAGTGGTAACGTATTTTAAAGTGTGTTACAGAAAAATATCACACTGTCTGACAAATAAAGAAGCATATTGTATTAAATAAGTATTAAATAAGTAATATTATTTATGTTTCTAGAATATTTTTTAAATAATTGATGCAATACAACAAGGTTGTTGAAATGGTAACGTAACATGTGTAATGTATGTTACATTTTTATTCTTCCTTCAATAAAGTGTTTACGCGATGTCTGCGAACATTATAGACCACATGAACATTGTTATTTCAATGATAACAACTAATTATATCATTTTATTCAGTTTTAGTGGTCTCAGAATTTTATTCGTTGTTTGTAACACTGGTTCATTTTATGCAAATTAGCTGAGCAAATCCAGTTTTGAGTAAAAAAAAAACAAAACCACATGAGTAGCAAAATAATATATTAAAACACATCGAGAGACTTTAAGACCAGACCAAAGCTGTTTAATACATTAAATTGATTTGAAACTTAGAAAATGTTATTTTTTAACAAAATTTTCTCATTTTGTAAACTTTTCATAAATATTCATGAATATGCAAATTAGTTAATTAACATAAAAATGCTGCTTATTAAAGGCCAATACCTTAGCTCGATTTTGACACCATTTATATTGTTTTATCACCAAAACTGACCAAGATATGACTGTTTATCATCTGTATGGCTGTCCTTTTCAAAAATGAACAGTTGCCATGGAAAAGTGAAATCATATACAGTTCAAAAGAGTTTTTTTCATGGGAACATTTTTTTATTTTGAAAGAGTTGGTCCTACCGAACAATTTGGTAAATATCAAAATAAAGTCTAGAGGGGATGCATGGTAGACCTTATTGACCCCCGTACTAATTGTGTTAGTGTGATAGAATTCCGCCTAAGGAGACGCTAGGGGACGTGAGGGATACTACACATTTTATTTTCCCTCATGATGAGACTCCATCAAACAGAGTCTAGATTTCATCCATTCAAATGAATGACATTAAGAGCAAATCATTATAAATTTTAAGCATATTTTAACTGACATAACTGATATAAGTTTCTAGTTAAATGAAAACAAAATCTCATTTTGATTTAAAATTCTTTCTATTTTTCTTGGGGGGCCTCCGTTAAGGTCGCTGACTTCAAATCACTTGCCACTCATCGATGTGGGTTCGAGCCTCATTCGGGGCGTTGAATTCTTCATGTGAGGAAGCCATCCAGCTGGCTTACGGAAGGTCGGTGGTTCTACACTCGTGATGAAATAATGCACGGAGGGGTACCTGGGGTCTTTCTCCACCGTGAAAGCTGGAAAGTCGCCATATGACCTATAATTGTGTCGGTGCGACGTTAAACCCATCAAAAATAAAACTCTATTATTCTTGAGTGTATAAGAACACTCAAGTGCGGTTTAATGTAATGTTTCTTAGAAACTACATTAACGCAAAATCAGTGTGTGTGCCATTCATATTAAGTATGAATGGTATATGAAATACACCCGAACAGAAACTCACAATGGTAAGGTCCATCTTTACACTTCCCCAAAATTTTCCACTTTTCATCTTGGATCTGTTGTCTTTGTTCTTAAAGAGAAAAGATATATACCATTGGAAATTTATTACAGTTAATGTCTTTAAAGGATTCACTGCTTACACTAATTATTTTAAAAAATCTATTACTTATTTGTTTGTATAAAATGACACAAAGAATGAAAGCCATTGAATAGCCTTACATCACAGTCAATATTTACTGTAGAAATGGTTTGCAAAATATGTATTGCTTGTAATTTAGATAAAATATGAGATAGATTAAAATGCTGGAAGAATCAGTATTGTGTATTTTTTAAGGAATGATCTCTATTTGTTAATGATTCAGTTGTACAGCAGCTAATCTTTATTCTATCATTATGTTAATTTAATAGCATCAAATGATTAAACTTTTTCAATTCTGTAATCAAATCAGTAGGTCACCTGTATAACTTTCTGGAACAGGTATTATTTCCCCCTATTTAGAAGAAGATTTGAAGGGATCAACTCTGAACTGACAAAAAAAACAACAACAACTGAAGCCAACATGAAACAGTGGTCAAAAATGAAAGAAGAACTAAATAGGTAAATTTCCCAGCAACTGATCAGGCAGACAAAATATGACCTACATTTGTTTAAAGCTATTTGTATTCGATATACAACACTAACACTTTTCTCATGGCTTACACTGACAATTATTTTATAAGTTGTGAGGCCATGCTAGATTTTTGTAAACAATGTAGGCGGGTAACTTAAGATATATCAATTTACAACTTAAAATGTTTACACAACTTGAAAAAAGAATTGTAAGGGCCTCTTATTTACAATTAGATCAACAATTGTCTTTTGAATTGAGTGGAAAATATTGATGTTAAAATGTTGTAGGGGTTTGTTTACATTATAAAATTTTTGATAGCTTCTTTCAGGTCAATTTTCGGTATGGTTTTGGTAAACTTACAGTAAAAAGCATGTCATTCTCTTTCATTAAGACTATACTCAGGAGTTTTAGACTCTTGGTTAGTCTTGGATTTTGAACTTGATAAAAGACAAAAGAATGTTCGGTATAGGCACTTTCAATGTGTTGAAAGCAGCCTAAACTTACACTATACTCTGTAAAGATTATTTAGCTGTGGAGACTTTTGATACCTACTTTAATTAGGGAAATCCGAAAAGCAGTAAAAAACATTCAATTCAAGCAATACATTTGGCTTCAGATATTTTAGAAATTCATTTCTTTCATATCAAATATTTCTATTTTTACATGGAAAGGAGGGAAATATAAATATATTTAGAAAATCTGTGAACTTAGCTATCATTTCACATTTGAAAAATGTAAAGACCAATTTTAATTTTTAGGTACCATCTCTACTCTATGTGAATATTCCCTTATCTTTTGTGTACATCATTTTCGGCTATTGTCAACTCTAAATTTATACCAGGCGATATGTTTAAAAAGTTTTATTTTAATATATCTGATGGATATTAATTTCGCTCAGTTTGCTTAAAAACTTTTTTTTGTCACCACACACTTTTCAAAGAATCGAATTATTACCATTCATGTCTGATATTCTAAATTTGATGTTTTGTATCAAAATGAAAAATGTGATTCAACTTATTTCACAAGTGTAAAATTAAATTAAAACAATGCAAAACAATTGTAACATTGACATACTGCACGTAATAAAAAACAGAAGACAGATTCCTTCATTGCAAATGAATTGTCAACAAACTCCCTTTATCCGTTTAAAGCATAGATAAAATGTTGAAAGTAAGGGTTTTATTGTTACGTTGTGTCTTTTCAATACCTGAAAACTATCTTAAGGCCGTTATTTCAACCAATAGTGGAATTTCAAAAATAGTTTGTTCATTTTAGTAAAGATACACTATTAACAGACAATATCTGAACATGGATATAAGTTCGTTGAATATACTGAACTGCAGTCTTATCCCCTTGAGGTTCCAAAGCAACATTTGGTAAGTTCAGAATTTATGCACAGAATACTGACTAAGTGACTGATGAGGATAGAATTTGCTATGTCTGGGTTTGTTATGCTCATGTAGATAGGCTCAAAGCACTTTATTTAGTGACTGTAGCACAAAAAGAAAACTAAAATCCAATATCTTAATTTTACATGCATTTCACAATACCATTAATATGCATGTAAGACAGTGAACCTTTAATGCTCACTCATAAAATATCATTGTTTTAGCTATCTTAGTTCCAGTTGTTACCTTACATTAAACATAGCTTTGTAACTTAGGGCAATAAGTATCTAATAACTTGTTTAGATTGTGTAAGATGCCCTAGAGAAAGAATAAATCATAAAATGTTTCTGTACTGTTATGGTCAAAGTGAGAACAGATGTAGGAATTGGCGTTTTTAGAATTTAACAAAATTTAAGGTTAATAGAATGTGAAGATATATTTAACATTTTACTGCCAATTTCAGACACTGAATTTGTTACTAGAATAACAAAGGCTAGTAGAAATAACTTTAAAAGAACTTGAATAATACTTTGAACTACTAGAGTTAGTAAACGAGGAGACAATAAATATTTTTTTGTTTTGTTTAACGTCGCACCGACACAATTATAGGTAACATGGCGACTTTCCAGCTTTAATGGTGGAGGAAGACCCCAGGTGCCCACCGACTTTCTGCAAGCCATTATAAATTGTTTAAAGCAGAATATGAACCAGAAAGTTACAAAACTATAAAACTATACTGCCTGTTAATGAAAGATTATGTCCCTTTTGTTAGGACCAGATTGAAAAAGAAAAACGTGCTCTGATGAAATTTGAATTATATAGTGACATCCAGAAAAGCTACATGCATAAATGAGAACTTTACGAATATGTCTAAAATGACCAGTTCATATTTAATTTTACTAGTGGAGAAATGACATATTTTACGTCCGAAACCTACTTTTTTATTCTGAGAAGGAATAAATTAATGTATAAATAATGTCCTGTGTATTTTATGTATATATATTATATATAATATGTTTTAAACGTTAGGAAATGACTTAGGTAAATGCATAAAAGCAATATCTGACTTAAAGATAAGTGTAATATATTTAATTATAACAGCTTTTGCTTAGATTTTCATGATTAGGTCTTACACTCCCTGTTTTGACTAGATTTTGCTGTTTTCTTCAGAATATGAAACAATTACTTTCTTCACAATATATAATAATTTCTCTTTGTAAGATTTACACTGTTGTTATATCTCTTAAGTGTTAATATGTAAATACTCAACATGGGTTCCGAACGCTAGAATAATGTTTTCAGGTTAATTGTTATATGGGTTAAATAGGTACTATTAGAAGTGTACGTGGTTTTATCATGCGTTCTTTTTCAATTTAATATGAACATTTTAGATTCCAACAGGAAATATTCCATACTTCTCTTAATACCACTTATTCATTGAAATAAGAATTGTGTTTTAAAAGATGATAGAATGTTAATCTTAGAAATAGTCTCATGTAATTCAAATTTGAATGTCTTTGTACACTTTACACTGTTTTATTATGTATATGTATTTTGTGTACATTGATGAGACACTAATAAATGAATCAAAATAACTATTTAATTAAGGATTATGGTCCCAAATATTTCAAATCAAGTATGTCTATCAAAAACACTGCAAACATCCTAACACAATGTAAACACATAGACAACTTAAACATCAGTGCTCCATACATTTTAATTTTCAGTTTCAATGTTTTAAGTTAGGAGCTTGCTTCATTTTCAATAATTTTGTTACATTATCAGCATGTATCACAGGCAATGGAGATTGCCTGAAATGACGAAAATACACTTGTATGCCCCAATACACTTCTAACATACATTTTAGCTTTTTAGATTCTTTTAAACATCCACGTTCATATAATGGCATGCTTTCTTGACAGTTTACTAAGCCTAATTTTGTTCAGTTTGATCTAGTTTGTTTGATATGTGTGTAAATAAACAAGATCCTCTTCAAATTCAGAAGAATGACTTTAATTGAAATTAAACTGAATATTTTTTATAGCAATCAAGAGTTGACAAAGTTGTGTAAATTAATAATTCTTAACCTTTGAGTTTAATAAAATGTAAAGTTGATATTACTGTGAGCATTTGATTAAAATTATAGAGTATAAATTCATTCAGCTTTACATGTAATTGCTGTCAGCAAAGAGATCTATTCAAAACAAAGTCTTGAAACGAAAACATACATCATCTGTATGTTTAGCACTTAAAGTTCAGTCAGTTACGATTACATTTCACAGGACTCTACTGGACCAAACACCAGTATTTCTTTTATTTGGAACAACGAAACATAGCATTAGTAAATTAAGTGTCCATTTAACGAACCTCCGTGTATTTTTGAAAAATATTCAAAGACTATATAGGCCAAAAGTATGTTATCACGCATTTCCCCTTTATACATGCTGAGAAATGAATCAACAGTTATAAGCAAAAGTCTTACCCATTATTCTACCCAAAACCACACTTTTTATATTATTCCACTTCCCCGGAAGCGGAAATAAAACATAATTTGCGCAATGACCGAAAAGCACAAATACTAGTTTAAGAAAAAATCCGGTAAGGTGAAATAAAACGCCATGGTAGTTTACTATAATTTACGTTAAAAAGGCAAAACATTTAAAATATCAGCAAATTTACAAAAAAAGTATTATAATATATCCTTAAATACTCCGGCCCCAAGAGACAGGTCACTTGTATCATTGTATAAAAAATGATCATTATTTTTAACAATCCAAATGTTATCTTATACGTAACTTGTCATTTGAAATTATTTACAATAAATCCACTTACTATTTCCAGTATTTCGTTGTCACACTTCTTGTTTACATAATAACATGCGAGAATAACTGTCGTTTAAATCCTCCAACACAAGAAAAGATGATTTGATAAAAATAGTTTTCCGATTAATTACTAACTGAAATACTGTTGAAAAATGGCGTTGAACCCAAAACAAACACTAAAGAGAATATAAAGCTATATATATACCCCGTTCACAATTATACTAATCGATATATAGATTGATAAAAGATTGGTCGGTACCCAATAATCTGAATGGCTGGATACCCGTTTTCATTGATATAACTTACGTATTGCGGCGTTGAATCGATAATTCAAATAGTAAATCTCTCTATAGGAGATTCGTGTTTGTTTACAAATCCGTTGTATTTTTTATTTTTAGAACTGATAAGACATTGATCCGGTGGGGAGAAGCCGAACGTCCATGCTTTTTTAAAAAAAGTAATGTTTTTCTAATGGCCTATACTTTCTTAAAACACAAATTATATCAATAATTTTTGATCAATGGAAAGCTTATAAAACAAGCAATTTATTAATTACTTTTAATTATTATTTCGAAATAAAGTGGATTAATTACGAACGCTTAGCTTACAGTGTTTTTCTAAAAGTTTTGAACATCACTACGCCGCTATCAAAGTTATATGTCGTTTAGAACGGTTATTCATTTCAAAAAAGATATTTGAATACGAAAATATGAAAATTGTATTTCAAAACCTTTTAAATTTTGAAAATCCAGAAATGAGTGAAAAAGTTATTAAAAATTAAACTTTCCGATCCCATACACAAACGATGTAAAAACATTGTTTTGCCCACCATCAGATAAACAGATGTTAATGTGTGACGTCACGGCGATCTTTCCTATTAACTTTTGAGTACAATACATGTAATAGCAGAAATAAGCAAAATATTGAAAAGATATTCAGGCTTAATCCGTCTGAAGCGACTAGATGGCTCTCGACGGGTACTGAATGCTTGGACGCGATCTTGGTTCTAAATATTTGAAAATAGCAAAATTGACTTGCTCTTTCATCTCATTTACATTGATAATTATGACAATTTGATTTGTATTTATTTCAGTTCATTTCAAGTTAATGTCCAATATATAATGGTGCTAGCTCACAAACATGTTAAGGAAAGAGTTATAGTTTCCTAATATCACTGAATAAGTTTACAAAACACCTTTAAAGGGACTAACCAACACAGTTTAGGCGAACAATTATTTCTCTCAAAAATCCATAAAAGTACTCTGAAAATGACTAGTGATACAAACTTATTGACTTAAGATTTTTGCAAGAAATTATTATAAATAACGAAAAATATTGTGCAGAAGGTAGTAAACCGTTGCAACGTTTTTTTAAATAATGCAGAAAATTTACATTAATCTTGCATTTTTACCGATATCTAACTTATTTTCACCCACTTTATCATTTTTAGGTGTCATATATATATGCCAAACTTGGAGGAAATGAACATGTTGAAAAATTTCACCTAAACGTAGCGAGTAGCTTTATGCGGATTCAAAGTAATCACTTGGTATTATGAAATCGTCATTAAATTCTTATAGCGTTCTTTCTCTATTATTAGAAAAAAAAACAGGTTTTTTTTTTCTCAGTGATTCAGCAGCAACTAAACATACATTGTGACGTCATTGGGGAAGCTACTAATGTAATTATTTGCTCTATGTCTAAAAGATGTAATGATTTACTCTATGTCCCCTGTTTGAATATATCGGTAACTAACTGTTTCTTGTATAAGATGTAAAGTGATATAATACTAACCAATCATACAAATAAATCACTTTATCACATGTTTGACTTCGCGGGAGTGAAATAAAGGCATTACATAAATTTGGTAATACACTAGTGTAATAATGCTTTGACGTCGACGTCGTTTAAAGTATAGGAAACGTTGATCCAATTGACTTGTTTATAATAATTTAGGAAAGTAGAATATTTGATGTTTCGGCAGGAAAAGCTAACATGTGATAAAAAGAATATTACATTGATGACTATCCACATTGAGTTTATTAAACTCGTTGAATAAAATTGATAAAATGTTCGGCAGTGCCTCGCATTTTATCAGTTTATTCAACTCATTTAATAAATTCAATATTAAAAGACACTCATGTTATATACTCTATATGTTTGATTTTGCAAATAAATGTTCTTTCTCCTAATAGTTTAAATTGAAAATTGGTCTAAATCTGTCGCAAGAGATGCAGCCTCCGATACACTTCTTACATTTTTGTAAGGTGATTAATCAAAATCACCTTCTCTATGTAACCGCGCAGACTTTAATCAGGAATAGACCTTCTCACAACTGTTTCGTATCTATCCGCTGTGCAATGTAGTTCAATGCGGAATAATTTATTACCTCTGACGTCATTATCGTCACAGACTGGAAAATTTGGCCTACTCTATCACCACCTTTGAGGCAGCCTTGGACTTAGTCACAAACTTACAAGTAGTCATGCCCAGTAAAGAATAGTTCAGTATACTTTCAATATATACCAATGACGCAGTAATTTACTACGAACAACTATCGGGTGCATGCCTTTACTTAACATCTTTACTGGGGGTTCGAATGCATAACTGTATATATCAACAAATCGTAGTATCATATTGATGATATGGTTAGCCGAATCAAATCCTATATGCATTGGGTTTCTAACTATCAAAGCGCTGTTAGCGCTTGTGCCATTTTTTTTGGAATGGATTCTTTTCATAGACGTACTAACATAAATTACCTCCCATCAGTACTGTACTATCAGTACTTTGATTTTATCTGTTTGTACAAATTTGATTGTTATATTTTCTGGTCCTTTGGGATCATAGAGTCCATTCAATATCTGTGTTATAGAGTTCCTCATAAGTCGGTGCTAGGGGACGTGAGAGGTGATGCACTCCCCATTACCTCTCATGAACAGATTCAGTCAAACCGGGTCTGCTAATATTCTGCTTGGCTGCATTCTATGCTTCCAAAGGATCTTCTTACAGATTTTGTTATCTCCAAAGTAAAAAGTTAATTTGCAGAAATATTAAAACAAAAGGTTTTAAAAATCATACTTAGTCAGGAACGTATGGATATCTTTTTCACCGTTTTCATCCAGAAATGAGTGAATAAGCTGATATTAACGCCCATAATGCCCTCGTTCAAAATGTAGCGGCCACACTTTTTGTTCTGAGCATCACATATATCTATTTCTTATTAAATCCTATTTTCAATAATTGCTTTTTTTTCATATACATGTATTGCCAAAGGTTTCAATATCAATTAACATTGTAGAAAATATTACTGAATTCGTCATTTATGATTACCTACCTTTATGGCTCAAACTGCAATATTGAAATAGGTGCCACTTTGACCAAGTAATTATGCATAACATCTAAATGGACAGCTGCTTTTTAAATTATCTGTTTTTCACATAAAATTAAAAGCCTTATGACACTTTAAACTTTAAGAATGTGGAAAATGGTTGCACTCAAGTTGCTAAGTAAACACAAAACAGATCAAAACCACAAACTGAGTAACATCAAGTTTCATCCAATAACGACCGTCAATGTGTGTTTATAAAGCTATACAGGCAACAAATGAGCGATACAGTATACATGTATAAACGCTGAATACGCCACATTTCAAGTTAGGCGATCCCGCTGTGTCTCCAATCGCCGTTGTCAGAAAAATGTTCACATTATTTAGTAAAACTTATTTAGTAAATAATTTTTTGATATGTTTAAAAAGTTCAAAGAAATGCACAAAAAAAATGAACCTAAGTGGCCGAGTGGTTAAGGTCATTGACTTCGGAATAGTTATGGATCAGAAATCTTGCTTGGGGTGTAGACTTTTTTTCATATGAGGAAGCCATCCAGCTGACTTATGGAAGGACGATGGTTCTGCCCAGATGCCCGCCCGTGCCTGAAATAAAGGGATCTTCCTTAACCATTTAAAAACTCGTTTGCCAGCATATGACCTATATATGTGCCTATGTGACGTTACAAAAATAAAAAAGATACATTAATCAAGTGCTTATAGCTTGCATTTTCAATGATTTATACAAAATAAATGATTGTGTTCTTTAAAATTGCGTACAGGAAGACAAAACACTATTTGTTAACCGACTAATTGGAGTAATTTCAAATGTGACAGTGATACATTTTTCTAGTAAATCTATATTATATATTTCACTCACTACCTTTTATTTAGAAAGATGAATACATCTATATTTATGAGATTGAACACCTTCCCATCATTAAAAAAGTACATTTTCAATGATATTTGACAAGTAAACTTTCATAGATTAATTTCAAAGTTATTTTGTTTTCCTTTTGGGCCTCAAATGTTCTCTTGAATCGCAACAGATTTTGAAAATTATTTTCTTCTCCATTTCACATTTTTCATCTAAAAAAGTAATTCTGAACATAACTAGTGATTTTGTATAGATAAATATGGTCACGCCAAACGATTTTGTCTTCATTTCCATTAACGATTTAGTATGCATGTAGTCGTGAATATCTTTATCATACATTGCTGTTTTCCCCAAGTTCACGAAAGCTCATACAAATGAGGTTTGCAGTTGTAAAATGTTTAGAACGACGAGGCAGAAATCGCACGACGCACCGATTACGACACCGTTTCCGGTAAGTTGCACGGTTTCGGATAATCGGACAATCGGCGCGTTTATATTTAACGCTTGGTCAAAATTAATCGAAATGATAGGATGTACGTTTCGGACGGCATGATAACTTTTAACTATCATTGTCCCGTTACGTCAATGCTTATTCTGATTATTTCTGTAAGGAAATCCACAATGAAAACGTACGCAAGATAAAATTTTCACGAGGCAGAAATCGCACGGCTCACCGTTTCCGGTAAAGTTGCATGGTTTTGGATATTAGGACAATCTATCTATCTATTCCTATCTCTTTATACTGCCTCACACCTCTCACGAGTATTATGGGCAGGGCTGTGTGTCGGTAATTAGTACAGAATAAAAGAATAAAAACTGAAAGACAGTTCTTTCATCAATAGTAAGAATGTGAAAGTTACGGATGTTGTTAAAATGTTAAAAAGGATAGAGTAAAAGGATAAAAACAATTGCAGTTTACTTAGTATCTGAGCTGGGCCACTGCCTGCTTGAAGGACTCAAGGTCAGGCATGGTTGCAATATTTGGTGGTAACCCATTCCACAAGACTGCAGTGTGGGGGAAAAAGGAGTATTTCAAGTAATCTGAATTGACTTGGACCGGACGAAGACTCAAGGGATGCATGTGCCTAGTAAACCTGGTAGGGGCCTGTTAGTTATTGGGGAGGGAGATGGCTACAAGGCCATGGTATATCTTATAGAACATGACAAGCTTAGAGTCTAGACGTCTGTTCTCAAGCGTGCGCCAGTCAAGAGTATTTTGCATTTGTGTTACGCTGGAATAACGGGAATAATCATTCTTGACCCATCTGATTGTACGTCGCTGGACCATTTCCAGCTTGTGAATGTTGACCTGTGTATGTGGTGACCATGCACATGAGGCATATTCAAGCTGCGGTCTGACCAATGTTTTGTATGCTAGAGTTTTGATGCTTTCATGTTTTGTTTTGATGTTACGTTTGATGAAACCTAGTTTTCTGTTTGCATTTGTTGTGATTCTGGAGATATGTGTGTTCCAAGATCGTGACTGATGTCGACTCCAAGGTATTTGGCATCTTTAACTGTGGACAATGTTTGGCCATGAAGTTTATAGGACAATCGCTGTGTTTATTTTTATTGATTGATCAAATGACTCCAAATAATAGGATGTAAGTTTCGGGACAGCGTGATAACTTTTGACTGTCACAGTCCCTTCACGTCCAAGCTTATTGTGCGTATTTATGTAAGGAAACCCCCAATATTGTTTGAAACGATTTCTGGTACATGTACATATGAATGTATTTGTAAAGATAACAGGTCTGATAATGAATTTATGTTGACATTAAAGCATAAAATTGTCTCGCTGGTATTTCTGAACGTATGTTTTGTGTTTTGTTTCTGTCATTTCAGTGTCATCGGCTGAAAACGGTGTCAAGGTAGATACCTCCTCGCACCTTTTTACATCATATTTCCAAAGATTTTAGTCTCTTATTTAAAATTATGCGTTACATTTAACCCATTTGACGTTTCTTTATGAATATTTATTTGTAATCTGTTGGAGTCTGACCAGTATTTTATGACTATTTTGGATTCTAATGGTTTTTATTTTTCGGCATGAAGATCACAAACAAGTATCATAAAGGGGTAATATTTCAAAATGAAAATGTGAAAAATCTAATTCGGTGACCATCCTTTTTCTTGTTATGTTTTAAAAGTAAACATTATATTCTGCTATTCTTGCAAGTTTAATCAAATTCCTTTATGCCGATTTGGAAATATTAACTGCTGAATGAAATATACAATATTTCATAATTATGATGCTTTTTTGACTTAGAAAACAACAACAACAACACACAAGTGTGATGAAACTATTTCTTAAATGCATTAAAATTTCTTTTTGTTTTGAAGGGAAATAATCATGTCTTATGAGATTTGACTATCAGTTATACTTAATGAATCATTTATTTGATTCCTTGATGTTATATGCAATGGCAGACACGCTCTAGATTTCAGGATACACTTGTACCCTGGTCATGCATTATAATATGAAATAAAATGAAAACGAAGTCGATGACCCCCATATTTCTTTTTATTTTTAAGTTACTTATAGAATGAACTAACAATATATGAAATATGAACATAATCTGTTACTGGGGAAAAATGGTGAAATTCTAGCATACGCCTTTACAAATACGCCAACGTTCCATTTTGTATCACTAAATGGTGCGATAACGTGCGTGTTTATTATTTTGGTAGGTATTTAAAACCACCAGAAAAGTGTGTAGGTAGTTGGTAGTTGATCTCTGCCAAGATAGATCTATACATAGTAATATCTTAGAGCAAATCAAGCGTTTTTTTTTTTCAAATTTGAATTAGCACGAACTGACAACCAGCTGTCCTGGTCGTTGCGGGGACAGATCTACACATTATAAAGGTCTTGAATATTGATGTTTTAAATTAAACATTTTATTGAATGCTGTTTAGTTGAATTGGTCGCTAAATTGAAACAGGAATTTTTTTTTTATCTAATAGCAGGCAGTTGGTTATTCAGCCGGTCTGGCAACTCGCTGTCCTGACCTGTATACATTTAAGGATGTAAAACAAATTATGCGTTAAATGGAATGATTTTATCCCTTTAAAAAGATACCTATTTTTCAAATTACGAATTACCGTAAGCAGTTGGATATTCGTGCAAAATGAAAACTGATAAACATATAGCTCCATATTGATATAAACGTTTCCAAGAGACTGAGTTTTATTTGGAGTTTGAATAGTAATCGAACTTGCACGGAGAACCGTTTAATAGAAATGTATATACATATAATAAGTATATTTTCCCCTTCATGACCGTGGTTCTTATAGAATACCTAGGGGTAGGGTATAACATGTACAGAGGCATTTTCTTTCTGGTCTGGCGCCAGTGGTCCTGACACATATAACGGATAAATATATAGATAACATCGTACTTATCACAGGAGAATGTCAATATGTTTATGATCAAAAGGAAGCAAAAAGTTTTAGTTGTGCATTATAAATAACATTATTATCCTCCTGTAGGAGGTGTGAATAAAATAAAGACTGGATATAAATTAGATAATAAGGAGTTTAGATTGTATGATACGCATGTGAAAGCACTGAATTCCTCTACACGCGCTGAAACAATTATTCAGTTAGAATCTAGAAAACAGGCGTTTTCACATGTAAAATATCGCCACAAAATATCACTAGTTCTCGCTTTTTAACCGACAATTTAAATGTTTTCAATACGAATGTTTCAAATAGATTGTCTTGGCAGCTAAGTCTTTGCTGTAAAACAAAGTCGTGTTTTGACGTTTTAAAAAATAAACTATCATAGCATAATATTGATATTGTCTCTGTAAAAAAGAATTGTTTAATCATTCAATTCGTTGCCCGACGGCACAAAATGAGATTTAATTAGATCAAGAAACAAAGCATTGCGTATAGCCGTTGTTTGGTAACAGCGTAAAAGATGTTTAAATTTCAAGTTTCGAATGAATAAAATATCTAGATCATTATACGGTCTAGAGTGAAGTTAATATCTGTCTTGAAACCTTTGTCGATCATGTTTCGTTCTGGCCATTAGGGAGTGATTTCGAGTAAGAAATACAGAGGGTTGACTTCACATGGCTAACTGACTAACATATGATAGTCTGTGTTTCATACTATGGCAAAATTATCAGTTATACTTACAAGTAAAAACGGAACTTCAAATGAAAGCATTTTCATTGTCGTTTGCATGTCTGAATCATACGGGGACAAACTACTCTAATTAATCTAATTCTCAATACAAATCAGCGCTATTTCTTTAATATATTTCTATTACGTAGTTGGTTATTCGAATGTTAAGCTATCAGCTACCATCTGCATACCAAGATTACTATCATTATTAAGACGGTCAAATATAAAAATAAACACATATATGTTTTTATAACATGAATTAAGAAACCCATAATCACAAAAGCACTTTTGTAAAGAATAACACATTCATTGAAATACAAAGTGAAAGTAGAATTCCTGAATACATTAAGCATACCCAGAGACACGCACAATAAATGGATTTTATTACAGTGTTTGTAATGGAACGTTTTTGGTTTTGTTTGGTAGATTTTAGTCTACACTGTGACTTTCTGCTTTTTATGGTAACAGAACATCCAAAGTGTCCTTCCGTGCTTTATTTTAGGCACGAGTGAACACTATGGTAGAACCACTGACCTTCCGGAAGTCAGTTTGATGGCTTCATCACATGAAAGAATTTTACACCCCAAACGAACACACAGCTGTCAAAGTGAAGGTATCTTAACTACTCGGCACGGAGAACCTTTTGATAGAAATGTATATATAACGGATGATTATATAGTAAACATCGTACTCTAATATCACAGAGAAATGTCAATATGTTTATGGTTAAGAGGAAGCAACAAGTTTAAGTTGTGCATTAAATAACATTATTTTCCTCTTGAAGAAGATGCGAATAAAATAAAGACTGGATATGAATTAGATATTTAGGATTTTACATTGTAAGATACGCATTTGGAACGCTGAAACAATTATTCAATTAGACTATAGAAAACATGCGTTGCATATCTTCACGAGTCGTGTAAAAATGTCGATTCACTTTTAATGGACAATTTGTTTTCAATACAAACTGTTTCAAATTGATTGACGGAGTAGCTAAGTCTTTTGCGGGAAACAAAGTCGTGATTTGACGATTTGCAAAAATAGACTAACATAGCATAATATTGATACTGTCTCTGTAAAAATGAATTGTTTTCTCATTTAATACGTTGCCTAACCTCACAAAATTAGATTTTGTTAGATCAAGAAACAAAGCATTGTGTAAAGCCGTTGTTTGGTAACAGCGTTTTCATGTTTCGAATAAATGAAAAATCTAGATCATTATAATTATGGTTTGGAATGAAGTTAATATTGGTCTTGAAACCTTTGTCGATCATTTTATTCTGACTATTAGGTAGTGATTTCGAGTAAGAAATACAGATGGATGACTTCACATGATTCACATATGATAGTCTGTATTTTCATTCTATGACAAAATTATGTAGTTGTTCTGAGAAGTTAAAAAAAGGAACTTCAAATTGTTATTGTCGTTTGCATGTCTGAATCGTACGGGGACAAACAATACTCTAATACTCATCTAATTCTAAGCACAGGTTGCTCTATTTCTTTAATATATTGCTATTATTACTATATAATATATTGCTATTATTAGTATATAATAATTTGATATTATTTCCGAAAGAACTCACGGTAGATGTTTCAATTTATTCCAGAGTCCAAGAGCACTCATCGGATTCTCCATCTACGTACCACAAATTAAGAGTAAAAAGCAAAACACAAACTGGAATGAAAAAACATAGGGTTATATTCAAGACTGCATTTTGTTAAAGGTTAAAATTAAAACCTTTTTTTCGAAGAATCATTGTATGATTCTTACTCAAGCTTCGGAAGATTTCAGATTTTATTCATCAAAACTGCTAATGTCACAACACTATTCATGTTTACCTTCTTTAAGAGTCGGCAATTCTTGAAATAACTATTTTTCATTTTGTCCACGAACTTGATGTGTTCACACATATTTTGCGTGGGAAAGTACAGAATTAATAGTATTAACTTTATAATTTCATTTACATGTTCATTCTGATTCTGACATGTAAACTGCACAGACATTGAGTTTCACTACGTTTTTAAAACCTCACTCAGAGTAGCCTGACTGAAATTTTTCACTTATTAATGAAACTCGCACTTAACGAAACTATGAAAAATATTGTAATGAAAGAACTGGCTTAATATTTTGTACCAGATAAGCGTACTGGTTACTAGTAGTTATTTGATACTTTTAATAAGTATTTACATTATCCTATTTTCAACGGTTTTATATACACTTTCAAAAATGAGGCAGGTTTCATATACAACTGTCGGAGTCATTTAAATGTAAAAGAACATTGGATACTTTAATACATCACTCGAACTGCTGGCATTATTTTTGTCACTGTAAAAGTCGAATGATGATTTATATTTTTATGAGGAAGGAGGGGTATATTGTTTTGCAGATGTCGGTCGGTCGGTCGATCTGTAGACCAATCCGTTTCCGGGTGATAACTCAAGAATGCTTTGGCCTAGGATCATGAAAGTTGATAGGGAGGTTGGTCTCAGCAGATGACCCCTATTGATTTTGGGATCAGTAAGTCAAAAGTCAAGGTCACAGTGACCCTGAACAGTAAAACGGTTTCCGGATGATAATTCAATAACTTTTAGGCCTAGGATCATCAAAGGTGATAGGAAAGTTTGACATGACCAGCAGATGACCCCTATTGATTTTGAGGTCAGTAGGTCAAAGGTCATGGTCACAGTGACCAGGAACAATTAAACGGTTTCCGGATGATAACTCAAGAATGCTTAGGCCTAAGTTGATAGAGAGGTTGGTCATAACCAGAAGATGACTCCTATTGATTTTGAGATCAGTAGGTCAAAGGTCAAGGTATCATTGACCCAGAACAGTTAAACGGTTTCTGGATAACAACACAAGAACGCTTGGGCCTAGGATCATGAAAGTTGATAGGGAGGTTGGTCATAATCAGCAGATGACCCCTATTCATTTTGAGGTCAGTAGGTCAAAGGTCAAGGAATAGTTAACTGTTTCCGGACGATAACTTGAGAACGCTTGGGTTTAGGATCATCAAACCTGTCAGGGAGGTTGATCATGATGAGCAGATGACCCCTATAGGTTTTGAGGTCAGTAGGTCAAGGTCACAGTGACCAGGAACAGTTAAACGGTTTCTGGATGATAACTCAAGAATGCTTGGGCCTAGGATCATGAAAGTTGATAGGGATATTAATCATGACAAGCAAATGACCCCTATTGATTTTGAGGTCAGTAGGTCAAAGGTCAAGGTCACATTGACCCAGAACAATAGAACTTTGTGTACAGTGACGAAATAAGTTTTGTTCCTTGTGCAATTACTGAATGCATCAAGGGGGCATTTCGTGTTCTACGAGCTCTTGTATCAAATTAATTTTATAACCAACACTACAACGTCAAGTATTATGAAAAACCTAATTTTAATCATATCTGAAAATTAAAAAGATATTACAAAGTAACAACGCGACATATGTATGTTTTCTAAGATGATAATGATGAAAATGATGCGGATAAAAATATCATAGATAGAATTTTTAAAAATCCCTCGAAACGTTTGAAACAAACATACACACCCAACAAAAATGTACACAGCATTTGAAAAACACACACACATGCATTCTTACTGAAAGAAAAAAGAGAACATACATAAAATAACTCATCTTGCATTTGGTTTATATTCATTACAAGCACGGGTCATTGTAACTCAAAATTTGCTATATCAAGTCATTTTTATACATAGGCATTTGAAAAGTAATATCTTAAATTCCTTTTTAAAAAAAGGTTACACAATTCAGCTTATCACATTTAAGTCATGTTTGAACAACAATAAATCATATCATGAAATAAAACCGTTGGATTTAGTATCTGTTGGTATTGTATGTAGCAATAAAACATGTTTTCCTAGTCCTTTCTTTGATGTTAACAAAGCAGGAAGAATACTGGCTTGTTGATCCTGTTTTATTTTTATATTTTTACATTATCTTTAATGTTTCAATTTGTTTTACTCTTTGTGTGTAGGCATGTTGTCACTGAAACAGTGGCATTGTCATATTTATCTAGCAAATTAATTGTGTTTGTATCTACAATGCCCTGATGTATCAATTTGTTTGTAATATATTTTATTTGTTATTGAATCGTTCAAAGGATAACGAATTATCATCTATTTATTGGAAGCAAGACGGCCCTGTCACTTATAAATAATGATTTAGAAACTAGGCATTTGCCTGCATTTGTTTCTTCCTATGACAAAATGAAATATACACATTTTTGCAACGGTCTGAAAACGGCGATGCAATATTTTCATTACATAACTAATTAATCATAATGCACATTCTAGATCGCCGAGACGAAAAAGTGGATATGAGCATACAGTATCCTAAAAATTTCAATTTACAAAAATGTAATGTATGTCTTACATTGAAAACGTACAATACATTGTGCTTAAATGCATGTATCAATTTTCTTAAATTAAAGAATGCTAATATATTGAAACATATAAAGCATCTGAATTCATTTATAATATGACGTTTTTATGACTTTCTAGTATTATTTATCTTAAGTTTTGTTAATTATTCCTTTTTCTTTTTAAATCTTTAGTGTTTTCTAAGATCTAAATCATAGAAAATTCAGATAGCTGAATTCAAAGATTTAGCAAAATGAATTTTTGACCTATACCTTATTTTTTTTATTTCTTTTTAGTTAAAATCCAAACCATCTGCTTTTGTGGAACAGGCCATGTGTTTAAAAAATATATGTTTACATACTCACCAGAATACCTCGCACCAGTGATTTCCGCCATTTTGTGTCTCGTGGGAGAACTTTGGCACCTCCATCTGTAGTTATCTCCCGTTATTCAAGTTGAAAAGAAAGAAATGACTCATGCAAACATGTCTGGAACATTTTGAAATTGGTATTCTACCATGATGCCAATAGTTTTCTTAAACATCGTATTGTCTTATTTCACTGGTTCTGTACTCGTGTGACGACCCTACTTTTCATGTCATTTCATATAAAAGACACATCATTAAAACACATTCCAGTTCCAATCAGTACACGAGTTTTATTTTACAGGTCTACCCTATTTCAGGTATTTGATCAAACTGTATTTAAAACTTTAATAAATAAGTATTTTTATTGAAATTTATGTAATATCCATTTCTTACTGAATTAAGAATTTTTCTCACATTTTGCGTTTCATAAAAAAGAAAGAAGTACACTTCTCACGCCTATTAGATTCCGAGAAGAGTGTGTGGAAACGAAAACAGCTGCCACCTCAGAACTCAGAGAAACAGAGTATGTACATGTAATTACACTGAATAGCTTAACATAAATCATCGTGAATACGAATAGGTAAACATCACCTCATGCATGTGTTGGAAATGTTGTTTTCTTGCAAGATTTTTTTAAAGCATTTAGATTTGTTACATATACTTAACAAATATGCGTATCAAGGAAAATATAATGTAAATTGAATGAAACTTCAGAACCAAATAAATAAAATGATACATTCTATATGCCACAAATAATCGAATTAGAATATTACGCAGATCGTGTTCCTCCTATATAAGCAAGGACGACAGCTTATAAAAAGTTCGTTCCTCTACCTCTATATGACCAACTGTCTTTGCTTGAAAAAATATCATTTTGTTTATTTGTGGATGCTAGAACACTTATATACAGTAAAACCCGTCTGTAAAGACCTCCCTTGGGAAATGAAAAGGGTGGTTTTCATCAACAGGTGGTAACTCAAGGCAGGTAAAGTAACTATTTTTTGGTTAAACGGGTAGAGGGAAAAGTGGCTTTTGTAAGCATGTGTTATGACTTTTATTAGGAGGTTGTCACAGCACAGGTTTGACTGTAATTGTAAATGAGAAGGAGCTACATATGTTCCATTCATGCCCGATGTCTCAACTATGTTTAAGGAGTGGGAGTTCGTTAAGGGGAGTTCATCACTTGTTAAGATGCAACTTATTTGATTGTATATACCATGTCCAGAATGGAATTACACGAGACTATTTCTAAAATACAGTATGTTCTTTTTGCCCAGTTTTCCTAGTGGAAACTACTAGGGCCCCTGCTTACTTGCGAAGCAATTAACCTTATCACAATAGCAGTAAAATTCCTTGCCCCTGTAGAGTTATGGGACCACAGGTCATCACATTAGTGATTTATTGTGGTGTATTTTTATCTAGATCATTTTGATCTGTACATGTATTGTTACAGCTTGAATCTATTACAAAAAGAAGTTGTTGTTTATAATTCAACATGGCGCAAATTTTTTTTCAAAAAGAAGTGGTTGTTTATAGTTCCAAAATTGTGGCAAATGAAAATTTCAAGTAAAATTATTATATATCTTATGCATTTTGTATTTTCTTATTAAGCATTTAGTTTGATATTCTATATCATCTGAAAATAATATTATAACAAACATTATCTTCATGAATTTCCATATTCTATTTCCTAATTAAACTGTATTACCAAGATCAAATGCATAGAGCATCGTGAGTTTTTTTTTTTAAAAATGCAAATAAACATTCATGTTATAAAAGCCATAATATGACAGAACCTTCGTTTTTAGCCAAAATCTTGAGCCGAGTCCCTTTGAGAAAGCAGTCTAGTGTTTCAGGTTCATTTATTGAAAAAGTATTAACAGAACTTGGCTAAAATGATCAATCTTAAAATTAAAGTTTGGTGATATTATGAACATTAGAACATGAGTTTTGGTTTTTAAACTAACTTAAAATGCCAATCAAGAAAAGAAAAAGAAAACAAGCCCGAGTCGGGAATCGAACCCGGGCAATAAATATTTTCTTGCAGTCTTGACCAATTTGATGCACTGGAATAGATACTTAATGGTTGTTAAATATAAAGTTTTATGACTAAGGCAGTTTACCTCCGATACCCAATTTCGCTTTATAACTTTGAATGGAAAAATCAGTGAAAACACCTAATTCTTATGTGTTTCCATAATTTATGATCTGAAAATAATTAAGTTTCAAAGCCGTCTGAAGAAATATATAGCAACTACAAAACTCTTATAAATTTTGTTGTCGTATGATTTGGAGGTCAGTGCTTTTAAAAACAATTCTTAGCTTATCCGAACCGAGGGGTCAGGTAGAGTTATTTGTATAGGTGGATTGCCCCGCATTCATGGTCTGTAGTCTATCGTCCAGAAGTTTCATAAACTTGGCTAGAATTACACTAAACTTGGTCTACAGCACTCTTGCAAGTCCTTTTTCAAGAGAATTCAAATGGGTCTACTTTACTCTTTTAGGGACAGTTACAGCTAAAAATAGGAAAACCTTTATACAACTTCTTCTAATGAACCTCTTCATTGATCTTTATCAAACTCTTTGAAATTTGTGCAAATTAGGGAACTCGGCGGCCTCTTGTGCATGCCGCTTGACCTAAAATAGAAATTCTTCTCAAAATTCACCAGATAGATCTGCATCAAGCTTGGTTTGAAGCATTGTTATAAGGTCTCCTGCAAAAATATTTCCAACGGTGGCACTCGCTTCAATTAAGGGGCTGCTAGAGCTAAAAATAGTATTATCTTTAAACTCCCTTATCGCTTGAACTGCTCGATGGATATTCATCAAACTTGCTATGTAGCGTCAATATAAGGTCTTCTCTGAAGTATTTTCAAAATAAGGATTTTGGTCCCTTTCAGTGGACACTAGAGTTAAAATTAGAAATACCTTGGATCAAATTCTCCTCAAGAACCACTGCGTGGAACTTCGTCAAACATGGGATGTGGCATTATTGTAAAGTTGGTAGGATCTTCTCCCAAATGGTGGCTCTTGGTCCCTTTTACGGGCCACTAGTAAATACTTTACACAAATGTTACCATTCATGATCTAACGTGTCATACACAATTAAGGTCAAACAGTAAAAGGCAGATGAGCGAATTCTGTTAAAATTAACTTGAATGAAATATCCTTATGATTCACATAATTTACGTGATTTACATGATTTTGAAGAAAAAAACAACATATATCTTTAACTTAGATGATGCTGTTTTGAAAGTTTTGATATTGAGATGTACCATTAAATATTTCTATATAAATCAATAATTGTTCAAGTGCTTCAACTTGCTCCGCCAAAGAGCAACATGATATACTGCATTTCTTACTAAGGAATTGACTGAGGAAAGTATGGAAATGCTATAAAATACAGTTTTATGCTTATTCAAAAACAATCACGTTAATTGTATACCATATAAAGATAGAGGTTTTATAAGGACCAAAGGTGGAGTGCAAGAGTATAACAGGCTATTCGATCATTCTGAGTTCGTGCAAATGAAGTTGAATGTACCATAAAACTTTATACCGTGCACTCAAAGTTTTTTTTTATCCATATAACCTTTTCTTTTTATCTTTTTACAGCTATAATTCCAGTTACTTAATGCTGACTTAAGATAAATTTATGATATTATGATTATTTTCAAAAACAGTGCTGTGTTCATAAAGAATAAAACAAAATCAAGAACTTCTAAATTCAAGTAATTTTCATGCATTTGGTTTAACATTCTGTACTCAGACAGACTGGAAAACAAATGTGTATCATTGTTGGAATCTTTCAACAAGTAATAATAAATTATAAAATCATGTATCTGGTCAGTCATATCCTATAGATAGGATAGCCATGCAGTGGTTTCTTAGATCATAGTTAGGTGAGGCATTGCCACTGATCATATCAATTTGCACCTTGTCTGAATAAACAGCTTTTGATTAACTAATGTCCATTAAATGGTTATAAAATTACATGCATGGATTAGGGGAAAGCAGTTAAATTCTCTGAGATCTGGGCAAAAAGTACAAACTGAATGTACATTCTATCATTTTTAAAACACAATTCTTATTTCAATGTGTAAGTGATATTAAGAGAAGCACAGACTATTTCCTGTTGTAATATAAAATGTTCATATACGGTTAAAAAAGAATTCATGGTAATATAAATTATCAAAATTTATAAGATAAGATAAGATACAATATGTTTATTTAATAAAATCTGGAAAGTAGACTATAATCTATTCACAGGTAGCTAAATATTTAAGAATTCCCTTTCATTTACATACTAACTTTTATAAGCATAAAAAAGTTTTAGTAAAATTTCATTAAAACTGTACAACCAAGTTAGTACACCATATATACATTTATACTTATTCAATGATATAAAAGATTTCTCCTACTTAAAATACTAAAACAGGTTTTGGCACAGGTTAAAGCTATCTCTGAATTTGTCAGCAAAAAGCTACTTTCTCCGTATCATGTAAAGGTGTGATTTATATTGATTCTGCAAGCTTCTAACAGTAAATCTGTATGAATAGTATTGTAACAAGGACAATGTAATAAAACATGAAGTTCATCCTCAACTGCAGTGGAACAACTAAAACAAACTCTGTCACTAACAGGAAGACCGTTGTATCTACCATTTTCTATATGTATTGGAGCAGTACCACTCCTAATCTTAGCAAGTGCACCTCGATATGATTTATTTAAAACAATCTCACAATACTGTTCTACTTAAAAATTATGTTTAAATGTACAATACAGTTTAAGCTTATTTCCACCAGCACCGTTACGAGCAGTATCACGATTTACATCACAATGCCATTGTTCTACAAATTCACTGAAAATGTTAGGTAAGATTACATTTAAAATATCACTTTTATTGGCAAAAGCATTAATGTCACAAAACCTATCACAGCTATGTTTTTTTCCATCTTTGACACACACTGAAGTTCCAATTTCTACATTTATTGCTACTTTTCTTATTTGACCAACTAAACACTTTTCTATTTAATCTTGTCTCATCCATATTTACTACTTTGCACCAATATAATATAATAGTTTTCCAACATAAACTTATTACTGGGTTCCACCCGATATCCTCACAGACCGCTGCATTTGGGGTATATCTACCAACATTTAAAAAATACTTGCCAGCTCTATTCTGAACTGCATTTATACATGTAAATGTTTCAGTACCCCATACAGATGATGCATACGTAATAACAGAACAAACAGTAGTTTTATATAGTTTGGTAAAAGCCTCATAAAGAGGTCCATCAAAAGCCTTTCTTTAGCAATCAGTAAGCCAAGAGCCCTTTTGTCTGATTGAGCAACTGTCTTTGCTGTAACTGAGTAATCTAAGAGCTCTGTAAGTACAGGACCAAGATATCTATATTGTGAAACAAAACCTATTGGTGTACCTCCAATTCTGAAGCAATATTTAGATATATTGATAATTGATAGATGGATTACGAAAGTGAACAATACTAGATTTCATAGGTTTAACAATCATAAAGTTGACTACACACCAACTATTCAACGCGTTCAGCATATTTTGCAGGTCATCCTCAGATGCAGCTATAAGAACAATATCATCTGCATACAAAAGAACAGATATATTTTCGCCATCTATATCAATCCCTCTATTAAGTGCATTAAGCTTTAAAGCTAGATCATTTACGTAAATATTGAAAAGAACGGGCGAAAGAGAACAGCCCTGTTTTAAGCCAGTGTTTACAGAGAACCAGTCAGTATTAAAGGAATTTAACTTAACAGAACACATAACATTTTGGTATAGCGATTTTACAGCCTTGACTAACTTAGTGTGAAATCCAAGTTTAGACAATTTTTTGAACAACAAGTCTCTATTAACAGTATCGTACGCTTTCTTAAAATCAATGAAGGCGCAACATGTGGACAATTTAATTTTTTTCCTAGTTTCAATTATATGTGTAAATGCATGTATCTGGTCTACAGTACTGCGACCTTTCCTGATACCATTTTGTCCTTCAAAAATAATATTGTTCACATCTGCCCAATCAGTAATTATTTTGTTTAACAAGGTACAACACACTTAATAAACAACAGGAGTTATTGAAATTCCTCTGTAGGATAACGGATTCTTTGGATCACTGGTAGAACACTTAGGAATTGGTTTTATTAACACTTTATTCCATATACTAGGTACAGTACCTGCTTGGAAACAAGTATTACACAACTTATGCAGAAAAGCCACAACTGCTTCATTTTTTAAAACCTCTCCCGGGATTTCGTCAATGCCAACTGATCTATTCTTTTTGACATCAAAAATGGCTTTTCTAACTTCACTTATGGAAAAATCTTGAGAAAAACTACTATCACCAGTATCATTTTGTATATTGGTGTTAACATCAATATCATCATTTTCAACTGATATTTGATTACGTGGCTGGTTTAACAATGAAATAAAATCTTGTTTCCATTTACTAAAAAACATAATCTTTATCAGTCGTAATATTCCCAGTTTCATCTTTAACCTCCATCGGAATTTCATTTTCTCTATTATCCCGTATTCCCACCCTCCCAATTGACTTCCAAAACTGTTGTGTATTACTTACATCACTGTCTAACAATTCATTTTGAATTTTTAACCAATAATTTCTTTTACATCTCTGGACAGAGGCTTTAAAATGTTTTCTTTTCCTGACAAAATCATGTTTAGAAATATGTTTATTTATAACTTCATATCTATAATTTAGATTTTAACTTGTGTTTAGACAAGAACCGTAATAATTGTCCCTAGCCGCGGGGCATGTCAGACAACCAGCCACTAATCCAATTACTTACCATAATATACAGAAATATGTCAGCATTCGGTCAAACGCGTTATTTGACTTTAATCTTGTACGACAATGTGACAGTGATTGAGATTTATCATGTACGGATATGAAATTGAGGTTTATCATGTACAGATATGAAATAATTACAATAATTGCAGCCGAATAATATGTTTTTATATTTGCACATTACTTTTAAGTGAAATATGTATTTACATATACAATATTTCAGTTTAACTATGAACATGTAGTAATATATGTTAATCAACTTTATGTTATGTTATGTTTTAATGCAATAAATAATTCTAGTACTTAGTGAAAATTAGTATTGAATGAATTAAAAAATTAAATATTTTTTATTTAAACGTGTAATTTAAAATAACATTTATATTTAATCTGACAAAGTAATGACATTAGACACGGAATTAGTTCGAAAACATGTCTATCTAATTCAGAGACTTGTACCAGGTTATCCGATGTCATCAGTACGGATCAGTACACGTGTACTATGAGGGGCAAAACTTTCCAAATTAGTAAAATCAGTGATATTCAAACGTTTAGGAAAGCAAGAAGACATACAATACCTTAAAAATAAACTAATTGAAAGAAAGATTAACTTTTCTAGTTTACTTCAATAACTTAATAAATGTTGTGAGAAGAGTATAAATATGAGAATGTATCATTCAAAAAGACAATGTAAATCTTAAAATCTGTCATTTCCTACAGAAATCAATGGGACTCGGGATCAAAATTAATTACTTAATTCAAACGCTTAGGGAAGCAAGAAGATCATAATTTATTTATTAAAAATTATATTGAAAGAAAATTTAAATATTGCAGATTACTTCAATAACTTAATAAATATTGTCAGGGAATGCTTTTGATGTCATTTGATGTGTTAAAGATTTTCCCCTTCTATATTTCAATAGGCGTAAATTGACCGATAATTGCTAATCGATAAACTCGATAAGCTGTTTTCAAGGGAGACAATTTCGCCAATAAGCCAGCAAAGTGGCTTAGATTTCTCGGTATGATAGTTAATTGCATTTTTGTTATACGGGAAAAAAAAGGACAAGGCAGCTAATTGGAATCCACCGAGTTCTTGTTGATCGGTATATGAAGATTTTAAAGATTTAGACATATGCGGGTAAGCAGTGAGGTGTAACAGAAGACAGAATTTGATTCTTAACAAAACATAAATTTACTTAAGGAGGTAGTATACCTTAACATTTTTAAGTGTGCATGCCAAATCTGAAGCTAACGCGATCATTTACGGCAACGTTCACGACAAACTAAATGTGTTTGTTGGAGAGGTCTATCGAGACCTCTCGATAGTGTTGGCTTTCAAACTAGGAGGATTTAGACTATTCTACTAATTTTACGTTAGATTTCACTTTCTATCGCAAATTACAGTGAGCCAGTCTAAAATGGCCAAATGCGCTTTCGCACAAGTAAGTTTTGAAATCCTCTAAGACGAAATTAATTGTTCATTTAAAATAAAGAAATACAGTGTAATACTATTGTTACAAATGTTGGGAACGGCTCAGTTATTAATTGCAAAATATAGAGATATATATTTACTATTCTATGTTCGTAGTATTCAAAGTTGCGAAAATGCAATTCGTTCAATTATTATAATAAATAAATTTATTGTTTAACTGGCGGTTCGTTTGCCCCGTTCGTTTGGACCACGGATGATCTGCCAGAATAAGAAGAGCTCTTCCGAGATGTTCGATTGTGCGTCTTCTGTTTTTAGAAGATCTTTTGTGTTTTCCATCAGATAGTCGGAAGAGGTTGCAGAGATGATAATCACGTGCCCAAAACAAGGCAGCAATTCGACATATAAAACTTATAAACTGAGTAATAAACTAGAACAAATAAAATGTTTAGAATTTCTTTTTCAAACAGCACATTAACAATACAAATCTCTGAAAAAAAAACATTTAAAAAAAGAATGATATATTTTTTTCACTTCCGGCAGACGTCCGTTCGATTGGGATTTTCACCGATTCTAAATTTTGTCGGCTCTTTTCCTTTTTTTTTTTTTAGCCAAAATGCATTTTTTTTCTATTTGCAGTTAAACATTACATCACTTATATTTCAAATTCTGCCGTAGTGATAGTGCATGTGTGAGAATTATTTGTTTGACACCAATAATATTTTGGCGATTTAATGTAAATAAACACTCACATAATACCTAACTATTATTAAAATCTCTGACTCTAATTATCCTTACCATGCTGGACACGATTGATTTTGCCTTTGCGACCAGTGTAGATCATGATTAACCTGCACATCCGTGCAGTCTGATCATGATCTGCACTGTTCGCTATTCGGTCAGTATCTTTTTGGTATACACCCCTTTTAATAGTTAATGGTACTATTCAAACTGAAAGAAAGTTCATTATAGAAGTTTAGCAGGGTAAGGGCAAAAATGTTCTGTTATAGCCTAAGTAAGACAGCTGCATAAAAGTTATTCACCAAGCCGTACATGTCAACACTTTGCATGCGTTTTAAGTGACGATATCATAAGAACAATGCAGATTAATTGATCAGGTATTGTTTGTTATAACAATTCAAGGTCTGATCGCGAAAGTATTGTATCTTTTTCTTATTTTACATACAGTTACACAGTTTCACGCTCAGCCCTCTGGTTACTGGTAAGTAAAGTTCTTGAGAGTTATTATGACTTCGTAAATGCAATACCAAAGCGTAGACTTCTGAAGTGTCAATTGATGCTAAGCTTTTAAGCTCTAGTATTGTATGTAAATTAAGAAAATGTCTAAAACATCTTTAAAGAGCACTGCTTCTGCTAAAATTCACAGAACCACAGAACACGCATGTTTTACATTTTTAAGATTTTGCTATCTTGGTTACATGTTACCATAAGAGTTACATTTTTCTGCCCGGTGCGCGTTTAACACTACCATAACAGCCGTCTTTCGACATCAATGTCATCAATATCCTGACAGTAACAGACCATATTTGAAAATTCATTGTTTTTCTTTAATTTGAAAAAGACAACCTTTTCATAGATATCATTTTAATCTATATATTAAGACTCTTACATCTCAAGAACATGATCATGAAATGAATGAAAAGCATAATTATCATTTATCATAAGCACAGTATATTCAAACGTGTCATTTTGTACTTTAATTTAGTCTCCTGATTTATAATCATATACAATTTCATTTTATAACAAATGTGATTTCATGGAAATCTTTGCCCTCTGTATATGAATATTAAAACGTAAGATATTATTATTCATTTATTTATATTCTTCTTACGAAAATGAATTTGAAAAGAAGTTGTGAAGTGAATAATTAGGGGCATTTAGAAATATTCAATTTGGCTGTCACTTTAAAATAAACACTAAAAGCAAAATACAAATGTTTGCACGTGACTGTACATAAATCATTAATATTAACCTGTTATCTTATAACGCAAATTCATATTTCATATCGATTACAAATAATCTTGGATCAACGAGGATTATTCGCACGATCCATTTAGAATGAAAATGTATGCAGACGGTGACAAGGCAATGTATGTTTATACTAGGAAAACGGCCTTAGTCGTTAATTTGTCTTTAGGTTGTCACTCCGAAAAGCCATCGCACGTAAGATAATGACTCGTACCTTCATTGTTTTTTTTTCTTCAAAGAAATATTCAAACGAAAGACAAAAATCTAGTCGTTCTTCCATTAAAACTAGAAGAGTACTATTAATCTTAGAGTTTTGTAAAATTTCTAAGTGTGTATGCAGTAAAAAATTGTTGTAAAACGTCACTTTGTAAGGAATGACCAGGTCCTGTATAAAATGTTAAAAAATAAGGAAAAATAGGTGATTTTGTCATTTTTTCATTCTGATCAAACGTGTTCATGTTCTGATTTTTTTTCTAGTTTAAGCTATGATTTAATGTTTTATGTAATAGAACTAGCATTTAAACTCGAGTGTAAACGATTTGTACGAGGGGGCGTAGCCCCCAAGTATAAATCGTTTACCCGAGTGCTTTAATGTTTTTTCTGTTTTGTATCATAGCCATCCATATATAGTAGTTGTAGGCGTTCCACATTGCCATATACAGCAGTTCAGTGAGTACTTAAAATCCTTGCTTTACAAATGTGTAAAGCCCAGGTAAAATAAACCAATGCTAGAGCAGAAAATCAATAAAATACACTTCGCTGTCTACTGTTCCAGACACGCTGGCATACTTTCCTATCCAACAGTGCGGTAACTAGCGTGCGGGTATTAAATACCTGCACACTTTTAGTTACCACACCCTGTACTCTGTGTATACGAATTACCTGCACCAAATTTGTTAAGAAAAAACACCGAGCTATGATACAATTGAAATTTTGGCTTCAATTTTGGAAGAATTTTCGAACGACCTCATTTTGTTATATTTTTTTTGTGAATGACGTCAGGTTGCGCGTGCAATCTCTCGGAATGGAGCGTCTTTGACATTATTACACCGATATTCTTTCTACGAAAATAAACGCCTGTTTTCATACAAAATGTATGGGAAATGTAAATATTAACAAATAAAGAAAATAGTTGAACGTTTTTTCAGTCATTAACTTATGCTTTTTGTTTATGTAAAAACGACCTGTATATCGCATTTTTTATGCTTTAATGACGGTGGTGGTGATGTGATGATATTGAATCCATTTATCATTACATGTTCACATGTGACTGTTTTCATTAAATGAATGATATTAACTAAAGTTTTGCATTTATTAATTTTACTACTGTTCGCAAGCAATACAGCAGGAGGGTCTTTCAAATTCAAAACTAATTTTAGTTTCTGCTAAGGAATATGTGAAACACACTCAACTCAATTGATAATGGTCAGTATTAAATTAATACCGAATGCATTAATAGCTTTTCATTCAATTACGTTTAAAGGCATGTGTTGCGAGTATAGATCTGTAAATATCCACCATGACTAAAGAGAAACATCAACTTAATAAACTTCAGGAATAAAAACAGGATTAACATAACGCCTTTTATATACAATCAGTTTGAAGTTGTTTATCGATATGCGTAGTATTCAATGAAGTTGTCTGCATTTGATAGAATGTTGAGTTGAATACTAATTTAAATTTTAGCAATAGTGCAATAAATAAATAACAGTTTTGCCAAAATAGGTAAATAGCTAACCGGATGTACCGTTTGCATTTGATAATATTTAGTAGTGATTTCAATATCAAGGACAGAAGGATATAAGATTTTTATTTATTTTAGTAATTTATTTAAAAAAAGAATGAAGTATAGCTATATTTCCACATGGATTATTCTGCTATATCTAGATCGGAGTTATTCACAGTTGAATCGTAAGTTGACCATAAATTAGGTAGAAAGTTGCTTCCTATTATTTAAAGCTGTATGAATATCATTAATCTATATAATATATTTACAAATCCAGGAGCAGTGCTTTTAGTAGAATCTTTAAAGTTTCTTTGAATTTTAGACCTCATTGAAGAGATATACATAAGCTTTAGTTAAATTTGTTTTAGTTTGGAAGATATTTTATGGCATCTCAATTATATGGTATGCAATGTAATTTTCAAGATACATAATCAAGACACTTTCCTTTCTGTTCTATAAGTCTACGTAATTTAAGAAAGTGCCTTCCCGTTTTATTATTTAAACAAAGAGTATATTTGCTTCAAGACTGCTGACCTTACTGATGTTCTTATGTTCTGTGCTCTGCAATAACATTGAGTATATCCGTGTATGTTTCGCAAGGTTGTCATATGATAATTATTTTCACGAGACCATTTTTGTGTTTTTAATAATAATTGCGTGTGTTAGGGTTGCACCTGTCGGGCTTCTTTTATCAATACCGCATGGCTTCTTTGATTTGATATGGATGGTATCCCGTGCGCAAGACAGCATGCTACTATATACTTAAATTCACTTCCCTTATTAATATTCAGTAGATGTTACGTTAGTTATTTAAGTTTTGTTTTGTTATTTAAGCCCCTTCCCCGCCGGTTAGCACAATGCATCATAAGGCTGAAGATCCGATGCAGTGGTGTACGTTCTCACTGACCATTCAGCTAGACACTAGAATGTACATGTATAGTCTACATTTCTCTAGGAAATTAAAAAAAATAGAAGAAGTGGAAACTCCTCTGATCGCTCAACACGACAAAAATGAAAATGTTGCAGGCTCGGTTTGATTGAGCCTGTTCATGGACGGTAGTGGAAATGCATGCTACCGTCCACGCCCTCTAGCCCCGGGTTGAGCAGATCATGCTACAAGTACAAATCAATTTAGAAACATCCGCAGATCTATTCATACGGCGGTGCACATGGAATCTTCAGTGAATTCCATGAAAAGCGGCGTATGGTCCCCAAGTAAAATTATAAGCTGCACCATTTTCAGTAACTATTTCTATGCAGAAATTTACAGTTTTTTATGGTGGCTGATTTCTGTCATTTAGTGTTGGCGTGTCGGCGGGGCAAAAACACGAAAACAAGACACATTTTACGCGTAAACACGACGGTTAGAGGGCGCCGACACGACAAATTTATCTGTCGAGTTTTCGTGTTGGTGGGTATGAATTTGTCGTGTTGGCGCCCTTTATTTGTCGTGATTTCGTGTTTTCGAAAGCACGATAAATACTTTATCTGTCGAGTTTTCGTATTTTCTCCCCGCCAACACGACAAATACACTACTTGTCGAGTTTTCGTGTTTTCGCCCCGCCGACACGAAAACCTGAAAACTCGAAAATTTAGGTATTTGTCGAGTTTTCGTGTTTTCATGTTGTCGTGTATTTGCCCCGCCGACACGACAACACGAAAACAAGACAAATACTTATCAGACATCTCTTATAAAACGCAGAGTTATTCTGAAACAAGTGGCAAAGGGTTTTAGAAGCGTTATTCTTTATTTTCGAACGAATGTATTCATATTCACTAAAACTGCATTAGGAGATCTGAGATTATAAAACAATACAATAATATGTCGGATGTCAGTTATAGTTTTAAGAATACAAAGTATATGTATAACTGTCCCGGTTCCAGAAATATTTCATTGGGGTGCGGTGAGCGGCAATAGTTAAAAAATGAAGGCGGCATCGGCGAGCCGAGTGGGGTTAGGTACGGAAGGGGGTAACCCCTCATGTTAGGTAGGCCAGGGCGTGTCCGCCTGGAAATGTTTGAAATATATGAATAAAATGGTGGCCCCTGCAGCATTTTCTGAGTCCAATCTTTGAGGTACGGGGGTTAACCCCCTACTGACAGTGGAATCACAGGGTCTTTCCCTTGTCATTTCTGAAATACAGGTATGAAATGGTGGTCCCTGCTGCATTTTTGCCCAATATTTGAGTTACGTGATGGGGTCATGCCCTCCTATTTAGGGAGTCAGATGGTATTCTCACGGACAGTTTTGAAAAATAGGAATGCGATGGTGGCCTCAGGTGCATTTTTGGGTCTAAATTGTGAGAAATATTATTTTTATATTCGACTTTTTCGGCGAACGCCGTCTAAATTCGTTTTTGTTACCTAGCCACGTGACTTCAGTTTGCAAATCAAACTACTTGATAACGCATTATAGATAATTTATCAAAATGGAAGATTTATGCAACACTCTGTCTGATTGGAGGAGAGTGTCAATTTCTTTCACTCTGTTGATTGTGCTACGCTGAGTGAAATGTAGACAAAGCGTTTATCCTAAACGACGCTGTTCACAGTTTTAAAGCTAACTTTGGCTCAGTATATTTAGCAAGAATATATATTTATATCTCAAAATGATAAGTAAGTTTAATAAATATGATAAAAACCTGTTCAAATACCAACATATATCAAATTAAAGAAAGAGCTGAATACGGTCTGCGTATCACATGAATAAGGGTGGTGTGATAAGAGTCTTTTATGTAGAGAAGTGCTTTTTAAAAGATTTTCCTTGTTACAATTGTCGTCTGTATATGAAAAGGTTTCTTGCTTTTGTGACTTATTCAGATTGCATATTAAAATGAGTACTTGTTTGCTTTGATATATTTGTTATTAATTATTTAACTGATTTATTATATATGAATATTTTTCTTTAGTATGGTATGCAAATATTGAACTCAGTTGAAATCTGTTTTATTATATATATGCTATATAATGACTGAATCTCATTACACTGAAATGAAGGTACGCTGCATACAGTTTATCTATGTGATATGACTACGGTCAAACTTTGCTTATGAAACAGAAATAATGAAATAATTACAATTGTATGTTTTGCTTGACCTTCACTTTTTTTTATATGTGTGACGTCATTGTCCAAAGATTCATGAATAGCGAATATGCATTTGTTAAAGCGGGATCAGTTGGCCTATTTTAGAAATAAATAAAAATAATAAATAAAAAATCCTTTAATTGATTTTTTCTCATGTATTCTAATCAAACTTGATTTGTAGCATCTTTATTAGGCCCGCAGCCAACTTTGTTCAGCTGGGACATTTGACCCCTTTTAGGGGCTGCTAGAGCTAAAACTAGAAATGCCTTTATACAGCGTCTCATGAACAGCTTGGTGGATCTTTGTCATACTTGGTCTGGAGCATCATTATAAGGTCCTCTTCCAAATTTATTTATATAGGAACTTGGGTCCTATTAGGGACCACTATAGCTAAAAGTAGATATGCCTTTCTTCGCATTAACCAATAAAATGTAATGGATTTTTATCAAACTCGATGTGTAACAATATCGTAAGGTCTCCTGCTATTTTGTTACAAATGGGAATAGGGACCAATTTAGCTAAATATATAAACACGTTTAATGACCTCTTCTCATGAACCGCTTCATGAATCTTCATCAAACTACTGCTGTAATTATTCGTCTAAGGATAAACGAAACAAAATTGCAACCCTACGAAACCTTTGCGAAAAATTAAAAGAGAACCATTTAAATTGATAAAGTGCGGTGTTTAGTTTTGCAATTTGAAAAATGTTAGATGAAAGATGAATGTTAGATGAAAAATTCATAAACTTCTTTCCTTACTACAATTCGCCGACCATCATTTTTAAAGATATTTCTTGTTTCGATATCTTTTTATGTAACAAAATGGTATTGGGTCGAAATAAACATAGAACATAGGTCTATTTTTATTCTTCAACTTGTATTTTCTAGCATGCAGTTATGTTATGTTCAGTTCAATAGTTTTTGTACGCTTGTCTAATGGAAGATAAGATATTTGTCGTGTCTTCGAGTTTTCGTGTTTTCGTGCCAACGAAAATCATTCTGATAGATAATAACATAGTTTAGAGATAGACCCTAAAATTTTCAATGATAGAAATACATAAAATAAAGTTTAGAAACTCATTTTCAAGTCCTTGATATAATCAAAATTTTTTTACAAATGTGTAAATTTTGATAGTTTTGTTAATATAATATGATAACAGCTGTTTTAATATCTAATTTAAAGTGATCCGCAAAGAATGACAACTCTTGTCTTAGGCCAGTACTTATAGTAGAGATATCTATTAGTTATCTTCCCTCGCAATAAAACAATTGAGTGGAAAACGAAAACGGTTTAAGACACAATATCATACCTCTTTTGCACAACAAAAACATTTTTGATTTATTCATGTGTTTGATTTATTTAATCACCCCTTTTTATACGCCCGTTTGAAAAACGGGACGTATTATGGGACCGCCCATGGCGGGCGGGCGGATGGGCGGCAGCCACAGACTTTGTCCGGAGCATATCTTCTTCATGCATGGAGGGATTTTGATGAAACTTGGCACAGTTGTTCACCATCATGAGACGGAGTGTCATGCGCATAAACCAGGTCCCTAAGTCTAAGGTCAAGGTCACACTTAGAGGTCAAAGGTCAAATTCAAGAATGACTTTGTCCGGAGCATATATTTTTCATGCATGGAGGGATTTTGATGAAACCTGGCACAATTTTTCACCATCATAAGCCAGAGTGTCATGCGCAAGAACCAGGTCCCTAGGTCTAAGGTCAAGGTCACACTTAGCGATCTAAGGTCAAATTCAAGAATGACTTTACCGGAGCATATCTTCTTTAAGCATGAAGGGAATATCATGTAACTTGGCACAATTGTTCACCATCATGAGACGGAGTGTCATACGCAAGAACCAGGTCCTTAGGTCTAAGGTCAAGGTCACACTTAGAGGTCAAAAGATACAAGAATGAAAACTTTGTCCGGAGCATTTCTTCTTCATGCATGGAGGGATTTTTATGTAACTTGGCACAATTGTACATCATCATGAGACGAAGTGTCATGCGCAGGTCCCTTCTTTAGAATTACTTACCTTTGTTTTACTATAAATAAATAGCTTATATTGTAACTTTTTCATTACTAGTCGTAGGGAAAAATTGAGACCACTTTTCTGTAGTACAACATGCATGTTACATCCAATTTTGAGGAGTATTTTGACCTATCTCTACATGGTAAGGATTTTTGTGTGGACTTACAACTTTTTTTTTGATTTTGTTTTTTAAGATTAACTTCCCTTAGTTGTTACTATAAATAACTTATATTGTAACATTTTTATAATTGACCGTAGGGACAAACCAAGACCTTTTTTATGTGGTACAACAAAGATGTTACTTTCAAATTTTAGGTGTATTTTAAGGTATCTCTACCTGGTAAGGAGTTTTTATGTGGATTTAGAAAAACAAAAGAATTACAATAATTACTAAACAACCGCAAAATTAAAATTCCATTTGAAAATAAAGGTGCTAGTGTAAAGAATTTTGCTGTGACGGGCGTATATTGTGACATTCTGGCTCTCTTGTTCAGTATATTTTAAACACAGCTTATCTATTATGTAGCTAAAAAGTCTTTTACTCTGTAGAAATAAAGTCTGATCTCAACATAAGTTTATTAACTCAATAAAATGTTTAGAAAGTAAACATTTTGCCTTTGCCACCTTATATGTCACTGTCAGTTTTTAAGTAGATCCATGTATTTCCCTATTTACGACATAAATTGTGTATAATTATCATAACGGAAACACAATATAATAAAGTTATTTTGTGATGGGTCTTTTACCTTCAGCCTACTGGCGGCAAGTGATTTTGCCTTTGCGACCAGTTCTGTTCGTTCTTCTGTCAGTAAGCTTTCAGTGCACATCCCTTTGAGTAATAAGTGGTACTGTCCAAATTGAATGATAGACCAGTCCATTTCAGAAATTTAGCAGGGTAAACGTTTTATTTTGTATTTCTGGTTTTGTATTATTTTTGTATGCATATGCACACGAACACAGTAATAGCATAACCATCTGAGGACACTACGATCTATGGAAGTTATTTCTTCTTATGGTTTTGTAATATTAATTCATTTGTTTGTTTTTTCAGCTTGTTCTGGACAGATCGTTGGCGAGAGTAACCCCCAAGGCGGATCGCTGGGTCTTACTAGTATGTTAGATAAGTGTGTTATTACATATCTTACTACAAATAGTAACAAAACTGCATAGGAGAGAATCATGCCACCCATGTCAAATAACAGGAAGGGGGCATTATAACCGGAAGCAAGCATTATGTATGATATATACATGGAAGAGATGTAACCTTGAGCGCTAATTGCCTTGGCAAGGTGTTAATAGCCCGAGATTTACCTATTTATTACGTGTTTACCTATTATACGGTATGAAAAACTTTTAAAAGTTCAGTGTGCAATTTAAACGTGATCACGTTTATAAGCAAGTAGATTAGAGTTATAGTTATGCCCCCGATAGGAGGCATATAGTTTTTGAACCGTCTGTCGGTCTGTCAGTCTGTCTGTCCGCAATTTTCGTGTCCGGTCCATATCTTTGTCATCGATGGATGGATTTTCAAATAACTTGGCATGAATGTGTACCACAGTAAGACGACGTGTCGCGCGCAAGACTCAGGTCCGTAGCTCAAAGGTCAAGGTCACACTTAGACGTTAAAGGATAGTGCATTGATGGGCGTGTCCGGTCCATATCTTTGTCATCGATGGATATATTTTCAAATCACTTGGCATGAATGTGTACCACAGTAAGACGACGTGTCGCGCGCAAGACCCAGGTCCGTAGCTCAAAGGTCAAGGTCACATTTAGACGTTAAAGGATAGTGCATTGATGGGCGTGTCCGGTCCATATCTTTGTCATCGATGGATATATTTTCAAATCACTTGGCATGAATGTGTACCACAGTAAGACGACGTGTCGCGCGCAAGACCCAGGTCCGTAGCTCAAAGGTCAAGGTCACACTTAGACGTTAAAGGATAGTGCATTGATGGGCGAGTCCGGTCTAAATCTTTGTCATCCATGGATGGATTTTCAAATAACTTGGCATGAATGTGTACGACAGTAAGACGACGTGTCGCGCGCAAGGCCCAGGTCCGTAGCTCAAAGGTCAAGGTCACACTTAGACGTTAAAGGTCATTTTTCATGATAGTGCATTGATGGGCGTGTCCGGTCCATATCTTTGTCATCCATGCATGGATTTTAAAATAACTACGCATGAATGTGTGGCATAGTAAGACGATGTGTCGCGCGCAAGACCCAGCTCCGTAGGTCAAAGGTCCTAAACTCTAACATCGGCCATAACTATTCAATCAAAGTGCCATCGGGGGCATGTGTCATCCTATGGAGACAGCTCTTGTTTTCATTTTGCTTTTTTTAACTTTGTTGGTTACAGTAAAGCTTGGGCCTGAATATATGAAAATAAGTTTTATTGATGAAAACTACATGACGTTACGCTTCACAAGTTAAAATTAAAATTGAAATATTCATTGTTTTGCCTGTATGAAACGTCAAAATGAAATTTCTGTTTATGGACGTTAATTTCCAACGCTAACATCAGGGCCGTTATCAATAATGACCCCGGGGCCAATTATGTTAATGTCATAATGCATGGAGCCATACGATAATAGGAGAGTTTTCAACACAGAATTGTTATAGTTATAGGTACTCCTGAAATAAAACCGGTATTTTTGGCCAGGTCATGAATGACGTCATTTGTTAAGGATGTACGAGGGGTGTTCAATAAATAGACGGAAAAGTATACAGATTCATTATTTCTAGTCTCATTTAGCTAAAATTTAAAAATATGACGGATATGAACCTAATAAATGTAAATATCTAAATTACAAATTTGAGAACATGCACAACATCTTTTGTCGTCTCCTTGGCAACGTCACTACTTCCAAAGCGGCCGAACGTCATTATGACACTGTCATTACATACAATTAGTCAATACAGCTCAAGATTACCACTGGTTCAATGTTTATCGCCATTAAAGACATTTTCATACCTTCCTACAATTAAACATATACTGTTCATATGATATTACTGTCGTATTGCAAAATTTGGACACTGAACTGTGATGCCGTATCAAGGAGGTCTTTAATTCATATAAGGTGACAGAACCTTATTTTTATCATGTCTGTACCACGAGTCGTCAGCAATATTCTCTTGACCACCTTTAAACGTCCCATCCCATTAATAACTTGTTGTTTTCTTTAGGGCATTGTCCTTTAAACCTATTGCAGCAGAGAATTTTGTCCCTTTCCTTAATTTTCGATTCAATCTCATGTCTCTGTTCATCACTGATTTTCAAGCAATGACCAACACAATATGCCTGCCAAACATTTCAATGATGTCACATTTATAATTTGACGTTAATGGCGTAATGCTTACACTTCATTTCAATATTTACCCAATTTAAGAAAAGGTAGCTTGGAACATAGATAGATAAGTGACAAGTAAGTATTTATATGCAAAATAGAAAAAGGAGTAAATTGGGTCAGATGAAGTCACATGACGTTGCCATGGGGCCTAGCATTTCCTTATTATTTATCCAAAGACAATATAATTTTGACATATCAACAAAGTTTTCTCTAGTTTAAATTATATAGCAGTGTGTCATTTATTTTTGATGTTACATGAAGAATTGAGAGTACTTTTCTGGGTATTTATTGAATGTTGATATAACTATCCTCGACCTTCATACAAGTACTCATACCTTGGTACAGATATGCAGATATCATTGTAATATTCCAACCTCATTAGGACTCTGACCCGCGACCTTCGGATGAAGCGCTCTACCTCTACACCAGTTCTCTCCTGTCCCCGTGACACATTTTTCTAATGAGGACGATCAAAAACCTGCTGTTTTAACTGGATTTTAACTAATAGAGCAAATACATACCTTTCTATTTAAGAAATAAGCAAAATTATAAAATCATATTATATATCATATCACACTATATTGTACCATATTTAATGTATATAGGCCAAATTTTACATGATAAACACGTTCAGAGTCGCTTTACGTACAAAGGTAATCACCCAGGGCGCTAAATTCCTTCTACCAGTACAGACACAGGGCGAAAAGGGACAGAGCAAGAGAAAGCCCCAAGAACAAATAGAAAAAAAATCCTTTAGATACAGATATGTTTGGCTAACATAGCCTAGCTTTTTGCGAATAGGCAATCTTGTTTAATGATGTGTCTTGTGCATAGCACCGGTACACGCGAAGCCGTATTTCTCCTGGGAAGAACAGGTACTTGCCTCTTAGTTAGTTAGCCTCAAGAGTATCTCAGAAAAGTCCAGTGCCTGGACCGGGATTCGAATCCCGGACATCTAGATAGACAGTCAAACGTGTTACTACTAGACCACCAAGCCCCTAATTTTGCGGCTTGTGATCGTTTTTTGACAGAGAATCGAATGAAAACGATTGATGCAAACATAAAACTATTTTCTTTCAGATAGATATTTCCTCGTATGTGATGCGAGTTATGCGTTCGATTGTTGTGGTTTGATAAACAGGTGGCTTTATAAAGCGGAAGTTGCAGCAGCGGTTGAGTTACAGGTATGGCGACCTACTACGACCGGAAACTATCGACTTATCGGCTCGACTGCACATACTGCCACATCAGGTAAAATTCGTGATATGGACTTCAGACGGTTGAAACCGTATTTACCAACTTCTGGTTTGAAGTCGGAAATTAAATCTCATAGTTCTTAGATATACAATTTACAATATGTCGTTTATAATTTAGCAAGCCCTGTTAGCATAATAATAAATAGTATTGAATGGTATTGAAATAAAAATCAATGAGCTTTACAAACCAAAATATATTGTATAACAAATCGACAATTTTTTGTACGAAGTGTATTTTTATTTATTCTATATCCATTTTATTTATCCAGTCGCGAACGTTTATTTGCAACACGTGACCGTACAATATATTACCGTACTGGACGCATGGGCATACATAATAACCTATATTTTTTGACATTTTTGGACGGGTCAACAGTCCAATGTTAGATATACGATAAAGCCCGAAACGCGTCCGAATGTAAATCGGATGAAGTAATCACTCTATGTAGAGAGTTTGACTGTGCGTCTTGAAATCAGGAATTATATATATAAAATGGCAGAAATACAATATTCAGTGAATCATTCTTTAATTCTAACTAAAATAAAATAGATACAGAATTTAAAGATTATTTAACATTGTACTGTATAATACGAGATATATTTTAACCTTGTACCTAGCTTGGAAACCCATATTAGACTCGCCTAGCGGCTGTCCAATATGGTTTTCTCAGCTAGGTACTAGTCCAAATATATCTCCGTATTGTACAAATCAACATTAAATAGCCTAAATATCAGAAACAAATATATCATGGTAATATGTGCACTAAATGATAGCCATATGTAATTATCGTTATTTATCACATATTTATCTTGTTGAAACGAAACACAAGATCAACATGTTACTCAAAAATTAAAGATAAAAACACAACATATAGATTTACATGCCGAAAGAGGTAGTTCACAATAAAGCATATAGACTTAAAATGCAAATAACATAAATGATGATTGATATACATAAGCAGAATGAGAAAAACATAGTTTATTACGCGGTTTGACAGTGTTGCATTTTCCATTACTGCTCAAGAACAGGCTCAATCAAACCGAGTCTGCAATTTTCACTGTTTGCCTTGTTCTCAGTGCTTCCGAGGGATCTAATTTTCATATTTTATTCGTCAGCCAAATTCTATCAAATTGACCACTGACAATACATTTCAATTTATCCCTAATGGATGACAGTGTCGTTATTGATAATTCTTAATCTTGTAACAAATGTATAATTTCATTACAGTTCAATTTATTTTATCCCTCGCCAGCAAGTCCTTTACATTTAAAATTTAAAAAAATCTTCTGAATTTTGAGTTTCACACTTTATGTCTCCTTGTTTCTTCCTTTTTTGTATTTATTGTTCCTCTTTGTTATTTCACTTGCTGTCTCTTGCAGGAAAGATGAATTCTAATTTTAAGGGGTTTACAGCAGGACCTCATATCCTTGGATTATAAAACTTGGATGTTCAGCTTTTGACTTTACATTACAGCAAATGAAGATGTGGATTTTACTGTTACAACTCAATACCTTGTGAAGCCAGATGATTGCATAGGGTGGTAAGTAGATTCGTTCCTTTGATGACGCCGTGGGATTGTCCAAACTGGTAAATCGGTTCGTTCCTTCGGCTTATACCTGACGAGGCACGGAGATTCCTTCAGTTTATACCTATTGACACCGGGAGATTGTAAAAGGGGCATAAGTTTATATATCAGATATATGCTTCCTTTTAAGTTTATAACATATTATATGAGCAGCACTATGAAAAAACCGACATAGTGCATTTGCGACCAGCATGGATTCAGACCAGCATGCGCATCCGCGCAGACTGGTCAGGATCCATGCAGTTCACTTTCAAAGCATATTGCTATTAGAGAAACCGTTAGCGAACAGCATGGATCCTGACCAGACTGCGCGGATGTGCAGGCTGGTCTGGATCCATGCTGGTCGCAAATGCACTGTTGGTTTTCCCATGGTGCGGCTCATATCGTTTTACTTTATCATTGAAAATTTCAGGTTAGTTAGAAACAGTACCTTATATTCGAATACCGTTGAAAATGCATTTAATGCAGTTACTTAAATCGGGAAATATTAAGAAACTATGGAACCTATCAACATACGTACAGGGGAATATACAAACGCTGTACCATAAACCCTTAAAATATCACTTGTATTTTACACGTTTATTGATTAGGTTTGAGTTTATAAATTTTGTTTAAAGGTATATTAGATCCAAATTGCAAACTTTAAAACATGAACAATTGCTTCATACAGTTTATATAAACATAAAATCAACAAACTTATGTGTATTATCAGTATAGTAGCTGCAACTTGACCGCGATTATTTCATTGTAGAAATAAGGGGGTGCTTAGGGTAGCCGTATATATTTATATGGAATTAGTTTGTATACAGTGCAATATCAAAGTATGTATACTTACATTTGATCAGTTAAAACTTTCCAATACACTAATTCTTATTTACACAAATTTATATTTCCATTTTCTCGTGCAGCTCGTGTTTATTTAATGCAAAGAGATGAAGCGTTTGCCGTACACTCCTTTTCACTAATAGGTTGTGCCTCATTATGTATTATAATACAAAGGTCAACCATCGGGGTCAAGTTGCGTCTACTATACTATGCATTTAATAGGTCTGAGTACACACTGTATACATTTATAAATAAACAATGCATAACTGTGTACTTCTATACCACTAAAACACTAGCTGTTTTTAACAATTAGCTGTTACTGCATGACATTTAATTTTGAATTTAGTTCTAGATGCAAACTTAAAAAATATATTTAGTGAAGTTAATTACATCCATTGAGGATTTTATACATTTGACGTAAATATCTAAAGATAAAATATTTTAGTGAAAAATTGCCATTGGATACCTTTAACATTCATTTGGCAATGGCAACAGGGGATATATATACATAATTCTGCTATCCATGTAGATCTTAAAGCGTAAAAGATACACTTTTATTGAACTTGAAACAGTTAACACAACCGGCCAACAAGTCCGTTTTCCTTCATGAGCACAGAGCATTCATTTCAGGTATGCTGCTGGGCCTGAAGTAGTTGGCAATAGAAATACTGGAACTATAGTTCCTGGCAAGCATCAAGCTGCAGGCTCCGTCAATACTGCTACGGATGTAGACTGGTCTGGTGCGTCTACTGCATCCAGGGAATGGGGAATAGGGGCACACGTTGTAAGATGTAAGTTAAACGAAAAACATATTGACTGGGATATATATTACATAGAATAAAAGGCATAATATATATATAAAACATATAAATGAAAAAAATAATAGAGATGAAAAAAGACCTGTGAAATGCGAATGTAATGTATAAGGGAAAATATGTATGTGATTATCAGAGCGTCTGATTTGGTAAATAACAAGCAAACTTTTTATTGACAATGTGTTTTCAGATTAAGCCGTATTAAAATTTAAAAAGATGGCGAATTATTTGAGAACAAAATAGTTCACCCCCTTTGGACATAAGACTTCATTTTATTAGATGCGAGACTGAACACTTTTTGTAATAAACCGTTTGGCCATTTTCATTGTAAGTCACAAATTTGTGAAAGAGACTAAAATAAATGGAAAGTTGGAGAGGGTGTCATAAAATAAAGAGAAAATATTGTAGTGAGTTTTATTTATTATTCTTTATAGAGATTGCATAAAATGTAGAAAAGCAGGATGTTTCGAGTTGTAAAGATCTGTAACAATGCAGAGAGAAGAAAGTAGAAATTTGTAATAATGAACACTACATGTTTTCTGTATATTGAAAATCTTACAAGTGATATGTGTATAAAGAATTACCACAAAAATGATGAATTGGTGTAATTTAGTTTGCAGCAAGTTAAAATTGTTTATCATTCTCTACTGCATTGCCGATTTTATCGATGCCAACACCAAAGTATTTCGTTCACATTGACATACCTTATGTATCTAAATCTAATCGAATATAATATTATATAAGAAACAATGCTTTATAAAAAGATATGTTATGGACATAAGTTAAATTACAAACTATAACCCATATCTGCTTAGACAATCTTACAATTGTAGATACTTTACAAAATTATTTCGTTATTCTATTTATTCGGAAGGTATCTAAATTTTGCTATATATAATATCCCATACATTTGAATATCCCATACATTTGATTTCGAGCCCCATATGATTCTGGGACGATCTGTGTATGAAAAGAATTTGAACCACTGCCTTACCCTTGCATGATCGTAAGAGGCGACTAATAGGGTCTTAACACTTGGTTTTGCAGTAACTCTGTGATTCCAGCAGGTATGCAAATTTTGATTCCATACCTCATATTTTTACTGTGTTGGTGTGCCGTAAAACCCAAATAAATAAATAAATAAATAAATGAATTTGATTTCAAAAGTTGTTTATTTAAATAACAAATAATAAATAATAAAATCATTTTAGAGTATTATGAATTATTTACGCTGATTGTCTCTTTTACAATGATATAAACCCGTATAATTGCATAAAATTTAACATTTATCATTCAGCCACGAATCCAACATTCTCCGGGCCAGCTGTCGGAACTATATTAAATACGGCCGCAGTAAATGATCCCGTTGAAACAGTAACATTTATTGACGTCGATAATGCGGACGAGCTTGTATTGACGATGACAGACACGTATTTTTATCTATCTGACAACGGCGATGGAACGGGTAAGGATCTATAATATTTGAAATTAAGTAATTAAACTTGAATTATCATCACGGTAAATTATTTTTTTGTTTATCAATATAGCACCATAAGTTGAATTAAAAGCACATAAATATTCATTATTAGGCCAAATTAGGAGTAAATATAGTAAATGATTTTGAGTTCCAATACGATCTGCATTAAAGGGGAACATTCAACGTTTGACAATGTATATAACAAAAAAAAAAAAGAAATTTAATTTATACTATAAACTTGCAAAAATTTGAAAGTGGGTCAACAAACAAAAAACATGTCAATTTAAATATTATCAATTAATAAAATGGCAGCCATTTTGGGCACTGTGACGTCATCGTCCTTTCCTTATATAGGCATACCACATATTGTAGTTGTGGCAAAATTATATTAAATACAATAAATTATGGAGGTTAAATGTAAGATATACACTTTTACACACATGTTAAGGTTCATACTATATCATGACCCATAAAATATATTTGTCTTAATTGTTTTTCACTAATTTTCCATATATGGTTTTGCCGATATAAGAAAAGTATGATAATGTCACAGTGCTCAAAATGGCTACCGTTTGAATACATAGATAATATTCAGAAAGCTACATCATTTTCTTTGTAGTCCAATTTTGAGTGTTAATATTTCACCTAGTTCTTTCTAATTCTGTCTAGCAGAAATATTGACAAATGACAAAATAAACATATAGCAAGCAGCCCTGTAATTAAATCTTCGATGAGATATGATTGGATGATATATTTTATCGCAAACGGCTGTTAATATGAGATTATACTTATTTTCGATCTTAAACGAATGATTACAGAGCCAAACAGTAGTAAACAACATTCCAAGACTAATGTGCGGAGGCATAACACATTTTCATCTCTACTTGCTAATTAGCTCGCGTTGATTCAGCAGTGACATATTTAAAGTACATGAATGACATAAAGTATGATGTCATAATTTCAATACATCATACATAAGGCATGAACTCAACTGGCCGTATTTGTTTCGCTTGCGTTCGTGTTTTTACATGCGCGATACGTTTTACGCGTAGAACTACGTTCATAAATGTTGCAATATACCCAAAATTGTCACACTTTTATGTAGGATAACTTTTCAGTCTTCTGATACATCTACATCAAACTAAAATAGACTACCTTCGTATTTGTTCATCGATAATATCAGTCAAGTAGACTTTGCAATGATTCTTTTAAAGGCCAAGGCGTTTTTTTCTCATTTATTCTGCATATTCATTTTCGTAGTTTAATCAAATAAATGAGAACTCGGTAAAAAGTAAGTAAGACTGTGAGTTTTGTAAAACTTTCAACTCCACAGTGTTGTGGCGCCATGTTCTTGTTCACTCCAAAAATAGATTCAGGCAAAATTTGCTACACTCGTGTTTTGTACTCTGTGTTTGTTTCGCTATTACACAAATTTAGTGTTTACAAAATAAATAGGCTCACTGGTGTCAATTTATGAAATATGGTCAGTAGTTTGGATGCATGATACTTAAATAAAGAGTGCGTACAACTTAGCATCCGAACTCCTATACATACTTTTTTTGCTGATATAATCATTGGAACAAATCTAATATTTCGATTCTAACCATGCAAAGTCTTCGCATATTACAGCACAACATTTTAGCTTTATGCGTCTTTCGGCGTGCCGTATACTATTTTAAACACATCCACACATCTGGAATGGTGTGACATTACGGAATTTGCCGATATTAAGTACTTTTTTTAGTATAAAGTAGTGATAACTGTGAAAATGTTATTTTCAATAACTTCTAAAGTTTGACATAACAGAAATCAGAAGTAAATACTTTATTTATGAAGTGTGCAGTTTTTAGAGTATATTATACGTCACTTATGCTGACACTCAAACAAACATTGAAGTATACATCAGTTCATTGTGACATTTAAACTATGTAAACACTGGAGTTTCGAGTGAGCATGGAGTGTAAGTTGTTATCTGTAATGGAAGTTGGCATTTATAATGCCTGCATTAACTATACAGTGCACGGCCAAACAGATGACTCTAATATTGAATGGCAACTTGTCACTACGGTAGACAGCAAACATTTCCCAGGGTGAAAAATTGCTTTCAAAGTTTCTAATAAATAGATAAATAATCTATCAGTTAAGAGCTATTTGTCTCGAAAAAAGTGTTTAATAAAATCACCATTTAGCACTAGAAAAATGAGTACATAAACGTCAAGAAATAGAAGCAGAGTAGAGTACCTCATGTTATTATCGTATGGTGAAATGGAACAAGTAAATTTTATCGAAAATTCATGTATACTTATGTTACTTGCTAAACGTTTATATAGCAATTTCTGCAGATCGTGTTAGAATTAAACATCCCAACTCCTGTCCATTTCTTATTAACTAATGAAATAAAGAACCATATTTATTATTCGTTAATCTAATCCGAACACACATAAAACCAACTAGCGACTCAATATGCAGAACCGCCCAGAAAAATGAAACACAATTGCATGATTGCTAATTATAAAACAATTGATACGTATTTATTTTTATGTAAATGTCCGCGTGTAGTTGTTCCGTTTGTATTAGAGAAGAATACATTTTTAGTAACATTAATTTTGTTCATGTTATTATATGTGTTTAAGCATCAATTTTTGTGAAGACTTCGCTGACTGGTCAGGATGGGACTAGAACTTTGAGTATTACCGCTACAGATCTCTGTGAGCAAACTGTGACGGGTACCGTTGTGATTACTATTACAAATATAGTAAGTAGAAAAAGTATTTAATAAACAGACTTAACAATTTATCAGTTTGCCATTTATCATTCTAAGGGTTATTCACTGAAACTTTACTGACTAAAAAGCAAACAGTATAGACCATGATCAACCCGCACAGATGTGAAGCGTTGGTCGCAGGGGCAGAATAACTTGCTGCCAGCAGCCTAATGGATAACAAGGAACTTTATGGATCCCGGTCATAGAATCTTTGTATTGATGTGTGTGTTATAAACGACGGTGTCTACTTGTAGCAGTGAGCACAATGCCCAACATTATAGTGCTGCCTCACTGGCATATCACGCCGTACACACGTGACATGATACCTCACCCAGTCACATAACACTAACACCGGGCTGACCAGTCCTAGCACTACTCTCTTAATGCTGGGCGCCAAGCGAGGAAGCTACTAGTACCATTTTTATGTCTTTGGTATGACGCGGCCGAGGATCGAACCCACGTATTGATACCACACAATTAATTTATTCAAATATATAGCAAGATATCAAAGATCGCCCCGAAACTTTCATAGTCATAATATATCTAACTTTAAGTTAGAATAGTTAAGAAGCTAATGATAATTATCAAGTTATCAGTCACGCAACTTATAGTTAAAACAATATCTTCTGAAGTGAGTAGCGAAATGATTGTGGTTTTACAGAATAAAACGAGTGGACTTCGAAGGAAAGAGAATGGTCGTGTATTTACCCACCTCCCGCATTACAAACGAGCAATATTAAAACGCATTTGACCAGAATATCCGTCTCTCTGTTCAGAGCCAGTTAAACAGTTAAAGGAGAGTTAATCTGGCACAATAATATATTGCAACGATAAAAAGTGCACAGTGAAAAAATAATTTTTTAATGATTAGAGAATGATTCTCTTTTTGTGCTTTGCATTTCGGACTTGTAATATTTACGATGATAGTTGAATATCCTACTTTATGTGGGATGAACCACCTTTAGTGATAGAAATATGGTGCTAAAGATTTATTGACTTCAACTAGATATTCATATTCAAGGACTGTTGTTCATAAAGCTTCCGGTCCATATACATGTTCATTACATACTCGTTTCTATTCCCCGTTAAGTTACACTGGTACCGGAAACGTCAAATTTTTCCATACACTGACGCCTGAATTTCATATCGGGTGCATGACCTAATTCAGTATGTGTTGTTGCACTATTTGTTTCTTTTTAGGTCAGTATTGTCAGTCCTATTCAGGCTATTGAACATATTTATGATATTTACATAATATTTAGACGTGTAGATGCGTATGTAATAAAAAGATTATTATCTTTGCATCGGGAAATATGCACTCATTCTTCAGCGGAATAATATTGCGTTCCTAAAGTCGCGCAATATTTCCGCTGAAGAACCCGTGCATATTTCCCGATACAAAGCTAATAACCTATAAATAACATTCATGTGAAATACAAAGCTAAATCCGAGCTCAATTCCGTTTTTTTAATAAACAAACCTTTGAACTGCTATTGTTAAGATAAAACCTTTGTGATATACAGTGGTTGTGACAGTATAATCATCATTAGACTGTCTAGTGAAAAAATATCATCGTGTCTTCTTTATTTCAACAGCCGCCACAACTCAGCGGTCTTTCAAGTTCTACCTCTATACCCGAATGCATCACTTCGGAAGTTATCCTTTCAACATTCACATGTAGCGACACTTCTGGAATTGCTGACGTGTCAATATCAGTTTCTCCTGCAAACAACTCATCATTTTTCTTCACAAACCTTACTGGCGCAGCTACCGATGGTTAGTTATTTGTTTTTGCGTTTGTAAATCAAAGAAAAAACTATTTTCCCCTTAGTTTAAGCTTATGTATCCTTCTGTTAGCCCATTATTCATTTATGTAACGACGAACAGTTAAAAAATGAATGTTCCTGGATCTTGCACCAATAGTTTAGTATTCTCTGTAAGTAACTAGCAATTTCTTTACATGAATCAGAAACATTAAAAGTCACGTCTACGGATTCGTCAACCGGTTAATGTAAAAAGTCGTTTAAAGCGTTTGACTAGGCCCAAAATGGCGCTAGAGATATATTTTCCAATGTATATCGGAATGGACCAAACTATAAAAAAGCGCCACAGAATAATCAGTGGTGGTAATAGAGACCACAATGATTATGCTCCGGGTATTGAAAACTTTGAAAATCTCCCTGTGAGTGAAAAATGTCCAACATGTATTCTGAAATGCACTATATTGAGAAAAAAAGTTGACCAATGCCTTATATTAGAAAACAAAGTATTTTACATTTATGAACAAGTGAATGTACAAGAAGATCGTTTGACACTGTAAGAATAAGAGTCTATTGATTTGGACGTACGCAGAAGGAGAAACAATCTAATATTCGGGGATACAAGAATCTAAAGTTGAACATTGTGAAATAACTATTTGCAAATTCCTCAAGAAGGTTTTAATTCTTGCCCACCCATCCCTAGAGCGCATAGACTGGGCAGATTTGAAAGAGGCTCTAGGCCTTTTTTGCTTACTTTCTAGCCTTAAGGGATACAAAATATGTTACTTCAAAAGCCAATAGACTGAGGGGTACAAATTACAATACCAATTGTGACTACCCCCCAGAAATTGTACAAGCTAGGAAAGTCTTATGGCCTAAATACAAGAAACTTAGAGCAGACTATCCTGAAAGTAACGTGAGCATCTATTTTTCCTGCCAAAATCATTTTTGATGGCAAAACTGTAGCCGATATGCTCCCCAAATGGAACCTCATAATGCAAGGCAATCGCGTTGATATTTGGAAAACAGTGATTACTATTATCCCTCCCATGCAATCTCGCAATTATAGATTCACAATCAATGAACAACCGGCCATTAAGCAACCGCCATGTACCTCGGCGACTACAGTCGCAATCTGCTCGTCATCGTTGACCGCGTAATCACGCTCCAGTTCGCAAGGAACGCACGAATAAGAAGGACGCTGAACCTGAACCCGTCATTAACAGGTCCTGGGATATACCACCTGCTGCGACGAAGACTGGCGATCAAACGCACTAGGATAGCAGTAGGGTTGATTGTGGCATGAACACTCAGACAAATTATATTAAATCTGGGTGTCTCAATGTTAATGGAGTTAAAAAGCGTCTCAATTACCCTGATTCTTGTAAATTTATACATACGTATGACATATTTTGTTTCAGAGACACATCTCGACAAAACTGATATTGTTGATATAAATGATTATGTATTTTTCTCAAAACATACAAGTCAAATGTATAAGTGCAAATATTGAGGTATTGTGATCATTGACGTTAACAATTAGCACCCTTTGTTACAATACTTGAGAGTATTTCCGAATACATTTCATGGATATCTATAGACCGGGTTTTATATTAAAACAAATGAAAATATTATTCTCGGATCCATTTATCTTCCGCCAGAAAACTCGCGTTTCTTTATCGATGATGATTTAACTGATTTCGAAAATGAAATAACGCAAATGGGCAGCGATTATGAACTTAAAATGAAATTAAAAGTTTTTGTCCCGACGGATCCTTTTTTAAATTAACTGTTCGACATAGATAAAGACACGCAGACTGATCTAAATAAATATACATTGCTCGAAAATCTATCAGTACCGTAAGAAAGATTGATAATAAAACAAGCACTCATGGGTTCCGTTTAATTGAAATGTGCAGAAATAATAATCTTTTTATCTTAAACGGAAGGATGTTCAATGATAAAAATATAGGTAATTTCACATTCAGAGGACGCTCCGTTATAGATTATTTTATCGCTACAGCCGAATGTTTTAAATACATAAAACATTTTGAAGATATTAAGACAGGCGCACTATTTTCGGATTGCCACACTGCGCTTGAATGGGAATAAAATATAGAGGGTAACTCAATCCCGGAACAAAACCTAACTGAACACGTTAAACACAATAAAGCGCCATGGAATGGTAATCTACAGAAGGAATTTATCGAAAATACCAATCCTGAAAATTAAGAAATACTACAAAATTACAGAATTATTCTCATTCTCACGAGGTGTCGAAAACATAACGACAGAGCTCCAGCAGAGATTTCAAAACGCGGCGAATGAAACCTTTCCAGTTAAATCAATTTCATACGATCACAAGGAATAATAATAATAATAATAATAATAATAATAATAATAGAATAATAACAATAAATCGTGGTTCAGTCCAAAAGGCAATAGACCTAGGAATAAGTATTATGATGCCAAAAGAAGTTATCGCTTAAACCCTACTGATATTAATAAAACACGGCTGCGCGATGCTAATAAGCTTTACAAAAGAACAAAGGATTTCTATATTCAGAAAGATAAACAAAGTAAGTTGCGAACTTTGAGCGAAAAAATTTAAAGAAATATTGGAGGTTCCTTAACAGCCTAAAACCTAAAATAGCAACAAATAACCCACCGGATATTACTGAATTGTATGGCCATTTTAAGAATGTAAAATTTAAACGCGATTCTTGACCAAAATACTTTTGAGTCTGAGGAAAATATGTATCCTTTAAACTCTAATATTCAATTAAATTCCCAAATTACCGGAACAGAAATACTCAAATATACAAAGTCTTAATAACGGTAAAGCACCAAGCCCCTCCGACAATATAAGAAACGAACATATTAAGAGTACCAAGAAGAGTTAGCTGCCTATTTATGTAAAACTGGCTCGAAGATACAATTATTCCCATTTTTTAAAAAGAAAGGCCCACAAACAACCCAAACAATAACCACCCTATTACAATTAGAGCTGTTTAGGAAAAATATTCACTTCAGTTTTAAACAATAGGCTAACGAGATAACTCGAGGACAATAATATTCTAAATGAAATTCAGGCAGGTTTCAGGAATATCATATTCCTTAAACGACCTTCAAAAATGTTTACAGAAAAGTGGCAGTGTTGGAGAATAATTTTCGATGCACAAAATTTAACACTATAGCTTAACCAATGACCTTCAAAATTCCTTGAATGCTTTTAATGATTTAAGGATTATTGCACCAACTGGCATTTAAAAGTTAACTTAAAAAAAAAAAAAAAAAAAAATGTTATTTTGGAGCTTGACAAGTAGAAAATTTCAGTTGTCATTTAGGTAAAGAGAATATCGAGATAACAGATAATTACCACTATCTAGGAGTTACATTCTCTAGCTCTGGTTCCTTCCTTAAAACCAGGAAGCATGTAGTACAACAAGCAACTAAAACAATGTATCTATTCCTTACTAAGTCAAATAATTCAGATTTACCCATACACCTGATTATCAAACTATTTGACCATAACGTTTTACCAATTTTAACGTAAGGGTCAGAAATATTCGGATATAGAAAATACAATATCTTAGAGCCTAACTATGAATTCAAGTGGATAACTAAAATAAAAGATGGATCACTAAAATAAAAGAACTTTTAAATTCTGTCAGGCGGCCGGATCTTGGCAGAATCAATCACAAATTAGTTCCGTTTTATCAATAAACAGATAAAACAAACATTAATTGACTAGTATAAACAGATAAGGAATGCGCAGCTTTGTCAGTCGAACAAAGGTCTCAGTTACCAAAGTTTTAAGGAAGATTCTAAATTTGAAGAATACTTTCGAATTCTACATAACCAAAAATCACTTACACTGTCCCAATTCAGAACGGCAAATCACAAAGTCCCTACAGAAGTTGGGCGCTACGACGGTACCCATTTTCATGAAAGGAAATGCACACTGTGCCCTGCTGACCAAGTTGGTACTGAACAACACTATCTATTACACTGTATTGTTTTCCAGCAAAAAGGGAACAGTTTCTGCAAAGTTTACCGTTAAATCATACACGCGACATTACGCTTAAATCACTACTCTGATCTAATAACGTTCTTGAATAGAGAAATCTTGTTAAATTGTTGATGTTATCATGAAACATTTTAAAAGATAATCCCAATGCCTCCACTTTGAACATATGTCAATTATTCCTACGTAGCAAATTATACACTAAATAGCTTCTTCAAAAAAACACTATTTAAACATAACTCCAACACATGAATACTGCAACTGACATATGTAAATTGTCTCACCTATCAAGGAATTAATCCATATTACTGTTACTTTTTTCAGATATTCTCGGAAATATCCTTGGTATCGCATCTGCCAACATAAATTTAGTTTATGAATGACAATCCTTCGCTATTTACGCGCTAAATGATCAATTCTCCATACACAGTTTATTTATGATTCAAACTCTAAAGTACTCCAAATGTACTTAAATTAACTATGTTAGTGATTGCTAAATATCAATTGTTTATTTGCCTGTATATCTCTAGAGTTCTAAGTGTATAAACGATCGAATTACTACAAAAGTGCATAATTACTACAGTACCTATTGGTCATGTTTGCTATTTATAACACTGCCTAAATTAATGAATGACATTCCTTTGAGTTGTATAACTGTCTACGCACACTTCAAATTCTGAAAAATGTCCTCACACTCTTTTGTTCAGTCAAACTTTTTACTTTCTTCGTCAATTCAATCAGTGGTTTCATCATCTATGAGTAGTTTTTGATACGGCGTCTGTATCAGGACCCCATGCCGAGCAGATGTAATGTCAAAAGTAGAAAATAATTTTGCTCCGGCTACGGCAATCTCTAGTCTTTGGGATTGGATAACTGCTTTAGTCACTTTATTAAAAGCGCGATAATCTATATATGGTCTTACGCTTCCGTCCTTCCTTAACACAAAATATAATAGGTAAGGTTAAATTTCTCGGAAGCACTGAGCACTACAAACACAGCCACGCATTTGCAAAATAGGCCCACAACAAAAGCAAGCTGTAACGGAAAAATTTACATACGGGTTTCTTCAAAAATCTAACAAGTGCATATAAATTTATGCCAAATAAAGATAGAGGGGGAGGAAGTAGTAAGGGATAGAAAGGTGATGGGGAGGAGGGTGAAGGGGAAAGTAGAGCAAGACTGAATATACAAAGGGAGTGTCATAATCCTTGATCACATAAACACTACAGCGTAAACAACAAAAGCGCAGGCATATACGTACCAAAGATAACACACAACATAATCCAACTAACTAATATAGAAAAACAGGCATGCAAGATACAAGAACTCTGTAGGGCACCGCTTTTGACACACAAGCCAACAGATACACACCTACAAGCAGGAAAAAGAACAATCGTGAACCGTCCCAGTACCTCGGCAGCCAAAATAAAGGGGGTGGGGGCACGAAAGCCAACTCGTAGTAAAGGGAGAAGGGACGCTAAAATACGTGGGAGCGCAAATGCAAGGGGAAATGAGGGGGCGCCAGGGGGAGCAATGAGAATGAAGAAGAAAAAAGAACAGAAAAAACGCTAACTACAAACAAGACAACAAACGCAACAGAAAATACAAGACAGACAGAAAACCAGTTGACAACAGGGGCACTGCCTTGGAGCGTTCAGTTACGTATAAAAAGGAAACTGGGGGAGGGGGGGGGGGGGGGGGTTAAACGTACTTAGGGCATGCCAACCTCGCACTTATCTTATTTTCAACAAGTTAAACAACACAATATGAATAAAATCCCCGCAGAAAAAAGCTCTAACATAAACGAAAACATACCTGATTAATTAAAGCCCTGCTCCGCGGCTATTCAAATTCTATTGTGTGTATGCAATCCATGATTACAATAGGTAACAGTTAACGGCCACGCGCCACACTTTAGCACGCAAAACCACAGGTATTCTATATAGAATTTATATAAAATACTCTATTTTGACAGGCGTCACTGTTCATAGTCAGGATTTTCATGCTTTTTCAGTGACAATTTAGGTTAAAAGGTAGGACTGGAGCAGGTCTTTAAGTAAAACATAAATTTAATCTAAGGTAAAATTACACCAATGTACTCAACAACTTGTCTGGAGCCAGAGTATCAAGAACCTTGCTTTTAAGGGCACGACTAAGAAAGTTGCAAGACAAAATTCAACTCCCTCCGTCCGTTGAATGTAGGATATAGGAGAAAAGCATCATGGAGTCTTGCACTTAATTAGTCATTGCACCATCAAATAGGAAAGCGTAGCAATTAACTGTACAGGGATCAGTCACTAAACATGCACTGTGCATCCCGATTTTCGCCACGTATCCTCTTTTGATAAACTTTTATCACATTTAACACAAATATTTGACTTAAATAAGGACTTTGTTTGATTTTCCGAATTTTATGAACATCATCTCCATAGCATTACGGGTGTGTAAGTCCAGTTTTTAAAGTGTTTTTAGGTTAGTATTGTATTTTTCTTACATTTTGGACGATCTGTAGTAAAATTTACTGAAAGCTTTCCGTAGCTTATGATAACGGTAACCCTGATGTACTAATTTCTTGTTGATATTTAGATTTCAATTATTAAAATCCCCTATCGTTGAGCAAGCTCTTGCAAAACGAATAAGTTGTGAAACATAGACACCCTATTATGCTGATCGAGAGACATTTCCATCGAGGTGGGGGAAGTTGACAATTTTAAAAATTAAAATCTTCCCTTTTATTATATATTTTCGTTTCTAGATTATTATTCACAAATCGTTTTTCAATGAAGGAAAAGTCTTGCATAGCGAGAAATTCCTCCGATTACTGCCTTAATCTGACTCGGGGTGCCGATTATTATAAATCTATTACTTAAGCGGAATTTCGACGGCACTCAAAGTCGAAATTATACAGGTAGCACTATAATGATTTCCGGTATTTTATTGCCACTCCGTGTGACTCCGAGTCTGTAATAAACAAAAGGTCTGTCATTTCGAGTGACGCGAGATGATTTCACGAAACTCCGAGGCAGTTTTCCCTTACCTTGATGGATTTTCATATAAATAGCTTGTTCTTTTTACTGTTTATAAATTTTGTGAATTTTGATATTCAAATGTCTCTGATGATACGAATTAGATTACATTTATGTAAAATGGATTAAGTTATTAATCATATAAAATTAAATAAACTTTCAAATGACCACCGTTAAGAAAAATGATTTATAGAATTTTGAAACTGAAAATAATTTCTTACTTTGTGAAAGTATTAAGAAATACAGTTATGTAAAAAATGAACTAGATTAAGCATAATTTATAACTGGTAAAAATTTAAATAACAACCGCTAAGTTGTTAAGTATGATACTGAAATACCTTCTTACTATTCTGATTAAATAAGAAATGAATTATGTAAAATGGTCATAATTTAAAAATTATATAAAAGTAAACAAACTTTTAAATAAATGGCGTTAGAGAATTGTGATTTGTTAAATATCATATTGAAATAGTTTCGGACAGAGTAAAATCAGAAACAGTTTTATGTAAATTGAACTAAATAAAGAGCTATATAAAACTAGAAAGACTTTGAAATAATGGCCGTTAAAAATATGGATCTTTTGTTGAAAATTAAAAGGAGAAGTGTTTGATTTTTATAATGAAAATGGTCTTTTATTTATTCATTTGGAGGGAATATAATTGCTTCCGTATCCACTCAGAAAGTCATAAAATGTCATAAGTGAACGGAAAAAGGCTGATTTATTTTAATGTGAAAAAGAGAGATACTACTATAATTATTCATAAATTACTTTGTTGTTAATTCTTTGGCGTATCACTACAAAAGTATAACTATCTTGTTACATGTAATTTGAAATCTGTCCTCGAAGGCCTAATTTATTTTTTATAGATAATTATTTATTCGTCTCGGAGTCACTATAAGGAATTCCGTCAAGTGACTCGAAAAAAAAGTGAGTAGAATGGGTTCCGCGTATGCTGATCTGTAAACCCAAAATCCAAATCCAAGACACAGCGGATTGGCCCAAGGAATCTTAGAGCTATTCTATCCTTACTTATCATCTTTTCTGAATATTGCCCTTTTTCTCCATTTTCTCCAGGATCTTGCGCTCTTCATCAGCAAATGCATTGGAATTCTTCTATAAGGCACTCTGATGGGTATTTAAACCCTCCCCCACCGTATCAATTTTATGTTTTACCAAATCAGTGCGACCAAGGTCATTTTCATCTTTAGAAAAAGCCTTTTCATGACTTCCGTCTTGAACTTTGTTTTTAAATGATACATCATGACATTTTTTCTCATACCGAATCCACCGAATAGACCAAAGTTGCCTGAAGGACTCCCTTCAGGCATAATAGTCTTCAGATAAACATAACCCTTCGACGTACCATACCTCTGATTTGATTTGTAGACACTGCTTTCGCAAAAGTTTTCATTATACGTCCCTTCTGAGTACTTATTTATTCGTCTCGGATTCACTATAAGGAATTCCGTCAAGTGACTCGGGGGAAAAAAGAAACCAATACAGGTATGTATTCCGCTAATTGCATTTCATGTCAAGTCACACCTTGGAATTCCTTTGAGTGACTTCGCATAAATCCTTGATGTCAGACTTCGTACTCGTTTTCGCAATCCTCCGAGGATCGAGTAGAAAGGGGTTTCCGCGTAAGCTGATCTGTAAATCAAAATTTAAATCCAAGACACAGTAGATCGGCCCAAGGGCTCTTAGAGCTTTTATACCCTTACTTATTATCTTTTCTGAATAATGTCCTTTTTCTCTATTTTCTCTAGGATCTTGCGCTCTTCATTAGCAAATGCAATTGGAATTTTTCTATAAGTCACTCTGATAGGTATTTAACCCCCCTCCCCACTGTATCAATTTCATGTTTTACCAAATCAGTGCGACCAATGTCATTTTCATCTTTAGAAAAAGCCTTTTCATTATTTAAGAGCAAGTCTATTGTTCTTGCTTATCAGCTGGTGATCATTTTCTGCCAGTATCATCAAAAAAACTTTTCAAATGGTAGGTAGAGCCTTTCTGTCTTGAATTTTGATTTTAAATGATACATCATGACATTTTTTCTCATACTGAATCCACCGAATATCACCAAAGTTGTCTGAAGGACTCCCTTTAGTCATAATAGTCTTCAGATAAACATAACCCTTCGACGTACCATACCTCTGTTTTGATTTGTAGACACTGCTTTCGCAAAAGGATTCATTATACGTCCTTTCTGAGTACTTATTTATTCGTCTCGGAGTCACTCTAAGGAATTCCGTCAAGTGACTCGGGAAAAAAAAGAAACCAACACAGGTGTGTATTCCGCTAATTTGATTTCATGTCGAGTCACACCTTGGATTTCTTTCAAGTGACTTCGCATAAATCCTTGGTGTCAGACTTCGTACTCGTTTTGGCCATCCTCTGAGGATCACATAGAATGGGTTTTCCGCGTGAGCTGATCTGTAAATCCAAAATTTAAATCCAAGACACAGCGGACTGGCCCAATGGCTCTTAGAGCTCTTATACCCTTACTTATCATCTTTTCTGAACAAAGCCCTTTTTCTCCATTTTCTCTAGGATCTTGCGCTCTTCATCAGCAAATGCAATTTGAATTCTTCTATAAGGCACTCTGATAGGTATTCAAACTCTCCTCCACCGTATCAATTCCATGCTTTACCAAATCAGTGCGACCAAGGTCATTTTCATCTTTAGAAATTGCCTTTTCATGACTTAAGAGCAAGTTTATTATTTTGCTTTCACAGCTGGTGATCATTTTCTGTCAGCATCATAAAAGAGACTTTTCAAATAATAGGTAGAGCCTTTCCGTCTTGAGCATTGTTTTTTAAGTGATACATCATGACAATTTTTCTCATACTGAATCCACCGAATATCACCGAAGTTGTCTGAAGGACTCTCTTCAGGCATAATAGTCTTCAGATAAACATAACCCTTCGACGTATAATACCTCTGTCTTGAATTATAGACACTGCTTTTGAAACAGTTTTCATTATACGTCTCTCCTGAGTAGTACTGCTGTTTATGTCGACAATAGTACTTACCATAACAAGAAAATACCTTTGAGTAAAGCCTGGAATCTGGTTCGATTAGTACATTCTTTGCACTGTCTTCTTCAGGTAACATCTCTACAAAAATATCCTTCACTTGCTCAATTTTACTACATAATAATAAGCAGCTGTCACCTTTCTTACCCTGTTATATTTGCTTATTTGCAAAATTGGTATTTCATTTCCATTAATATAATCTGGAAAGTAGATTCATCGGAAGCCCCAAGAACAATGCAAACAGTGAAAATTGCAGACTCAGTTTGACTAAGTCTGTTCATGAGCAGTAATGAAAAATGCAACACTGCCCAAGCCCCCATAAAACTTCAAAATTCCCTTGCATAAAGTAAGTTGCTAGGACCATTTACATACACATCTGCTTCAAGTAGGTCTTCATCATCAGTTTCAGCAACAATGATGTCTCTTATAATCCCCAGAGGCCTTAGCTTAATTTCAAATAAAGCTTTGCCATATTCTTTTAGTATATTACTACATGCATCTGATAAAGTTGAAGGTTTTCTCAGAAAAGATCTTACCTGTTTTGGAATTTTATCATATATCTTCTTGCTAAGAACTGTCTTTGAAGCACCTGTATGAACAGTAAAATATAAGTTTATATATTGTGCAGTAGATTCTATGTAGGCACTAACACTGCGCGGAAGCTTCTTTTTCCCTTTAATATTTCTTGACTTTTACCTTCATAATGGACAACAGAGCCGACCTCTAAAAGTTTAACGAATGTGCTTGCGTAGGAGTTCTCTGACTATTATCCATAGGTCTGAAATGTGCCATTTCTCTTGTGCATTTCTTCATTCAGCTGTTGGTCTTCATTTAATGTTTGGCTGGGCATTCCCATTTATCATGCTCAACAATGGTAGCATCTAGTGCCCTTTTTCCAGTAAGAGTTTTCCATGTTAATTTCGTAAATCTTTATAAGTCTCTCACACAAAGTCTCTCTCTCCTTCGTTCTCTCAAGTGAATTCTGAGTGTCGCCCTTATTTGGCTGCCCACTGATCTTCAATTTTTCTTTTCTTTAATGTTTCTTTTGACCCAAGTGTTTTTGCTGCATTGACCTGTTTTGTACTCACCTTACAAGATTATCTTCGGCATCTGACACAGCCACTCGCTTCTGTAATACATCTTACTTGTCTAGCAAATCTCTTTATGTCCCTATCGACATTTGAATTTACCATAAATGACTTTTTATAGTTTCTTGGAATGCGACAACCTGAAAAACTGCTTCATAAGTATCTGTGGGCTCCTTGACAAATTCTACCTTAAATCTAGCTGTATCATCATACAACCCATCAAGAAATCGTCGAAGTAGATCTTCACACCGTGTTGTTGGATCTCTGTCGGAATAAGCACTGTCGTACAATCTTTTAAGATCTAAAGCATATTCCTCTACTGTCTAATGTTTCTGTTGATTAGACTAAACTGTTCACCAAAAGTCTTCGCTGTACGAAATACTCTGAAACGCTTGTTAAGCTGGTTGCAATTGTCCAAATAAAAAATCACCTGCACTGCGTAGTAACCTAGACAGCAGTTCATCAACCTATCGTCGTCTGTCCACTCGAATCTGTGTGCAACCTTAGGAAATCTGTTAAACCAAACTTACTCAAATATGAAGCATCGTTAACTCCAACATTTCCAGCAACTGCACCTGCAAATTCTACGAGTAGTTATGAATATGTATCAGTCTGAGAGAGACACCTAGAGTTAAAAAAGACAATATGTTCATTTATCAGTACGTCGTACACCAAAGCCCGCCCGCTTAGCTCAGTAGGGAGAGCGTAGGTCTACGGATCGCGGGGTCGCGAGTTCGATTCCCGGGCTGGACGTATGTTCTCCGTGACGATTTGATAAAAGACATTGTGTCTGAAATCATTCGTCCTCCACCTCTGATAATTCATGTGGAGAAGTTGGCAGTTACTTGCGGACAACAGGTTTATACTAGTACAGAATCCAGGAACACTTGTCAGATTAATTGCCCGCCATTATATGGCTGACATACTGTTGAAAACGGCGTTAAACCCAAAACAAACAAACAAACGTCGTGCATCAGGTTATTTATACAGAAACATCGTGTTAACATTGCTAGTTGAAAATAAGCTGCTAATAACATTTCAAGTATCATTAAATCGGATAAGCCTTAAGGCCGGTTTCGAACCGTAACATACTATTTATTATTCTTGCTTTGTCCACCAACAGCGACGGTCACCTTGGCTACACTCTATATCATTAAATTATTCCATTTATCTTGCAACATTATCGACTCTCTCTGAAGTAAATTTTATTTATGACATAAAAATCGATAGAGTGGATTTACCGGAAGTACTGAGCACAGCAAACGCAGCCGCATCATACATCACAAAGTCGTCTCGCCGAGCAGAAAATGTAGTGGAAAGATATAGCAGACTGTTTTGCGCATTATTTTGCGCTGGCAGGATCATTCCAAATCGATGTTTTCATTTTTGTGCCCCTCCCGCCGATATTCTATTTTTTGAGTGTGTGTGGATCGGGAAGGCGAGTGACTTCGATTTGCACCTGTACACTTTTCAAGCCGTGCGTCCGAATGTGTGTTTTGGGGCTTTAAGTGGAATTTAACCCGTTCTCTCCCCACAACCCCACGCGCCCCCTAAAAATCTCAGTCCTTTTTATTTTTTTCTTGCTTTTCTTTTTTATTTTTTTTTGTAGTATCTAACCCCCCCCCCCCCCCCCCCGATGACTCATTCTTCCAACCCAAGGTAATAAAAAAGGTAATGAAAAAGTTTACCTAATCGTGTGTTGTCAACATGTAGCATATGACGTACAGTGACATGATGTTTGGAACTGTTTGCTTTGGATATATATCTAGAATTTGGTTCTGACCAAAAGGTGTGTACATATCAAAAATTCAACTTTTGAACACAGTATACAGCAATACGTGTACATTGGTAGCAGTCAGGCTGGATGCAGTAGCACTCTCTTTTGAATTTTATAACATTAGATAAAGTGGAAACCCACAGGTCGCCAAACACGACATAAAAAGATATGTTGCAGGCTCGGGTTTACTGAGGCTGTTCATCGGCAAGCTAGCGTTCCCGCTCTCTAGCTCCGGGTTAAACAGAACTCAATATTTACACATGTAACAAGTATCGGGATAAAAATATAGAGGCACCCTCAAGTTCTTTTATACGGTGGGGTACTTGGAACCTTCAATTATACACAAAGTACATTTCCATTAAAAGCAGCGTATGTATTCAAGTTAAGTTAATGGGTTCTCCATAAAGGAGAATACAGTGAGCAGAACTTTAGAATCTGAGGTTACGAAACCCGCATACTAAAGAAGCTGCCAAAAGTAAAAGTTGGAAAGCTGGCAATATAACCTATTGGTGATGAAAAAAAACAACACCTATAGCTATTAAAGCCGGACTACTGGAACCTCCAAAGCCGAGATGTTCAAGCTGAAAAAGTAAACAGTTCATAACACAAATTAAATGTCGTGCTGAACAATCTAAAGAGATCGAAATATACCTAAAATTCAATGCAATTTCCATTTCAGAATATGGGCTATATGCACGGTCGCAGGTCAGTGCCTCGCTGGGACAATTCAATTATTTTAGTCAACGAGATTATACAATAACAGTTGTCTGTGATGATAGACTGGACAGTGTCAGTGAGAATATAACAGTTAATCTCATACCGAACGCGCCTCCAGTAATCAATAATCTACCAGGTGATGTATAATGTATATCTATCAGCGGCTTGCATTCAAATAAGTAACCCGTAATCTTCTCAGAGATTTGCCACTGGCAGTTGAGCCTGTGTGGTACATTTGTACTTTTTATAATTCAAGTATTCTTTCCGTTGTATATATGTATGTACTGTCTGTAAGCGAGTATAGTTTATTATGTCTCCCACATGATTGTTTTAGTGCCATCCATCCGTCTTTCTGATACAAAGTTTGTCCAAGCACCTCCTCCAAAAACACTAGATAGATTTAGACCAAACATGACACAAATGATTATTGCTCCGGTTTGCTGGGTTAAGGCTTGATTCATTATGATGTTTTGGCCACTTCTCTTACATCATTTTGTGGCTTTCCACTAAAAACTTCAGGGTTAATCAGCGCCAGACTTCAAGCATATTGTTTTAGTTAAGTGATTTTTACTTGAGTTATGCCATTTGATTTCTTGTATTTTACCTTTCCCGGGCATTTGCTTCGATACTTAAGAGGAATGATACCAAGCTCACAAAAGTGACCATAGCCAAGCCTAGTTTTGCGTATTATGGGCATATTTCGTTTCGGTGTAGCGGAGCTATGGACCTTATTTCATTAAATTTTATGAAGTTTCAGTCACTTCGCTTATATAATAGGGAGTATTTATACAAATACTTCCGAAAATAATCACTACAAAGTTTTATTATGCATATCATTGGCATCCTCATTTAGGTTTCTTTTTTAGATTTAGTAGAGTTATGACCTCTGATTGTAAAACTGTGTGATATTTTGGCAATTTCTCTTACACAATTGGACAGATTTATACCAAAAAAATGCAGGTGTTAGTGCCAAACCTAGTTACATACATCACCGATATGCTCAATTACAGTGAGGTTTGGCCCTTGATTTGTCGTATTGTACGGTGTTTATACTATTTTCTGTATATATATAGGCTGAATTTCACAAAACCTCTGGAATGATATAAAACGTATTTGGGCATATTTTCCTCATGTTCTGAATAAACTATTTTCAACGATGTCATGACCCTTTATTTGTCAAAATCCTTGATCTGTGCTACTTCTCTGATACCACTGGTTGGAATTCCCCAGGAATATCCACTGCCTAAACTAGTGGTATTTGTAGTTGAAATGTTATAGTTAACATGTAAATCATTTTTCCTAGTGTTATGGTGACATTTTACAGTTCCTACATGGTTAGTGATGAGGGACATAAGTTTTTTTAATGTAAATAATTTACAGTTAATACTGACATATAAAGATTGTAGCGAATATCAAGTGCTATATAAATGAAAGTTGCGAATATTTTTACAATTTTGTAATAACAGATATTTTGAAAATAGAGGATGATTCTAATAAGTACAGCTGTGTAAACCTATTTCGTTATGTTTAAATAACAATATTTTTACAGTTTCCTACGGAGAATGAATGCCTTTAGATAAAAGTCAATATTTTACCATTTTGCCTTTCAAAACCAGATAGATATTAAATCAAACATTGAATATTCTAAACAAAAATTGAAAGCATTAAATGCAGCTAAAGTCCTTATAATTTCTGATTTTAATTGTGGGACTCACGCTTTAGAAAATGTTGCAGCATGCATTCAGTTTATCTACAATAAGGGCTTTTTGAATATTGTCTGAATGTACTAATTTGACTTTACTCTTTGTCCAGAGAATGCGATATAAATGATTTTATGCATTTATTTTTATTTCATATGCAACTCCTCATTAAACCTTCTTTTTCAGGAATATATAAATAAACCAGATGAATCAATTTAACACAGTGTATTTTAACTGAATAATTATATAAGTTTCGCTGTAAGAAGATGTTTAAAAAAGGCGTAGTAATTCTATGCTTGCATGGAAAGAAACTTCGGCAAGAAATTCAAACAATAACATTTATTTTGATTAACAAACGAAAGATGACAAATGAATGCAGAAACGAAAAGTCGTAAATCATTTCATGCCCACACACTTGTTTAATAACTTTACTTTTCTCAATCTAAGCTAAATACTGAGATAAAAATCCAAGATGCAAATTGAATGATTTGTTGTTGCAAGAGCTCTTAATATAGTGTTATTAAGTGGCACATTTTCTTATACAGTTTTACATTTATGAAAGTTAAAACGTTTACATAAACAATAGATTTTTTTTCAGAAACCTATAAAAAGTAGATCTGAGAAGTGTTTTTCTTATATACAATACCAGTAAATAAAGACATTCCTCTTATATGTATATATCAACAATAACATAATCATTCAAAATATTCCAGAAGGTTCTGAAACGGTGTTTATTACAGTATATCAAATGTTCTAAAAAATTCGCTAAATGTCAAGCTAGTTATGTAATATTTAAAACAATAACATTCTTGGTAAACTGAATATACAACTATACGTCAACACTTGGCAGCATATTATTTTGCAATGAGATTTTGTTAATCACGAATATGTATGACCACATATTACCAGGGACAGGGACATTACTCACTGTAAATACGTCTACCACGCCTGGCACCATAGTTTTTACAGTTGATTATACCGATTCCGAGGACAATACGGTCAACGTTACCTTTACCGCAGATCCTTCAGATTGTCCATTTGCAGTATTAAACTGTAAGTAATAGCGATTATCTGCTTTATTGCAATTTATTACCTAGAGACTAAAACATGATCAATATCAAATGTAGAAACAAATAACCATATCTTTAATATCATTTCCTAGAGGATTATTAAATAGGTTTACCAAATGAATTTTAGTAAATTATTTATTAAATTTCTCTGACGAATTAAATTATGTGTAAAATTAAGCATGCTTTTTTCGCTTTTTATATTATTTCATGTCTCTCACATGACTGCGGAGGTTATGATAAGTGATATATGTTTGTTTTATTTATTGCCTGTCAACAAACTGCTTAATATAGCAACTGTAATAAGAGCAGGTACTTGCAAGTTATTTTCAAGATTATTGCTGTATACTAGACTTTTACTAGGAAGGATCTTATTTTTGCATGCTTTTACAGTATACTCGTGCATAAGGTTTTTAAACATAAATATATATAAACAACCACATATGAAACGTTTTACATTGCTGCGATATTTTTAAGTTTTGATTTTGAATTTCAGATGCCAATATATATATATATGCTTAGTTCTTTTTCATCGAAATGTCATATCCGTATTTTAGTGCATCAAATGAATTATGATATCCAGGAAATATAATCATATAAATATCTTTTAAAATAATCATTTTAGAATTTGACTTGAAACTAGACTTTATACTAACCCTTCCACCGTAGAAACATCGATATATTCTTGTGAGTTTATCATTCTGACCGTCCCCAGTGTGTACAGTCTATCTATAAAACTTTACACAAGCGTTTTGAGCCATACTAACATAGTGTGTACAATATACTTACGTATGTAACCTTTATAATATATATTTTTTACCTTTCAGCGGGCGATGTGATTGTACTTGATACAATAACTACGTTCAGCTCCTCTGCATGTAACATCCTTGTTGGCGTGGCCGACAAAAGAAACTCCGGCATTAGCAGGACCCTGAGTATCATTTTGAACGTGGTTACAGAGGCAACCACATCATCTGCTTCCGACAGGTAAAGTTTTTAGTCCGATTGGTATAGCCTTCATTACGATACTTTAATTCCAATAGGATTTTGTTTTACGATTTTTATTTATTCCGTTCCGAAAGGAATAGTTTCTATTTGAAACTTTTAATTCCGATAGGTATACTTTCTGTTACGATGTTTTTTATTCCTCTGGGATTTGTATTACAATACTTTTTTTATTTCGACAGGTTTGCTTTTTATAACGATACCGTTTTAAAGCAAAAATCGTATTACGATACTTTTTATTCTGATATGTGTAATTTTATTACAATATTTTCATTAAGTTATGTATTTTTATAACGATACTTTTTATCCCGACTGGGTATAGGCTAGCGACTGCGTTCTTTACATAAAGAATGTTTTTCCTGAATGATATTTGTAAAGTCAATGACAACAAACGCTGTAGTCTGTGTTATTTACAATCTGACTAAAGTACTTGATCTTCTAAACGAAGATCTGAGAACGACCCATTCACATTCGTCTTCTGTATATTTTGGATTTCCAATATTGCTATTTTTATTTTCGCAAATCTATTTTTATTTGAACCAATCAGACAATTTGTTCGAATGTCAAAGAGTAAGAAAAATTTGCAGTCAATCCAGGGCTCGAACTCGGGACCTCTCGCTTACAGAGCAAGTGCCCTATCGACTGAGCTAACCGGCTATCTCACATCTTTCGACATAAAAATTGTAGAAATCAAAAACCAAGGCTTTTTAAAGCTTGCAGAATGTTGTAAGTTAGCTTTTGATTGGCTAGCGGAAGGGTTGTCAGAACGAGGCTATCAATAGCTCGTTGTCAGATCCTATGCGTAGCGTAATAGGAGATGTACTTTAGTCAGATTGTGTTATTTACATTCGCCATTTTTGTATGTTTTGCTCACACGTCTTCATTGTTTCCTGAACGGCATGGCAACAAAACAAATGCAAAACTAAACACTGAATTTGCTTTTTGATTCTGTATTATAAAGAATGATACTAATATAAATCATAGCTTCGAAGACCCATATCATTAACAGTTCATGTCTAAAAAGGCTAATTCCCGTTATCTTTGTCTGACTTGTATATAAGGGTGCATTAAAAAACATGAAAATGGATGTCGAGTTAACGCACAAATTTCCGATGCAAGGCAAAATATGTTTTTTCCTAAACAACCAACTGTTCAAGTTTACTTGTATCCATAGCAAAGTTATGAGCGTTTCAGAACATAATAACCAGCTAGGCCAGGGTGTAGCCAGATGCCGGGGACGTCAATCATAAGTTTTCGAAAGAAACGTCGTTCAAAATGGAAGTAGATCAAATTTGTTGTTTTAAACAAAACCAGAAAACTAAATGAAAGGGGAATTCTGAAACTTTTAAGACTAAAGCGCTTTTGTAGAAACGATCATAGGAACAAGCACGATTTTTTCATGGACATTTTAGGGTATTCTATAGCCATATACAATATGCATTGAACATTTCAACACAACTGGTTTTGCTGTAGATGAGTGATGTACAGACATTTTAACACAATCGTGTACGTTAGCTTTTTTATCGCAAACTTAGTGATCTAAGAAGACAGTTAGCAATTAACATCTACATAAAGATGCGTTATTATGTGAATGTATAAGCCAATCAGATTCAGCAAGAATTTAAAACCGTGCCCAAATACGTCAGCATCCTATTGTTATATTGCTGCTGTTAGCCATTGTAACGGAAGACTCGACATTTACGTTTCTCAGTTAACTGCATCAGTGAGCATTTTATCAGGAATTGTTTATGAAAACACTTACCATGAGCATAGCTTAAGTAGCTTTATTCGATGAGATGGTTGTCTGTTTGTTAAGATTAATAGTTAATATGTCAAATTATACGATAAATCGGATTGCAATTTTTATTATAGAAAAAAAGATTTTTGTGGAAAAAAAAGAACAAAGAAAAAAGAACAAAAAAGCAAGACGTAGATATATAAATTTTCGACACTAGCATGACAGTTGTAAGATAAAATAGAAACTTAACAGCACATGAATTACCTTGTTTATATTTGTTCACGTTTATTCATGGCCAGATCCAGTAAAAGAAAGTAGGGTCTGTGGTAGGAAAAGAAAAGATTGAAATGTTCTTTTTTCAAGTATTCAAAACATTTCAACGGAGTTATTTCACAAACCATCACATGACTTATTTGTTTTTCTTTTGAATGATATTTTTCAGATACAAAACATTTTTTGATGACACACGGAATATTATTTGGTTCGTGCTACTAATGGTACTTCTCGCAATTACGGCTGTTGTGACACTGTTTGTCTGTTGTAACTACGTTTGTATGCCATCCTGCTGCAAATGCCCATGTGTAGGCGGAAAGAGAAGGTATGTCTTATATACGCAATTGTATGTTTGCTACTTATCCAAGTTTAACCCTTACCCTGCTATATTTCTAAAATGGACTGTTTCATCATTCAATTTGGGCAGTACCAATAATGATTTGAAGGGATATTCACTGAAAAATTACTGATTGAATAGCGAACAGCGCTGACCATGATCAGCCTGCACATCTTGGTCAACACTGGTCGCAAAGGCAAAATCACTTGTCGCCAGCAGGCTATAGGCATAGTATTAAGCGTGAAATCGACATGTCTGCTTAAATATTCTAAAAGTTCTTACTATAATCTATAGATAAATAAATTATATGAAGGCGGGTGTTATCACAATATTATCTTAGGAGATTTTGATATTTTAGGATAGTGTTGCACATGCCTGATATTGTCTAGGGTACCACATAGGTACTTTAACTAACCATCTTTAAATTGACAAATGGGCTTGTTTTAGCAATATTCTAAGGCTTCTGGCTAGTTTTGGATTTTTAATTCTAAAAAGCAATAGGAAGTTTAATATAAATTTGTTAACTTGTATACGTATACGTAATATTTAAGGTTTGGCTCGAAACCGCGTCATATTCAAAGGGATTACACAACACCTCCAACGAAGCCTAAGAGACCAAATGATTCACAAATGATGTCCGGTAAGTTAAGACTAGCAGGCGGTACTCTTTTCTAATTTGAAAGTAATTTCGACATCAAAGAGGTTTTTGACAGTCATGTCTTTAAAGATGTTTGTTTGAAATTATTTGTAGATACGGGCACGAATTTTGTCATATAAGTTAATGTTAGTGAATGAAATTATATCAATTAAATGTAATTGTTTAAGGAAGATGTAAATTTATAACGAATAAAGAACATGCGTATCCTTATATTTCTCTTAATATAGAGAGAATATATTTTACCATATTGTTTCAAAAAGTAGTGTCTGAATCATTGGCATTAATATGCGCATGACTATCAAATTCCATTGTAATACTTAAAAGTATATATGATTTTCACTTTTGAAAAAATAAATTTGCTCTATTTTATTTGGACAGTTCGCCCGCCTCCTCCAAAAGGTTTGTACTTATTAATATTTGAAAGATATTCTTGTTGCTTTGCACTCTGCAAAAGCATTGCGCACGTGCATACTTTTACAGTATAAAAGCAATCAACTACTGTAAAAGTTATATTGACAAAAAAAGTATTTAAGTCAAAATGTTCCATAAGGTCGATGGATCAGTTTAACACAAGTTCAATAAATAAGTATTAGATTCACAAGTTCCTTAAAATGAATATACATTTATTGCAAGTCTTTGTCAGTCTTTAGACGAGCTTTAGCCTAAATCTACCAGAACACAAACTTTTCAAAAATCATCAAATTAGTATTCATTGATGAAGAATATATAGTTTTCTAATGACTTAAAAAAAAACATTTATAGAAATATTTTTAACAGATATGAATTAAAGTTCCTTATTTGGGCCAGACACTATTACTCCTAATGTAATATCAATTAGAACTTTAAGGATTTAGATTTTATTTTCATGAAAAAAATAGTTGAATCTTCATCAATTTTGTCAAAGTTTTCTGAACTAAACAGTTTACTCGATACTTTAGGATCGGTTTCGACGTTTACACATATGCAAAATGCATTACTTGTGTATATGTATTTAAAAGCACATTGAACCTCCTCTAAAAGAATCTAATACTTTTCTATGTAAACAATACGCAGTTATGAAAATACCATAAGATGCTCTAGCACTGGCATATGTAGTAAAATTACAAAGAGATGCTGTAGCTTTGGCATTATTGTAAAGTACAATAAGACGCTGTAGCTTTGGCATTATTGTAAAGTACCATAAGATGCTGTAGCACGGCATATGTAGTAAAAATACAAAGAGATTATGTAGCTTTGGCATTATTGTAAAATACAGTAAGATACTGTAGCTTTGGCATTATTGTAAAGTACCATAAGATGCTGTAGCTTTGGCATTATTGTAAAGTACAATAAGACGCTGTAGCTTTGGCATTATTGTAAAGTACCATAAGATGCTGTAGCACGGCATATGTAGTAAAAATACAAAGAGATTATGTAGCTTTGGCATTATTGTAAAGTACAATAAGATACTGTAGCTTTGGCATTATTGTAAAGTACAATAAGACGCTGTAGCTTTGGCATTATTGTAAAGTACAATAAGACGCTGTAGCTTTGGCATTATTGTAAAGTACAATAAGACGCTGTAGCTTTGGCATTATTGTAAAGTACCATAAGATGCTGTAGCACGGCATATGTAGTAAAAATACAAAGAGATTATGTAGCTTTGGCATTATTGTAAAGTACAATAAGATACTGTAGCTTTGGCATTATAGTAAAAATACCATAAGCTGATGTAGCCTTGTAGCTTTTTATTACAGCAGACATAACATAAGGTGCTATAAGCTTTGGCATTATCGTAAAATACCACAAAATACTGTCGAGATTGTATTAGCTGCTTCACTTACTATAACAGTGAATAAGGCAAGAGTTAATTTTTATTTTCTATTACATATAAGTATAAAATATGAATACAAGCTTTGCATAGAGTAATTCGTTTAGTATTTATATAGTTTTTTTTATAGTTAAGTTTTGCGCAATTTTAAAATAAACGACAGCTGAAAGATATGACCATTTCAAATGTCATTCAAGACAAATTATTTATTTGTCAATTGTATGTGTCGTTGTAGACTCTTGATTTTTTTTATTTCCTTCCGTTTCAATGTTTTATAAATATTTGTATCTGAATACATCAGAAGTGTGGCAAAGAATTTTGCTTATAAAATGTGTTTATCCAAAATACATACAACGCATCTGCATGTGCATATCATGTTAAAGGCGTCCAAAGGTGCGTGAAAAAATAGCATTATTTTAAATTTCAAGAAATTTCCTTGTGTAAAAGTGTGCGATATGGAAGTTTTGAAAATGTATTTCTGTTTTCAGGTACCAAGTTTAAAATTACATCAACTGCATGTTGCTTTTTTTTTAGAATACAACATAATTGTTTAATTTCATAATTACGGTACTAGTAATCAAGATAGATATAAAAATACCTATTACTATTTTACTAACTTTTACGATTTAGCTTAATGTTTATTCTTTCAGTAGGTGTTAAAAGGTGAGATTCAATATTTTTGAAAGTGTTGTTCTATTTTTCAGTACATGTCTGGGAAAAAGATGTGGACAGATATTAAATTTCTAACGAGAGCGAGTGAAACTGTAACCCTTTCTATACATTTATTTGCTATAAGAATTAATTGCATCCAGTTTGTTTTATGTTTGCATGTTTGAGTGTTATTCATACACACTGCAATGAAAGTAATTTAATTTATTTAGAGGTAACTGTAACATTACAATAAGTATGAGCATCGGTGAATTGACATTATCAACATAAATTCCTTAAAATTACATTATATGTGACAGATTTGTTTTACGGTTATTTATCAACATCCACTATATAGATGTATAATTATTTCTGTTAAGTGTGTAGGCCGAAGAATTTTGTTACATGTATCGTTCATGGCACATCTATTCCGATTACAATTTCAGAAATTCCGATTCATTTTTAGTATTTTCAATTTCATTTTCACTAATTTCGATTATAGTTTCAGTAATCATTCATATCATTCATATAACAATTGTTTTTGATCATGTTTATTTCATGTGCAAAACATATTCAGAGTAGCATGAATGAATAGCTATCTGAGGTGAGAACTTTCTTAAAAATTTGAGAAGCATTTAAGAAACCAAGTTTATTTTGTTGTTTCAGCACAATACACAATGCATTTTATGAAGAAATATATTTTCCGACACTTTCTTATATATGCAGAGAATAAAAAGAAGATAATGATTTTATTGCATGCAGTTTTGTATCAGTAAATGATTTTTTTTTCAATATTTTTTCCAGTAACTTTTGAAAATCTATAGCATTAAAAAACTAAAAATATAACAAGTTAGATCTGATTCAAACTATTAAGAAACAACAGAAACAAAAAATGGTTTGTAAGGAAAACCTTTTATTAAATTAAATATATTAAAAATGTTATTCCTGAGGCAAAGATCAGCAATTAAAAGAACATGAGAAGAACTAACACTATTGAGTAGCTAATAGAAAAGTTGGAAACTATACCCTCAACGGTAATGATAATTGTGAACAAATACATTATCAAATGTTGATAAAGCTACAAGCCTTAATGATTGTTTCGTACCACGAACATTGACGTTAGTAATAATAAACTTACAGAATATGAAAAGAAGATTCAATAACCAATACCATTATTACAGAAAAATAATATGAGCCGCACCATGAGAATACCAACGTAGTGCATTTGCGACCAGCTGGATCCAGACCAGCCCGCGCATCCGCGCAGTCTGGTTAGGATCCATGCTGTTCGCTAACGGTTTCTCTAATTGCAAAAGGCTTTGAAAGCGAACAGCGTGGATCCTGACCAGACTGCGCGGATGCATGCTGGTCGCAAATGCACTATATTGGTTTTCTCATGGTGCGGCTCAAATTATTGATACAGTATCTTGACGTCTATAAAGGAATTATAGTTTAGATTTATTTAGTCATAAAGTAATTACCCTGTCGTGGATCCTTATTTGGTCGAAACCAGTAGACAATAAATTTAGTTAAACTTACTCAGGCGTTTGACGCAGAGTTCCTCTATTCCTCCATTCAAGTGCAGTAATAAAGTTTTGAACACCAAATATTCTGTATCTTAACATTTATGCTCAGTCTTAAATAGATACTTATATGAAAAGCAAAGACAAATATCAAACAGGGAATGCCACGTACCAAAATCGCGGCCTCCCCAAAACGAAATCTACAGCACGCAGACGTGCACACCACAAACACACACACACATATACACGCGCGCACACACAAAGCCAACACACGAGGACAAAACGAACAAACAAAGGAACACAGTGGGGCACCGCCTTGGAACGGTCAGTGGCAAAAACACCACTGGGGAGCTTAAAGTTTAATTTCTATCAAAATCTCATTGCTAATGAACAGGAAACTATTCTTCAAATAAAAAAAAGATAAAACAACAACAACAACAACAACAACAATAAAAGAAACAATGGAAAAGAAACCTCTCGCGCAATGCTGAATATAGACGAACCATTTCTGGTTTCTTTAAACTCAAAGTCTAATCAACAAATCACGATCGTATTCTAATTCGTAAAATTTCGATAACATTGTGTATTGACTGTCAGTAATAATTGTCTAACTGAGATATTAACAACAGTAAGCTTCTTTGAGTGAATGCATTAAATAAAATACTTACTTCATGTAAAACCTGACAAAGTCCACATTTATGTACCCGACAAAGGTGATATTCATCTCATCATCAATAGCTGTAATTATATGAGCCGCACCATAAGAAAATCAACATAGTGCAATTGTGACCAGCATGGATCCAGACCAGCCTGCGCATCCGCGCAGTCTGGCACCATGCTGTTCGCTTTCAAATCCTACTGCAATTAGAGAAACAGCAAACAGCGTGGATCCTGACCAGACTGCGTGGATCCATGCTGGTTGCAAATGCACTATGTTGGTTTTATCATGACATGGCGCATATAGAGAAACTATGGTAATGACACGTTTTAAGACCTATCTCTCTTTTAAGTTGTGTTGATAAATTGATTGAAAGAATAAAATAAAAATACTTACATGTAAAATACAACCATCTTCACGACAGTCTATTGTAGATTTTAATCCGAGTAAAATAGAGGCAATTATATTTTCAAACGTATACAAACGCGTACTACTTAGTACAATATATCAAATAAATTTGTTAGTGATCACAAGCATTTTCGTCTGACCTTTAGCAACGGAGAACGAAAAAGGCACACTTAAAATGTTTTATTTTAAAGATAGTACAACTGTAAGCTAATATATAGCTTTCTGTCCAATTCCCCAACAATTATTTTTTTAATGAATGAAGAATTGCTGAATCAAAAATATACCCAGTTTCCTTTATATAGGTTACTGACCGTTCCAAGGCGGTGCCCTCATTTTCAACTTTCTGTCTGTCTTGTTTTTTGTGTTGCGTATGTTGTCTTGTTTGTTGTCAGCATTTCTTTCCTCTTTCTCCTCACTCACTCTATCGCCCCATCCTTTCCCCTTACATTTGCGTTCCCTTGCTTCGGCATCCCCTCTCAAGTTATGGTGCCCACCATAATTTTGGCTGCCGGAATCCTAAGGCGGTTCCCGTTTGTTGTTTTTTCCTGCTTATGTGTTGGCGTTTGTGTGCTTGTGTGTCTTTGGCGGTGCCCTACAAAGTTGTATTATATTATCTATCTGTTTATCTATGTAAGTCAGTCGCGTGTGTGCGTGCGTGTGTGTCTTTTGTACATGAGCGTCTGCGCTGCTATAGGGTAACGTAGCATTCCCGTTTGAATATTCATCCTTGTTCCTCTTCCGCCTTCAACCCCGCTCTCTTTTCTATCCCCTTCCTCCCCCTTTTTCTATATTTTGTATAAAAATTAAAATGTTGTTGGATTTTTGAAGCAACCCGTCTATGATATTTTTCCGTTTCAGCTTCTTTCTATTGTGGGCCAATTCTAGAATCAAGCTCAAAAGTACTGGATATTTAGTACTTTGGCGATAGTATTTTCAATTTATCATTCTCAACTAAGAAATAAAGGTAATAGTTTGAATTTTGTTCTTTTCATAAATTATTTAGTCACTGATTTTATAATATTAGCTATGGTCGTAATACAGGAGAATAGGCTTTTTTTTTTGATGTCCATTGTTTCAAATAAAAGAATAGATAAGTTCCAGTCCTCAATGACTTTCACCCTTTAAACAGAGATTTTTTACATTTTGTGAACTCTTCGTTATCAGTCAGTATCAATATGATATTTTCAGCAGCGTTCAAAAGCTTTCCAAACAAAGCGCCCTGAAAATTTAAATTATTAAAATGCGTTTTGTTTTCGGAATTAGCTAGAATTAGTTTTTGGGCAAAACACCTAAAATTTATTACAAAATGTAAACAAAGCAATAATATCCAAAGTACCAGTACTATAAGAAATGGGTTATTGTTATTTAGTCGTGGGTTTTCCTTGAGTCGTGGGCAACAACATGAAGCTCAGTGGTTAGAAATAAATAATTGCTATTCATTTGTTTCTGTTAGAAAGTGGTAGTTACAATAAATATCATTAAAGCAAAAATGAATTGAATTGTTAAATCGTTTATAGACAGTAATCGACTCGTGACATTTCTTTAGTTACGGGCACCTGCTTTGGAAAAGTAAAAATGCCATGAGTATTCAACTAAACATAAAGGAGAAAATATATGTCACTGTAATACCAAATAAATAGTATTTTCTGTAGTATGTTTTGCTTTTTGAAATTCCTGGATGCAAACAGATTTAAATAGATTCTAAGTCAAGACAGGAAGTGCTTAAAATTTTGAAATATGGCAGAGCAATTATGGATTTTTTTTCCTAATTTAGTGCATTTATTGTTTTTAAAGATAACAAGTTATAATTAACGTTAACTGGAAATATCTATAATGAAATATTCTCTTCTGTTGCTAAACCTAACTTACCAATCAGAACCATCATAAGTCAGTATGGTCGTCTGACAGCCATAATGAAAACGTTTACTCTTAAGTTTACAATGATGAAACAATGATTTTGCCACTTAAGCTCAATGTAGCAATTGCAAATTTAGTAAATTAGACAATATTTGTATTAACGCTTTCTTTTTTCAGCAATTTCTAATTTACCGATAAAGCATATTCGTTGTTATCATGAGATTTTAGCTAACTTTTGCTTTTTTCTCTACATTTCCATTTTTTTCTTTTTGATATTATGTTATGAATCAAATTATAAACAACAGTACATTTTACGAAACTTTGTGAACAACTATGTTTTTAGCCACATCTCATGTAAGTGAATATTGTTAAGTGGATCGTCTTTAATGATGATGTGAAAACTTGTTCCTTAACCCTTTTTCGTTTTTTATGTTTGATTCTACGTTATTGATATGTATGTACATATGATGTACATGTGTGAAACAATAAGATATACGTAAACCAAAAACTTTTGTCTAACTTATAGTTAAGAATAGAATCAATGTTTAGAGTTCAGATGCGAAGGAATTATGTATTGTAATACACATCTGAAAGACTATCAATGATTTCATTTAAAATCATTGTTTGAATTACATTATTTCGATTCTTACACAATATTAAGGATTATTATCTACGTCCTTTACGACATTCACCTACATTTATTTGTTTATTTGCATGTTTTTTTTTCAAAAATTTCAATGATTATAACACCAAAAGTGTTATGTTTGACCTAGTAACATATTTATGGATCTATCCAGTACTCATTATAAATCTACACAGAAGGGCGTGCAAATAATTTGACCAGTCAAAAACCTAGCTACTAAGGGAGGTAATTAAACTTTCTAATTATAGACTAGGTTACGATGCACTAAAGTCAGATTCAAATACGGGAGCTTTGATACTAAATTTGATATGTCAAAGTAATGATAAGTAATGAACTATTGTATTTAGATTCTGAATAAAAGTAACATAAAATTATGAATATAAAGTCCTAAGACGAAACTTACAAGCCGATTCCTTCATTCACTTTTTTGAATAAGAGTTGTCCTCTACTGATCATGTGTCTTCACTGGCGCCGGCCGGTGTCTCTAATGGAGTTGGGAATTGTTTTGCTAAAGGGAGGAGCGGTCATTTTACATATGCTGGTTGTCGAGCCTATTTCGTTAATAGGTACTAATAAAAGCTCATTCGAAAGGCTGTTTAAAAAATGTTCATTTGGTATCTATTATATTTCCGGTGCTTCAGTTCTGATGATGTTATGTAATATTTAGAAACAATAAACGACTTCTCACTTCGGAGGGAATAGTCTATATCTCAAGAGAAGGTAGTATCTTGGACGAATGTTTATTATATTAATAATAATCAAGGATGTCAGCATAAATATTTTCATTTCCACCATATTGAATGATTACAACGTACCATCAGATCATATTTTGTCATTACTTCGTAAAAAGTAAGCAAAACTGCTAAACTGTCCGGTATTGCGTTGTAAAAAGAGTATTACCTGTTTTCGTTAAATCGACTAATCTGTCGCTAAAAATAACTGCGTACACTTCACTAATCTATTTTTTGCGCATAGCGTTATTATTATTTTACAGTCTGCTTTTAACTGTCTTTCATTAAAGATTGCGTTTTCATTTTAATGTGTAGTTTGTACAGCATGCTTTTGGAGAGTCTCTCTATTTCATGTTGAATTGATACATGATAATGTTTCAAGGAAGATACTGTTCATTTTATTAATTTATTAAGTCTTTCAAATAAATATTCATTTATATATAAGTGTATATATTTTTCAGTTGTTTACGTTAAAGGTAAAACTTTCTTTTCACTTTCACCTTCAATTCTCTTTCATAGCAACATTTTTCTTAGACATTGAAAATTAAAAAACAAGTAATTCTTTAACACTGCATAATATTACATTTCTTTATAATGGTTTTCTCTGGTTTTTTTTCAGTATTGATTGCGTTGATTTAATACATATTTTGTGAATTTCTTACTGTTGTTATTAAAAGATGAAACTTAACTTGTTTCTCCTTTAATTACATCACGCCCTTTGATGTTTACATCAGTGCTTTTATTGTTATTATTTGAATGTGATCTTAAGTTTATGTTATATACATACTGAGGACTTAATGATATAAACTTTGAAACTTGGTTTTGTGTAGTTTTCTTTTTCAGTCCTCCGCTTTTTTTTTTGACACTATGACATAATAATTTCGACGTACGAAGTGTATGTGATTTTGTTGCATAATAACACACAGTTTAAGTCCTCTTAGTTTAATAGGAAATGAATTTGGTCGTATTAAAATTAGCATTAACACACAGTTTGACAATGAGAAATTACAAAATGTGAAAAGCCTCTATTAGATATTTCAGTACAGCTTAAAGTCTCACGCTGTAACATGAATATTTTGTTCATCATGTTAAAAGCAAAACTCATTTCGAAGCACACATTTTTAAATGAACAGAGATACTTCGTTGAAATTGAAATGTCAGTGATATTTACTTTTACAAAATGCAACCTAACTGACTTTAATGTCGCAAAGTTTATAAACGATATTTTCATAGCAAATACTGAATAATTTTAGGAGAAACAACCAGTCAAACGCTAGACATAGAACTGAATACAATGGCATCCGCTGGAATTGCTTCTGCAGACTACAATCAATATATCCATATAATGTATATTTGTCATCTGGCCTAATACCACAGTTATTTGTATTATATGTTATATATAGGCACTGGACACTATTGCAATTTTGCATGAATCCCCCCTAAAAATACCTGAACTCAACAGAACTATTCAAGAGAAAAAATTCCAGCCACAATAAACATGGGGTTGACCGGCTCTTTTTTCCACCATTTTGAACCAAATAGCATGCGTATGAAGAATACCCTCTAGATGCATATTCTGACATTCTCATTCTCTCAAATTGTACATGTACCTACTATTTCATATCTCCTCTATTAAATTATGCCATTTATTACAGGTCTTTCACTCAAAAATTCACCAATATTCACCATCAAACAGAGAGACTATTTTCCGCGTAACCACTTCCTTATTGTCAACCAAGGGCAAATAACTGGTCTTGTGCCATCTAGATTGCCACACAGAGCAAGACCGTTTACGGCCAATACCAAGATTTGTTTACAAGCAATCCCGGTCACTTATAAATAGATTTCCTATATACATACCTATTTCCGTGTAACACAGGCATATGGGAATACATGTATATTTACCAGTTGGTGAAAAATCTCGAATAAAGTTTGTAAAATTGACCCTAAACAGAGGGTAAGGTATGCATTTGTAACACAAGAAGTATCACTACAGCTAATACGATTTTCCCTAAAACCCCCCAAAAGAAAACCTGATTAAAGCTTCAAGCATGACCTAGATTCCAAGATTTTAAAACATAATGTAAACATACATAACCAGATTTTTAAAATTCTGTGAACATACTTAATAAAAATACATGTACTATAAAACTAAGCAAAATCTGCACGAGTTTGAAAGAAGTCATCATTTACGTTGATATTGTTGAAATACCGTCTTACACGAAGAATATAAGTGACCTGCATTGTATGAAAGTAATTTCAGATGCCTGCGTGTTTTAATCTCTCTTTGCATTAAATGAAACACGTTTACGGAATCATGTAAAAGCCATTCCTTTTTACATTCAATTTTTTTTTTATTTTTAAAACAAGAACAACGATTTTTAAACATAGAATTACAAGTTTACAACTTCGCCTTGAACTATAAACAGATAGCGAAGGCAACAATATATTGCATATGCTGCGCGAAACATTTGATTGAGCAAGTAATACTGCTCGGACGTCGATCATTTTTCTGCGTGGCTTCGGGAAAAATGTATGAAAAGGGCTATTCCCGTTTATCCATTATAACTTACACTTTCCATTTACGTACACAGCCTCACTCTCTTTGTTATGTTCTTTTTTCGTATTTACACAGCCATGTTATATAATTAATTCTAATATGTTTGTCTCTGTTAAAACACTCTTACGCTAGAATGACGTCATGTTAACGTGCAGTGACCATGGTGACGTCAATGTTTTTGTTGTGACCAAGAAAAAGCGCTACTATATTTTCTACATTTTTGGAATAAGGGAACATGTATATTAAAATCGAAATAATTTATATCAAAAGCCGTATTTTAACACTATTTATGCATTCGGGCGGTTGTACCTCCGATCGTGCATAAAAAGTGTTAAAGCACTCTTTTGCTATAAGTTATTTCTTAAACAGCTGCATTCTGTTATAAATATCTGCGTAATATTTCGGAATAACTTGTGCACTTTAAAATCATTTTCTGTTGAAAGGATATGGTAAATTAATGATACAAAGTATTATTGATACTATATTCATACAAAACAGTATTATATGATACTTTTATTGCAGCATTTTTCTATTCTGCAACTCTTCATTCAAAAAAAGTAAAACTAATGTACTCAGGGTTGTTTTTTTTCATCATAGTGTCATTATTTCACGACAACAGTACGTTTTATGAGTGACATCGTGACGTTTTCAGCTGCAACAAATAATTATGTATGTACTCCTTTAAACAACGTTTATATTCTCTTAATTTTAACAAGCTATGAGAATTAGACTTATAAAACTTAAACGTTCTTTATTTTTATTTGAGTCTCATCTATATACAAACATGTAAGTTTACAATTCAATTATACATATATAAAACTAAGTACATAGCCGCTCTATAAGTAGAGCTCTAAGAGACTATATTAGCTGTGATCCCGCTTGCTACAATACACCTGGGACCCACCACTCAGAAACCACTAACGCAAACAAGAGCTGTCCGTAATATAGCAGGCTCGATCTTTCTGAGTGCTTGACTCTGAATTAGAGCTTTGCCATTAAAAAAATAAATTCTAAGTTAAAAAGAGGCATAACTCAAAATTCAAATAGATCGAGTTATGAAGGTTGGTTCTCCTGTTGTAGACTATGATAATTACTGCTTTAAGTTTCAAGTCAAACATTTGTTTGAACATATCGTGTTAGCGGGTTTCAATACCACTAATAAAAACCCAATACTCGAAATATACAATTAAAAAAGCAAACTACAATATATGTGTCAGGTGAAAGTAAATGAGGCATTATTGAATATATACGGAACTTTAAGGTGACAACTTGTCACTGCCATCCAAGGTGTTGTTTTGATTATCTGTCTAAAACATATCAGTATAAGTATCGTAGCCTAATAGTATAATATGAATTCTAACACGACCAGCGAATAACCTACATACATGTAGAGCAAAATCTATCTCGGGTTATTCTGCAATTAACCACTCGCGTGCAATGACGTCATCCGATCCAGGTGCGTAGCACGGTCGTAAAAAGTAGTTACCATTTTTTTCTAACACTGTTGATACTAGTATGTCGTGTTAGAATCGAAATAACAAGTTCCCAAGTATGTTTTATCTTAGAATAACCCTAGTTTTTCGTTCTTATACGAAACAATATATCACTCAGGCCTTAGCCTTCTTGATATATTCTTACGCATAAGAACTCAAGACACGGGTTATTCTACGATAAACCACACTTGGGAACTTATTATTTCTTAAATAAGGCACTGCCTCAATTGGGAATCGTTACAGCTTGCCTAGAAAATTGCATTTGTATCAATTTAAAGGTAGATTTTGGAATAAAAAATAATACCAGTACTGCCCATATTTGTACTGATGTGAAAGACGTTGCTGTTCGGACAAGTTATGTGGACGCTTATTACGCACAAGGAAAAAGCATATTATTTCAAAAGATCCGAAGTCAGACGCTCTGTGCACGTGTCGGAAGACCACATTTTTTAATTCGATAGTATATCTCATTCGGTATATATAGCATGTTACCGGAGAGGGATCGATCGCGACGAAAATCGTTAGGATCGATTCCCTATTAATAAGAAAATCATAAAACCTATAGATAATCCCCGAAATACATTTATTTAATTCTAAAATGGATTTCATTAACTGGACACATACCTCGTCTTACTAGTGAAGGTTTCAGAACTCTATCAAGTAGTATATACAGAAAAGGCACGTACAAGACACGCACTTGTCCTCTCGGGAGTGAAAGTTTTTATAAAGTTTTGCTGAACGTAAGCCTAGGGTTGCTGAGAAATACTCCGGATAAGGATGGCGCTAAAGTTTATGATGATTAATAAAGGGACAATTACTCTGTGAAAAATCAACGGACAGCAGCATGTTCCTCTTAAGAGGGAAGCTTTCTGTGAATTTTCACTCAGTTCCAACAAGTGGTTGCTGAGCAATACTCTAAACAAGGAAGCCGTTATAGCTTACTAATCTTAAACAATATAAGGGGAATAATTCAGCAAAATATCATTCGACCGGACCATGTACATAACGTGTGCGTCTCCTCTTTGCAGTAAAGCGTCCTATGAAGTTTCGCTGAATTCGCAAAAAGTAAAGCTATAGATTACTAATGCTGAATAAGCAAAGTGCATTGACTCAGTGAAAATGTTTTTATACAATACGTGGAATTGTTTTTGAGTTAAATATCTATGAAACTTAACTAAATATAAGCCAGTGGTTGCTGAATAATACTTGAACAAATCAAAGCTTTCAGAAACCTGATGGAGCAGAGCGTTTGTTTTGCTATGGTTATGCTGGCGAAACGATATTTTTAAATGTTATAATCGTGAATTTTGTGTAAATTGACTTAAAATCTAGCGAATTTGCATGTCTTTTTTCATTTACAGATATTCCTAATCGTTTTTTTTCTAAAGACAAGTTTATTGTTGATTTAGTATTTATTGTCGTTCCTGAAATACAGCTTTCTGAAAGACTGAAATTGTCCTGTGGATACGGAGAAACGTTTCGACGGCTTACCAACAGCATATAAGATTGATTACACCAAACTGGAAGTGACTACTCAGTGTTACAAGTCCAAAATGTAGTGTCATGTTGTTGATGAAATCTAGTATAACGAGTCTTAAGAGGATGTGGCAGTTACATATTGGCTTAGTTTTATTGCTTATTGTATTGAGAAAAGATCTAGACCATTTTCATTGTGAATTTTCAGGTATTAGTTTTGCTCTTTGAGCAAATGTCTACATACGCGTAATTGGTAAACAGCTATTTTCAAAGGGTGGTGCTTTTTTCAAAAGAGATTAATTTTCTTATATGTAACATAACATGTCAATATTTTTCTACTTTTTGATAAGAAGACATATCATACTAAATGACCATATATGGTTTTCATATCAGTGAAATGCTCTAAAGTACTGAAAATGAATTCTCGGGATTTCATTGTTTATATAAAATAAAGAAGAAACTAATTGGTAGAGTGAGGAAATGTGACGTCACCGATAAGGTCTGCTATCTAAAAATATCACATCCATCTGTGGTCTTCCTCCATCATCAAAGCTGGGAAGTCGCTATATGACCAAAATTTGTGTAGGTGAGACGTTAAGCCCAACAAAATAAATAAATAAACATAATTAGATAATAGATTATGCATGTATTTTGCTTGTTTTTTTTCTAGTTTCTAGTCTTCACATCGCAAACAAAATGTTCCTTAATTTCTATTAACTCGGCTTTATCTATACTGAACTATAGCGCACTTTGCCAAATTCTTTAAAAATGTAGACAGTACATTTGAAATTGTATATCAATGATAGCAGAAAAATACCGAGTTTTATGGATATATGAATGGATTATGTTTTTTTTTCTATCATTCTGTTCATTTTGAGACACATCTAAGTTTCTAAAGCGGTTTAGAAAAAATACAGTCACTGAGAAAAATTTATTAATACTGATCGAGAGCGTTAATTAAAACACAAACGTTTTCACATAACAGAAAAAAAACCCAACAAATTGTTCTTCTTAGTAACCGTTATATATCATCATTATTTTTTTGTAATGTGTGTCATCCGTAAGTGTTTATGAATTTAACGCTTATAAAGTTTGTTAATATTTAATGCAAATAAATTCTTATGATCGCATAATTTGAACTGAATGTCTTGAACAACATGTATACTTTCAAAATACACTGTCATACATAATCAGTTGCGGCCACATATTCAGTTCTTCGTTGAAATAATTAGCACTTTTCAGATAAACGTATGTTCTGTTTATTACAAATGACCTCTTAGTGTGACATGTAGATATTTGACTTTCGGCAATAATTTTTTTGATTTTGTTGCTAATCTTATGGAACACCATATTTTTTCTGTCAAATCATGCACAATTATGTACCGTATTTACGAAGAAAATATTCGACGGACCCCGACCACAGCTGGTATCCTAACCACCTCATTAGCAATTATCTGTTCCTGTGAGAATCAGTTGTTGAAAATGAAATAGAATAGACCATGAACCAGAAGAGGTTTTGCTGCGCTCCCCCCCCCCCCCCCCCCCCCCACCATCAGGGGGAATTTTGTGGATCATGTGCTTTTGAAACCCCAATGTGTGGTGAACATTTTGGCATTAAGTTTGCAACTAGCGAGAGGGACTTTTCTCCGTAACCATACTTTAAAATACGTTATCCTCAAAACCTATAATTGTTTCATCAATTTTTAAAGACAAATGGTACCATTATGTTAGTAAACCATTTCAAGTTTGCATATGTTATTTCAAGGTGTTTACTAGATGCTGCAATTTGGTTAAATTTTAATGTCTAAAATGTAATGTTAAAGAAGAAAAATATCGGAAAAAGATCGTTAGCCTAAAAAACCAAACATTTTTTTGCATAAAGTTTTTACTGCATATTTAGATGACCAGGTAATTAAAAAACTGAAGTTACCATTAAAAAGTTCAAAGTTCAACCAAAAAAAAAGATTGCCAGTATAAGTTAAGAGAAAGTTGATTTTGAGCGATTCTTAAAATGTTTTTCTTAAAACTGTTCATATGAATTTTATATTAATATTGTTTAGTTGCATATAATACAACCATTTATTTATTTATCAACAAGCCTCTCACTTGTAAGATATGTTACATTGAATGCTACATTACATTTTACGTTACCAAACATACAAATTATAGTTTATGTCTTCAGTTTCTTTAAAACATACTTTATCATTTGAAAAAAACAAACAACATAATTACAATACAATTCTGTTCTTAACAGTACGGTGTTGCATTACAAACTGTAGATTTAACTTCAAACACATGTATTTATATATCAAACTAAGTTACAATTTACGTTACCGAACACACAAACTATATCTCTTGTGTTCTGTTACCTTAAATGTACTTTAGCATTTAGGTTTAACTTAAAACACATGTATTTATATATCAAACTTAGTTACAATTTACGTTACCGAACACACAAACTATATCTCTTGTGTTCTGTTACCTTAAATGTACTTTAGCATTTAGAAATAGCATATTAACAATTCAATCAAATATGTTTTAATATAGCTTTGCATTTTAACTTTAAACACATGTATTAAGAACAATCTACGTTACAACTTGCGTTACCTTACATATAAACTATTCATTTTCATGTATTCTGTAATGTGAACACATATTTTTTCTTTGGAAAATAGCAAACTTATAATTATCTTTTTGTTTTAAATAAATTGCATTCAATTTTAAACACATACATTTAACAATCAACTATGAAACTTGAACCTTATTTACATGGCCCATGATTACATCTTCATGAGAACACTACGCACACACACTTTTTTAAACACTTAATATATAATTATATGTCAGCTATTTTAGCACATTGTAGTGACGTACTTACATATACAGACATTGCCCGAAACAGTGCACTATAATGATGCTAAATCTGAAACAGACATATCACTATATTTAGAATTCTTGCACACCGGACTGGCATTTCCGGTGTTTTACCCATGCCGGCAAACCCATCTGGCACCCCCATGCCAGATGACTCTCGTGCTGTTAATGACAACAAGTGGTTCATGCACTGATAATATATTGTTCATGTAAAATACGAAAAATGCAGGTACCTTGATAGTTTCTCTCCGTTCCTTATAGTATATTTCTCGATTCAAATCACGTTAGTTTACCGAAAGAACATAACGTTACGCTACAAACGATAAAACTAAAGTGGAACTTTGTTATTGTGCGTAACGCAAAACATCATGACGTCACGTCTGCTTACGGACGTTAATTTCCCGCGCTCTACTATAAGAAAGAGTGCTACAAAGAAAGTATTTCTACCAGTTATTTGTAAAATACGGCATGCAAGAAAAATAATTTGCCAGAATAAAATGCTAACATGTATACGATATGCAAGAAAAAATATCAGTCATGTGTTTACAAATCGGATGGAAATATCCGCCCCTCGGCCACCTGCGCATGAGCGGAAATTCGGCAAGCCTCATTACCGCCCAATGCGCAGGTACCCTCGGGACGGATATTACTATCCGATTCGTAAACATATGACAGATATTATTAATCTAGTTCATGGTTATGCACACAAATTGTACATTTTGTTAACTGCTGTAACTGTGATTGTTTTGAATGTGCAGTAAATTTATTCATCAACATAGACTTCATTCAACATGTTGTCAATCTCGACTGTATCCTTAAGTAGATATACCATATACATATAGCCTCTATGGAGCCGGTATCCAGTAATGGTCATGACTGGAATACTGTGACTTTCTTTAATATTGTCTGTATATATTGATTGTAGTTCAAGACGACACTTATAGGAACTGCCTCAAAATAAGATATCCTGTAAGTGAAATTGATGTTACTCTAGTAGGTAAAAGTAAAGTTCAATATGGTACATTAGATTTGCCAAGTCTGAAGGCAAGTTCTTACAACAATAACTCTTTTGATGGCAAAATATGGGCTGTTATATCTCGATCTTCTCAGGTCGTTCAGCACGACTTTTATGTCGTGTTATTGGTACTGTTTAGTTTCTCAACATGACCATTTCGGCCTGGGTGGTTCCAATACTGCCGCTTTCATAGCCTTGGGTATTGTTTAATCACCTCTTGGATATGGTGCCTGCATTTTAATTTTGTCTTTTGACAGTTCCTGTGGTACGCAGGCTCCAGAACCTCAGATCCCCTTCCTATATTCCAGTTTGTTTAGTTCTGTCCATTGTTTTCTCGTTTGGGGCAAACCCTTTACTTTATCTGGGGACCAAACGCCGCTCTTCATGGAATTACGCGCCTCAACACGTGTATCATTGAAGGTTCCATGTTCACCGCAGTTTGAATACATCTGCGGATGTCTCTAAATTGCTTTTTTTACTTTTAGCATGTGTAAATGTTGTGTTCTACTCAACCCGGGGCTAGAGGGCGTGGCCGGTAGTATGCATTTCCACCACCGTCCATGAACAGGCTCAATCAAAGCGAGCCTGCAACATTTTCGTTTTTGTCATGTTGAGCGACCTGTGAAGTTTCCACTTTTCTCTATTTTAAACTTTATGGGTGAAGGCCATAACTCCTTGACAAGTTTATGCCAGACCGGGGCCCAATTTGAAATCCAGTCATTTGAACCTCAACTGGTTTCTAGGGGACCTAAGGTCGGAGACAAATTAACAATATTAGGGAATATTGTTACTAAAAGTCAAGCCATTTATGTGAAGTCTGGAGGTCACTTCCTTTCAAAGGATTGTGGACCTCATACTAGCAACCACATTCAACATCAAGAGCTCGCTAGCCCTTCAATCACACTGGGGTGTTGCCTTTTAATCATGTTGGGAACCAACAGTTGATTTATCCTTGTTTTGTCTAGGTCATGAGGGCATACAGGTTTGGTGGTTGCCGCCACTAGAAACCGTGTCATTGTATTCGGTACCACCTTCTCTATCAGGGTTCCATCTTCCCGCATTTAACCTAAGTGCATATGCGTCAAGTCCTCCCATGACAGCAACTATGGAACAAATATATGTTGAGCGATTCTTGTCCTGCGTCGCAAAATGTAGTGTCCTTGTTTGGGGATCTGTGTCCTTTACCTCCGTTTTACTAATACCCCTATTCTGAGACCGGTAGTTACACTACCCTTTCTGTGCATAATCCGGGGGAAAAGGATCGGGTTATGACAACAGTTACAGTATGGGCCTTGCTCCTGACACTATGGCTTTACACAATTATGGAAACATCGACTTGGACGGGTTTTGTGCAGGGTCTTCGGGATGTGTTCAGGTCTCCTGTTCTGATGGATAGACCATAGGGACACGTTGTGCCAGAGTCTCACTTATGGGTCTGGTTGTGGCTTGCTAACCCTTACTCAGCAAGTGGACGTGTGGATTTGATTAAGTGGCGGTAAGATTGATTTATCTCCAGTGTGAGACTGCAGTCTCTAAACCTGACGGAAGATATAGCTGTGCAGCCTTTATTTAACCACAACATCCTTTGTACTTGAGTTGAAGCATGAGTCCCTTCCAGATGGGAATTGGTTTTTCGGGACCTGTCGCGGGACCAGTCTGGTTTAAGCAATAGAGATCCTTGGGCTAGAGGCCTGGGGAAAGGGTCTCCGGATCATGGATCACTTACTTCGGAACCACTTTCAGATATGGGTCAGCAGAGGCAAAGCCCAGACCGGCAATAGACGCAGAAACCTCGTCCATCTCTTTTGGGCCTTTCCAACTTCCTAGGCATCCCAGGTTTATCCTTGTGAAAGATGCAGAAACTACATACATCTGTCCGCAAAATTTCCAGTAAACCCAGGTTTCTCACATGTGTATGTTTTGCTAGGTATCTTGGTTGTGTTTTAGAAATTTAGGTCAGAATGGGTTTCCCAGAGTACACATTAGTATGAGTATGTTAGTCCCATCCCAGGGCATCCCAGCACCGTAATGATTTGGTATGTTTCTTCGTGCTACTCAGGATCTTATGAACTAATGCAGTATGTGTATCCCCTGGCATACATTAGTGTCAGTATTATGGTTCTTGCTCTGGGTATCCCAGGACCTTAATAATTTGGTATGTTTTTTTAGGCATTCCAGAAGTTTATGAACTTAGGTCAGAGTATCCCATGACCTTAATTCTTGTTATTATAAAATATGTGTGGAATTACTACTTCTATATGGTAATTAACCGTTCATTGGGGAATCTCGTCTGTCCTGGTGGTCTGCTTCGCATTAGATGTATAGTCGTTATTGGTTGAAACCTCCATGTTAATTATCCAGCAGGATATCCTTGTTATGCCTGATTCTGCAAGGAATCCATTTGTGGCCTCCAAGGCCTCCTTCACACACACTTTGTTGCCCTTGTGACCCACTTTAAAAGGTAACTGTCAGAGGTCACAGGAGGAACAGCAAATCAGCGAGGAGTATCCTTTCTCGACCAGATTCCATTGAATGCAGTCGTATTTAAAGTCGCCCTTAGTGGTCAGAGGTCATACCTTAGGGCTTTATTGCTCCGCATTGCAGTGTTCATGTTATTTATTTGTATTTATGATAATTATGATATGCAGTCATACTGGTACATACAAAGAGCTATATATTCTTATTATATTTAAATAATATTGTCTAATAAATTATAAAATCTATATACATTTATTTGATAATGTTGTTCATGTCTGTTGATGTTATTTTGTAGTCCAATGTATAAAAATCCTAATCATATGTGTAAAACCAAAATTTTAAATATTTTTTTTTTAACAAAAATAGTCATATTTTGGAAAGGTAACGTATTTTACGTGAATATTGAATCGGTTAACTCTTCGGGTAGTAGTATCATAATTATATTAATTATTGAACTGTGTATTGGTCATTATCATTATTTCATAACTTAAAAAACATCATATATGTTGATCAACTTTTTAATGTTCTAGTAATTTCAAACAGAGTAACGTAAGTTACGGATAATACATAACATTTGTTTACCTAAAATGATATGTGCATATGATAATTTCAATTGTAAATGCATAAACATATGTAAATGTCTTGTTTATTATAATTAATTGAACAATTGACATGTTTATAATATTATACTAGCATATTAAATGGTGAATTGCAATGGTAACATATTTTAAATCTCCGAAACTCGCTAAAGCCCCAACGGAAACTTGTAAACTTTTGTCTGTGAATGCCAACTACCATAAGGTTTAAGAAAATCATAGTGTTGAAAATCCTCCCCCCGCCCCCCCCCCACCCCGGGGTGGTGGGGCAGGGTCAATTGTCAGCTCAAGGTCTAGAAGTTATGATTGATAACAGGTTAATCTTCTTAGTACAAAATTAAATGTTTCAAGAAATCCAGCCCTGAAGTACAAAAGTCAGTTCCAGATAACTTGACTATGTGCAATAATTGTGGTTGAAAATCAATATGTCTTGCTTACATAAAAATATTTGTCATCATCTAATTTCAGTGTTAATCCCCTTGATCTTTTAAATAATACTTTCAGGGAATGCTTTCTTCCGTATCATGTTGCATCCAGAACTGGAATGGCTGAGGACAAGTCCACACAGACCTCCAATCCGGAAACGCCCGTAACATTTATGGCAACTAGAGCGAAACTGGAAACTCCAGAAAATCGATCGGGCAACAGAAAACGGAACTAAACTACTGTGTCTGAAATTAAATGCATGAAGTATTTAAGTATTTTTTTATCATTTTAGTATATATTACCATTGCAAATCACTAAATGTTATCATTTAATACGTTTTATTATTGCTCATTATTACTACATATTAATAAGAAGTCCCATTCCTTCAAGTGTTTTACAAAACCGTTGCAAAAATCACCCAGGCAGGTACATGTTAAAACAGAAACACCCCATAAAATGCCATCAAAATCATCTTTACTATGTGTCGTGTGTATATGTACGTTAGGTTTTTATTACGAATGAGAAAGTTTGATTAGTTAATCTTTTGATAATTAATTTTCACATGCAAAATACTTCTCTAATATGAGCTGGCTCAAGGGAAAAGGGGGTAAGAGCTAAATTGTTTGAAAATAAGAAAGACATGTTTCATAAAGTTTGGCTTCTTGTGAATATTTCCTAAAATTCCATGAAGATATCTCAAGTACTTTTAAAGTTACAAGCTATTAAAGTGAAGTTACACCTTTTTGTCCGTGATTTTATTTTATAATAATAATAATAATAATATAATCGAACCAATTTAATATACATTTATACACATAACTACATGATTAAACAGTACTACCGATGACATGTTTATCAGACTGAATTCGTCATTATCAATGCCAATTACCCTAAATCCCCTTTGCCTTTAGATGGCTCATATCTATTATGTTGTTTAAGAAATAATATATTTCATCCAGTGATTTGTAAAATCATTGTTTGAAGTTCAGATGCGAAGGAATTATATCACGAGGGCGCAGCCCAAGTGAAATAACAATACCTGTTTGCTTTTAATGTTTTACTTTTAGTCTCCTACCGATATTCCCCGGATCGAACTATAGGTTTGACTGTCTATCATGAAATTTAGTCCAAAATATGTTGTTCAGATTGTGTAGCATTTGATATATGATTTTCCTTAATCAAACCCGTTCATAGGAAATTGTCTGTACTGTATTGTTCTTTGTTTTCATTCAGTTGTTAATTTTATAATTTTCTGTCATAAGGTTGTTTGTAAATACAAAGGAAATGTTTTTGTTGCATTTTACCTTTAGTCTTGTACCAGTTATGTTTAATAGCAGAGCGGACCATAAGTTTAACTGTCTATCATGAAAATGCATCAAATATACGTATTTCAGATTCATTTAAATTGATACATATTCATAGTCTGTTTTTTGTGTGGTGTGTCTGATACAAGTGCCAAAACAAAACTCAAAAAGGTCGGATAACACTTCGTGGTAAACTATTAGTGTTTTTAGCTTTTATTTCTTTACAAATGGTATTCATTTTCAAAGGGAGACAACTTTTTCCGATTATTTCAAGTACAAATGGCATTCATTTTCAAAGGGACACAACCTTTTCCGATTATTTTAAGTAATCATCGAGAAAAAGTTGTCTCCCTTTGAAAATGAATGCCATTTGTAAAGAAATAAAGATAAACAATTGCTGAAAACTATGTTCTATCTTGTTATGTGAAATTTATCCACTCGCACGCTATTGCAAATGCATCAAAACGAACATGTGTAACATTTCTTTGAAAATGGTGAGTTTTTAAAGGCGCTTGACTGTCCGGAAGTGGGGCCCCTTTAGGCAGTCATTTTCTGGAATTCAAAGTTTATATCAGTATACTGACACTTGTTTCATAAAGTAATATACATGTTTTACATGCTGTTCAATTTTTATGTCAAACAACTCTTTCTTTCTATGATTTGGTGTTGTTTGATTTTTGTTTCTCAAGGCCTACTTCGAAACCTTAAATAAAGTTTGAGTTTTAAAGTTAAAAAGTACGATACTTCCATAGCGGATAAATGTACACACGTTCAATATGCAATTGGAAGAAGCGATGTGTGCATATGTATTACCTTTGTGGCTTAAAAACGGTGAAGCTTTCTGTAGAGAGTTACCACAGTGTATATACGTATGTATGTTCCAACTAATAATACTGCCATAGTGTGTAAATGAACACTATTTCAGTCTAGAAAAATCGTATGTACTAAATAGCGATTGCACATCACAATCGATTACCACAGTGCAATTTTGTATTTTACTGGAAAAGTTCAGAATTACCGTAGTGCCACAGTTGAAGTAATTGGAGAAAAGTCTACACAACGAATCAGTGGCAGATCTGTGGTTTTCAGACTCCTTGAATGCCGAAGCCGCATAATGCAGACGCAGTAAAATAGCTTTAAATACCGTAGCGTAGAAATGAGTAATTAATTAAGTTTTAAAAACTGAGTTTGGTAATTACAGCGACGAGCAACCTTCAGAACTCATTGGTATTTTTGGAGAGCAGTTATTCCTTAATTGCTTGAAAAATATTATCTTATCAACAGTTTGCGATAACAATGATTTTAGAATATATTTGCACACGAGACGTTTGGTATTGTTTTTAAATTTAGTGGACACCTGTAATTTTGAGCGTAATACTATTTAGTATGTCATATGAATGACTTAACTTATTAGTTTAACTGATTTCATACCGTTTTGTTAATTACATTAATGAAAGTTTAGACTTCAGATGAAATTCTGCAAAAACTAAAAAGCATTCAAATTCCCCTCAGATACAAAGAAAAACTAAATATTTCCGGTAGTTCTACGCTGTACGATGTCTTTAACGTTGACCCTCGTTTTGATGGTACGTTTTAAACGTCTGCGGTAGTCGGTCGGTGTATGATAGCGGTAATAGCGACCCCCGTTTTATGGTACACATTAGTTTGCTATGGTGGCCGAAGAGATAAATACATATTCGAGATAAGATGTCGAGCGCTCGAGATAAGATGTCGAGCGCTCGAGATAAGATGTCGTGCGCACGAGATAATTTAATCTTAAAAAAATAAATGCATGTCCTAAACATACCACCATACTTTTGAATATAATGAGTACATTTTTCATTACAGCCCAGATTTATACAAAATTTCATGTTATATAACCTTTTATATGTTATATTATAACTGTATGTTTATATTTCGTAATAAGTAGTATTAAAAATGTGCTTATATTTTAATATTACATTATCATCTTTTATGTTTCAATAACAAATAAACAAGTTAGATAATCGAATTTTTACTTTGATTAAATACATAATTCTTTAACTTATGTTATTTGTTTATTTACATGTAACAACCGATCTTTGTATTGCATTGTTATGCATTTATGACGGTGGTGGTAATGATGATGATGATGATGATGATGATGACATTGAATCCATTTATCATTATATGTTCACATGCGAATCTTTCTGACATAATAGGTTTGATTAAAACAAGTTTTCCATTAAATAAATGTTATTAAATTATGTTTAGCTTTTGTTAATTTTACAGATTTTTACAGACTCAGACCTTAAATCAATAAATGAGAACTAAAGTATTTCTGGCATTCAGTTTTTATGTTAATCAGGGTCTGACGTATGTTTTATAACAAAGCTTTTCTACAGAAGCCTCTTTGAAATGCAAACTAATTTGAGCCGCACCATGAGAAAACCAACTTAGTGCATTTGCGATCAGCATGGATCCAGACCGGCCTGCGCATCCGCGAGCCATGCTGTTCGCTAACGGTTTCTCTAATTGCAATAGGCTTTAAAAGCGAACAGCGTGGATCATAAAACATACGTCAGGTCATGGTGCGGCTTATTTTAGTTTCTATTAAGGATTTTTTACAACCGCTTAACTCAATTTATAGTAGTCAATAATAAATTAAAGTTAATCGCGTAAACACCTTTGATACTTAAGTTTGAACGCACGTGTTGTGCGTACAGATCTGTTAACACCTACCACGACTAAACTGAAATGAAAGGCGACTAACAACTTGAGGGTTAATGAACTTTAGGTATAAAAACAAAATTAACATAACGATTTTTATATACAATCAGTTTCAAACTGGTTATCAATATGAGAAGTATTCAGTGACGTTTTTGAAGAGTGGTATATTAGTTTAATTTTTTATAAACTTCAATAAATAAATAACTGTTTTGCCAAAATAGCTAATCGAATGTACCCTTCGCTTTTGATAACATTTAGTTGTGATATCGTTGCTGAAGACATAAGGTCGTAAATTTTTTTATTTCTTTCAGTATTTTTTGTCACAAAGAAATGAAGAATAGCTATATTTCCATATGGATTATTCTTCTATATTTAGATGGGAGTTATTCACAGTTGACCCGTAAGTATACCATACATTTAAATGAAATGTGCTTTCTGCTTTTATTAGAGAAAGCTGCATGAATATCACTATTTTTATACAATATATTGAAAAATCAAGGAGCAGTGCTCTAAGTAGAATATTTAATTTTTTTTTTAAAAATTTTCTTTGAGTTTTAATCCTCATTGAAGAGATATACATGAGCTTAAGTAAGATTTGTTTTAGTCTGTTTTATGGTATCCCAATTCTATGATCTTAAATATCTTTTCGTTCTGTAAGTCTTACCTAAGTCTTACCTAAGTTAAGAAAACGCCTCTCTTTTATTATTTGAACAATACTGTCTATTGTATACGTGGTACTTGCAATTGTATATGGATTGGTTTACATTTTCATGCGATGGTTTCAGTTGCACATGCGGTGATTACAACTTTACATGTGGTGCTTTTAACGGTATATGGGGTAGTTTAACCTTTCGTTGGTCCTCCTTTCGTTATGTGTAGTGCTTCGATTTTCATATTCGGTACTTTTAATTTAATTTGCGGTGATTTCAAATGCATATTCTGTGCAAACTTCATTGGACTTGCTGATCTTATGTGTATAATTATATGAAATAATTTGTAAATATGGCTTATTTTCGTAGAAAATCTTATTTTCGCGAAATAACCTTATTTTCGCACTTTAGGCTTACCCTGAACCGGTGTAGAAAGGGCAGAATGCTCTCGAATGATATCCTATGTCGAATGTTTACGGCAATATTCGTTGTTTTGTAATATTCTTTTCTCATAATGTAGTTTGCACATAATGTTATTTGCACCGCATATAAAGTTGAAAGCACCCGATATAAATATAAAGGTACCGCATATAAAATTAAACGAACCGTATACACAGTTGAAAGCACCACATACAATACATTGCGCCACATATAACTTAAAATCACCGCATGTAAGTTTAAAAGAAATGCGCATACAATTGCAGGTATCACATATTAGTCATCATGAGTTGGCCACCTTCTATGTTATTGTTAGTTTTTAACTTTTAAAACAGTAGATGCATTTATTTAAGATATGAAATCATATTTATTTCGGTGTTCATGCGCAAAGAACGACAGAATATGGTCCGTAAATCCATGTTTAATTTGCCGATGCTATTCTGTCGTACACATTTTGCATGAACACTGAAAATTTCCTACGATATATTTCCAATTCATTTGTAAACAAAATTATATTATAAATTTTAACACATTCTATTGCATTTCACATTAAAATCAGCTTCGCGGCTATTCTATTCACCTGACGGAACAACTGCGACGTCATCTAAGAAACATTCTCCCTGCCTATACGCAGACGTCGTCAGAACGACGGCCCGTTGTCTCTGCGGAGCGTTGACTTAAGGAGGTAGGCTACCTTCATATTTGCATGTGCGCATGTCCAACCGGAAGCTAACGTGATGATTTACGACGACGTTTACGACAAACTAAATGTGTTTGTATATTCATTCTTCTGAAAACAAATCATGAACCTGTCTTCGATCTGATGATTTATGGTTTAATAATTCAGAAATAATGAATAAATTGCCGCAGAAACGCTTCAAAACAATGTTGCCTTAAAATGACGTCACTGACGTCATGACGTTACGTGTCAGTTACCGCGTAAAATTAATAGTTTTTGTCTTGAAAGTACGTAATTCTGTGCATTTTTTTAAATTTTAACTATTTTCAAATAACCATTATTTGCTGAAATATTTTTATGAGTCTTTTGCTCTGAATAAAAATCAAGATTTTGCTTCTTTTATGTAGTTATATTGAAATGTTATGCGGAATGTAAGAAAATGGATGATGGTAACCAATGTTATTTGGAATATAGTTGGGTGAAAGGTTACTTGTTACTGCCATTTTCAAATAAAATATCTAGCAGTTTGATTTGTAATACCTATTTTTCAGGTTCCGTTGATAATTTGTTACTTATATACTAAAACTAAGATCTAAAATTGTTCAAATTTCGGTAGAAAAATGTGGTTTCTTGAATTGAATTGATGTTACCATGGAAACGAAGCCCGTGACCTATGTATCTAAATGTATAATTCAAAAGCGTTGACACTGGTCTATTTAAGAAACACAGCTTCGGCTTTTTATTTTCATTTCAACAATATCCATGAGAATAATAGCAGCATGCTGAACGATTTTTCCATGAAAAATGCCAGACGAGGGGTACTGCTGTAAGTATTCTAAGCTGTGAAATTTGTTTGAATAAATGTAAATAACACGAAAATATAACTTACGTTAGAAATAATATGTTTTATAGCTACATTAACTAGAAAGGTAATCTTATTCAATATTTTTTATAAAAAACTACGATAAAAAGCAATATATAAGCTATTTTAAACATCTCTGTTGCCATGGTTACTTTAAACTTTAAGAAAAATAGGGTACCATGTAAAGTGCTTGGTATTTTGCTAATAATATTACCCAAATATTCCATGTTGGTCATTAACAGAATGGCACTGAAGCCGTCGAAAACCCCTATTTTTATACATAGTTGTTTAAAAATGAGAGAAAATGCGTTACCATGGAAACACGAGCCCCGCGACATATACATTTTAAGCTTTTATTAGAAAGATAACGTGCATACCATTAAAATTATCAATTATGCAGACTTCTACGGATATCAATGAAACTAAAATACACTGAAAAGTGTTAAATATCCGTATTTTCCTTCTTCTTTCAATATGAAATACCTTTGGAGGATCATGTTCTTCAAACCTGGATAAAAATTGAACTTGAAGGGACAGAGACAAACGAAATTGAGATTGTAGCAGTTAAAACTTCATATTACACGAAATACAAAAATGTGCTGCGGTTCAACTAGTTTGAATTTACCCTTGTAATAAGGTAGCCTACCTCCTTAACGTTCCGCCTCATATGTATTGAACGTCATAATTTTCTATGGAAAATAATAGGGCGAATGTAAATATTTCTCTATTTACGACATAAATCGTGTATAATTATCATCACGTAAACACAGTACATGTATAATAAAGTTATTTTGTGATGGGTCTTTAACCTTTAACCTACTGGCGGCAAGTGATTTTGACTTTGCGGCCAGTTCTGTTCGTTATTCTGTCAGTAAATATTCATTGAACATCTGTTTGAAAAATAAGTACAGTAGATCTACTGTCCAAATTAAATGATAACACATTCTTGCACACCGGACTAGCATTTCCGGTGTTTTTACCCATGCCGGCAAAACCCATCTGTCACCCCTCCCCATGCCAGATGACTCTCGTGCTGTTAATGACAACAAGTGGTTCATGCAATGATAATATATTGTTCATGTAAAATACGAAAAATGCAGGTATCTTGATAGTTTCTCTCCGTTCCTTATAGTATTTTCTCGATTCAAATCACGTTAGTTTACCGAAAGAACATAACGTTACGCTACAAACGATAAAACTAAAGTGGATCTTTGTTACTGTGCGTAACGCAAAACATCATGACGTCACTTCTGTTTACGTACGTTAATTTCCCACGCTCTACAATAAGAAAAAGCGCTATAAAGAAAGTATGTCTACCCGTTATTTGTAAAATTAGGTACGCAAGAAAAATAATCTGCCAGAATAAAATGCTAACATGTACATGTATACGATATGCAAGAAAAAATATTCAGCCTCATTACCGCCCAATGCGCAGGTGCCCTCGGGACGGATATTTCTATCCGATTCGTAAACACATGACAGATATTATTAGTCCATTTAAAGAAAAGAAAATAGTGGGTAAAGGTTAAGGTAGTGTCCCATTGTGTTCTTGTATGTTCGTTTCATCCTTGTCGTCTAAACGTTTCACTTTGTATTCCTGGTAATTATGTTACATCTGCACAGCATAACGTTTTCAGGGTACTGCGATCTGTGAAGGTATTTTTTCTGGTTTTGTAATATTAATTCATTTTTTCAGCTTGTACTGGAGACTTTGCTGGCGAGAAAGACCCCAAAAGAGACAACAACGACGAGTTGGGTCTGACTGGTAGGTTAGAAATGCGTGTTATTACATACCTTTCTACAAAATGTCACACAACTGCCAATGTCAGACATTATAAGTGAAAGTGGGCATTATGTATAGATTAATACATGAGAGAGCGGTGTACCTTTGAGCGATAATGGCCTTGGCAAAGTGATAATAGCCCGAGATAGCCTGCTTAAGTAGCCTGTTTTTACCTATAATGCAGTATGAAAAACGTTTAAAAGTTTAGTGTGCAATTTTATGGACACTAGGATCTATTTTTTTTATAGGCAAGTAGATTAGAATTCTAGTTTTCATTTTACTTTTTTGTATTGGTTACAGAAAAGCTTAGGACTGAAAATAAGTGTTATTGACGAAAAATACACGAAGTTACGCTTCAGAAAATAAAAATAAAATTAAACTATTCACTGTCTTGCCTGTATGAAACGTCATTTTGTTTACGGACGTTAATTTCCCGCGCTAACGACAGAGCCATTATCGAAACTGGCCAACAGGGCCATTATCGATAATGACCCTAGGGCCAATAATGTTAATATGATAAAACATGAAGCAATGTGATAACTATTCATTGGTATTCATGTGATAAACTTAAGAAATAATATATCTCATCGGTGCTTTGTCGCTGAATAAATCACTGTTTGGAGTTCAGATGCGAAGGAATTATATCACGTGGGCGCAGCCTGAGTGATATAAATCTACGCATCTGAATGACAAACAGTGATTTATTCAAGAGCAAATCACTAAATGAGATATATTATTTCGATTCTAACATGTTACCAAGGATTTTGAAGTACATCCTTGTCGGCATTCATTAAATATTTGCCCGTTTTCAATCGGTTTCTTTTCCAGCGCGCCGCTACGCTGTTTGACGCTGTGACGTAATAATCGTGACGTCAGAACAGTGAATTGTTGTTTAATAGCCTTCTTCGTTTAATAGGAAAATGAATCATTTCAATTTTTTTTCAATTCAATAGTTTATTTGGCAAAACATATACAATGTTCATCGCCAGTACTGTATGGCGGTGTTAAACAATTATAAAGAATATGAGAAAAGCATGAATATACATGTATAGACATACAAACATACAGGTGATAGGTATAAATTGTAATACAAGTACACAATTGCAATTTAACCTCTTAAAGCAAATGCTTGATAAATATATTTCGCTAACTTATTAACAATACCACTCTGGCAATTACTTAACAGAGTTTTAAACTTATTCAAATTAGGCCAATGACAATAATAGTTTGGTAGAGAGGTATTTCGTAAATCTCTATAAAATGGACACACTAACAAAAAGTGATATTCATTCTCAATTGTATTCATGTTACACCTTGTACATAATCTAAGATTTCTGTCTATATTTCTATGCCTTCCTTCTTCTATAAGTAAATTGTGAGCTGAACATCTGAATCTAGACAATGCATTTCTGTAATTATCGTTCTTAATCGGATCGTGTTAGAATGACTGGTATTTTTCGCCAGGTCATGAATTACGTTAAGGATGTTCGAGGGGTGTACAATAAATACCCGGAAAATATGCTCATTTCTTTATTTCTGGTCCCATTAAATGCTAACATTGAAAACTATGACGGATATGAACCTATTAAATGCAAATATCCAAATCATGCAAAATTATTCTCTTGTCTGCTTGGCAACGTCTGTACCTCCAAAGCGCCCAACGTCATTATGACACTGTCATATCACATGCAATTAATCAATACAGCTCATGATTACCATTGGTTCAATGTTTGGGGCTGTGAAAATATTGATATAATTGACCGTTTTCAATTAAAATATATAAAATTAATCCTCAATCTTAAAGAATCTACTCCTACTTTTATGATTTTTGGGGAGCTGGGTATTTTACCTATATCTCTACAAATAAAAAGTCGTGCATTAAATTTTTGGTGTAAACTGTTGCATTCTAAATCTGATAAAATTTGTCATGTATTGTATTCCACAACTAGAAAACTATATGATGTCCATAACTTGAAATTTCCATGGCTAAAATATATTCATACTACTTTAGATAGTTCGGGTCTTACAAACTTTTGGAATAATTTTCCATTAGATACTGTTTCTGTTAATCAGTTCAGAAATATATGTAAAACAAGAATTAAAGACCAGTTTATGCAAAACTGGAGCTCTTTTGTACATGAATCTAGTAAATGTTTAAATTATCGGCTGTATAAGAATGAGTTTGGATTTGAAAGTTATTTTAATATTTTGCCTCAGGATTTAGCTATTTCCTTTCTAAAATTTCGTTGTAACAATCATAAGATGCCTATTGAATCTGGTCGTTTTTATAACTTGCATCGGAATAATAGAATCTTGAATTATGCGATCTTGAGCAATTAGGCGATGAGTATCATTATCTATTATGTTGTCCCTTTTTTAATAATTTCAGAAATAAATATATTGATAGTGAATATTTTTCATATCCTAATACTTATAAGTTCTCTCAGTTAATGAACATAGATGATAAGGCAAAATTGTTAAATCTGTCAATATTTTGTAAGAAAATTATTTCTTTTTTTAACCAGTAATACAGACTCTCATTCTCCAATATTCATCATTTGTTTTACTGTCATCCATTCAACTTTGTGTATTTTGTCATATTATATCATGCAAATAAGTTGTTTCTTCTTTTTTATATTGATCATTATTGTTTTGTTTTCTTGCTATTTGTATGTGCTATTCTGTTTGTTGTTTATTGTCATATCACATGCCCAGTTGGGCCTTGATTTATTCAATAAACTGAAACTGATAAACTGTTTATCGCCATTAAATGCATTTTCATACCTTCCTACGAATACACAAATACTGTTCATATGATATTCCTGTCGTATTAAACAATTAGTACACTGAACTCTGATGCCGTATCAAAGGAACTCTTTAATTTATAAAACGTAACTGAACTTTATTTTTCATGTCTGTACCACGAGTCGTCAACAATGTTCTCCTGACCAATTATAAGCGTCCTGTCCATCTAATAAAGTTTTGTTTTCTTCAGGGCATTGTCCTTTAAGCCTGTGGCAACAGAAAACTTATCTCTTTCTTAATCTTCGATTCAAAACACAATATGTAATCTCTCATGTCCCCTTTCATCACTGATTTTCAAGCGGTGACCAACACAATATGCCTGCCAAACATTTTAATGATGTCAAATTTATAATTTGACTTTAATGGCACAATGCTTACACTTCACATCAATATTCACCTAACTTAAGAAAAGGTAGCTTGAAACTTAGATAAAATGAAGTAATGATTTGGCACATGGAATTAGAAAAAGAGACAAAATTGGGTCGGATGACGTCACATGGCATTGCCATGGAGACTGCCATTTACTTGTAATTTATTTAGTATAATCTTGACATATTAACTAAGTATTTTCTAGTTTACAGTATGTAGCAGTTTCGTTTATTTTTGATGATTTATATAGAGAATATCAGGTTACTGTCTGATAAATTTAAATCTATTAGGCGAGTCGAAAAAGATATATTAGGCGAGGCTCTGCCGAGCCATATATTTTTTTCGTAACCTAATAAGTTACTTTTTTTCAGACAGTAATCTAATATTCTATTTATTTTAGAAAAATGGGGGAAAAGTCGTTGGAAAGAGGAACAGCGTGCAGATGTGATGTCTTTTCCAATACAATGATAATGGTTTCAGTGAAAATTAAAAAAAAGTATTTTCAAAATTTCCGGCTGAAGTGCTGTAAAAGTGAAAAATAGCAATGACTTTTTTGTTTCTAGATAAAATCATATTATTTGACCACTCATTTTCTAAGTTCAACATTTCAAATACAATGGTGACAGTTTCAATGCAAAAATTTTGATAAAATATGTGATTTCAAAAGTTCCCACAAAAGTGATACCTTGACACTTACTAAATAAAGCAAAGTTTATTAGGCAGGCCGATTTTGTGCTATATCTTGTATAAGGGTAGGATAAATGAACAATTGAGAGCACTTTACCAGGTATTTATTGAATATTGATAAAACTATCCTCGATCTTCATACAAGAACTCATACCTTGGTACAGATATGTAGATATCATGGTAATAGTCCACCCTCACCAGGACTCTGACCTGCGACCTTCGGATGAAGCGCTCTGCCTGTACATCAATACGCTCCTGTCCTCATGACACATTTTTTTCTCACGAGGACGATCATAAACTTGCTGCTTTTAACTGGATTTTAACTAATAGAGCAAATACATAGATCTTCTACTTCTGTTTAAGAATTTAGCAAAGTTATAAAATCAAAATGTATAACATATTATACTTTATTTTTATGCTAACTGATGAAATACTGTGTTTTATCAGTGAGATATAATCCATGTCACTCATTGCATATCACTCACTGTAAATGCCGATCTACTTGTACATTGTGTATAAATTTTAAATTATTTGCTTAAAACAGGATGAAATTTGTAGTCGCACTTTGTTCTTTATAGTATATTTCCCGATTCAAATTATTTTAATTTATGAGAATTTTATAACGTTATGCAGCAAAAAAATAAAAAAAAATAAAATAAAGTGGAACTTTATGTTGTGTGCGTCTTTCTAACGTCACAACAGGTCTGACGTCATGTCTGTTTACGCGCGTCTTTTCCCGCGCTGAGACTAAAATTTGTTGCAAAATGCACATCTCAACGTAATTAAGCATAAAATAAAAAGAAAATATGTTTGCTTTTCGTTAATATGGAATATATCTCACCGCGAAGTGAGAAAATTTTCACATTTTCAACGGTATAGGCGCTCGTGAAGATATTTGAAATTTTCTCGTTTCTCGGTGAGATATATTCCATATTCAATCAAAACAAACAAATATCCTCTATATATTGTACCAGATTTATTTAGCGCACTTTTCATGACAAATACGTCCAAGGTCGCTTTACGTAAAAGGGCAATCACTCAGAGTGCTAAATGCATCATTTACCAGTACAGGCACAGAGCGAAGAGGGACAGAGCGAGAGAAAGCCCCCAGAACAGAGAGAGAAAAATCCTTGAGATACAGATATATATGAGCCGCGCCATGAGAAAACCAACATAGTGGGTTTGCGACCAGCATGGATCCAGACCAGCCTGCGCATCCGCGCAGTCTGGTCAGGATCCATGCTGTTCGCTAACGGTTTCTCCAATCCCAATAGGCTTTAAAAGCGAACAGCATGGATCCTGACCAGACTGCGCGGAAGCGCAGGCTGGTCTGGATCCATGCTGGTCGCAAACCCACTATGTTGGTTTTCTCATGACACGGCTCAATTATATATTAACATTAACATAGTCTAACATAGCCTAGCTTTGTGCAAATCAACAGTCAGGTTCAGTAATGTGTCTGGTGCCTAGCACCGGTAGCCGTTTTTTTCTGGGAAGAACAAGTAATTGCCTCTTAATTAGTTAGCCTGAAGAGTATCTCAGAAAATTCAAGTGTCTGGACCGGGATTCAAAACCCGGATCTCTATATTGACAGCCAAGCGTGTTACCAATAAACCACCATGCCCTTAATTTGCGGTTTGTGGTCGATTTTATCGTGAATGAGAATCGAGTGAAAACGATTGAAGCACACATGGACTTACTTTTTTTTCAGATACTTATTTTCTCGCATGTGATGGAAATTATATTTTTGACTGTTGTGGTTTGATATCCGAGTGGCGTTATAGATCGTTCGCTGCCGGAAATGTTCAGTTACAGGTATGGCGACCTACTATCTCCGGATCCTATCGACTTATCAGCTCTACTGCACATACTGCCGCATCAGGTAAAAATCGTGATATGGATTTAGACGGTTGAAATCGTATTAGCTGACATCTAGCTAGCTTGAAATCGGAAAATAAGTATATACAATTTACAATTATAGCTCGTTTATAATTTAGCGAACCCTGTTAGCATAATAATAGATAGTTTTGAATTACAAATCCATGCGTTTTACAAACCGAAATATACTGTATGACAAATCTAAAGGCAATATTTGTACGAAGTGTATTTTTTAAATTATTTTTTTCAGAAACAAATATATCACGGGAACATGAGTAATAAATGATAACCGTATGTAATTGTCGTTATTAATCAAAATGAGCCGCACCATGAGAAAACCAACGTAGTGCATTTGCGACCAGAATGGATCCAGAACAGTCAGATTCCATACTTCTCGCTTTCAACCCCTACTGCAATTAGAGAAACCGTAAGCGAACAGTATGGATCCTGACCAGACTGCGCGGATGCGAAGGCTGGTATGGATCCGCACTGTTTGCAAATGCGCTATGTTGGTTTTCTCATGGTGCGGCTCAAATATTGATCGTGTCGAAACGAAACACAAGATCAGCATGATACTCAAAAGACAAAAGACACAGCATATGGTACAAATTTTATACTGTGAAGTATATACTATTGTAAAAAGTTCACATACTTTAAGATCAACATCATCGTGGCAAAGGAAAGACATACATGCCCATTGTTATTTACAGAGAGAGTTAGTTCACAATAAAGTATATCGGATCAAAGGCAAATAACATAAATGATAATTAATACTCAAAAGTAGAATGATACATACGCTTTAATACCACAACTGTTTCTATATATAGGATTTCATTAGTCAAAATTATATCAAATTGACCCAAATTTATCGCTAAACCATGACTGTGTCGTTAATGACAATTCTTAACTTTGTAATAATATGTATATTTTCATTACAGTTCAGTTTATTTTATTCTTCGCCAGTAAGTCTTTGAACACAAAAGTGAAAAAAACTTACTTAATTTTGTGTTTCACAATTTTTCTTTTTGTTCTAGATATTTCCCTTCCTATGCCCTTGTTGATTTTCTTGCTGGAAAGCTGAATTTTAACTTAAGGGTGTTTACAGCTGGTCTACATGTCTTTTGATCATGAGCTTTTGACATTACTTTACAGATAATGAAGATGTGGAATTTACTCCTGCGATTAGGTATCTTGTGAAGCCAAACGATTGTATAGGATGGTGAGTTGATTCGTTCCTTCGACTTTTACTTGATGACTCGGTAAGATTGTCAAAGTGGTAAGTCGGTTCGTTCCTTCGGCTTAAACCTGACGCCGCCGGGAGATTTCATCAACTTATATCTAGTGACACCGGAAGATAAGTTTATACAACAGCTATAAACTTCATTTTAAGTTTATAACACATATCGTTTACTTTATCATTGAAAATGCAAGTTAGTTAGATATTTGAATACCGTTGAAAATGCATTAAATGCAACTATCGAACCTATAAACACATAAAAGAGGGTATAAAATAGCTGTGGCATTAATCCTTAAAATATCACTTGTAGTTTACACGTTTAAGATTAATTATATTTCAGTTTACAAGCTTTATTTTAAGGTATATTAAATCCAAATTGCATGTCTAAAATCATGAACAATTACTTTATATCTTTTATATGAACATAAGATTAACAAGTTTATGTGTATGAGTTACTGTAGTACTATGCATTTGGTTTGAAATAGTACACACTGTAAACACTACAAATAAATGTATACTAGCTACCACTGAAACACTGGCTGTTTTTAGCCAGAGCTTTAGCAACTGGCATCAGCTCTCAATCAACTATCAAGTTTCAACTTCGTGTCGTTTGAGTTTTCCTTCTATTTCTATGTGACCGCATTACACAAATATTCTAGACGTGTAAAAAATAGTCCGACATTTATCTTTCATAACCTTGGTATTGTGTTAGTGTGTGAGCAACTAAGGACTACCATTTTAAACAACAAAAGCAAGCAGCAACGGATTCTAGAATAATTATGAACTTTATATTCACATTCGAAATATTCGGAATCGCTCCGCTCACTCTGTCTTTTGTATCAGTTTTTCTACATGAATACATTCTCGCGCATAGCTAAATTCTACTCGTAATGCAACACGTATGAATGAAATTCCGTGAGCTTTGATTGGTTAACAGCATGGAGAGACGGCGTTTTGATCTGTTAACAGCATAAGTGGTGCCAAATTCTAGGAAAGTCGAAGTTAACCCTAGACCTAACCCTGAAATATCAATCAATAAGCACTGGATATCAGTTCTTTCAGGGCTTTGATTTAACAATCAACTGATACTACATATATATTTAGTAAAGTAAAATACATCCGTTAAGGGTTTTAAACATTTGAAGTAAATATCTAAAGATAAATTATTCAACTTTAAGATGAGCATTGGATATCTTTAACAATCATTTGGCAATGGCAACAGGGGATGTATATAATTATGGTATACATGTAGTTCTTTAAGCGTAAAAGGCACACTTTTATTGAACTTTAAACGGTTAGCATTCATTTCAGGTATGCCGCTGGGGCTGAAGTAGTTGGTTATAAGGATGGTGGAAATAGAGCCACTGGCTGGTATCAAGCTGCAGCTGGCGTAAATACCGCTACAGATGAAAACTGGTCTGCTGCATCGTCAGAAAGCATGGAATGGGGAATAGGCGCTGAAGTTGTAGCATGTAAGTGTGACTGGAATAGATTTGATATAGGTAAAAAGATATGTTTCTACAACACTTGAATGAAAACATACTATGGATTGAACTTATAATAGACCTTATGTGACTGTATTGTACACTTATGTGACTGTATTGTACACTTAAGTGACTGTATTGTACAATATGGTTTTTATCTATTCAAACTTTTAAATTCGAAAAAAACAAGTAAACCTATTGACATATCAAGTTAAGAAAAAAGAAATTTATAAGGTGAGGCGAAGAAAATATAACTTTTATTTTTTTCGTAGTCAAATATGGCATGTCAAACGTTGCTAAATTATATATGTATGTTATTATTATTGTATGTTTGTTATTGTTATTCAATGTCGTGTCATTCATAAGAATAACGAAATATAGAATAACAATAATGACTTTTAGAATATGAATGACAAGACATTGAATAACAATAACAAACATACAATAATAATAACATGCATACATAATTTAGCAACGTTTGACATGCCGTAGTCAAACCTAATAAATCTAAATTTATAAAGACAGTAACCTATGTTCTTTTTATCCGACCTTCTGATTTAAAATCATTTCTAATTGAAATTTACCACCAACTAGATATGTGTTTGCCTTATAGTTAAAAAAAAGAAAACACACATACTGCATTAATATTCCGATTATTATAAAAAAAAAGCTAACCTTTTGTTTTATACCCGACCTCTTTGTACTGCTGAACATGAATGAATTTTAATTTGCTGCCAAGTGAAGTTTTTGATCCCAAGTTTAGTTGCAAAAGTCAAGGCATACTCTATACGATAGTGACATAGTCTCACGTACCTAATAAAAGTGCGTTTATAAAAATAAATGCATAAATATGTCTTTTCGCAGTTGTACTCGAAAACAAGATGGCGTTGTTTAAAAAAAAGAAAAAAAAGAAACAAATAAATAAATAAAGAAGTCCGCCAAAAGTTTATTTAGTCACTGACCTTATAAAACAAAATTGAGCCGCGCCATGAGAAAACCAACATAGTGCGTTTGCGACCAGCATGGATCCAGACCAGCTTGCGCATCCGCGCAGTCTTGTCAGGATCCATGCTGTTCGCTTTTTCAAAGCCTATTGCAATTAGGGAACCCGTAGCGAACAGCATAGACCCTGACCAGACTGCGCGGATGAGCAGGCTGGTCTGGTCCCATGCTGGTCTCAAACGCACTATGTTGGTTTTCTCATGGAGCGGCTCGATTATTTATTATACTCCTAGATTTTGGCCTTTATTTCGCATGAAGGTAGGATAAAAGAAATTATTTCATCCTTTTTGAAATAAAGACTACTGGTATATTGTATTTGAAGTCTGATTGTAAATTTTCGATAATAATCCCTTTGGTCGCGTTTATTATAAGTAGAGCAGAAAATAAGTTGAAGGTGAGGAGGGTGTCACAAAATAAAGAGAAAATATTGTAGTAAATTCTTTATTATTCTGTATAGAGATTGCAAATAGTGTAGAAAGGCAAGCTGTCCAGATGTTAAATTACAAATTAGAACCCATCTACACTTGTAGAGAGTTTATTTCGTTATTCAATGGCTATTTATTTAAATGCTGCTATATGTAAAATCCCACACATTTGCTTCCAAAGTTGTTTATTTTAAAATAAATAATGAGATAATTTCAGAGTCTGCAGATGTATGTACTGCTCATGGTTCCTTTTACAATGACATAAACCCTTACATTTGGTATAAACATTTATCATTCAGCCACGTATCCAACTTTCTCCGGGACAGATGTCGGTGCCATAGACAATGGGGCTGCTATAAATGATCCCGTGGGAACAGTAACATTTACAGACGCCGATAATGCGGACGAGCTTGAACTGGCGATGTCAGACACATTGTTTGATATAACTGACAACGGCGATGGAACAGGTAAGAATGCAAAACAATTGAAATTTAGCTAACGAACTTAAGTTTTATCACGGTAAATTATTCATTTATTTTATAAAATAGCATATAAGTTTTAACTTAAGGTAGTTTTGCACGTTTGATAAACCGGAAGTGATGGCGTAACGTCATTTATTCGGAAAACGTAGAATAAAACCTAGATTCGGAGTACGGAAATGAAAATCATTTTATGAATTAATAGCAAACTATAAGTAAATGTATGACAATGGCACTGTTACTGTCTTTCTGAAGTTAAAATATGATATTAAAACATCTGACACATAAAAAATTCAAATTAATGTCTTAAAATTAGCGTGAAAAGTGCGGTCCACTTTAATCGTGCTCAGTTATCTCAAAATTAAGCACACGGACCTACACTCAGTTCCAAAAGAAAGTGTGCACTTAGTTTTCTGTTATTTTTTCTCGGTTATTTTCATGAAAACTTATAATGTTTGGTACCAAAATTTAAATCAGTTCGTAAACAAATTGGTGTGCATTTTAGATTTTGAGTTATACCTGAGAGTTAGTGTATGAAAAAATGAAACAAAAACGTGGGGGAATTTTTTGAAATATTTAAACTTAAAAAGTGCACACTTTCTTTTGGAACTGAGTATATATATTTTATTTCACCACATTATAGACCATATGTTTATTTACAACTGTGGGAAGTTTCATTAAATTCTACTTTGTAGAGAAATTTCTATTCGCGAAAATGTTATGAAAGTTATGATTTTCCCATAGACTTCCATTATGAAAAGTGCGTGCGGTCAAATTTTTTCAAATCAGTCTAGCAAAACATCAAGCACACGATCCTATCTTTTTTATTTGCTGAATTTTTTAGGTATATTCTGAAGTTTTGAAAAATCAGAGTTTAATCAAATTCTACATTATAGAAAAGAAATCGATCTAAACGTGCAGAACTACCTTAAGGTGTTTCTCCACGTTTGATAAACCGGACGTGATGGCGTAACGTCATTTATCCAGAAAACGTAGAATAAAGCCTGAGGCGTGCGGAAATGAAAATAATTTTATGAATTAATGACGACCTGTGTGTAAATTTATTACAATGACACTGTTACTATCTTTCTAAAGTTAAAATATGATATTAAAACATCTCACATGTTAAGAATTCAAAATAATGTCTTAAAATTAGCGTGAGTTTAATCAGACTCTACATTGTAGAAAGAATTTCGATCCGAACGTGGAGAACTACCTTAAGTTTAAACTTACGCAATACGTTTTACGCATGCGTATCTATGTCGCATTAATTTGGGTAAACTAACGCTTAGAACAACGTTCATAGTTCTCGCAATATATCCACTTGGTTTCTCACTTGTATATAAGGTAACTTTTCAGTCATCTGATATGTTTAATTATTTTTTATGATGATTCAAACTAAAATAGACTACCTTTGTATTTGGTCATTGTTAAAATCAGTCATTGAGACAACCTTATTATGAGGATTTGGTTTAAGGCCAAGACGATTCTCTCATTTATTCTACGTATTCATTTTCATAGTTTTAATCATGTAAATGAGAGATCGGTGAAGACTGCGAGTTTTGCGAAACCTTCAACTACACCATGTTCTGGCGTCATGTTCTACGGAGAGAAGATTACGGCCTATTTTTGCTACACTCATGTTATGTGCTCGGTGTTATTTTCCTAATCTGACACTACGCTACTCTAATGTTTGCAAAACCAAATGGCTCACTAGTTTCAAAAAAATTTTATTTTTGCGTTTTTGCATTTTTTATTCTGTTCATCAATTGTTTGCGAGCAGTTATATAAAAAGAACAAATATTGAAAAGTTCAATGCAACTCTTTCTACTTATTTGGGTAAACTGTAACACCATATCACCCGAATGACGTATTGCTGAAAATGTACTACGGAAAATGTGATTTATTTGCGTTGTTAAAATCAAAATAATAAACATGTTCCTATGTTTTAAATAGTAAATGAAATATGGGCGGTCCTTCGAATGTATTTGTGATGTGATATATTTACCGTATTACGAATCCTAAATTTTTATGTAAAAAGTTGTTTCATATATACCAAAAGAAGAATATATTTTCAGTAACACTAATTTGTTCATGTTCTTATATGTATTTAAGCAACAGTTATTGTAAAGGCTTCGTTGACTGGTGAGAGCGGGCCAAGAACTTTGACTATTACCGCTGAAGATCTCTGTGAGCAAACTGTGACGGGCACTGTTACTGTTACTATTATAAATACAGTAAGTAGAAAAAGTATAAATGCACTCTTTGCTTAACCTTTACCTTGCTAAATTTCTTAAATGGACTGGTCCATCATTCACTTTGGACAGTACCATTTATTATTCGAAGGGGTGTTCACTGAATACTTACTGATAGTGCAGACCATGATCAGCCTGTACCTAAGTACAGCTAATTTTGGACAGCGCTGGTCGCAGAGGCAGAATCATTTACCGTCAGAAGTCTAAAGGTTAACAACCCTTTCATAGAATAAATCTCTGTATGTATTTATACCACTCACTTAATTCATTCAAAGAAATAGAAAAGTATTGAATTATCACCCCGAAACTTTCATAGTTTTAATCTACCTGTCATAGAATAATTAAGAAGCCGAAGATAATTATCAAGTTACCAGTCAAACAACTGACCGTTAAAATATAATCTTCTGAAGCGAGTACCAAAAGCTAAAAGAAAGAAAAAGTTAATTGTGGTTGTACTTAAATGAAACGAATTGACTTCTAAGGAAACCCAATGATCGTGTATTCACCTAACTCCTCGACTATAAAAAACGAGTTTGAGAGAACAATATTAATATTACTTTGACCAAAATATCCAACCCTCTGTATCTAAAACAGTTCAAACAATAATTTAGACACAAAAAGAATTACATTGGCACGATTATATATCTCACTGATAAAAGTGTACAGTGAAAAATTAAACATAACTCTTTTTATAATTAGAGAAGTATCCCTTTTTGTACTTTACATTTCGAATTTGTAATATTTAAGATGATAAATGTAAATCATACTTTGTAGTGAAACAACCACCTTCAGTGATAGCTCTTAATTCTTTATTTTAACAGCCACCACAACTCAGCGGTCTTTCAAGTTCTACCTCTACACCCGAAGGCATCACTTCGGAAGTTATCCTTTCAACATTCACATGTAGCGACTCTTCTGGAATTGCTGACGTGTCAATATCAGTCTCTCCTGCAAACGTCCCACCATTTTTCTTCACAAACCTTACTGGCGCAGCTACCAATGGTTAGTTATTTGTTTGTGAATATCTTTGGAAGTCAACGTTTTTCTTGCGTTTAGCTTCATTTTTGGTTGCGGGTTTATCCCGTTATCAAAGTTAAAGTTTATTTCTGACAACCATGCGATCTTTATTTTTTTCCATATCACATACAAAGGATGTTCATGTGCTATACAAAATAGTCCCATTCATGAACAGTGCGGATGAACAAGCAGTTCTTATTCAACCTGTGTTCACTCGCACTGATCATTTATATTATTAAAAATCTATCAATGATAAGGTATTCCAGCCCATGGTTACATCACAAGCTGGGTCAGGCAGAGTTATCTTAGATATGAGGCACATTAAATTTGTATTTGTTTCTCGTCATATATATTCATAGACTGGCATTTAAACACAAAATAAATCTACCAAAAACCCGCAACCATCAGGCATTTCAAGGCTTTGATTAATTTCTGTAGCATGGGCAGTTAATAAAATCAATGATCCTGGATTCTGCATCAGTACTTACCTATTCTCCACAAGTAACATCCAGTTTCTCTGCATGAATCAGAGGTCGCAGAGGCAAACATATACGTTACCTAGGGATCAAAATCGCGACAAAACTTTTGAAGTTTCATGTTTATTTAATATATTCCCAGTTTGTATACATAAGTACAAAAATATGAGAAAAGAGAACGTATAAGCACGGAAACAATTAGGGCAACACGAGTCAAATGAATCGCATCATTTGTTAAAGATCCACTACTAATGCCAGAACGATTATTATATGGAAACCCTAGAGTTTGTAGCTCAGACTTCATATGTACTGAAAATATGACCCTCTGTATCTGATCTGACCAAATGAAAGTATAAATATACGTTGTGCATTCGGGCGTAAATGTACTTTTAGTATTGAACTAATCCAAATAAAGGGGTGCTATAGTGTACTGAATATATATTTTATACATAAAAAGACACCAACCAATTGGACGTACTAAACTTGTCTCGTTGGCGCAGTAGGTTAGAGTGAACGTAGCATACAATGTATGAGATGTAGGTGTGGGTTCGAATTCCGGAAAAAGGTGACTTTTTCTTTTTTGATAACTACATTGTATAATATTCAGCTTTTTTCACGAAATAAACGTGCACTTTTATAAAAGCAAGTTTTTGATTATACTTTGTGTAAAATATGTACCAGTAACAATGTCGAAACCGGTGTGTAGAAACAGCGATGACGCTAGAGAAATACTTGGAAACGTGTACAAATTTTGTATGGAAGAGAAGGAATCTGGTTTGAAACTTTCACATGCTCGTGCCCGGGAGAGAATCTCTGCACTCACCGGCGTCAGCAGATCTATGACATAAAAATTTGTTACTTGGAAAGATGCCAGACAATAGAATGAGAAGACAAAGAATAACATCATCTTCCATGATTTCAACCAGGCAGGCCCGTAGCCAGAGGTAAAATATAGGGGAGGCACTTTTCTACGAAGGTCTTGTGGCATGCTCAAGGGGCGGATACGGGATTTGGTGTTAGAGGGGGCGTAAAACATTGACATTGGTAGTATAGAACAATTAGTGGGGTCCGGGGGCATGGCCCCCCCCCCCCCCTGAAAAATTTGAAAACAATGGTTCCATCTGGTGCATTCTGGACATTCTGAGGTACTTTATTTGGTATTGACAAAAGACATTTTGTGACAAAATCAACATTAAATAACATGCTAATTATAGTCATGTTTTATGAATTGTCAGACTAATTCTTGCGCAAGTATCTCGGAATTTTTTAGCCCGATTTCTGACGATTTTTATGGGGAGGGTTTACCTAGGACTATTTAACATAAAATAGCTCATGAAAAATGTATATGCTCCGGCTCCAGCGATTTTTTTACGCCGTCTTAAAAAAAAAACAAGAACATGAACCAACTGGCAGCGACAGTATAAGCTGGAATACAAACTAACGGGCTCATAGCTTGTACGAACAGTATGCTATAGTATAATTATTCGTGATATTAAAAACAAATCGGAGAAAGTAGTTTAATGAACATAAAACGAATTGATAGTGCCTCAACTCGGTTATACTTTAAAACATGGTGTCTCAAAACATATCCATTTTTCTCATAATCTTGGCAGAAAAACAGTGGTCTTCGGCCTCCCTGTGCCTCAGTGTGACTACGGGCCTGCAAGGGTGTGGTGCGCAGAACTATTGCAGGGATGTACGCTGGCGAACGTTCAAGTTGCGCGTGATGAGATTCCTGAACCAGTCGTTATTAACATTAATGATTCAACGGACGATTCAGAATCTGACACTGCCAGCGAATCTGAGGATTAACCTTGTTTTTGAATTGAAATAATATATTTTTCTGTTATAAAATAAATTTTGAGAGAAAATATAAAAGAAATTGAATGGGAAAAATGAAGAAAAAAATATTAAAAACAGTAAATATTAAAGTCCAGGCAATGGAATATGATACGTACGTTTTGAATTATAATTCATAGTACAATAAAAAAGATTCTAATGGGGTTCGAACCAACAAGTTGCGTGCATGCCATGTATCAGGGACAATCACATTACCAATACACTGTGCAGTCTTTGCTCGCAACTCGGTTAATTTGAAACCTTACATACCCATTTCTTACGTAAATCATAGCCGAGTTGATCTGAATACCAGATCCACCTTAGTTAATGAACTCGCCAAAAGTCATTTTGAAGATCAAGGTATATCTATACCGCACGGTAATATGGCGTTTTTATTTTTAGCAACATGTAAATAAACAATCGATACTTAGCACTCTCTTTTAAAACAAAAGATATAGGAGGTAAGTTCAATAGTTGGCTTGAAGGCGCAGTAGGTTGAGTGGATAGACATGTAATTATTTTGTAGCGATAGTTTTGATGGTTCGAACCTTGCATCCGTCCAATATATTTTTTTTTCATTTTGCATTTAAGAAAGAAAATTACATAGTTTGTGTAAGTTTGTTTTTCTCTGGTTTCTAATTCATTCACGAACGCTTCAAAAACATTAGATCATATTAAAGACAAAGCGGATTTAAACATATCTACGTGTTATTGTCCGTAAGTATTGACCTGGCACTCATTAATCTTCAACAGTATTTTCGGGCGTTTTCGTTAATTTACGCAATATTTGTATCCTGAAAGTATCTTTATTACTAAAGTAACACATAAAATTAACCGATGACACATTGGCGTAGAGGTAAGGTGTCTGACTTCCACGCAGGTTATCACGGGTTCGAAATCACATAGACTTTTTTTTTATACTTTAATGTATTGTAATGTTACCGATACCTGTTTTACATTATTTTATGTACTAGTATCATATTTCATGAATTTTAATTCTGTCCTTTTGTAGTATTTTTTTCTGGATCGCTGATGACAGGTTATTTATTGGTCTTTTTTATCTACGATACTTTTAAAACAATTTTATTCCATTTTTTTACAACGGGTAAATATGATTACCGTTAATAAATGAACCATGAATATCACGATACGTTTGTTCAAGTAAGTAGTAAGTCTGCATATAAAATTTGGGGACAAAAGAGATATGGTCAGACGTAGGACTCGAACAACCCTTCAGCTGATTATTCATATCGATTATTTCATTGTAGAAATAAAGGTTGATGAGGGTATCTATATATATATATATATATATATGGAATTAGTTTGTACACAGTGCAGTATCAAAGTATATACACTTACATTTGATCAGTTAAAACTTTCTAATACACTAATTTATATTTACACAAATTTATATTTCCCTTTTCTCGTGCAGCTCGTGTTTTACGTACACTCCTTTTCAATAATAGGTTGTGCCTTATTATGTATTATTATACAAAGGTCAACCATCGGGGTCAAGTTGCGTCCACTATACTATACTATCATGAAATAGACAAAAATACTGTTATTTTTGGCGCGTTTTTAAACGGACATTCGTTTGAATTAATTATAAAATCACGTGATTCCGAAGAATTTCTGATTGGTTACGGAAAAACGATAAACACGAAAGTAGGACAAAATCACACCCATGTCAGTCTAAAAAAATACAAAAGATCATTCGTTTCTCTGCACATGTTTTGACTTGAAGGGAATATTGCACGGCTATCGTAATGTTTAGATGTATATTTCAAAATGTGTAGTCTTTTTTTAAGATTTGAGCCGTGCTATGAGACAACCAACATAGTGGGTTTGCGACCAGCATGGATCCAGACCAGCCTGCGCATCGGCGCAGTCTGGTCAGGACACAGTCATGCTGTTCGCTAACAGTTTCTCTAATGGTAATTGGCTTTAAAAGCGAACAGCATGGATCCTGACCACCAGACTGCGCGGATGTGCAGGCTGGTCTGGATCCATGCTGGTCGCAAACCCACTATGTTGGTTTTCTCATGGCAAGGCTCATTTATACATTTTTTTATTTGTCTTTATTTGGTACCTTTAATATTATCTAGGTCATCACCATAGTTTTAAGACACTTATGACCACTTCGTGAAGTAAGCCAAGATTCATTATTTGAACAAAATTTTCGCAAAGCCAGGTTTAAACGCAAACTCATAACGGTGTATGGTTTAGCTCTAGTTTACTTTCCTAGCTACTTTCATTGATGGTTTAAGTCAATTATTTAAAACAGGATAGTTTAGATATCCCGTGTTGTCGGTGAACTATGATCTTTCGAAAATTGCAGCGTGTCAGTCTGACAAATCTTAAAAATACATAACTATTTAGCCTTTATCCGCAAAATTACAATTTTCTGACATAAGCGGAGAAACATTTATAAAATTAAAAAATTAGCGTATACCTTAATCACTGTTATTATTTATCCAAAAGGAGTGGAGATTGATATAAAAGAAAGACGCTTTTAATGCAGTCCTCCGCGTCGTAGTAAGAACAAACGAGGGGAATTCAGAACATTTTGAGACTGTCCATATAAAATGAAAATAAATAGTAAATAAGCAATTTTCAAATGAGAACAGCGGGTTCAACGTCTATTTCTTTGAGTAAAGGCTTAATGAATTTGGTAAAGACTGTTTACTTATTGTAAATCCTTAGAGGAGGCCTTTTGGCAAGCGTAGAGAGTCCATGCACATTCAAGTCAAAACATACGGTTAAACAAGGCGACCAACGGCGTTGTATATTTGTCTATGGTAACATCTAGTATTGTTTTCAAACCAAATAAGAAAAGTAAAAGGGCATGTTGCATAAAAAACTACTTTTTTACTGGATTTGTCCATGTATTAACGGGAGAAAAATCGTGTGCAAACAAGGCAATTCACGTGCTGTTTATACCCGATTTTTTATTTTTATTTTTAAAATGCTTTATCAAGGACGTATAATGTATTTCTGCATAGACTGACATCTGGGGCCGTATTCATAAAGCATCTTATGTATAAGTTTTGACTTAAGGTATTGGACCCCTAATAGTGATGTTTAAAAAATGGCATTTGTTTAGTATATTCTTAATAGTTGACCATGTTTCGCACTGTGTTGCAAATTTTAAACAACTTTTACCGTTCCGTTTTTTTTTAATTTTGTATAATTTATGGTACTCCTCAAGCTCAAGTAGAGACCAGTTTCAGTGAGATGGCCACTATCTAAAACGTTTGCAGAGAATTCATTACAGCATTAATTTTGATAAAAGAAACATCAAACTATTGTTAAACAATTATAAAACACAAAATAAAACTGTAAATATCATTTTTTCTAGGGTGCCTCAAGTAAACAGATTTAATGAGACAGAATTCTAACTCCAACATTGAAAAATTAAGGTCGAATCCTGTGGGTCTGGTTTGAATTTTGCTCACTTCATTCAAAAATAACCTTGGGGCAGAAGTAAAACCTACCTGCATTTCTTCCACAATATGTAATCTAAAGAATGAAGGCAAAATAGAGAACTTTTACCGCATGTAACTCAGTATTTTTAAAGATGTCTAACTCTACCCCTCCTGATTCAGAGGTAAACTCACTTTGAACAGCAAGAAATCGCTTATAAAATGAAAATTTTCCGCTTTTGTACAATACATCCATAATAAGTCTTGAAAGAAGTAAAAACTTACTAGAAAAAAGGAAAATATGGAAAAAAAAATTTTTGGTCCCAGTGGGGTTTGAACCTACGCCCCCCTCAAAATTGCAGTCAAAGTAGGTTTATGGTAGGAATTGAATACTCTTCAAAAAGGAGGCGCTCTATTACGGGTCCAATACCTTAAGTTGAGGATTTTACTTAAGTTTGTGTTGATTTCAGCTTAAGTCTAAGTAAAATACTTAAGCCCTATTCATAAAACAGCTTAAACTTAAGATACGTAAGAAATGACTTAAGTCAGAAAACAAAATGGCGGCGTGAGTACGATTAAAGTGCTGTTTTTCAGATAAAAGCACTTTATACATAATTGTGCATGTTGCATCTGTCTGAAATTAATGTTTGTTTTTTTAATGTTTTCGTCCACAATAAAAGCCAATAATTACTTATTAAGTTGTTTTATGAATAACAAAGATACTTAAGTAAAATGAATTTCTTACCTAAGTAATACTTAAGTAAATAATTAATTTCTTAAACTTAATATGCTTTATGAATACGGCCCCTGGTATTATTAGTAATGTCATGTTTGCAATAACAAGAGATTAACATACTGGTTTTAAACCTTCATTATGTGCTGTTTGTAGTATTGTTGATTTCTGAGCTCTGGTTATGGATAGTTAAAACATGTTTAACCGTTTCCAAGAATGGTAATTTAAAAATGTACCGGAATCGTAAAGGCATCACATATAAAAAGAATACATTTAATCGTCGTGTTATGTTGTTGTTTTTTTATGCAAGAATAACGACAATACACGTTTGTTTGGTATATTACCGTCTGCAGAAGCACTTGGGATATGTTTGTGACCGAGACCGAACATTCCCGCGGGCTTCTGCTGACTTTAATACACAAAATGTGTATATCCCTATATACTTTTAATCATCTGTTGAAATATTTGACTATCTTGGCATACCTTTTTAGCTTCCAATCTATGAGGAAAAAAATTGAAAAAAGCACTTAAAAGTGCAGTCAACAGACTTTATGTAACGAAATCAGTACCTTCCTTCTTGTGGTATCATATTATTGACAATTCATGTCCCCGGTGTTGAAGACCCGAGATGCAAATAGAATTTAAATTGTTCGTCCGTCACACTTTAATTTTTACTCGACTTGTGCTACATTGTTTTCGTGGAATTCGAAACAAATTCGGTTTGCATAATCAACGTGGACTGACTTGATGTCCAATTGTTTTCATTTGCGTTACGGTCCTTGTTTTGGACTTCCCGTATAACAACTACATATGTACATTGTATATTATTAACAAATGGCGGATACGAGGACATCATCGGAATTTCAATATCCAAATATCAATTTTAAAGCCATTGCCTTTGTTGTACTTTGTTCGCCACATAACTCCTACAGCTTCCATTAAATTTAAATGAAATGCCGTATACATTTGTCAGCATAAGCATATCCTTATTGTAGTATTATTCATGTCTGGTTATTATTTGGCTCCTATTTGGGACATATTGCAGTTATACATGTAACTAGTTTACTCAACGCTTATTACAGTCTGGTTATTATTTGGCTCCTATTTGGGACATATTGCAGTTATACATGTAACTAGTTTACTCAACGCTTATTACAGTCCGGTTGAGATGAAACATGGTAATTTTATGTCAGATTTTGTTTTGCAGCTGACCGCTTTCCGACTAACAATAATTTTCAGGTGACATGTTTCATACTTGCAGATGGTTTTGTTGCACTTTGCTTGCTGACTTTAGATAAAACAGTGGCGCATTTTTAAAACAATATATTTTATAATCCCTTTTCCATGTACAAATAGTGTCAAACTCTAAAGCAGAGTTTACATATCATTCAAAATCTCGTCCAAATTTAATAACCTGTGCAGACAAGCCGAAAAGAAAATTTATTAAGAATAATTTTTCTGACATGTTCGCATATGCTTAAGACACAATGTCCAGTAAATTCTTGTATATTCCAAAGACTATGGTCGATACACAAATATTGAAGTCCCACGTTTTACCATCGATCTCTAGCAACTGAAAACAGCTATACATTGGTAGAAGACAAGCTTGATGCACGAGCATTTTCTTGTGATTTATTTACGTTAGAAAAAGTGGAAAACCACTGGTCGCCTAAACCCGACATAACATGAAAATGTCACAGGTTCTGTTTGAAGGAGGCTGTTCATAGCCGGTGACGGAAATGCAAGCTACCGTTAACGCCCTCTTGCACCGGGTTGAACAGAACGCAACATTTACACATGTTACAGGTATCGAAATAGTGCAATTCCATGAATAGCGGCTATGGTTCTAAGTTGAAACAATGGTTTTCTAAAAAGAGAAAAGAATGGGCAGAACTTAACAAGATGGAATTTAAAGAGGGGATCTACGGTTATGGTGCCTGTAAATGGAAAAGAGGCAAAGAGCCTAGGGGTGATTAAACAATACCCAATGCTATCAAAGCCGGAGTATTTGAACCACCAAAGCTGAAATGATCAAGCTCAAAAAGCAAACAGTACACTAACTAACACAACATAAATGTCATGCTGAAATATCTGAAGAGATTGGGATATCACACTTAAATATTTCATCTTAATTAAATTTCCATTGCAGAATACGGGATCTATGCACGGTCGCAGGTAAATGAATCATTGGGGCAATTCAATTATTATAGTCAGCGAGATTATACAATCACAGTTGTATGTGACGATAGACTGGACTTTGTCAGTGGAAATATAACAGTTAATCTTTTACCGAACGCGCCACCAGTAATCAATAATCTACCAGGTAAAGTATAATTAATTGCATCCAGATAAGTAAACCGGTTTCTCCTCGGAGATTTGCCGCTTGTCTGTTGTACCTGTTTGATACACTTGTACATTTTATTATTCCAGAATTCATTTCTTTGTATACAATGTCATTGTTGGCGAGTATACTTTATGTCTCCAAAATGTAGCAGAGGAGACAAGTCATATTGATTTAATACCAATTGATTTAATACTCACGTCTTTCTGTAAGTCTGTCTGTCCGTATGTCTATCACAAGGTTTGACCATGCAACTCTTCCGACACCTTTGGATGGATTTACACCAATTTTGATAAGAACGATCATGCTTTGATGATTTTCAACATTCATCAAACTTTTGTTTTGGTCACTTCTCTTATATCATTTTGCGGATTTCCACAGAATCTTTACGGAATGATCAGTGCTAAGCCTCATTCTGCATATTATTCCAGTTCAGTGATTTTCAATTTTTCAGCAGAGTTATGGACTTTGAGTTCTTTTGCTATACTTTTTCCGGGCAACTACTCCGATACCACCAAACCACTGCCAAGACAGGTTGTATAAATGAGTGGAATGTTAAAGTTCAGTGATTTTCTCTGGAGTTACGGTCCTTAATCTGTGCCATTTTACAATTCCTGCGTAGTTATTGGTGGGAGACATACGTTTTTCTTGAAAAAACAATCCCTAGTTAATATAGACATTTGAAGATTTTAGCGAATGTCGTAAAGCGATTTAGGTTACATTAAAGTATATTGTATGAGTTGTTTGTAATGACAGATTCTTTGGAAATAGAGGATGATCGCGGATATGGAAAACAGTGTCAACCTATATTATAATGTTTTAAACAAAGAATTTATTTTACAGTTTCTAAAAGCGACACGCCTCCAGATAAAAATTAACATATCATTTTTCTAAACCAGCTAGATATTGACAACAGTATTGAATATAATAAACAAAAAATTATATTTTAATGTATGTGCAACTACAAACTTTCAAATTTATGTATGACTTAAACTGCGGACTAACGCTTTTGAAAATGTTACAAATCCATATGTATTTTACTATCTACAATTTCGATATTTTAGATATAATCTGAATATTTAGAATAACTATAAAATTATTCTTATTCACCTATCGCAATTGATACGCTATGAAATCATTTTATGAATACTTGAACTATTGTCGCAGATCTGGTGGCGTGCTGCTTTAAATTCACTTGGTTGAATCTAAGTTCTTAGTAACCTTGGCAGTGACAGCGTTGTCCAGAGATGCAATATAAACATATTGCGAATATTCAACTACGGATTCAAAACAATAACGTTCTTGGTCAACCAATTTTTCTATGAATGTTTATCATTGCAGAGTTGGTGCAGCCGATTGCGCTTGCGGGGAATTATTATCAAATGGAACGCACGGCAAAAATACTCATTTTTTTGCATGTCCGCACGCATTTAGTGTATAATGTGCATAATATACTGACTAAAGGTTAGGGTTAGAATCACCATGGTTACAAATATATACATTTAAGGTATTTTTGTTCAAATTCAGTTAATCCGGTATATAACGGAGTCTGTAATATATCACGGGCGCACCAACTCTGTATTTAGTCACAGCCTTTTTCTATATACAACACTTTACAGCATATCAAATTGCAGTTAGTTTTGTCGAACTCTTATAATGTATAACCACTTTTTATTAGCGACAGGGACATTAATTACTGTAGATACGTCTACCCCGCCTGACACCGTAGTTTTTACAGTTGATTTTACCGATCCCGAGGACAATACGGTCACGGTCACCTTTACTGCTGATCCTTCTGACTGTCCATTTGACGTATTAGACTGTAAGTAAAACTGATTATTTGCTGTTTTGCAGTTTATTTTTTTTACAAAACATGATAAATATAAAATATTTAGAAACAAAGAGTCATATCGTGACAATAATTTTCTAGAGGTATATTAAATAGGTGTACCAACTCTGAAATCAAGTCAATAAATTATAAAGTTTCTCTGATACATAAGTCCAATGTGTAAAATCAATCATGTTTTTCGCTTTTTACATTATATCTTATCACTCATGTGACTAAGCTGTATAATAGCTAGTTATGACAGGTGATATATGTAGGTCTTACTTTGTGTCTATTAACAAACTGTTTCAATACAGCAACTGTAAAAGGAACGTGGAAATTATTTACGAAGTCATAGCTATGTACTAAACTTGTACTAGGATTGACCTTATTGATGCATGTTTGTGGTTGTCATTACAGTATAATCGTGCTTAAGCTTTTTTGAACATGAATATCTACATTAACTACCACGTGTCATACCTTCTACATTGCCCAGATATTTTTAAGTTTGATTATGAGTTTCAATTTTTGCTTGGCTTAATTCTTTTTCATTAAAATTTCACATTCGTATTTTAGCGCAAAGCAAATAAATCATGCTATCCAGGACGTATAATTTTGATCCATCGTACCAGTGTGTACAATATACTTATAAATCGCATTTCTTTGCAAACCATATATAACCTTGTTTTCTCTCTAAAGTGCCAGTATAAAGTATTTGCTTACCTTTCAGCGGGACATGTTACTGTACTTAATACAATAACAACGTACAACACCTCCTCTACATGTGACATTCTTGTGGGCGTGGCCGACAAAAGGAACCCTGGCATAAGCAGAACCTTGAGTATTATTTTGTCCACCACCACAACAGTGGCAACCACAACAACAACTACATCTAATTATCCTGATAGGTAAAAATTTTCATTACGATACTTTTAATTCCGATAAGAATAATTTTTTACGATACTTTTTTATTTCATTCAGTAAGGAATTTTTTATGCGACACTTTTTATTTCGACAGGTATGATTTCTATCACCGTACTTTTTATTCCTCTTCGAGTATATTTATTACGATACCTTTTATTCCATTTTAATAATTCTTACTACGATCCTCCTTTTTATTCCGACATGTTCAATTTCTATTACATTACAATACCTTTTATTTCTGTAAAGAGAATGATGCAAATGTAAACCATTGCTTTGAAGACCAAAACTGAACACCAGTTCATGTCTAAATAGGCTAATTCACGTACATCGACGCTTTGCTCGTGTATATATGGGCTGAAATAGGAATTATTACGTGATTATTTCAGTAAAATTTTGAACGTTTGGTCAAATAAACTTTAATTTCTCAGCAATGTTACTACAACTATTGAGCGCAAAAAAACTTTAGGATATGGATGCTTCTGTAACACACTAATTTCCGATACGAGGCAAAATATGATTCTTTTTCTAAACAAACCTTAGTTCAATGTGATGATATATTTATTTGAATTCATAACAAAATTATGAGCGTTTTAAAATATAATAACCCGTTAGGATGTTTTATGAGCTTCACACACGTAGTAAGATATCGGTATATTATTTTGGACCCCAAACGCGGATAAACAACAAACAGAGGCTTTGAAAAGGGTTAGAACGACCAGTTATCGCTGAAAGAAAGTTGCAGACGGGTTCCATAAACATTTTTTAAATTCTAATGGCCCTGTTGTGCACATACTCAATGCAACAAGTGGATCTATTTCATGCAAGTTTTAAAGTGACAAAGTTCTACATTCCGGTTTGCAACATTACGTTTTACGTTGACTACAAATATGTTTACGGAACATTTGCCTTTTCATAACATTGCATATGCCCGCAAAAGGAATATTGTACAGCATTATTTACAGGACAGACAGGCCAAACAGGCATTGCCACACTTTCCATATTCACCCAACCTATATCTCTGTGATATTTTTCTCTTTCCTTAACTGACAAATTGCTGCACCGCACGTGCGCAGTGTCTGCATAATATTCCAAAGGCAGATTACCCCGTGGCTTCAGATCATGAATAATGCATTGCAGTTAAGGGTGAATATTATAAAGGACTGGTGTAAGCCATAAACTTTATTATAGGTTTTCTATAATTCATATGGACAGTCTAAAAATGTCTGTATTCCCCTGGTTATAGACAGAGTTCATAAAGTGAATTCTTCGTAAAAAAGAAAACGATATGGAGAGAAAAGGAGCGTAACGGAGCGACTGAATGAGGTTTCTTTTTCTCGAAGAATTCTCTTTATGGACTCTATCTGACATAGTGCGAAATCTGCGTTTGAACAATCAGAACTGCAGAGTCAGTCGTGTCAACGCTCTTCAGCGTGTAGAGCTGTTCTTCGAAAATTATTGCTTCAGTCACAATGGTCTTCAGGAATAAGACGGTTTCAATACATATACGGGCCAAAGTTTCTTCAAAATTGATTCAATTTCTATAAAGTAAATGTAAGGACAATCCACATCTTTGTGTAGTAATGTCTTGTGAATCCCTATTGATTGTTGATATGACTGATACAGTCGTAAATGCAGAAAAAGGAGAAATAAATAAGAACAAAAAAGGGGTGATTTAATCTTGCATAAAACAACACAAAAGTTTATCGTTTGTAACAACAATGACTTTGTTTTCCAGGAATTTTAAATTATCCTTCTCTATATTCTCAGAAACGGCCAGCATGATTTAAATATCAATGACCGGGGCGCAGAAATGAACGACACTTGAAACGACACCTTTTTATTTTTAAACAAAGTCTCATTTTTACCTCAAATCAATATAAACACGATGTAAGCGATACTTTCGTGAAAACTCTGTCATTAATTATTTGAGCCATGCCATGTGAAAACCAACATAGTGGGTTTGCGACCAGCATGGATCCAGACCAGCCTGCGCATCCGCGCAGTCTGGTCAGGATCCATGCTGTTCGCTTTTAAAGCCTATTGGAATCGGAGAAAGCTGTTAGCGAACAGCATGGATACTGACCAGACTGCGCGGATGCGCAGGCTGGTCTGGATCCATGCTGGTCGCAAACCCACTATGTTGGTTTTCTCATGGCACGGCTCATTTCTTAACGGTTTGGGTTGAGTACGATATAGAATTGAACTGATCTTAGAATTTAATGCATTTTTGATTAGTTTATTAAATACGCACCGGTTTATACTGACCAACATGGTTGATATGATTCTTAAACATAAACAATCGAAAAAATTACAAATAAATTCTTATAGTAACGGTTACCGACGAGAAATGTAATAGCCTTGGTTTTCGTACGTCGAGTTAGAATGAGAGTAAACGCGGGGACTTTAAAGTACTTTAGCTTAAGCGGATGTATACGACAGTGTGTTTATATTAAAAGCTGCTAATTAGTCTCAAACCATACTGTGTATAGCATTGCAATAACTCATGTGCTTCAAAAAGAGACTTTATATAACCGATGTACATTTGTGCAAGAAGACATTTAACAGATTCCTTAAAAGTAAAAGTAGCTCTTTTGCAAAAAAAAAAAAACAAAAACAAAAAACAGATTCAAGTGTTGCTTTTTAACGTATTCAAAACATTTCAACGGAGTAATATCACAAACCATCACATGATTCATTTGTTTTTCTTTTAAATGTTGCTTTTCAGGTACAAAACATTTTTCGATGACATACGGAATATTATTTGGTTCGTACTTCTAATGGTACTTCTCGCAATTACGGCTGTTGTAACACTATTTGTCTGTTGTAACTACGTTTGTATGCCATGCTGCTGCAAATGTCCATGTGTAGGTGGAAAGAGAAGGTATGTAAAGCTACGAAATTGTATGTTTGCTAATTATCTGAGTCTAATTAAACTTTGCCAACCATTACAACATGGCATTAAGCGCGAAATCGACATGTCTGCTAAAAATTTTTAAAAATTGTATATTAAAAAGAAAAATAAGGATATGTTAGCAGATGTTGCTGCAATATTATCTGAGGAGCTTTGGATATTTTGTGATGGTGAAGCACATGTCTAATATTGTATAGGGTGTTGCATAGGTACTTTTACTAAGCATCTGTGAGTTGAAAAAGGATACTTTCTTATAAGATTTTTTAAGGCTTCTTGCTAGTTTTGAACTTAAAATATTACGAAAACAATAGAAATGTTAATATAAATATGTTATATTGTATCCGTAAAATTAAAGTTATGGCTGGAGACCTCGTCATATTGAAAGGGAATACACGCCACCTCCAAGGAAGCCTAAGCCTAAGAGACCAAATAATCCACAGCTACTCTCCGGTAAGTTTAACCGACAAGACGGTTCTCTTTTCTAATGTTGAAAGAAAGTACGATACCAAGGATATTCGTTAGATTTTTTTTATAGATTCGGACGCGTGTTTTGTTAGCTCACCTGTCACGTAGTGACAGGGTGAGCTTTTGTGATCGCCCTTCCGTCCGTCGTCCGTCTACAATTTCTTGTCTGCACGATAGTGGTTTCATTTTTTATTTTATTTTAACCAAACTTGCACACAACTTGTATCACCATAAGGTCTCGGTTCCTTTCTTGACCTGGCTAGATCCCATTATTGGTTCTAGAGTCACGGTCCCTGAAAGGGTCAAAATTAACTATTTTGACCTTGTCTGCACAATATCAGCTTCATTTATGATTTGAATTTAATCAGACTTGCATAAAACTTGTGTCACTATAAGATCTCGGTTCCTTTCTTGATCCAGCTAGATCCCATAATGGGTTTCAGAGTTATGGCCCCTGAAAGGGCCAAAATTAGCTATTTTGACCTTGTCTGCACAATAACAGCTTCATTTATGATTTGATTTTAACCAAACTTGCACACAACTTGTTTCACCACAAGATCCTGGTTCCTTTCTTGAACTGGCCAGATTCCATTATGGGTTCTAGAGTTATGGCCCCTGATAGGGCCAGAATTAGCTATTTTGACCTTGTCTGCACAATGCAAGCTTCATTTATGATTTGAATTTAATCAAACTTGCAAAAAACTTGTGTCACCATAAGATCTCGGTTCCCATCTTTGAACTGGCCAGATCCCGTAATGGGTTCCAGAGTTATGATCCCTGAAAGGGCCAAAATTAGCTATTTTGACCTTGTCTGCACAATAGCAGCTTCATTTATAATTTGATTTTAACCAGACTTGCACACAACTTGTATCACCATAAGATCTCGATTCCTTTTTATACGCCCTAAGGGACGTGTTATGTTATCGCCTCCGTGTCCGTCTGTCTGTCTGTCTGTTGGTTAGCAATTTCCCTTTCGCTCTGTAACTCTTGAACCCCTTGAAGGATTTCAAAGAAACCTGACACAAATGTTCACCTCTTCAAAACGATGTGCAGTCCGCATGTTTCGGATGGCTCACTTCAAGGTCAATGTCACACTTAGGGGTCAAAGATCATATGACTTTGTTTTGTGTGTATATTGCTCTGCATTTGCACTGCATTGCAGTGCTCTTGTTTTTATTTGGCAGATCCTTCTTTTGTTCACTTACAATATTTTTTTTAATTACTTCCCTTTTATGTTACTATAAATAGCTTATTCAGTAACTTTTTTATTATTGGCCGTAGGGTAAATCCGAGACCACTTTTCTGTGGTACAACATGAATGGTACCTCCAATTTTAGGTGTATTTTGACATATCTGTACGTTTAAGAAAATTTCAACTGTCCTTAAGTGCAATGATAACAGGTGAGCGATATAGGGCCATTATGGCCCTCTTGTTATATAACTAAATTAAAGGTGACATGAGTGAATGAATTTGTTCTTATAAATGATGTCACTTAAATGTAATGCATTGAGACGTAAATCTATAACAAATAAACACATGTCTTTACTTATAACAATGTTTCTCTAAATATAAGAGAGCGTATACTTTTCAATATTATTTTAAAAAGTGGTATTCGGATCATTGACATTACCAAGTCCATGACTTTCTAATTAATTGTTCTAGCTTTAAAGTATGATTTTCACTTTAAAATAATTTTCCTTTATTTGATTTTGACAGTTCGTCGGCCTCCTCCGCCAGGTTTGTACTTGCTTCGTTACATTTATGTTTTAAATGTGTTTTTGTTGATTTTCCCTCTGCAAAGGCATTGGAACCTAAATCTATGAGAACACAAATTTTACAAAAATTATCAAATTAGTATTCATTGGTGAAGAACGCAAAGTTCAAATGATCATGGTTGAAAAGCGAATTCATAATTTTTCTTATAAGACAAACATTTATAGAAATAAAAAAAATGACCTAATCTTATTTTAACAATTTATTATTTGTGACAGCAAATATTACTCCTAATGTTATATTAACTGTAACTTTTCAAGATGTACATACTTTTCGTGAAAGAAAAACAGTTGAAACTGAACTTATTATAGTTTCTTAAACCGAACAGTTTGCTCGAAACGTCTGGAGCGGTTTCGACATGTACACATATGAATAATGCATTATTTGTATATTTGTATTTAAAAGCGTTGCTTACCCAACAAAATGGGTTAATTTCGCAACTGCCAGTATTCAAGATTTTTTAAAAAATAAAAAGCACCTATCACTAACTTTTCGATTCTAGCTTAATGTCTATTTTTAGCAGGTGTTAAAAGACTTTGAAATAAAAAAAGCTATTTCTTAAAAATGTGTCAATCGCTCTAAAAGACAGTATTGATATATTTAATGTGAGATTTATGAAAGTGTTGTTCTATTTTCTTTTTCAGTACATACTTGGAAAAGTGGTGCGGACAGATACTAAATATGTAATGGGACCGAGTGAAACTAGAACCCGTTCAAGCAAGAACTATTTGCAAATACCGTTATCTAATCCAGTTTGATATCTTTGCCTATTAATACATACAAACTGCAATGAAAATTATTATTTAAAGATAACTATAACATTACAATAAGTTATGAGCATCAATAAATTGACATCATTAATATGAATTCATTAAATTAAGTCTCCTGTGACAGAGTTGTGTTACGGTTTTATTAACATCAAATATATAGATGTATTATTATTTCTTTTGAGTGTGCAGACAGAAGTGTCGTTCGTAGCACAGCTATTTTAAATAATCTATTCCGATTACAATTTCAGAAATTTCAGAAATTCCGCTTCTAATTTTAGCATATATGTTTAGTAAGTTCGATTATAATGTTAATACTCATTCATATAACAATTGTATAGAGACGTACCCTAAGCCTTCTTTACACAATCTCTTTATATAGCAAAATTGTTGAGTGAACACCGTTTGTTAATCCTAATCCATGTTATATCAGTGCAAAGGAAAAGCAACCTATCTATGTTAAATGCTATGCATGATAACACAGTCATGCATCTAACATTCCTGAAATTGATTTCTTTGATTTTCTCATATATATTTCTAGATATTTTCCCCATACTTTGACGCATATATATATGGGTAGTAGAGATCGTTCTCTTTCTAGCAGTAGCCTTTTCAACATATTTCACCTTGTGAAATTCTGTGGTTTTTTTTTTTTTTTTTTTTTAAAAATTGTCTGTTTGTTGACAAATTTCACCACAGAAAATGTCACACTTTCCCCAGGGCATTAACTTATTTGATCTTTACGTAGTTTTCTATTAAGATGTGGCAAGTATGCATGCTTTTTCCCTGCCTAGAGGTAAAACGCGCATAGTTTGCATGAGGTTCTAGGTCAATAGCCACCTAAGCTTACCATAAAGTCTTAGCGGAGTTGTTTCCATTTTTTCCAAATATTTTACCCGGAATCATTTTTCTCAGCTCAAATAACTCTTTTTCGGAAAATGATAATTTAATAATTCTTTCAGTCTACGTACTTTGATGCAGTTAACTACACATATATCTAAAATAGATAGTTCCTACTTGAAGTTTGTATTTTTAGTTACACTGCCTAAATTGTATTTCGAGCATGTTTACAATTGTAGTCTTTTTTCATGCGTAAAACATCTTCAGAGTAGCTTCTAAAAATTTCCAAAAATTTTGAGACACATTTTAAGTTATCAAGTTTATAATACATAATGCATTTTATAAAAAAATGAATTTTCCAAAACTTTCCTACATATGAATAGAATATAAGAAAATAAAGATTTTTTTGCACGCAGTTTTGTATTAATAACGGAATATGTTTCAATATCTTTTCAGAAAATTTTGTAAATCTATAGCGATAAAACAGGTTGGACGAGGATCATATTACTAAGAAACAAAGTTTATAATTTAAGAAAGTAACTTTGTCTGCTCAGGAGAACTTTTGACTGATATTGAAAAAGCTATCACTGAGGTCAAGTTCAAACATTAAAAGAATATGAGAAACACTTAACACTATTCAGTATCAAATAAAAAAGCCGGAAATTATACCCTCAATGAAAACGGTTTACTATGACAATTGAGAAAAACTATATTACACAGATGTTGATAAAGCTACACGTTCCAATGATTGTTTTGTACCTCTCACGAATATTTACGATAAAAATGTTTATCTTACAGAAATACGAAAAAAAAAAAAAAAAAACAACAGCAGAAAATTTAGTATCCAGTACCATTATTACAAAAATATCATTGATATTGTATCCATTCTTGACGTCTATAATGCAATTAGTTTAGATTTATTTAGTCATAAACTGATAAAGTAATTACCCTGACGAAGGTCCTTATTGGGTCGAAACCAGTAGACAGTAAATTTAGTTAAAATTTCCCAAGTGTTTAACACACAGTTCCTCTTTATTCTTCCATTTTAGTGTAGTAATAAAGTTTTGTAAACCACTTAATATTCAGTAGCTAAACATTTATGCTTAATCATTTATAGGTCTCTAAATGAAGGTATATTTCCTGTTAGTTCACGACACGTAAATTCCGCTTATCTCATTGTCGGTAATTGAACACATAAAGGTCCATAGACAGTGATATTCGCCGCAAAAAGTGATATTCATGTAAACAAACTTGAATAAGAGACTATTCTTCAAAAAAGCAAATTACGAGATATTAACAACACTATTGTGCGTTTTATTCAACCTGGTGGGTGGGGGAGCTTGTTAATCTCTGACTTATGCAAATAAAAGTAATGTCAAATAACGAGCAACATAGGAACAGCAATACAATTGTTTAATTCCATAATCTTTCGGTAACCAACGACGAAAATTTAATGCTACATTGGTTATAATGTAAGGTAGATGGCCACTGAATAAGAAATTAGGTTACCAAATATACTACATATCTAGCACAATAATGCAGTGGACCGTCGTGAAACCCCGCAACGTCAGGTTGATTAAAACGCACAATACACTACTTTAAGTTAAGTCGTAAAAATAAAACATTTACTGTATGATACTATCGGTGAATATCCAAGTATATGGTCCTGACCAAGGTGATATTAACCTCATCACCATACCACTAACTGTTTGATATTTTGTTTCCAGAACTATCTAGAATTAGTTCTTGGGCATAACACCTGAAAAAATAGAATAAAAACTCAACAGTCAACAAAGCAATAATATCCAAAGTACCAGTACTATATGACATATAAAGTATACACTGAAATCACCAGATCTCGGCTTACTTTCTGTTTTCTTCTCCCTATTTTTATTTTATTTTCAATATTACTTTAGGTATCAATTTGTAAACAGCAGTACATTGTACAAAACTGCATGAACAGCAGTTACTATAGTTTGTAGCCACATCTTAAGTAAGAGAATATTGTTAGGAGAAAGGTATTTAATAATGCTGTGAAAAACTTGTTATCTAACCCTTTTGCATTTATTATAATTCATTCTATGTTACTGATATGTATACGCCTTTATAATGTAAAGGAGTAATACAATAAAATATATCAAAACCAAAAACTTTTGTCTTTTCTCTAGCTTACAGTTAAGAATAAATCATTGTTTGGAGTATTATATATAATATTACACATCTGAACGACTAACAATGATTTCATCAGCAAGAAAATCACTGTTTGAGATACTTTATTTGAGCCGCGCCATGAGAAAACCAACATAGTGCATTTGCGACCAGCGCGCAGTCTGGTCAGGATCCATGCTGTTCGTTTTCAAAGCCTATTGTAATTAGAGAAACCTAATGTAAGGCTGCGCGGATGCGCAGGCTGGTCTGGATCCATGCTGGTCGCAAATGCACTAAATTGGTTTTCTCATGGCGCGGTTCATTTTTATTCTAACACATTAAAACTGATCTACATCCTCCACGATATTCATCTATTTGTTTAATTTTGTGTAGTTTTCTTTTTCAGTCCTCCGCTTTAACGTTTGACATAATAATTGTGACGTAAAAAAACTATGATTTTATTGCACACAATTTAAGTTCTCTTTAGTCAATAGGAAATAAATCGGGTCGTATTAGAATTAGCATTAAAACACCGTTAGACAATGAGAAATAACAAAAAGTGAAAACCTTTATTAAATATTTTAATACAGTTAAAAGTCACATGTAACATGAATATTTTGCTCATCCTGTCAAAAGCTAAACTCATTTTGAAGCATATATTTGGAACTGAACAGAGATTATTCTTTAAAATTGAAATCAGTGATATTCACTTTTACAAATGCAACTTAACTGACTTTATCACATGTTTGACGTCGCGGGAATGAAATAAAGTCATAACATAAATTTGATAATACACTAGTTTATAATAGATAATACATTGTTTAATGTGTAATGAATTTTACATGTATATGTGTTTGTTTAGTACTATTGCGTTTTTTCCTATTTATGGTTTTTTATATATACTGCTATAGGAAATCCTGTATTCTTATATCCGTAATGTACTAAACTTGCTATCTGTTATTCACACTAATTTATGTAATATTTTTAAAAAAAACAGTATACGTTTTTCCGCCATTCAACGTAACGTTTACTTCATGACGTCACGTCCGTTGTTTTATTATGTATTTATCCTGATGAAGGCGTAAGCGCCGAAACGTTGATAAAAGATAAATATTCACGTGTTGTTGTTGAATTTTACCATCGTATAATACACTAGTGTATTTGACACTAGCTTTGACGTCGACGTCGTCTATAGTATAGGAGACGTTGATCAAATTAACTTGCTTATAATAGTTGAAGAAAGTATAATTGTTGATGTTTCGACAGAAAAAGCTAACGTGTGATAAAAAGAATATTATATTTGTGACTTTTCTTGTCGAATTTATTAAACTCGTTGAATAAAATAATAAATTGCGAGGCTCTGTCGAGCATTTTATCAATTTTATTTATTTACTCTTTTAATATTATTCAGTATGAAATGACACTTTAATATCCTGTTTTTAATGAAGCAAAATTTATGAACGATATTTTCATAGCAAATACTGATTTCTTTCAAGAGATAAAAAGATAAACTTTATATATTTAGTTAAATGATAACTAACATATCAGTAAACTTTAAAATTGGTAGATATTACATTCCTTTAAGGGAGCGGACCAACAATAATTGACCAACAATGGAATTCGGTAGCTAACTATGTCTAAATACAGACCTGGAACGCCTGTGATATATTGCAGACTCCGGTATATACCGGATTCAAGCGATTTGATTGAAAAAGTATATTTAATGTATTTTGTAACCGTGGCTACCCTAACCATAATTTTTAGACAGTACAGATTGCTTTTCAAATGATAGAGTTACATGTATTTCAAATTGAAAAACATATAGTCATACACACTGACCAATTTACGTGTCACATTGTAAAATGGAATGAAATTCGTAGCTATATTAAATGCCGCATTAGGCTTGATATAGATTCAAGGCAGATATTTGATGAATTGTGTGTTATATATGGACCTCAGGCCATTTCAGTGCGCACATGTTTGAGGTGGGTAATAGCTTTTAAAGCTGAAAAATTATCTGTCGAAGATGATACCCGTTCCAGTAGGTCTCAAACCTCTTATAGCAACAACCAACATCGCTGCTGTAAAAGCTGTGGTCGAACAGGATGTGCGATTGCCGGTGAAAGATATAACCAGTTGTACTGGCATATCAGAAGGCAGTGTGCAAACAATTATGAAATAGCGTTTGGACCTAAGAAAGGTTTGCGCTAGTTGGGTACCTCATTTCACTGAGGAACAAAAGAAACAACGTCTCAAATGTGCCCGGAAACTTTTAGTTATTATAATAGTCGGGTTATATCTAACTTATTTCTAAATCTGGGTACACATGTTTGAGCCAAAGAGAAGGGCTGATAATAAGCAATTGTAACGAAAAGATAAAAACACAGCTGTATTGCCAAGAGAACCATAAGTTCGAAAAAGATATTGTACACAATTTTCTTCAATTCTAGTGTGCCAGTCGTTCAAGTGCATTGTCCATCTAGTCATACAGTCACTGGACTATTCTACAAGAACTCTGTACTGAAAAAATGTCAAAAAGCTTTATAATAAGAAACGTCCAAGCAAAGGATGGTCAGGAGTCCATTTTATACACGACAGCGCCTCCTCTCACAAGTGCGATGTTGTTAAGTCTGTTTTGGCTTCTGAAAAGTGGAAGTTGTAAACCATACGCCGTATTCACCTGACTTCTGTACCTGTGAGTTTTTATTTCCAAGGCTTAAGAAAATGCTTTCTAGAAAGAAATATAAGTCCAGAAGTTCTCTTGGCCGCGCCATTTATCAGTGTCTCAAACAGATACAAAAAGAAGACTATTTATCTGTTTTTCGCGACTGGGTAAAAAGGTTACAAAAATGATTTTCGGTAAATGGGGGAATACTTTGAACGTTTGTAATAAAAAAAGAATGATAAAACGTCGCACTTAAGAAATCCGAACCAAATGACAGAACAGGACCCACGTCCATTGAGTGAAATATGCATAGATTAGACAAAACTTCGGATATTATATACATGTAAAAGCAGGGTTTATAAACATCCAGTGTTGTGAATTGGTTAATTTTGATTGATTGTATCATTTAATATGCTTATCAACAACCAGTCGTTGAAACTTTGCAACCTTAAAGGAAACTGCTCTTAGATTATTATCAAAATTTCAATTATGTTTTTTAAAACAGATTTTCTATCCTAAACTGTCACAATACCTGTATATTCATATATCTCGTGAAGTAGATTTTGATTTCAGAATAAATCCAGTTTGCCAAGATAACTAATTAGAGCAGGAAGAGTTACCTTTCATACTAATTATTTTCCACATGGTACCGACTTATCGGGGCTAGTATTATATAGCAGGAAAAATGTACGATGAAAACTATATCCTCATAAAACTGAGGTACTCTAAGCTATTTTACGGAAAGCAATTTTATATACATAATAGTAGGTACTATTGCCGATGTGTGCAGTGGAGCAAGAACATTGATATAATTTTGAGAGATATTTGATGAAATGAACACAGAAATGTATTCCATCGCTTGATAAAGTGTATATGTAGAAAAATACATATTACTATGTGTATTTGTATCGTATCATCAGATCACTAAACTTAGACAGATTATTTGCACAACAGCTTACTATTTTTTATATAGATGAGAAACTTCTTATGTCGTGATTTCCGAAGCAATTATGATTGCTTATGCACATGAATTTTAGGAAGTACTGGATAGTTTACTTTTGTAAGCATCGGGCGTTTGCTAGATGGAAGATGTATTATTCAGAATAATTCATATTCGGACTGGCAATTCGTCGTTTATACGTATTTAATGCTTGTTAGCCAGTGATGTGGAATTTGATGTGTTAAGTCACTGGCACCAGAACAAAAAGAAAATGCCTCTGTACATGTTATACCTAACCCCTAGGTATTCTATAAGAACCATGGTCATGAACGGGAAAATATACTAACCCGTTTCAATCGTACATTTCTCAACTTAAACGCGCAGTTCGGTGAATGGGTACCTAGTATATTGAACAAGCGATAAATATCTTCCAACGTGCACCCGTCACATTGTCTCAATATTATATATTGCTGAGATTATCCACATGTTTTATGCTTTCGTCAACGTTACAGGAAAAAACTTGCGTGACCTTCCCTACTGAACATCCGGTCTAGAGGTCACGGCAGTGTGCACATGTTATGCGAAACGTAAACAAACAAAAACAGAATTTAAAAAAAAATCACAATTTTACACTAAAACTCGAAATGATGAATGAAATTCATCTTGTATATGATTTTTAATTTGAAATCATACATTGGTCTATATCTGTTCTGTTTATTTTATTCATTTTGCACATTTATGCTGCATTTCCACATATTAGCGAACACGTGTAGTAAAATGACGATTGACATACATTTTCACAACAGCCAATCAGAATGGTTTTGTAATCTAGAATGGAACTTCACCAGGGAAGGTCAAGCAAGTTTTTTGTGTAACGTTGAAAAACCTATAAACTACGCGTTGTTTTTGTAAGATAAGAAGTACTGAAGAAATGTGACCGGTGCACAATGGAAGATAAATTACTACTTGTTTGATATCCATAGTACACATTTACCGAACTCCGTGCTTTAGGTATGAAATGCGCGATTGAAACGGGTTAGTATATTTTCCCCTTCATGACCATGGTTCTTATAGAATACCTAGGGGTAGAGTATTACATGTACAGAGGCATTTTCTTTCTGGGCTGACGCCAGTGTGTTAAGTTTGTTAATTGTGTATTAGTGGGTAAAAAGATAAACTCGTACGCATTTATAAAAGGAAGCATGAATCCATTGAAACTCTTAACGTGTTGGACAATAGGAGAGCAGTTCTAAATTATATCAAATAAATTAGTTCACCCTGACTTTCGATACAAACACTTTGTTTTTTTCTCCATATTTGGAGAGCAACGTTGCATCATTTGAAACAAAGCATTAAAAGATGATATATGGGGCCAGAGAGCAAAAACCTTTCTCATCATAACTATAACTAGACTAACTTGTTGCGTACTATTTAATAATTTCACGAGTATTTGTCTTGATAAACTTTTTACAGATTTATTGAAGGGGCGTCAGGGATGTTGCACATTTAATTACCTCTCGTGTATAGAAATGATCAACTCGAGAGTGCTATTATTTTGATCAGTTACGTTCTATGCTTCCAATGGACCGTCTCATAGATTTTAAACTAATGAAATGTTTTAGCTTTGGTTTGATGTCATGTATTGTTGAACGATAAAACAGAATTGGGCTATATATCTATTTGGTGCATCGAAAAGACATTCGAAAATTATCATACACGAGCTAGAACTTGTGAACATATATTTATTTGTTTAGTTAAATTAGAAGCTGAAAACTTAGACGTTTTTTATATACATTAGTGAATAGTTTTAAATACAAAACATATTGATAAGAGAGGATATTTGTTTGTATTTTACAGACTTAGATGATATTATCTTTCAAGAGTTGATGTGAATATGTATCATTTTCATTTGAGTGGTGAATCAAAGAGTAAATACTTACTATTTGGTGTTTACTAGTTAAGATGTTCATCCAACATGTAAAAATAAAATATTCTATTCCATGCCCTTTCACTGGCTTTACCATAATTTACCATATAGACTAGAATAACTAGTGAAAACATATTTGATAATTGTCACTGTAAAATTATCAGATATTTTTCGCTGAAACAGTTATGTAAACATGTAATCATTACTCAAGTTCGGGTTGACAAGTATATCACCTACTTGTATGAGCAAGCCTATTGCAGAGGTAAATTTCACATTATTACTTTCATACCTGTTTGATGTAAATATTCACTGATATGGTTACGCATGTTTTATGGGGTCAAAGTTCTTGTAACAAAATTCAAACAAAAGAAAAAAAGGCAAACAAAAATGATCATAAATAAATAAATAAATAAATATGATTCAAGCGTGCAATTGCAATAGTCTTCCTCATGAAAAATGTATTGGGGAACATTCATCTAGCTTTTTATACATTAATATCCATACGCAATACAGGTTTGTGATAATTTATAGCCGAATACCCATTATTGACAACTTGCATTTCAATGCATCTGCAAACCATAATTAAATTGGCTAGCTTTCTGTCGTTTTCGAGAACAAGAGTTTATAATGCTCTCGACTTACACAGACATTTAATACTGTTATGCCACTGAAAAGTCACTGAATTTTACCTAATGTATAATAAGACACATTTTTCAAAAACAAAGAGGTTTTGGAAGGCCGTTTACAGATAAATGATCGTTAGTATAAATTATTTTAACCTAGAAAAACTTGTTTCAGCATCATTGTAAAACAATAAGCAAATATCAACTTAGAATAAACTCTTAAGTGTATTATCGTGAAAATCGCGAAATTTCTAATAAAATAAACCTTATTACAAAGAAGTATTTGGTAGTCATTTTTAACTAGCTAAAGCAAAAGAAAAAAACCTAGCAAGTCTCACACATTCTGTACCGTACTATACAATAATTTGCGCCATGAATAAGAACGGCATGTCTGAACGAGTTGTTGCCTTGCCTATTGCATTGCTTTCAAAATGTGTTGTGTAACTAGGATACAGTAACGTTTTAGAAACACAATAATTTCATTTCACCCCGTTATACATTAACAGTGGTTTCACCTTCATGATAAAAAAGGTGAGATCATTTTTGTCTTTTTACAGTATTATGATATTTGCGGTCATTGTCATTAAATCAAATGAGATTTTACTATACATTGAACGAAAAATTAATGACATAACATTGCTTGGAATAGTATATAAAGCCGATTAAGTACCGCACGTGTGTTATTTATATTTTGTTGGTAAGCTACGTTTACACTATGTTCCCGGCGGCCACGGCAATCACGGTTCAGACCACCGTGGAGAAAACGGGATGAACGTGAGACAACGCTGGGGGACGGGATAGGCAAACGTGACAGACCGTAATTGCCGTGGATGCCGGGCCAGATTTTTAAACTGTCAAAAAATTTGCCACGGCAGCCACGGTGCGGATAAGAACCGTGCTAGACCATAGTAAAACGGGAGAAACGCTACAAAACGTGACAGTACGTAATAGGCCGTTACAAAACTGGGAAGTGATCCGTAGTAGGACGGGAATCATATGTATTCCCCGGCATCTGAAGTTCCTTTCCAGTTTTGTCACGTTGTGCACCGTTCATTCACGGTTCTCACGGCATCCTAGGGTGTATAATAGCCGTTTCGTTACGTTTGAATTATGGTGCGTCCCGGTGTGTGACGCTTTGCAGGCCTGTGTGCTACGGTACGTTGAGTTCTACTACGGTCTGACACGGTGCACGCGGTCTTGAAAGGTGTATAAAAAGGCCGCGGCAGGCAGGAGAGCTTCATCTGAGTCTGAGAAGCCGACGACGAAACAATGAATAACTTGATCAAGCTTTGAAATGCCACCAAGGATCAAGCTATGAAATGCCACCAAGGAAGCAACGAACAAAGACCCCCGCCCCAATCCTCCCCCCCCCCACCCCACCCTCTCCCCGCGTCCTGCACAGGTAATACCAGTTGAGGAGTGGTCTGAAAGTCCTCTTCCCTATTCAACGCCTCCAGAGCGTTACTGCTCCTGCTGACCCGGTCCCTACCAATGAGACCGAGGAGGTATAGAAGACGACGCATGTACTAGAAAGAGGGCAGCCCCTAGGGTCGTTGCCAACTTTTCGGAGGAAGAGAAGGAGACCATTATTGACTACTTGCAGCATAATCCAACGCTGTACTCCAAGAGGTTTGCCGGTTACAAAGAAAGGCGAAAGACAGACTGTGGGCGGAGCAGGCCAGGCAGATGAAACGCACCCCTAACGAACTCAAGACGTGGTACGACAGCATGCTGCACCAAGCTTGATAAACTAAAGGAAGCGACCACCAAGTCAGGGCAAGCTGCAGATGGCTTCACTGCCACCGAACGGTAAGTCACACTTTATTTCTGCGCCGGGATTGCTCTTAATACTTGTAATATTATTTGTAGTGACAGCTTTACCTCTAGAAGTAGTTTAATAATAATAATAATAATAATAATAGTAATAATAATTATAATTTATACAGATATTTTCGTATAAGTTATAAATTTCAAATTCTATTTCATCAGGTGGATTTGGCAGCACTTCCAGTTCCTGTCGGAGCACATCACTCAAGATGCCCAGAAGGACCGTTGCGAGCTTAAATGCCCGACTTCATCCTTCTTCTTCTGCCACATCTTCCACATCTCCACCTGCTCCTGAGGCTCCAGAAGACGCTCTATCTGCCGGCACACAGATTCTACGCACACGTCTACAGCGCTAAACCAGGTGCCCTTATGGGCCTCTTTGAAACTTTCCTGACCCAGCGACAAAATAAGGCACACCCATCAACTGCGTTTGGCTACTACGTCGATGGAAGTCTTCGAAGCCTCCCACCAGCTATCCGGCGAAAAGCAGAAGCCAGAATTATAGGGCCTTCTTGCTGACGCAAAGACTGGATAACTGCAGCAAACAAACAAGAAAACACAAAATCTTCTTCGTCTTGGGCATTCATGTTCACTTGTCAAAGTATCTTGATACAATGATTGCTATTAGTTGAGGGGCTTTCTTTATACCGTGGGCACAAACGTGCTCTAAAGCTCTCCGGCGTCCACGTTTGATCCGTAGGAGGCCTTTACAGAACGTGAAAAACGCATCAGACCTGGAAGAAGACGTGAAAAGCGTGAGGGATCCCATCAGAACGCGTCGGACCGGGAAGCAACGTACATGCATTCCTGGTAAAACGCGGCCCGAAACTTAGTCCGCCTTGGAGGAGCCGCTTCTTTACCCCAACGGCCCGTCACGGATACCGTGATAATCCGTGGTGAAACTTAGCACAACCTAACAAAACTTGGATATGGAGACAAAATTGGCCAAAATCCCACGGCGCAATACGTTTTGGGCAAACTGGGCTGCCGTGGTCGCCGGGAACATAGTGTAAACTTAGTTGTAGTGTATGCCTGCATATGTAAACTGGAAACTGTAAAAATAAAGTTTTCACGCAGGACCTAAAGTTACTTTGTGTTTAACCCGTATTTATCAGTCTATTCACAAATATCATGAGAATTGCTTGAGTATACATTTGTCGAAGTAACTGGTCCCACAGTCATTACCAAATTATGTAGTGACGGTTGTATAAGACATCTTAAAACGAGCAAATGTGAACAAAAGCACCTTCCAGATGGAGAGCAACGGGGTCGATCGGACAATGTTCATTTTACTAAGGGATAATAACGATAGTCACATCAAACAATTTATCAAAATAAGTGGTCTCCCTTTGATCATCTACCGTATAATTTATGTTCCATAGCAAACCGTTGGTTGGCCACAGATGAAACCGGTCGTAAAGTTCGGTTGAAATGTAAAAGTTCTCTGTGACGATTTGTTTGTGTCTAAAATCATTCGTCCTTTTACTTCTGACATATATGAAGATGTTGGCAGTTATTGCGCGGAACAGGTAAAGTACTGGTACATTAACCGGTCAAACTTACAGAATTAGAGTAACGTTGAAACACAGCGCTAATCCAAAACAAGTTTCATTATCAGAAACATTTCTTGCACAGCACTACACTTCTTACACACAGACGGACTTTTAAAGCGCCACACTCAGTCCTAGAACATTCCCGCGTAAAGTCTGGGGTGACTTTTGGTAAGTTAAGGAAACGGAGCTCGATGTTTAAAAAATGGAGCGATAATCAAGACAGCGTTTTATGAAAGATTTTAGGAATAGTAGAAAGATGTTATATTATCCTATAAAATGAATCTGAAACTTTTAATCTGAGTATTGTGTTTCTGGCGTGTTATTATTTCTCGATCATTAGGAAAATAAAGTCCATTCAATTTCATTTCACAACAGAGCTCTTCTTAAGCCGGTGTCCGCAGTAGAAGGCTGATAAGTTTAACATGTTGCAATTACTGTCTTGAACAGACTCGATCTAACTGAGTCTGACATTCTTTGTTCAGCTGCCGTCAATTCTTTCAAAGCATCTTTTCATAAATGTGATTGAAAGTCATCAAAATTACAAAATGAACCGACATTTTATTTGAAACATTGACCTTAAGCAAAGAACAATTTCGAGATGAATGGGTAATTCAAAAATATATAACAAACAAAATATAATGGATAGTTTATTAAGATCTTCTTGTGACAAGAAGAATGACCAGTCAGTTACGAGACATTGCATAACACTCATCGACTTTGTGTCTTAATGGTCGAAGACAAAGTAATTGTTTATAACCTGTTTTCTAGTCAATAAGTATCAAAATTTATATGGTATAATTTATAAACAGGGGAATATTAAAATGAATGTATGCCAAACTGGTTCAACTATCGCTTCGAAATGTCAAACTACATAGCAAACACTCTCTGGCTGAAGTTGAACTGTTGCATCTGCATCCTTCTCTTCTTCTTTAGCCGCTCCCAAATCTGTAAAAAAATTACAACCGTTAAAACCGCTACCTTTCCCCATATTTGAAAGGAAGAACAGTGTCTACCTTGGTTCCATATTGTTATTACTTGTCCACTGCTTTAGATATATTTATTGAAAATTTCATATGCTGTACAGTTAACGTTATCTGCATTTTAACAAATGTTCACATAATTATAACTGAATCAAAAGATAACTGGAAGTTATTACCAAAGATTAAATTTCGAATTTTATGAAGTTTTGTCTGCATTAATGCTTCTTAAGTCTGTATATTTCTCCTCAATGAATAAATAAATATCGTTTCATATTTATAATGTTTTACATTAACGTTAAACTTATGAAATTGATCTTTTCAGTTGAGTGCTGAGATTGAGTTATTACAGTTTGTATAAAACAGTCACGATAATTTCCCATTACGCATACGACAGGTGTTATTGTCTAAATATATAGAAGACAATCATTTTCATCAAACAAAGTCGATAATACGCGTTTTATTTTTCTAAATGAAATTAACAAAATCGCCAAAGTAAATTCTCTATAGAATCCTATTAACAATATATATATGTATAAAGACATTGCGGGAATGAAGTAGTCTCTTGCTGAAATTAATTTATGAAAACTGTTTTGAAATGAAAGAGGTTCAGCACTTTAGCAAATTGGATGTCGCAGATATTACTATAATACCTATCTCCTGGGATAAGAACATGTGAAGTTAACCCTTATTGAACACATTATTTTAAATTGTGAAATAATAAATATATAAGTTTCTTTCTCTACTGGGTATAATTTTATTCCGTACAATTATTATGACCTGAGGCAAACTTGACTCTATGGTACATGTGGGAAAATTCAGAATTATTATTATTTTTCAAGCAGCAATTCTAAGAAGATTTCTGTAAATGTCTATCTGGTGAAAGGACAGGTCTGTCTGACTATATGTAAATAAATAAGATATTTTGACCTTTTCTCGTTGTTAAGCCATGATACAATGTATATATAGATATCAACAACCATTAGTTTTTGTGCCTGTGCAACAGTTTTTAACTGGTATCCAATATTAAATAAAAATGGTGAGTTTAACAGTATAAATATTTTTTGTACTATCTGTTTAATGCATTAGTAACAAAACGAGAACAACAAAGCGAAATAATAGTGGAGCATGTCCATAAGAGATAATGAAATGTGCAACACCACTCATGCCCCGATTCTATTAAAGTTAGACTGAATAGACATCATGCTCCCACAGGGCCGGAAAATATAATAACAATAAGTCGACGTACGGGCCGCCGCACGTTATTACTAAATAAATAAGCATGATGTCATTTTCGAACCCAATACATTCTTAGGCACAATTTATAGTTTACGTATAGCATTTAAAATTTCCTGGACATACTCTTATAATATCAATAGTTCTAAGTTTATGTACTGCTCTAAACCTAACATACTACTGGGATGTAAATGTTATATTTAAATATATACTATGAAGTAATTAATCATATATTCCAATATGAATTTAGGCTTAATGTATCTTTAATATTCGTTGCTATTTGATTACTTGTAAATCTTATACTTCGGAATCCAGACGAAGGTAAAACATGTCGTATGCTTAGAGAAGCAAGAGGGCCAAAATGGCCCTAAATCGATCGCTCAACTGAATAACATACAATAACAGTGTAAACATGTTTTACCGAATGATTTCATGGAGACAAATATTCTGACAAATTTTCATTAAGATTGGACCAAAAATCATGGCCTCTTGAGTGTAAACAAGCTTATTGTTTGATTTGACCTGGTGACCTAGTTTTTGATCCTACATGACCCAGATAAAAATTCATTCGATATTTCATGCACACAAACATTCTGACCAAGTTTCATGCACATCAAATGAACAAGAGTGTTACCAAGCTTTTCCTTTGATTTGAACGGGTTACCTAGGTTTTGACTCCATATGACCCAGTTTCGCACTTAGCCTAAGAATCATCAAGATAAACATTCTGACTAAGTTTCATGAAACTAGGGTCATAAAAGTGGCCTCAAGAGTGTTAACAAGCTTTTCCTTTGATTTGACTGGGTGACCTAGTTTTTGATCCCATATAACCCAGTTTCATGTTTGCCTAGAAATCATCAAGATAAACATTCTGACCAAGTTTCATGAAGATAGGATTATAAATGTGGCCTCTAGGTTGTTTAGAAGATTTTCCTTTGATCTGACTTGATGACCTAGTTTTTGAACCAACATGACCTAGTTTCGATCCAGGCCTAGAAATCATCAAGATAATCATTCTGTGCAAGTTTGTATCAAGTAAAAGCATAAATGAAACTTCTATATGGCTGATAGGGCCAAACTAGAAAATTTTGCACCTTTCAGGGGCAGTAACTCCAGAACCCATAAAGGAATCTAGCCGGTTTTCGAAAGGAAATGAGATCTCATTGTGACTTAAGTTGTATGTAAGTGTGGTTAAAATCAAATATAAATGTCAATACTATCGTGTTCACAAGGTAAAAATTAACAAATTTTGGCTCTTTTATGGGTCAGTCAGGGACCGTAACTCCGGAACCTATTATTGGATCTGACAGATTTATCATGGAATCCAAGATTTATTGTTGTTGAAGATATTTTGCAAGTTTGTATCAAATCAAACCATAAATGAAGTCTCTAATCTATATGGCTGCAAAAGCCAAAATAGCAAAGTTTGGCCCTTTAAGGGGTAATAACTTTAAAACCCATGATGGGATCTTGCCAGTTTTCGAATTGCTAATACAAGTTGTGTGCAAGTTTAATTAAAGTTGGTTGCAAAATGTTGACTCTATCAAAATAGCAGCGTTTGGCCCTTTAAGGGGCCATAACTCTTGAATACATGATGAGATCTGGCCAGTTTTCAAAAGGAACCGAGATATTATAATAATACAAGTTGTTTGCAAGTTTGATTAAAGTTAATTGCAAAATGTGGTCTCTATCGTGTTCACAAGCCAAAAATAGCAGATTTGGGCCCTTTAATGGGCTATAACTCTGGAACCCATTACGGGATCTGGCCAGTTTTCGAAAGGAACCGAGCTATTATGCCAATACAAGTTGTGTGCAAGTTTAATTTAAAACTGATTGCAAAATGTGGTCTCTATCGTGTTCACAAGAAAAAGACGATTTTTACATATGAGATACAGTCTGTATTTCACTTATAAGTACAAATCTATGTATAGAACTCTCTTCAGATACTGAGATATTCAGTGGTAGAGCTACTTGTTTTAGCTGCGGCATTCCATGCGTTAGAGTCTTCATCGTTTCATCCGAAGTTTCAACCCTTTTTTTTTTATAAAATTACGTCCATTTTGGCTAATATAGTAGGCGAAAAAGGTATATGTATATATTAAACGGGTCGTTAAAGCAGAAACTTGATCTACAATGATACATATCATGATACTCTGACTAATAATAAACCTATAATATCACTGTTTCCAGAATATCAAAATATCGATATACATTGTATTACTGCAATATGTCTATGGCAGACAAATTAAAAATAAATTCAATTTCTTGCAAGATCGACAAAATGCATTTCCTGTCCAAAATGATCGGTAATGTACGAGCTACAGGATCTGTGACTGCAAAGTGGAGAAAAGTAAGAGCTTCGAATTTAGTTTTCTGTGCCCGTTTTCATTATTACTAAGAGAAACATTAACATCATGCAGTAATTTGATGAAATAATAACAAGGATTAGTGCTGCTTGCAGTTAACTTGTTAGCTGAAGCAGCACTGAACTGTTTTTTTTTTTACTATTTTAGGGGCCATAACTCAACGAAATAAGTAAGAGGTGCACAAATTCATACCATGATCAAGAATCAAGCAAGGTGTCATCAATTTATATCAAATACGTTTTGAGCTAGGCGCGTTACAAGGCATTTTTGACTATTTCAGGTGCCATAACTCTAGAAATAGGGGGCGGAGACAGACGAAACATAAGAGGTGTGCAAGTTCATGAAATACTTTTTGAGCTAGGCGCGTCACAAACAATTTTCGGACGCACGGACGGACGCACGGACAAGACCAAATCTATATGCCCCTTCGACTGAGTGGTGGGGGAACTTAAAGGCATGGACAAAGTACCTTAACAAAATTACGTTCTTTTAACTTTTTTTAGAACTATTTCATTTATTTATTACATGTACTTTATGTTTGCATAATGGTTAGATTGTTTGGCAAAGTGTCAATATTTAACTATTTATCCTACACTATAACATAAAAAGAAAGTTGTGTTACCTGTTTCTTGTATTGGAGGATTGTACTCCTCAGGCACTGTAAGGAGAGACAGAAAAAGTACAATTATCCTTAAGCTTTCTCTACAATTTTCCAAACTGATTTGCTCGGAAACAAATTAAGGATTATTTTGTCCAACATTTAGAGCCATTTTTCAATAAATAGTGGAACAATTTGTCATTTGAAAACTTAATATAATCAACAAATATAAAATATAAGTTAAACTTTTATAACGTAGATTTTAATGATTATTTTGCAGTTGTAAATCAACATATTATCTTTATTAACAGTAAAATAAAATGCACTGCCGCGACCAAAGGTTTGGGATTTGCCTACGATTCACAAAGTTTGCAAATTGCAAGCGGATTTGAAGACATCATTTAAAATTATTTCACCTGTCATCTTTTTTGTTTACATGTTTTAGCTGTAGGAAGGAAACGAGTTGATGTTAATACGTAAGATTATTTTTTCTTTCCGTATGGCGGGTCTATGCTTTATTCTAATACTTCAGGTTTATGAAGCGTACAGAGCTACATTAAATGGTTAGTCCAACAAGAAAATCTTAAAATAATAAAAACTTTAACTACACATTCAAAACTAATTTAAAAGTACTTAAAGATATTTCTATTTTTCTATTTAAGCTACGTGAAAACTGAAAACCAGAACGCATGTGTCTATGTTCAAATGAAAATAAATGCAATTTAAGAAGAAACATTTTAACATACCAATTTTGGTGCCACCTAAACTTAATTTGATTAGTTTGTTGCTAATATCATATATCCACTCAGGCTTTCGTTTCCTTGCATTAACATCTGAAAATTAAAAAAACCCCCAACTTTTAGCAGCATTTATACGAATGCTTGCTCTTAATATTCTCGCTTGTTATCTTAAGCTCACGTAAGCACAATGGACTCAAAAGTGAGCTGTTACAATACCAGTGTGTCCGTCCGTCAGCCGTCAATCAATATTTGTTAACCCTTTAGAGGTAATAATATGCTAAAACACAACGAAACTTGGTTAGAATGCTTGCCTTGATAAAATTACGAAGGATTTTGATAATGCGTCATCTGTGGTTACAATCATAGAAAAACCTTGTTAACATCTAAGAACAGATTTATATGAAATATGGCTAGATTTATATCTTTATGAAATCTAAACTCGATATAAAACTGGATTAAATGGGATCATGAACTAGATTATTAGGTCATGTCATAAACACATTGTTAGTACTGTAGAGACCTAATTTCCTACAGGAAATATATCGTTAGTTTGTTTGTCTTAAAAATGCCATGTGAAATCAAAGAAAACATTGTTAAAACTCTAGAGGCCAAATCTTCAAACTGATAATTATGAAACCTAGTCAGATTGTTTGCCTTTAAAATCTGGGGTAAACCACTTGAACATGCCAGGGGTCATAGTGTTTTGCTCGCTCCATATAAAACGTTCTAGAATATTTGTCTTTAGAAGCTAGATGTTTATTCCATCTAAAAGATAATTGACGAAATGTTTGTCTTTATGACTCCTAGGTCAAGTTTGAAACTAGGTTATTTGGATTCATAAAATAGATCATAATATATATAATAAGTCGTAAAATAAATTTTATGTCACACTAGAGTAGCATTTGCTACCTGATGCACATAATGCAATCCTTTAACAAACTGTGTCATATACAAAATCTACATCCCCAGGTCGAATCATTGACTACAAAACCATTCAACGATACAGTTAATCATGACCTATATTCAAAGTCAAACAGTCAAGTTCAGATAAACAACTTTGTTCTAATGTATATTTTATATATTGCTGGAAACAATAAACTGCTTTACATTAGTTAATTAGGACATACTTCTAACTACAGCGCCCCCACCCCCTCAAAGATGCTGAAAAATGGCAATTCCAAGTACGTCACGTTTTTTATCGATGATCTAGGCTTTTGGAACATTCTGTAGAAACACTTTTTGCACTGGGAGTTAGCTTGAGCCAATGCCATGCCATGATCTGCATTAAAACAAGGAACAATGTTGGTCTGAACAATTTCTTACTGGTGCAGTTAATAGTATTTAATGGTAATAAATGTGCACGGAAAGTAATACTATATGGTGACTTTTGTTGAAATGGATGCTGTTGTTTAAACATTTTTTATTCGATGATCTTTAATTGAATGAAATGTAACAATGGATGAATTATTTTTAATGTTTACATAATTGTTAAAAAGACATAGCTGACCAGTTATAAAAAGCCGAATAGTGTATTATCAAAACAACTGACGCTCTGTTTAGTAAGCTGTAGTCAACAGTAGATATGATATAATAACATTTTTGGAACGCATTGTTTTTGTTTGTTTCGTAAAGTGTTTCAAAATTTAAATCACAATTCTTTGTTTAAAGAACTACTGCGGCTCTTAGAAGTTATCATATGTTTATTTCATATTTTATTTTATATCATTATTAAAACGTCCTTGCATACATAGTACAAGTGATCTTCCCTCTGAATGTAGTCGCACAAAAGTTAATATCAATATAAGTATAGAAACTAAATATAACTAAAACACATATCTTGGCTTGGAAATTTTCTCTTACACTCTCTTATCATTACCATGTAGATAAGTTTCTATAACGGAAGTAATTATCGTATCAAAATAACATTATAAACGAAGCACTTTTTACAATTTGAAAAAGTAAAAAAGATATGATTTGTTTGTCAGTTGTTAGTAAACTCAATCATTTCATGATAAAATGAGATGTTTGTAAACGACAACAAAATACTGATTTACAATACGTTTTATATATTGCCATTTGTAATTCATGGTTTTTTAAATGTTGTGCTGCTTTATGTGTATCTTCTTAACTATACAGGTCGATGAACAATACTTTAAATACTTTGCTAAATTTTACATTCGTAATTCAGATTTGGTTTTGAAATATGATAGTAATTTAAAGACACTTTTGCGAGGAGGTATATCAAAACCCCATTTTTTATCTGGATGTGGTCTACAAACTTCGTTAGATTCTGGGTCATGGCAATTCTTGACGGGTTATGGTTCTTTGAAGACTTTTGGAAAAGTTTGTAGGAAAATCATGTACTGACAGTGCCATCTTGGTTATTGGCGAAGAAAAGTAGAATTATGACACAAAAATACATACTTTTAGACAGGCATAACTGTAAATTAAACTTCTAGAGACTGCGACATTATATATGGAAACTTTTTCTCTTTTCCTTGAAACAATGAAAGTCTGCGGGCGCCAGTTTTGTCCTTTTTATTTCTTTTCATGTGACCAAAGATAATGTTTATTTATTTCATATGTTTTTACTGATTCAATTGCTCAAATGCTTTACTGGGCGTAGGAATAATATTAAAATATTTGTAAGCTTGCTGTGTAAAATATAACAGTACATGTAAGTTTATATTAATTTTAGTATTAACAAGAACAACATAGCTAAAGAATCACTTATTCAGCACAAGGCTTTTTTAGTGTGGTTCAGTTTGAAGCAATGTTACAAAATACAGCTAATATTCTTGTATTTTGCAAGTGTTCAGTCACAACTTGCATTATGTTAGGCTGGTCATTTTAACATTCGGGGTTGAACTAATTCCAACAAAAACTTTTTGGTGTGGAATAATTAGTATGTAAGGAAATGAAATATAGAAAAACGTCCTCAAAAATATCAAAGCACATGTGGAAATCTGAAATAACGTTTATGTGGCCCTTACTGTGGACCATATGCTGTATTGTTCTTCTACTGGTAAACTACAACATAAATGTTTTACTTGAATATCAATGAAAACGATATTTTAAGATCTCTAGCACTTACTGGTAGCCTATCTTTAGTATTTTACCATATTTGTCATAAAGCGTCGGGGTGTCAAAATTCAGAACATAGGTGGCAAAATTCAGAACATAATTTCTAACCAAATTTATACTTACATATTTCTAAGATTTTATTTATTTATTTTGTTGGGTTTAACGTCGCACCGACACAATTTTAGGTCATATGGCGACTTTCCAGCTTTAATGGTGGAGGAAGACCCCAGGTGCCCCTCCGTGCATAATTTCATCACGAGCGGGCACCTGGGTAGAACCACCGACCTTCCGTAAGCCAGCTGGATGGCTTCCTCATATTTCTAAGATAGACTAGTCTATTAACAGGGGATTCACGAAACAAATGGTAGGAGTACTTGCTAATATCAATATTTGCTCGAAATTCATAAAGAGTTTCGACAATTATTTATGCTTCTTGAACTGCTTATTATGCAATGCATGCATGTGAATAAAGAAATGATACTAGTATTTTGTTAAATTGAATTTCTTTTAGATAAATTTGCAATATTTTGTGTCATTAAAATCTAACGAAAGCTGCCCTTAAATATTACCTAATTTTCAAAGTTTGGCTTGGATTTCTTTTGAGAACCTTTTTCTCTAAGTTGTTATTTAACATACGATTAAAGATCAACATTAAATCAACAATGAAATTTCATGTTGGAATTATTTTGAGGTCCGACAATTGTGTTTAGTAATAATAGCCGCCGGTTTCTTTTTGCCACGCCGGTATTTGGCAAATTCAACCCATATTTATACGCGCTTTACAAAAATGAAAATTGCCTTAAATTGTTACATTAACCCACCTATTTTAAAGTTAGTATGTTTTGATATGATATCATTACTAGTTTTTTGTTAATCAATACGAGAAAATTACATTTGCCATGGCAAAAGCGGTTTTGCCATGGCAAGAAAATTCATGATTTTGCCATGGCAAAAATGCCATGGCAATTTTTTTTCATTTTTCTTCAAAAGCTATTTCCAAACGAATGTATTGGTAGAAATATGTTATTTCATATCGATGCATGTTTATCGCTTATTAACACCTTTTTATTAGAGGACTAGGGGTGATCATGTAATTCATTACAGCGGAAGCACTGCGTCTATGTTAACAGCCAAATTCCCGAATATTTTTATTTAAATACAAATGTTGTCAGATACAGTCAGTATGAAAATAGAAATATTTTATTGAAACATGCTTACTCTCTACGTTATTTGTATACAATCACACGGCAATATTTAAATGTATAATTATGTTTATATTGTTTGAAGAAAAAAACACAGTTTATGTCAATAATCTGTCTGTCTGTCGGACAGTCCGTCTGTCTGTCTGTATTTATTAGCATCAAGTTCAGAAAAATGTAACCGTGGTTTAGTATATTCGTAGAGCTAAACTCAAGCAGGTATAGTACACATTAATCAAAGGCCTGAATGGCCTGAGTCGGCTAATGATTGATGTACTGACAGTATAGTCTACCAGTTTCAGTTTGTTTTTAGTTTTTTTCTTAAAATTTCATAACACAGCTCGATATTTACCCAAAATATTATATCCGGATACGATTACACTTTTCTCCAGTTTGAACAATATATTTTACAAATTGTGATGATACGAAGACATTTAGCAGCAATTGGCAGTATCTGACATTGAAGTTTACGGTTAAATTACCTCTTATTTAAATCTTTTCATAAAAAAGTTGTTTCGTTTCGCCAAACATAGACGATCTACTTTCGATTTCAAAAACTACAAGAAAATACAATTTAATGTTTCGCCGATTTGTTTATTTCTCGAAAAATAAGAATTAAAATCATTTTTAATATCAGTAGTAACTAAACAAACCAGTAAGAGCTTCTTCTTCCGATAATTTATCCGTTTACTAACTGCAAAATTCAACCCACGCAAAGTTTATAGAAATCATACGATGCGTGTTTACGTTCAATGTGGGAGAATTAAGGCTGATCGGCTATGTTACCTAACGCATCCAGACGATTCAGATTTTGTTTTTTAAAAAGCATTGTGTGCGTTTCTGTAATTTTATATACGTTTTTATACGCTTAGAAATTATTAGACATGCGTATTTGCATTATTTCTATACGTAATTTACGCTAATACGCATCTTATCTGGAGCCCTGCTGGAACTATTTTTTGTCTTTCGCTGGATGTTACCCAAGCTTTGTAAGCCTGCGCAATTCTTAAAATGCACATTTATGCTTAATGAGTTACATTCGAGAATTGCACAATTACAAGTCATAAATATGACAGATTACATCGTATATTGGTCATAGCAAAGGGAATTGACACAACTTAACTTCATTCATGCAGTGAACTGTTTGAAGTTTGAGAAATCTAATGGAACTACATCCCTTCACTGTGTTATTTGGTCCATTTAGAGAATCGTTGGATAGCAAGGACTCGTCAAAAGGCTTTCAGCCTTTAGCCGACTCAAAAAAAGAATAATCTGTAATCCCTTATACTTTTGATAATAATATTAATGATAACAACAATAGTATCTATGAATAAATGCGATATTTTCTTTCCACATTATATAAGGAAAACGTGATTGAGCTGTTAAAGAGTAATATGTAAATAGAAGAAGTATTAAAGAATCAATCATGTAACATTCGTATCAACCTGTGTTTCGAAAATGTCGGTGCAACAGCATCATTTCACTTGGAATAAATCAATTTTTGTAATTTTTTTTTTCTATGATAAGATAATCCTAGTTTTAACATCTAAAATCTGTTGAAAGGGCTATAGATTGTTTTAAGCAAAAGTGGTTTTCTGATATTGCAAACAACAATGTATTAAATACTTTGTATATGTATATTAAACCTGTATTTGGTATGGAAAGTTATCTAGAAAAAATTGTTTGTAAAAAAACTAGGCAATTAGATGAATTTTCTTGCCATGGCAATATTATTTTGCCATGGCAAAAGACCGATTTGCCATGGCAAAACCGTTTTTGCCATGACAAATGTAATTTTCTCGTACTGATTTACAAAAAACTAGTAATGATATCATATCAAAACATACTAACTTTAAAATAGGTGGGTTAATGTAGCAATTTAAGGCAATTTTCATTTTTGTAAAGCGCGTATAAATATGGGCTGAATTTGCCAAATACCGGCGTGGCAAAAAGAAACCGGCGGCTATTTAATATAACCGGCCTAAGTTGATAAATATCTAATTTGCTTTCCAGCTTATTTTCAATGTTGCTGTTTGTTAATCTATCAGAAAATGCCGAAACTTAGCCAAGAAGTTATCAGGTTAATGCAGTACACTATAGAAGTAAATTAACTCTCTTAATTGTTAATAATTTCATATATCAGCTTTTAACTGTTTCAGTAAGGAATTTCAGCTTATACAATATAAAAGGAGTAGTTTGACCGGCATTGTACGTATTTCCTTAAATTGTTGTGAAAATAACTTAAAATAGCACTATAGAGATGGTTGGCAGCCATTTATGTGCAAGTATAGCCTAGCAAATTTGATATTCTTGACAAGGTTATGCCTCCCTTTATTTAAAGATGCATCATTTATACAAGTTTTTGTCTGTAACGGCAAAAGCAGCTTAAATCTAAGGCCCTGTGACCAAAAACTGATGAAAAATTGCAGTAGAGGTCTCTATGAAAGACATGTAAGGCCAAAAATACTCTCCTGATAGTGTAATCTATCTTAATATCTGCTATCGTTTATTTACTGTCTATTCAATGCTTAAGTCTATTTCAGTAATCCCCTTGGATGAAAACATGTGTTGACAATGCAGAAGAACATTTTTTTTTGTGATAGGTGGGGTATGAAAGAAGCACTCTGCTGCAGCATTGATGCTCAAAAGTATATGTAAGTGGTATTTGTTTAAAGGGGACTATATTCATTCAACTTAGCAGAAGTGTTATACATATTGCCTCAACAGTGATTTCATGGCGGTCATTTAAAAAATAAGAAAATACAGTTCTATTTTCTATTTTCAATACTATTTCAGTACGGTTTAAGACACTGTGGCACGCTATTCGTGGCTTGAATTTTACATGAGAGTAAATATGATACATTTGTAACTTTGGTAAGTTATTAATTTTAAAAATTATAATAGGTGACATACATGTATATTAAAGATTAATATTCTCTTTAGGTCAATAGTTGTTATTGAAAATCGGCTTTGAATTAATTGAAATGGTGTAGGTAGGGAACCAATAAGATTCAATGAGACGTAAGCTTATTGGTCAAAATGTATTGCCTTGGGTCGTAAAACAATCTATAAAATCTTTAAATATAATGTTTTGGTGCATTTTGAAGTATTTTATAGCTGCCTGGCTATATATGAGTCTAATGTATCCAATGCAATTAAATAAATACTAGTAAGAATTTCACCACAATGGAGGGTAGTTATCTATGAATGGAAATACAAACAAATGAATCATTTATGCTAATATAAAAAGAGTATTGTGTGTCTGTAATACAACAACTTGAATAGAGAAGTGACACCTAAAGGTTCAACAAATGTTACTAGTGGGATCTAGGGAGTCATTTTTAAAAGGTACGTCTATGGGGAAATCAATAGCAAAGTCTGGCCTAAAAGTATAATCTTGTTGAAGCTTCAGTAAATTCCTTTCACATTTGATGTACAATTTAGTTATATTTTATAAAAAAATATTCCGGGGTATGTATAAAGCAACCGAAAAATGTTTAACGCAGCCTAAGCTTTCATATACATGCTGTCCACAAATAAATTGTCTTTTTCATGTTAAGGCTAATATACTTCTGTTTAAAACTGTCCTTTCTGACCCACTGAACTTTCTTCTGTATATTCAGTTTAAGCCGTTTTTAGACAATTCTAGTCATATGGCTTTGTCTGTTATTAGCTACATTAACAAAAATGTAATCTATTGCAGAATTGCTTATTGACAGAAACTGACGAACAATGAGTCAATACAAAATTTGGACATACCAACTTCGACATTATCTCACCTAATTTCGTTTTCTTACTTTCTCGGCTATGCACCCCCTCATATGTCCGCTTTCTTGTAGTATCATCTGAAATGAAAATGTAAATAAGCAGTCATTGTATGCCTTTCATCAGTATTTTCCTCCTCTCTGAAAAATATATTTAATTCTTATAGTATCGTCCAATAATTTTCATATACTTGTTGATATTGTTCTAAAATGTATAGTTTTTGAATTTTGTCATCTTTTTGTGTGAATTTTAATAATATGAACAGAATTGTTAGTTTAGTTTAGAAGATAAAAGGAAACATACAATTATTAAGCATTGTTAATATAAAATGACTTAACATTCTTATATTGTCTTCATCTAGGAATTTTAGTTTAAATGATATTTAATTCAGAGAAACATAAATCCGTTTAAGAGTTAGGTCCATGTTTCGGAGAAAAAAGTTCGAACGTCATCAAATCATAGAAAGAAATCATTGTTTTACATGAAAATTTAACAGCATATAAAACATTTATATTATTCTACAAAACCATTGTCAATTTACTCATATACGTACTGAATTCCGGAAAGGGACTGCATGAAGGGACCACACTTCTGAACAGTTCGGTGCCTTTAAAAACTCACCACTTTTAAAAAGCTGTTACATGCCTTACTTACTTCGTCTTGATGCATTTGCAACAACGTACGAGTGTTTAACCTTTACATAACTAGGTAAAACATCTTTTTTGACAATTGTTTACATCTATTTCTTTACAAATGGCATTCTTATTTAAAGGGAGCCGACTCCTTTAGAATATTTAAAGTATTCAACTCTATTGGACAAAACAGTAAAACTTGTATTGAACAGATAAGTTGTTTGTCAAGATGCTATACGGTTACTAAAAAATTGTTGTTTTGTAATATGCTACTAAATTCTAAAGCTTTTTGCTTTAAGTTAGTGGGCATTAGTCTACATCATTACAGCTATGAATAAGACAGCAAAGTTGGTAACAACAGCTCGCTATACTGTGTTGGTACTGTAATCTCAGAGAGGCAAATGGTTAATAAGTTACACTGTCCTACAATGTAGTTTAATGTACCAGTCCTTAAGTACATAGAAATGAGACATATTACACAACAAAGAAGAAGTACATACAAAAAGGTAACCATATATCTATGTTCGAATTAAATAATATCTTTCGCAGTCATTTCTTTTTCAATATATGTGATTATTTTATTCAAATTCTGGTCAATACTGACATACTTAGTGCGGCTGGTTTTTGAAGTTGTTAAATAATGTGATACCAAATAATTTTTGTATAAGATTTTATGCAAGAAAATCATCCATAGATTATTGTAACCCATGACGACGTAGATATAAGTAATCGAGCTATAGTCTTATTTGATTAAAGCAAGGCAGTGGTTAATAAAATTAGGAAGAATTGTGCTTTGTTTGTTGAAATGGAATGGCCAAAGTTCCCGGGAAACTAATGTTGGGCAATGTGATAAAGTTTTAGCACATACATTTGTGCTCAAATGCACGGAACTTGATAGAATGCAGATTTGAAAAAGTAAGGCAACCGGTGTACAGCGTTGAAAAGAAAGTCAGGTCCCTTTTGGCCTTAACACACTTGCATTATAAAGTTGGAGAGTTTTTTTTTGTCTGACTTCTAATCACTTGCCCCTCATCGATATGGGTTCGAGCCTCACTTAGGGCGTTGAATTCTTGATGGTTCTACCCAGGTGCCACCTCGTGATTAAATAACACACGGAGGGACACCTTAGGTCTTCCTCCACCATCAAAGCTTGAAAGTCGCCATATGATCTATAATTGTGTCGGTGCGACGTTAAACATAACAAAAAAAAATAAATGTATAGTTGTTTTGTGTATATCAAATATATATCATTTACACTACGTGTTTTCTTCTCGTTATGATATTTTAGGTTTAGGTCGCGATGAGTCAGAATTTTCTCAGTGAGCAGTATTATAAGGAGGGACAAAGTGTTAAATGAATATATTGTTACTTATTAAAGGTCCATTACTAAGGGAAAGTGAGTTGGCAATTTTTTTCATAGCCAGTGCATAGACTTCTGCAAGACACTAAATGATGAAGATTGGCAGGTCAAAATTTACAGAAGGTCTTTGGAACTCAAAGAAATGTATGTGTATTATGTTGAAATTTCAATGAATCGACAGAATGACCCCCAGGTCTTTTTAACTTTCTTCATACTTCATAGAAAAATAATTGTACATATACTGCGATTTATTTCGAATTTCTACATACCAACTTTCATTTTCCAATAAAATGAAATAGTTTCTGTGCTTTTTAAAAGAAATTAAAATGTTCACTTTCCTTAGTATTGGACCTTTAATAAATCTTTTATTTCACTCTCGGGACATACTTAACCGGTTATGGTTTTTTGAAGTCTTTTGGAACAGTCTGTAGGAAAGCCATGTACTGACAGTGTCAGAGTGGTTATTGGTGAAGAAAAAATAGAAGTATGCCACAAAAATACATACTTTTAGACAGGCATAACTAACACTTTGCTCCTACAAACCTCAGCATTATGTATAGAAACATTTTCGCTATTCCATGAAACAATGAAAGTCTGTAGGGCACCATTTTTGTCAATTATAGTTTTTCATGTTACCACTGAATTTTTTTTATTTATTTATTTCATATTTGTTTTACTGATTCAGTTGCTCAAAATCTCAACTGAGCTCAGGAATAATATTAAAATCGTTGTAAGCTTGCTGTGTAAAATATAACAGTACAAGTAAGGACAAATAAGGAAAACATAACTCAAGAATACTTATTTCAGTACAAGGGTTAGTGTGGTTCAGTTTGAAGTTATGTTACAAAATATAGCTACTGTATTTTGCAAAGTGTTCAGTCTCAAGTTGCATTATGTATGCACTCTGGTGATTAAACAATAGCCTGTTGTGGACTATTTTGTTGGATAGAGCAGGAGAAGTATTTATTATTTGAACAATATTATTGAACAAAATTATTTCTAGATAAGTTTATACATGTCTAATTTGCTTCCCAGCTTATTTTCAGTGTTGTTGTTAGTCAGTTTATCAAAATAATGCCAAAGCTGAGCCAAGAAGTTATCAAAATTGAAATAGTAGTACATATTAGAAGTGAATTACCTCTCTTAATCGTTTATGAATTATATATATATAATCTTTTAACTGTACAGTAAGTTATTTTGGGCTATACAATAGTGCTTTCATGCAAGAGTAGTTTGACGTGTACTCTATGTATTAAGGTATGACCCACCTAATGATGAATATTTCAAATGTTCATAACAATGTTACACCAGTATACTGTATCCAGACTTTTATGCACAATTTAAACAACTTTTATCGTGCCGTTTTCTATACATTTTGTATGATTCATATTTCTACAAGCTCAAGTAGAGACACATTTCAAAGTGATGGCCACCGTCGTCCAAAACATTTGCACAGAGTTCATTATACCATTAATTTGATAAAACAAACGTCAAACTATTGGTAAACAATATAAAACACAAAAAAACTGTGAATATTATATTTTTCTAGGGTGTCTTAAGTTAAAGGATTTAATAAAACATAATTCTAATTCCAACATAGAAAAAATAGGATCGAGTTCTGTGGGATTCTTATAAATTGTGCTCACTTCGTTCAAAAATAACATTGGGACAGAAGTAAAACCTACCTACATTTCTTCGACAATATGTAATCTAAAGAGTATAGGCAAAATAGAGAAATTTTACCGCATGTAACTCAGTATTTTGAAAGATACTGTACCCACTTCTGTTTCAGAGGTTAATTCACTTTGAACAGCAAGAAATCACTTATCAAATAAAAAAAAACAAAAAAACTTTTATACAATAAATCAATAATAATTCTTGAAAAATAGTAAACACTTACTAGAAAAAAGGAAAATAAGAAAAGAAATTGGCCCCAGTGGGGCTTGAACCCATGCCCCCTGAAAAATTTATTCTTGGCAAAATTAGGTCAAATGGAGTCAGAAATTAGGTAACCAGGTCAAATCAAATGTAAGGCTTTTTAACATTCTAGAGGCCACATTTATAACTATATCTTAATGAATCTCGGTCAGAATGTTAACGTTGATACTGTTAAGGTCAAAGTCAAATCTAGGTCAGGTGAGGTCAAAAACTAGGTCACCAGGTCAAATGAAAGGAAAACTTGTTTAGAGGCCACATTTATGACCATACCATAATGGAACTTGGTCAGAATGTTATATTGATGATCTTTAGGTCAAGTTTAAATCTGGGCAGGTGGGGTCAAAATCTAGGTCACCAGGTCAAATCAAAGGAAAAGCTAGTTAACACTCTAGAGATCACATTTATGACCATATCTTAATGAAACCTAGTCAGAATGTTAATCTTGATGATCTTTAGGTCAAGTTCACATCTGGGTCAGGTGAAATCAAAAACTAGGTCACCAGGTCAAATCAAATGTAAAGCTTGTCAACACTCAAGAGGCCACATTTATGATAATATCCCTATGAAACTTCGTCAGAATAATAATCTTGATGATCTTTAGGTTAAGTTCAAATCCAGGTCAAATCAAATGTAAAGCTTGTTAACATTCTAGAAGCCACATTTATGAAAATATCTCTATGAAACTTGGTCAAAATATTAATCTTGATAATCTTTAGGTCAACTTTAAATCTAGGTTAAGTGGAGTCAGAAACTGGGTCACCAGGTCAAATCAAATGTAAAGCTTGTTAACACTCTAGAGGCCACATTTATGATACTATCTCTATGAAGCTTCGTCAGAATATTAATCTTGATGATCTTTAGGTCAAGTTCGAATCTGGATCATGTGGAATGTGACCTACTGACCTACGTATTTGTTTTTTAAGATACAGCCTTGAAATTTGGATGACATGTACGGTTTTGCACACCGATCTTAAAACTGACTTCAGTGACCATAAATGTGACCTACTGACCTACTTTCTTCAGGTGAGCGATACAGGGCATTCAGCGCCCTCTTGTTTTAAAAGGGTACGTCTTTGGGGAAATCAAAAGCAGAGTCTGACCAAAAAGTATTATCTTGATTAAGTTTTGGAAAATTCCTATCACATCGGTTTGATGTACGATTTAGTTATATTTTATAAAAACTTTTTCCGGGCTGTAGAAAAACAACTGAATAATGTCTAACACAGCACAAGTTTTCATATATTGCTGTTTGCAAATAAATTGTCTTTTTCATATTAAGGCTCGTATACTTCTGTTTGAAACTATCATTTTCGACCCATTGAACTTTCTTCTGTATAATCAGTTTAAGCTGTATTAAGACAATTCTAGTCATATGACTTTGTCAGTTATTAGCTACATTAACAAAAATGTAATCAATGACAAAATTGCTTATAAGTTATATCTGGAAACTGACGAACAATTAGTCAATAAGATTTTTGACATACCAATTTTGACATAATCTTGTACTAATTTCGTTTTCTTGCTTTCTCTGCTAGGAACCCCCTCAAATGTCCGCTTTCTAGTAGTATCATCTGAAATGAAAATGTTAAATAAGCAGTAGTTGTGTGCATTTATCAGTAGTTGCATTCTCTCTGAAAAATATATTTAGTTCCTATAGTATGATCTAATCTTTATATTCTTGTTGATATTGTCCTAAATTGTATAGTTTTTTCTAACTTTGTCATCATTATTGACGAGGTTTACTGTGAATTATAATCATATAAACAGAAATTTTAATTTAGTTTAGATCTACGTAGAAAATTAAAAGAAAAATACACTTATTAAGCATTGTTAATTTAAACATTCTTATATTGTCTTAACGTAGGAAATTTAGTTTAAATGGTATATAATTCAGAGAAACATAAATCCGTTTAAACTTTTTGGTTCAAGTTAGTGGGCATTAGTCTATATCATTGTTGGACAGCAAAGTTGGTTACAACAGCTCGCTATACTGTGTTGTTGGCAAATGTTTAATAAGTTACACTGTCTTACAATGTAGTTTAATGTACCAATCCTTAATTAAATAGAAATAAGACATATTTTACAACAAAGAAGAAGAACATATAAAAAGGTAGCCATATATCTAGCCATATATTTATGTTCGAATTAAATCAAATCTTTCGCAGTCATTTCTTTTTCAATATATGTGATTATTTTATTCAAATTTTGGTCAATACTGACATACACAATGCGGATGGTTTTTGAAGCTGTTAAATAATGTGATACGAAATAATTTTTGTACAAGATTTTATGCAAGAAAAACCATCCATAGATTGTTGTGAACCCATGACGACGTTGATATAAGTAATCGAGCTATAGTCTTATTTGATTAAAGCAAGCCAGTGGTTAAAAAAAAAATCTGGAAACTAATGTGGGGAAGTGGAAAAAAGTTTTAGCACATACGTTTGTGCACAAATTCACGGAACTTGATAGAAAGCAAATTTGAAAATGTAAGGGAACCGGTGTACATCGTTGAAAAGAAACTCAGGCCCCTTTTGGTCTTATCACACTTGCATCATAAGCTTAGAGATCTTATTTTGTGTATATCGAATGTATAATTATATCATTTATACTACGTTTCTTCTTCTCTTGCGATCAGTGTTATAATATATTAGGGGACTTCGTGGCCGAGTGGTTTAGGTCGCTAACTTGTCTCTCACCGATGTGGGTTCAAGTCACACTCAGGGCGTTGACTTTTTCATATAAGGAAGCCATCCAGCAAACGGAATGTCGATTGTTCAACCCAGGTGCCCACATGTAACGAAATAATACATAGAAGGCATCTGGGGTCTAACTGCACCATCAATGTTGGAATGTCGCTATATGACATATGATTTTGTCAGTGCGACTTTACCCCTCCCCCCTCCCCCGCCCGACCGACCGAAAAAAGATGATGTAATTGATAAATAGTTGTTGGAACATGACCGTCATGGAAGCTTAAACAAATGCATTAGCATTTAGCGATGTTAAGCAAAATAAATCAGAAACATAAAACAAATCATCTGTTTGAAAAGTCTACATGATTGAAACATTGTAATCAATACACTGTTACATGACAGGAAAGTGTAACAACACGTTCACACCTGAAGCGGCCATCTTCTCTTTTGTGTTTTGGTTTCCCATTATAATTTATTTCCGGCAAGCTGTGATTGATTCATGGCTGAACAACAATTGTCACTTTCCTTTCACATATTTATACTACATTTCTGGTCAATATTTACTTAAGAATTTTAAACGATTGAATAGAATGCTTATATTTTGCTTGAGTTTTTATCAGTTTCTTCTTTAAGACAAGAATATTAAGAAAGTCCATTTTCACTAACAGATAACGGAACAGTACTTATCGATGAAAAAGCCTTACTAGATAAGTAAAGTATAATATGTGCGCAGCAAAAATATGTTTTAATCTTAACAAGATCTTAAATATAGATTCTAAGATGTAAGATCAATAAAACTCTTTCATTGAAAGAACCAGTCGTTATATGGATCCTAAGTGCATGATAAATTGCAAACAAAATCTAATCAATTTGGCTTGTTTAATGAATGAACATTGTCAGACTAAACATTTAATAAACGTTATTCGTAACTACTACTATCAATGTTTATAGGAATTTATTCTATTATATACCTACGAATTTTCTGTATTTTATTCCCAACGAATACGGAAAAGAATCAATAGTGGGGATACTTTCTTCAGCTTTAGTTGTGACGTCAAATATTTAGCAAGGAATGACGTAAAGATAGCACCTTGACATTCAATATGTTTTGCTTGTTTAAAATGATTATCAAGTTTGACAGAATTTACTTATGAAATAAGTAAATGCATACAAGCAGTAACTTCATCAGCAATGGTGCATTCTGCTTTCTAGGATTTTGCCAGGCCGGATCACACTCGGCGCAAGGGCCTCAACGGATTAAGGCCCGAGTGAAATGCAGAACTGCAGGTCAAAGTACAGTAATACTGAAAGAACTAAATCTCACAGGGCTTTATTTGATACCATTGAAACAAAACTCAAATATGTTTTGTTGGTAATAAACTTACCTAATACCCAATAATATCACTTTCTAAAGTACACTCTGTTTACACAGGTGAAAACAGAAGGTGTTGATATCACATTAGATACTGTTTAAATGTATTTGAGTCATGATTCTAGTGAAGACACTTACAGGGCGTGATAGAAATACCTCTTATAACGTTATGTTGTATTTCCTTATGTTTTTAGGTATTTGTTACGTTCATTGAGACTAAATATTTGAATGCATTCATGCTCACTCAGACTGATAAACTTTCACAATATAGGACCCTGTAAAACGTTTGTGGATATTTCTAATTGCAGTTAAGCAAAAATATGCTTTACATGTGAATTTATTCATTTTATTTTTCATTTTTCGATATATTTTAGCAAAAATGTGCTGGTATCTTTTTTAGAAAGAATTTCCACTAAACAGTGCATGAGTCAAAGTAGGAAATGCCAGCTAGTTTTTTGTAAAAGATTGTAGGTGCTATATTGAATACAATAACTGTTCACCTGAATTTTACATTATGATTTGTAAAAGGCGTCATTCACACTTCAGTTAGCATAACATCTTTTATACTAGGATTATGCAAGGAGACAAAATTTTGCCAGTTTTACACAGAGGCATGTAATTGCTGAATATACAATGAGGGTAAGTTTAGAGTATATTCTACTGTTTAAGGAATGCAATAGTTTGTGATATCGGCAAAAATCCACATCTAAAAGCCACATAAATTGCCTTTTAACATGATAAACTATTTCAATCACTTTAAACTGTAAACTAATCTTTTTCAGATCATCATTGTTTTCAATACAAGTAGCCGCCTTACCAATATGTTCAAATTAATTAGAATTTATTTCATGGGTATCACACGGCTACTAAACGCTAGCGCCACCACCAAATTGTGGTGATAAGGAAAAGAGCTATCGACATTTCCGTGGTGCAGCTATCGCCCGTTTCTACTTGTAAACAAGTGAGTAAAATTTATATTTTATCTTATATTTTTATTGATAGAACTTTTTCGGAAATCAGAGAATGTAGTTCCGTGTAACAACACTTTAACTACAGGTTGGCTGTAATTTCATTAAAATATTATGCAAACTGTGGTGCCAGGAGTTTTTCTCCCGAATCTGACAGTGACACATTTTTATATCGGCCAGTATTCGAGCACCATTCTGATGAATAGACATACTGTAAGAACATATCTGTACATGCAAAAGGTGTAGAAATGATAAATAATCATATACGCACACACCATGAATAATAGAATCTCCGGTTAGAAGAAATATACCAGTATTTTTAAAAGTGGTGGCGCTATAACTGTAGTGCTGGCGCTATACAGTAGTGGTGGCGCTGTTACGGCATTCAATAATACGAACTGCTGACGCATCCGGAACAAAAAAAACACCAGTATTCTCTAATTGGTAATTTTCCTGCAAGGAATTATGTTATTAAAGAAAGAAAAACACGATCATAGTTTATTTACCCTTATGAAACATTGTCAGAAAAAACAAAAAAAACAACAACAACAACAAAAAACGCCTCGGTAGCCTAGTGGTAGAACGTCTGCTTCAAGTGCGGGATGTCGTGGGTTCGAGCCCCAGCCGCGTCATACCAAAGATGTAAAAAAAGGTACTAGTAGCTTCCTTGCTTGGCGCTCAGCATTAAGAGGATAGTGCTAGGACTGGTAAGCCCGGTGTCAGTATAATGTGACTGGGTGGGGTATCATGCCACGTGTCTACGGCGTGATATTCTAGTGAGGCAGCACTATAAAGTTGGGCATTGTGCTCACTGCTACAAGAAGACACCGTCGTTTATATGACTGAAAAATTGTTGAAAAAGACGTTAAACCCCGAACACACACACACACACACACACACACACACACACACACACACACACACACAAACACACACACACAAGAAAAAAAGAGAACAAAATACTCACCGACCCTTGGGACTTTTGTAGTCTTAGTAAATATTTTCCTTTGTTTAAAATGAAGACGTTAGGGATGTTACATATATCTCATTTCAATTCATGCACGACCAAACCGAGTCTGCTGTCATGTTTGTCGGTTTCAGTCCATGCTTCCAAAGCATCTTTTCACAAAATATATCACATTGTAAATATAAATGATAATCTCAAGTGGCACCGCTAGACCGCTCACGTAAATTGAAAGTACACTGTAACAGACAGAAATTTTACAATTAATTCAAGTCGTCGATTTCAACAACCATGAAAAGCCCCGCTGTGGGATTTTCATACATTAAAATTGAATATATTAGCCACAACAACGCCACCACTACCGTATAGCGCCACCACTAGAATGATAGCGCCTCCACTTTCAAAAATAATGGTATTTTTTCTTTTTACTGTGTTTTTCGTAATTCTTTGGTGTGCGGGAATACGTGTAATTCTTTTCCACACCATTTGCATGCGCAGGTATGTTCTTACAGTGTGTCTATTCATCGGAATGGTGCTCGAATACTGACAGATATGAAAATGTGTCACTGTAAGATTCGGGAGAAAAGCTCCTGGCACCACAATCTGCATCATATTTTAATGAAATTACAGCCAACCTGCAGTTAAAGTGTTGTTACACGGAACTACATTCTTCGATTTTCGAAAAAAGTTCTATCAATAAAAATATAAAATAAAATATAAATTTTACTCACTTGTTTACAAGTAGAAACGGGCGATAGCTGCACCACGGAAATGTCGAAAGCTCTTTTCCTTATCACCACAATTTGGTGGTGGCGCTAGCGTTTAGTAGCCGTGTATCATTGCAAAGGCCGTGTATTCTTTTCAGAAATTTGGGAATTAAACAAATTGATACAGCATGCAAATACATCTGGAAAGAAAAGATTATACAAATGTATATATTGTCAAAGTCTGAAAAGGGTCAAAGGTAATAAACAAATAATGTTATTTATTTAGTATGGTCTTTATTTAGTAGTTGAAGCACAATGTAAATTTAGAGAATCATGTCTGATGTGAGTCGGAACAATATCATCAAACTATTACACAATTTTGTACCTAATTTATTTGACACCATCCAGTGTCTTTATTTATGTTTGTGTTTATTTTGCAGAACTAAAATGGCAATGTCCTTCAAAAAATCTTTTTAACCTTTTTACATCATTAAATAAACTGAAATATTAAAGAAGCTTTAGTCATTACAAGAGCTCTCAGAGAGCAGCAATGCTCAATTTTTCATTAGCCTTGTCAAAAAAAGAAAAGTTAAATAAAAGAAAACAACGACATAAACTTGTCAAAAGGGGCAAACATTTTACTTTAAAGGCACTGACCTCCATATTTTGGCTAAAAATGATCTTTCTTTAAATTTGAAGTTTGGTCAATTATTATGAACTTTAGAATGATATTTTTTTCTAAACTATCTTGTCAATGAAAATGCCAAATGAAGAAAAAAGATGCCCTCGTCGGGAATCGAACCCAGACTGCAGCGGCAATAAAGATCTTTTCTGCTGTCGTTACAAATATCGCAGGGAGGATTTTGTGTATAAAGCGTGTTAAATACCTCTCAATTCTTTAGGAAAATAATGAACTAAAATGTTTTTGAATACATTGAACTTATTAGGAATATTCCCCAGATAAAGTGAAGCAAGCACATTGTAAATTTATACATTTATACCCTGATGTCATACTATTCCCCCAGTAATCAGAGAAAAATCAAAAGTAGGCATTATCTAATACAATAACCTGTTCTGGGTAACACAAATATGTTGTGAAAGTTCTTTAACAATTAAGCCATAAACTGTACTAATGTCACATGAACATACATGTAAAATGCCAGTCATGAAACTTACATATCAATCAGCAAGATTACGGAATCGGGTAACAGCTGTTGAGCACAGAAAAAATATGAATATGAGAGGAACATTTGATTCAACTATCAAACGCTGCATGTCATTTATTTTGTCATTCATTGTATGCATGCCTGAATAGGAATTGTAATGGTAATATTCCGAACAAAAGCTATTCAGTTATGTTTTACCTATGACAAACTTGCATCTGATATAGTATAACAAATTTTAGAAAGCAAAATTGAATCCAAAATGGTACCTGGCAGACTGACATACATTTGGTTCTCTGTTTCTTTGCATAATTTCATATTTAGATTGCCATGTCTTTTAAATTTTATCACAGGTCTATGATAATATTTGTTATGAAATGATTGCACATCAGAATACATCAATGGGAAATTAGGTCATACACAGTAGGATCAGTCTAGAGAAAAGCATTCAAATTGTTTTAAGTTCTTAACAAGATAGATATTTCGATGGAAAATTAAATTATAAATGTATTCTAAGTCGATGTTGCTTAATAGGGCAATATATGTTGCAATCTAACTGCAAATAAGGCATATTTTAATGCATCTTAATTGCTGGTAGCTTGTCTTTATTTCTTTGCATGCTACTTGTCATTTTGTTCACATGTTTTCTTATTTCATATTTAAATATAGCCTAGACTACAAAAATGGTATGCATAAAAGACAAACTGGTGCAAATTGCATTATATATGCAAGGGAAAAGAGAATTCAAACCATTTACTTTGCAACGGCGCGTGGAGAAACTGGTCCGCCATTTTGTATATATATATATATATCTGTAGATATATACGGGAAACTTGGGAATCCATTTATGTTCTATATATACATCTATGCAATAAATTATAAAAAGTAATTTGCTGTTAACAATCAGATATTACTTACATTCGTGTCTTTACAACAATCACAGAATTCCAATTTCCAACTGGGCATCACAACACCAACTGCAAAAAGGAAATTAAATGAACAACCTTTTGTTATCAGAAAGCATGTTCAGGCATGTCCGTTTATCTGGAGTATCCAAAATTATCAAAGTAAATACCGAAAGACTACTGACATTTATTATTCCCGTTTTTCATCTACTTCAAAATTTAATGTACTTCACTTCGTCTCTAAATTGCATTTTTGTCCGTATCCCATCAGTGAACCTTAATTTCTATTTACTTATTTTAAATCCAAAGTGAAGAGTCCTCCACTAAAATTAAATAAGCATATAAAAGTAATTTGAGTGGGAACACAATATTTTTACTAGATAATAGTCAGATAAAACACAAACGTTGATTAATGTCCAAAGTTTTGAAAAACCTTCAATCTTCACAGATATAAGACAAACTTTAATAAAATCTACATTTTTCACAAAGTAAATATAAGACAAACTTTAATAAAATCTACATTATAGAGGTTAATATTCCAACCTTTTTAAAGGAAGATAATCTCTATTCGGTATCTTTTAAAATGTCAGGCATATTATCAAAAAATACTTTTTTATATTGCCATAGTTTAAACTAAGCATCCACTAACTTCTTAAATAATTTTAGCAAGTTTTAGCTAGCGAAAGTAAAGTTAAAATGATCCTGTTCAAAAGAGAATGAGTATGTCTTATCACATGTCATATATTTGAACTGATATTTTACACTACTTATACCGTTTCCTATTAATAATATCTGTAATAAATTGTCATCCTTCCTGTAGTTCATATACTTCCTTCTTCAGAATTTTGCCGGCTTTTACAAGTTAAAGTTAAAATATGCAAGATCATTATATTATGATACATAATTGACTACTTGACTTTAAAAAACCAGAGAGGTTTTTTATTTACTTCCTTGAAAATTTCGCAAATCTTAGTACTTTAATCTTCTGCACATCACTCCGCGATACATCTTTCACGGAAATAAAATAGAAATGTTCCGTATTTCAGAGTGTTATATTTTCCCTGGGAATTTAGTCTATAAAATACTCATTCCTGATAAGTGTTTTACAGGTTTTGGCGTTGGCTGAATCTTTTAAAGAACAGCAAGAATCCGCGGAATCTCTGTGTAATAAATTATTCCACTCTATGGGTTGTAGGAGTCTTTCGACTGCGCATTTGAGTTTCGGTTCTTGTTACAAGAAACGCTTTGATTTTTCCATTTGTCGAAAGATAACAGTTCTTTTTACATCCATAATGCTTCTTAGAAATATTAATATCATCTATAAATTGTGATTGGTCAAGAAGTAAATAAAAGAAAACAATTTCAATATGTGTTTTTACCTCTATATTCACTTTATAAATGATTCATGTCCAGGAATAAGTGCGAATAACCCCAAGATCCTTGCGTGACAGATGTACCATCGGAGACAGCGATCTCCATGTCTCAAAGATAATATTGTTTCAAATAGTTACACAGACATCCAATATCACTATCACGTTGTTTAATTTACATAATTACATTTTGTATATGAAACGGAACATGTTTGAATCAAATACACAGACCAGGTTACACAGAAATCCAGTATCAGTACTACGTAGTCTAATTTACAAATACGAAACAGCATATACATGTACATAAATCAAATATGCAGGCCAGGCTAAACAGATTGTTTTTGGTTTCTCTTTGGTTTAACGTCGCAACGACACAATTATAGGTCATATGGCAACTTTCCAGCTTTGATGGGGAAGACCCCAGGTGCTCCTCCGTGCATTATTTCATCACGGAGGGGCAAACTGGTATAACCACCGCCTTCTATAAGCCAGCTGGATGGCTTCCTCAAATGAACAATTCAATGCCCCGGGTGAGGCTCGAACCTACATCGGTGAGGGGCATGTGATTCCAAGTCAACGACCTTAACCACTCGGCCACAGGCGCCCCTCCGGTTAAATAGAAACCCAGTATCGGTACCAGATTAAACAGAAACCCAGTTTCGGTGCCAGGTTGAACAGAAACACAGTATCGGTGCCAGGTTATACAGAAACCCAGTATCGGTGCCAGGTTAAACAGAAACCCAGTATCGGTATAAGGTTAAACAGAAACCCAGTATCGGTACCACGTTGGCCAATCTACATACGCAAATATACATGTAGGGCCTTATCACTTATTTTTAACTAATTATTTAACAACAAAAGATCGAGCATAACTGTGTCATACACTCAACAGCTCAATGTAAGCCGTTGCTAGGGGTCTCAACGATTGTAACATATTTTATAAAGTGGCAGGGAAGCAGTTTTGAATTATGGCCCCTGTCGATGTTTTAAAAACATTTAGGTAAGCTTTGTTCATAGTGTACTAATTTTTGTTTTAATTATTAAAATATTATTCTAACAGAAATCAGTGTGTGCATGCATGTAGCTATAAATAGCAGATGTGAATATTTGGCTACACCTAGATCCATAAATTTTGCGAGTCATTATTTCTGGAGGCAGATTTGAACGGATCAAGTGTTTTCTACCGCAAAACGGAAATAATTGTCTTTGACCTGCTTTTCCCCCTGAAACTTTGGTTGACAGACACTTTACTTAGCAAGACTTTACAATCAAAGGGTTGATTTATATGAAAACCTGGTGTAATTGTATGAAAGTACACAAACGAGATTATGGCATGTGTTTGAAATAAGGAAAAAATGCTCAAATTTTGTTGATTTTAAGAGAGTTCAGGGTAGGCTATAATGTCTACTCCTTCCAAAGGTGACCACATGGGTCAAGAGTAATGCTTTCATTTTGGAGCTTAGCTTAGTGCCATATCACAATGTAAAGCAGAAGTACTGTTTTATTTTCTACTTATAACCTATAAAGAAAAATAGTTGCGAATCGTGGACTTGCTTAAAATTTAGCAAAACACCGCTCCCCTGCAACCTCAGCGCTTATAAATTACCAGACATCGCGTTTGTAATGGTTTTCTTTTCTACATCAAAATAACAAAATATATCTCCCTGAGAAAATCAAGTTTTTGTACTTTGAAATGTTGATATAAATCTGAAGTATATAAAAACAGGTAAACTATCCAACTGAATTGATATTTGTTATGCATATGCGTGAGCTTCTGATTTTATTCTTGATTTGAATAGGTAACAGCTCTTGGTAATGAAAATTGGTTTTTCAGGGCCCCTGAAATACACAAGCCCCTATTTAAAATAATCTCATAATTCTTAAGACATGTATCCCGAAGTGTTTAAATTATATACACGCTCGATCATTGCGTTTACAACAGGTACATGTTTCATTCCACTTGTCTGCTGATATGTATAAAATATATATTTCATACAGGACGGACTGTATTTCTAAGATAAGAAAAATAAAATCTTGTTAATTTCTTTATAAAACCATCGATTACACTGAATTACAGACAAAGCGCCTGGCAGATAATTATACAGGATTTTTGTGAAACTATTTTGATTCATCATACATGCACGCCTTACTAAAACAGATTCATTATGGCAACTTTGATACACTGATAATGTCCATACGCAACATTTTAGATTGATTAAATGTAAGCATATGATTGTAGAAAAAAAAACGTATAAAATGGCACGAAACCATCAAAAATGACGTTGTTAAAATTCAGTGTTTAGGTATGATTTCTCTAAAGTGTTTTCAGTTACAAGTTGGCTAAACCGCTTACACGATGATACAATACCACATCATGGAAAATTCTACTGCTTGATTCTCCAAGTTTCGTAAATTTTGACTCCATGTTACAAAATGTTTCAGATATATATTACACACCACTGTACACCATTCTCAAGGAATTCATGGGCGGTAGTAAGAACACTTTGAATAGTACATAATTTATATATATCTACAACATTGACAAATGTTCTGAACTTCAAAAGTCTTTGCTTTGATAATTCTTGAAGTTAACATCACGACAACTTCAGCAGACGTGATCAGGGATCTAGGGTCGCTATCAGTTGCTGGACGAGTGACCTATTACACTTTTATACTTTCTTGTAAATCACATATCAATATCATGCACATAGCAATATCTTAAGAAGTTGATTATGAGTGTTTTATATAACGAACATCTCTAAATTCGTACATAAAAGCATCATGAAATCATATATGACAGGTCAAACGTAATGCACATGTTGTCTTGATATACGTCTTTTGTTAGCTGGATGTTTAGACCTGAACCTACTTTTAAACTGATTTTATCAAAATATTTTTTTTTTTTCTAAATGTAAAAATAAAGCACTCAGTCTTTTATATCTCTCCATTACAGACAGCGCGGTGACTGTTTGAGCTAATAACTAATGGTTCATATAATGTTTTGGTTTCCTCATCTCATATGTTGTTTTGTTTTGAAACTTTTAAACTTAATAGACTTTTGTGAATCATGTTATAAAACACATCAAATTGGAATAAGAAACAATTTTACACAGAGGGCGTTGTTTTACAAATTATACCTGCAAAATACATATTTCTATTCCATAAGATATATTACTTTGAGAGCATTAAAGATCATGTATTTATTATAGCTATCTGTTTACAATTGTTAAAAAACACGTACAATACAACTAAATGCATTTTTGAAGATGAAAAATAACATATTTCTTAATCTTCATTTCAATTTTAGATCAAGTTTATCATTTTATCTCATAGATAAGTATGTTACTCGCATTGTAACAAACAGAATTATGAAATTATGAAATTATGAAATATAAATCATGGATAATCACAGTATGTTAAGCAATAAAGGGCAAAGTGTAAATATAAACTCTAGAAAGGATATCCTATTGGTTGTTAACAATTTGAAATTTTCACTTATAAAAGCTATTGTCTGTTATGGTAATTTACGGAGATGAAACACCACCGTAGAATAATATAAATCTCTAAAATATCATGTATAAATATTTGTTTTCATTTGATTTAGCTCGGTTTAGATTTACACTTACATAATGTATGGCATATGGTTACGTTTGCAGCTCTTGGTGGTGGAGGAAGACCAAGGCATTGTTTCAGGCATGAGCGGGCACTTAATATAAACTTTTCAAGAGTATGAAATAATTCCTCTGTCTCTGCGCCTCGCACATACTGTAAGGTTTTAGTTATAAACTACGGTAATAGTTATTCCTCGTTTTGTTAATAGTTAGTCCCCGTCAGATGACAATCATGGAAGAAATCGCACAGAAGTTCTAAATAATTAAAGAACACTGGCTTCTATAATCATTAATGAAACTCTAAATAATGACAAAACAAACCAAAAATCTTATATCATTATAAAAGAAACTCTAAATAACAAAAGAACACTGACTAATATGATTATTAATGAAACAGCAGTGACTTTTTTAATAAATCATGAGGTGGATAATTGGACTCTCCAATTTTATGGGTTTTACTGTCGTGTACCTGCTTTGTATTTATTCGTCATACATGAACATTTCGCTTTCTGAAATAAAGCCAGGTGAAGCACAGTGAGGTTGCCCATAAGGCCCAAAAATGATTCCCCCTTACGTATAAATACCTCTGGTATTTTTCACCATTTTCATTCTCTCTGTTTTCCTTATAAAATCTAAGTTTTACATTTGTTAAGTAATAGAATTAAAAGCCATATAACGTCAGCTATTTTATTCATAATATCTCTCATGGTCGTTATACTGTGCTATAATAAAGAGGATTCTGCTAAGTATGCTTCTGTGTAGGAGCTCAAAGTACCAACGGTATCCAACACTTCTAAACTATTTAACCTAGCGGCTGTCGGAATCATAAACGAAATCACATCCGAAATTGATAAATAAGAAAAGTTCGTTGGATTTGGTCGAGAAAAAGAATCATGTTCTTGAGACTGACACAGAATGCTCAACATCGTCAATTTGTATATGTGTTCCATTTGTTCTGGTATTTTTCACCATTTTCGTTCTCTCTGTTTTCCTTATAAATTCTAAGTTTTACATTTGTTAAGTAATAGAATTAAAAGCCATATAACGTCAGCTATTTTATTCATAATATCTCTCATGATCGTTATACTGTGCTATAATAAAGAGGATTCTGCTGTGAATGCTTCTGTGTAGGATCTCGAAGTACCAACGGTATCCAACACTGCTAAACTATTTAACCTAGCGACTGTCGGAATCATAAACGAAATCACATCCGAAATTGATAAATAAGAAAAGTTCGTTGGATTTGGTCGAGAAAAAGAATCATGTTCTTGAGACTGACACAGAATGCTCAACATCGTCAATTTGTATATGTGTTCCATTTGTTCTTCATGAAGTGATCATTGTGTTTTCTAAAATGTAGCATGGGAGATGTAGCATGATAAAGTAGTCTCTGAGGCACCATGAGTTTTCTCCCTTCTTTCTCATAAATATAAATGTACAGAGGCTTTCATTGCAGAAAAGAAGATGCAGATTCGGTGGAATATATGACTGTCAGTATTCAAAAGCTCTTCAGATGTGAATCATACGTAAGTATGATGTTCTTGTCAAATCGTAAATTGAAAATACGATTGTTCCAGCACTAGTGATGATACCATTACCGGTGCTTATTAAAGAAAATAATTAAACGTAATTTAAAAGGAACAATTTAAGGCTTTGATAAGATTAATATTATTTTATTTTGTTTCGAAATCATTGTAGCTTAGCCATACATTTTGAGAAAGCAACAACAACAAAGGTTGTTTCACATGTAATTTGAACAGCATATAAAACATGCATTGTACTCTACGAAACAATTGTCAGTATATACTGATATATACATTAAATTCCGTAAAAAGGACTGCATAAACGAGCCACACTTTCGGACAGTTCAACACCTTTAAAAACTCACTATTTTAAAAAAAACTGTTACATATCTTCTTTTTGATGAATTTGAAATAACGTCCCAGTGCTGACATTTCACAAAACTAGCTGGAACGTAGGTTTAAATAATTGTGTTTTTTTATTTCTTTACAAATGTCATTAATTTTTAAAGGGGGAAAACTTTTTCAGAATATTTCAAGTATCCATCATACGGTACAGTACTTCAGAACATATAATGCTCAGGTAGATTTTTGGTAAGATGTTGTTTGTTTATCAAATATCTCTGTGTTTTGATCATATACCCCTAAACCTTAACCGTAAATAATATAAGTACAGCGTTGAGGTTGCAAGAAGGGACCCACTAACAGATGACTAGTAAAGTAAACATAAAAATTAAAATTCTTATTACGACTAGTTAGGATATACTGGTGGAGGCTGATTTAACTAACAGACCTGGACCGAGATCAGACCAACCGAAAAACAGCATAATTATGAATATACTTGAAATCTAGTTAACTACAGATAACGCATAATTAAGATATACCGTAGCAGGTTGACTTGATCACCAGATCCGACAGAGATCAGACAGATAAACATCAGGTCACACGAAATACAGTATTTGTTGAAAAATATATACCTCGCCGAAGACATATATTCAAAATTTAAAAAAAAATCACATATAACTGCCGATATTGCTCGTTGACCTGCAACAGCTTGTTGCAAGGCGGAGTTAATTAGTAAAGAAAAATAAAGAAAAGGAAAATAAACAAAGGTGGGGATGGAATATTAATCATTCGATTTTTAACAAAAATCAAAGCTGACAATTAAAAAATGCCATCCATATCTGTTGCTATTTGAAACATACTCTATTGAGCGATTATACAGAAAGTTTATTTTTACACAGGCATAAGCGCACCCCTTCTATATCCGTTTTGCATTGTTAACATTAAAACACATTACTGAAGTTAAGGGCAATGATAAAACGTATTTAGATGAGGCAGTAAAGACTTTATTAAGATTTATATCATTTCATTTCCGAAAGCATTATGAAATTAACTACTGATTTAGATTAAATGTATTGCAGATCAAATGAACACATTTTTAAACATAATGCTTATTAACATTTATACGTATAGATATATGAATATTGAACACATTATCTAGATATAGGTCTGTACTGTTTTCCAGAAATATTTTAATTCCGTTTTAGCATTACAACTAAGGAACCGTACACCGTACAAATGCATTATTGGTAGTTGAATAAATCAGGTGTCCAATACCGAAAGAAGATTGGTTGTGTGAATATGTCTGAGGTCATGTTGGTCCACTCATCTATCTATTCAAATTTTCATCTCTTCTGAAAAAAAATCAACATAAATCTGACAATAGAACTCATGCATATACTAACTTATGTACAGAAAAAGTTGATTATGCCTGCAAATATAATTGAAAGAAAATATTAAAAGTCCAGCATAAGATTCCTTGTAGTTAGTCAGGTGATGTATTTTTCTTTCTTTAGTACTACTGAAAATGTGTTTCATCACTGATATAAATCAACATAAATAAGTTTATAATAACGATATACTACATTAGCTCATAAGCCCGCCCGCTTCGCTCAATAGGTAGAGTGTAGATCTACGGATCTCGGGGTCGTGAGTTCGAGCCCTGGGCGAGGCGTATGTTCTCCGACGATTTGATAGAAGACATTGTGTCTGAAATCATTCGTCCTCCACCTCTGATTAATGTAGGGAAGTTGACAGTTACTCGCGGAGAACAGGTTTGTACTGGTACAGAATCTAAGAACACTGGTTAGGTTAACTGCCCGCCGTTACATAGCTGAAATACTCTTGAAAAACGGCGTTAAACCAAAAAAAAAAGCATCAAAAAACAAACAAACATCAACTCACAAGCGGCAATAGTTAATGAGTGTTATAGTTTACGGCCATAGTCATTCATTGTTCATTATCACACTATACCATAAATGTTGAATGTTCCTAAAAGGAAATCTCTCTCTCTCTCTCTCTCTCTCTCTCTCTCTCTGTCTCTTCATCGACCGACACACTGATGTATCCATTCGATCAACTATCCCTACCTGTGTACCTATTACCTTACACAACCGTTTCACTTACATAGGACTTATTCGTCCCGTTGCTGGATCACCTAGATCAACAATTGTTGCTGGATACCATGCATACTCAACTGAATAGAATAGAAGAAACGTAGATATTAGTTTTATTTGTCATCACAGTCAGTGTCTAGCACTACAAAAGAACTGATACTTATCATTAAAGTTGGTTAATAATTCAGGTAACGGATTTGTTCGAAACTTCAACACCTGATCATGATTCACTTACTTTTGTTTATTTAACGCTTAATACAAGTTAGATTTTCACTGGACGTGTATTTTGGAAGGCTCCGTGTGTACAGCCATCTGCTGCTCAACCCGGGGCTAGAGGGCGTGGACGGTAGCATGCATTTCCACTACCGTCAATGAAAAGGCTCAATCAAACAGAGCCCGCAACATTTTCGTTTTTGTCGTGTTGAGCGACCGATGGAGTTACCCCTTTTTCTATTTTAAAGTTCGATTTTCCTATCCGGGTTGCCTAAGTAAAAGTATAAATCCGATAAACACACTTTGCCTAAGTAAATATTATAAATATATAAGTATTAGGCTTTTTCTATTATATTTGTTAAAGACTAGCATTAACACTTATAAATTTACCTGAAAGTTATTAGAAATGCAAGTTTTGAAAATTACTATTTTCTCATTTTGTCTATCACGGTTGCGCAACCAAGATAGACTGGTAATTAATGAACAATTCAAAAGCTGCTGGCAGTAAGACAACTTGCCCTTTGATTCAGATTGTTATATATATCCAAATATGTAATGAATGCAAATGTTAAACTAGAAATTATATTTAGAATACTTTTTCTATACTAAAGGAGGGAGGGGGCATGTCTTACAAAATCTGATAAAAATACAAATCAGTAAAACATACATTCCTGCTGCGTAATGAGCTTTTTTATCCCTTAAATAAGTATCTAACAGAATATACAAGTACGAAAAGGGGAGTCAGACATGTCACAAAATATCACTTAAATGTGACCGACCATCTTTAAATGTAAAAAGCAGAAGTTATTGTCCGGAAAAGGTTTAAATGTTCTGGGTCACTCTGACCTTTGACCTTTGGAACTCAAAATTAATAAGGGTCATCTGCTGGTCATGACCTCAGCTGGTCATAACCAAACTCCCTATCAATTTTCATGATTCTAGGCCCAAGCGTTCTCAAGTTATCATCCGGAAACTGTTTAACTGTTTCGTGTCATTGTGACTTTGACCTTTGACCTACTTACTTCAAAGTCGAACTTGACTTGTATTTTATCATGTTACATCCATGTACAAAAAATATTATGATCCTAGACCCAAGAGTTCTCAAGTTATCATTCAGAAACCTTGTAACTGTCCCGAGTCACTGTGACTTTGACATTTGACCTACTGACCTCAAAGTGGAACTTAACCTGTATTTCATGATGTTTCACCTGTGTACAAAATTTTATGATCCTAGGCCCAAGCGTTCTCAAGTTATCATCCGGGAACTGTTTTATTGTTCAGGGTCACTGTGACCTTGACCTTTGACCTACTGACCCCAAAGTCGGACTTGACCTGTATTTTATCATGTTACACCTGTGTACAAACAATTATGATCCTAGACCCAAGCGTTCTCAAGTTATCATCCGGAAAATGTTTAACTGTTCCGAGTCACTGTGACCTTGACCTTTGATCTACTGACCCCAAAGTCAAACCTGACCTGTATTTTCTGATGTTACACCCTTGTGCCAAAAATTATATAAATCGGTCAAGCCTTTCATGAGTTATCGTCCGGAAACCATGAAAACCAACAGACCGACAGACCGACCGACCGACAAGCTCACTCCTATATACCCGTCCCCCACCCAAACTTCGTTTTGTGGGGGTATGAGAAAATGCTTTACATGAAAGTCTGCGAGTCCCTATCAGTGTTAAACGTACATCCAGTAACAAGCTAAATGTTATAATGAATGTCTCTGAGACCTTTTAGATTGTACACGTGATTTATTGTTAAGCTACACAGCCAGCTGTTCAAAAACTTGTTTATTTCACGACCTCATGTCATTTTTTTTCTCTCCCAGAGTGAAGGGTTTGTTATCAACCAGTCTTTTATAACATATGCGATATTTTAAAAGGAACCAAGTCATTTAACAGAATGCAAAACTAGTCATCTAAATATGAAAAGTTTAGAAATGCAATTTTTACAATGCTCATATCGGTTCAATTTCTAAGGTAAAAACAAAAACCTTTATATTTCAAACACAAAATGCGAGTATAAGTAAAATAAAAGGATTTGTTTGATTTACCCAATTCATTTCTGTTTCTGTTATTTTCCTCACTCCAGAAGTTCTGGATAGTTTCATCATTCACTTCAAATAACTGTCCAGTTGCAATATCAACAATATTTCTGTTATAACCTATAAGTGCAAATACCTTTCTCATATGATGTATTTGTTTCGAAACTTCAATACCCGATCATTTTTTCACTTACTTTTTTCATTTAAAGCTTAATACAAGTTAGATTTTCACTGGACGTGTCTTTAAAATCCGATTTTCCTATCCGGGTTGCAAAAAAAAAAGCAGTCATCTAAATATAAAAAATATAGAAAATGCAATTATTTACCCTGTTAATATCGGTTCAATTCTAGGGTAAAAACAAAAGCCTTTATATTTCAGATACAAAATGCAAATATATGTAAAATAAAATGATTTGTTTGATTTACCAAATTCATTTCTGTTTCTGTTATATTCCTCACTACGGAAGTTTTGGATAGCTTCATTATTCACCTCAAATAACTGTCCAGTTGCAATATCACCAATGTTTCTGTTATAACCTGTATGTGCAAATAGCTTTCTCATAACAATAAGAAATTATAATGCTAAATAACGTTTACATTTATCAAATCAGTACGAATATTAATTTACTCCTGCACGTGTTTCATTTCGGGTTGAACATATTTCCTTTAAGTGATAAATTTCCAATTTCAATGAATTTCATTGTCTCTTACCATCTAGAGAATCGATATTATTTTCTTCTTGTAATGTCTCTTCCCCTGTACCCCGGTTTAGAGAAACTGGCAACATACGTAAAGCAACTACTCCTTCGATAGCTCCAGTGATATCTGAGGTAGCGGGTGTCACATTGTCGCTGACAGTAGGGTTGGAAGTAACAGCATTGTTCCCTGCACCTACTTGAATAGTAATAGATAATTGCATTAAGGTAATGTGCTGATTTGAACGCTCTTAATTAAATGTAACGCGTCGCAAAGACAATTTTCTTGAAGAGTTTTAAATGTTTTTATTTAAAAGTGTGATTCAGAATCAACTCTCTGTAAAACAAGAGTAGACATAGTCTTTTTTCAATTCTTCATATTTGAATTACATTACTTGTGGAGATTTCAAATTTCTTAGGTTCAACGTAACCGTCAGAATGTGCTACAAAAATGATAATGAATTGTATGGATTGGTTCGATTGTATTAGATAATACCTAATATGGTGAAATGTGAACCACTTATTGTGGTTACATTTGTACATATACATACACTAATAATATTCGATTTCTTTATTTAATTTCGAGAATGTCCCAATATTCTTGCTACGACGTTCTGTAAAGATTGCCTTGAAATAACCTATTGGAAATGATACAAGCTTATTCTCACCAGAATTGTTGACAGTTACTCGAGTTTCTGCGCTAAAACTCTGAGATGTTGGATTTGCTGTATCAGTTAACTCTATTGCTTGACTACTGCTACTGTTATGAACACTGATATCCGTATAACCTTTAAAGAAAGATTTAAAATATTCCATTTATTATTTTGATATGCATTTGCATTGTACAGAAGCAACGTATTTTTTGGCGTATGAGGTAAAACTGGGTATGTAAATTAAATCAAACGTAAAGTAAAGTTCTTGTATGTAATCTGATATCTCAGTAACCACTTTTGGTAATGAATTGAAACTGCACACAATTACTCACTGTGATGAACTGACTTACACTGCACAGGCTCAATAACTCTATACAGTCAAACCTGTCCTAAGCGACCGCACAGGGGAAGTTGAGATTGTGGTGTCTTAAGACAGGTGGACTCTTCACTCAGGATAGACTCTTGAGCATGTATTTCGGTAAAGAAGCTGTTGCCTTTTTATCATGCTCCTTTTCCGGTTAAGCAATTTTTGATCAAGTTTTTGTACGTACCTTGATCTGCAATGATGCATTCTGCTCTCGATGATTTTGTCAGGTCGGATCACATTCTGCGCAAGCGCCTAATGGGATCCGGTATAGCAAAATCCAGTCGAGTCGATATATAATATCCTATCACATAATAGGTAATATATTACACTTAAAGAGAACCAAATCTCCCAGTGTTTTATTTGATACCATTGAAAGAAAACTCAAATATGTTTTGTGGGAAAGAGGCCATTTAATGTTTGAAACCTAATACCCCGCCTATAAAATATACCACTTTCTAAAATATACTCTCTTTACAAATTTAAAGTAAAAACAGGTGCGGGTATCACATAAGATACTGATTAAATTTTGTATATCAGACATGATATCTGTCGTAACTTTCAAGCGAAGACACTTGCAGTGCGTGATAAAACATCTCTGATACGATTTTCTTATGTATTTGGATAATTGTTGCATTCATGGGGATTTGTTTGAACGCATGTAAGAAAATGTAAGAACCTATCAAATTTTTTTGGATATTTGTAACTCCCAAGAGTACATTGTTCATTTTGGCAGAATAAATGCGGTATGTGTTTTCTGTCACAAAATAAAAAACCTGTTATCCTGACACTTTAAGTTGAAAATCTGATAAGAAAGTATTGAGTGTGATTTATCAAAAAAAAAAAAAAAAAAAAAAAAAAAAATTCAATTTATTTTCACTTCACTGCCGCTGACCTTGTCCAACATAATTATGACGCCTTCTTATAAAAGAAAATAACAGTACAGTAGATACTTTATTTCGTTGGTTTTATCCTTCTATGCATTTTCCTACACTTTTTACCAGCACGTTAATGTTCCACTTATACCTTGTGGTAAAAATTTCAACATTAAACGGGAAATATATAATTTAGTATTATCATACCTTCTTATTGCTACAATAAAGTGATCATAGCAACACAGTTCTAATCTAAGACTGGCTTAGTATTTTGGTTGACCTCAAGGTCCATGAAAAAAGAGGGTGTGTATCTGCCAGTGTTACCTCCAGTGTCAGTATGAGTGAATGTTGTAAAATAGAACATTTGATATGAGAGACATTCAAAATCATCGAACGTCATTTCGCCGCATAAATATACCTAGAAATGAAATGTGACACATGCTATTATTACTACTTTCTATATTTTAAAAAGCTTTTAATTTTTATAATAGTGGATCATTTACATAGATGCAGGCGAAAAATGTCTTGATGTATGTTAATAAAAGTCAAATAGCCTTCTGTCGCTTTGTCTCGCTGTTCGGATATTGTAACGAGATATTGCATTTACCTATCTACATATCTATGTACTACCGACCACTCCGAAAGAGCAATTAAACCAAAATAACAAAAGTTAAATGAATTAAGCGAAATAAAATTTCATTCCTCAATCTCAGGAGAATCCGATTTAAGTATAACATTACTAGTACATATCAAAATACACATATTAAAACACGTCAATACCTTTGAAAAAGAAAACAATTAAAATGCAACAGGTCTTTTGTTATTTGAACTTATAGAAATCCAGATGCAACAACATGTTGTTGTTCCAGATTTGAATGTGCCATCCGATCAACATCAAATACAAAAAAAGCATGTAATAATTTTATTCACTGCGTTTTTGCAAGTAATGTATGGAAAACAAAGTTTGCATTAAAATAATATTGACAGAAAATAGCACCTATACCAGTCATTGCCCAAGTGTAATAAAATTAAATTATTTTGTATGTGTACGTGTATTGGTATGAACTTGCTATTGTATTGTCAGTAGATATCGTGTTTATCTAGGCGGACATTAGTTTGAGTTTTCCCGTACGCTAATTTTACCCAACTTCTTTGATTGAAACCGCATTTCTATATCATTTACATTCCTTTAGGCCAAATACGTCAGTTGGTGTAATATAGTGTGTTTTAAAGGTGGTTTATCAGATTTCGGTCAACTAATGGATTTGTTGAAAACTTTAACAGCTAACCATTTACACTTATATGTATTCACTGATTACTTAATACATGTTAGATTTACACTGGAAGTATTTTTAAGATTTGATTTTCCTATCCTGGTTGTCAAACCAAGATTGCGTTATTTTAGCATAAATATAAATTTAATAAACATATTTTGCCTTAGGAATAATATGAATATAAGCACTTTTGAATTAAATTTGTCAAATATTTGCATTGACAAGTATATATTTTACCAAAATTTATAAGAAATGCAAATTTATAATATTATTAATACCTCCCTTTGCCTATCTCGGTTGCGCAACCAATACAGATTGAAAATAAATGAATTCCAAATCTACATGCTCTTTTATTACTTGCTTTTTGTATCAGGCTGTTTATATATAACAATATTTATCAAATGCAAATGTAAAACTAGAAATTATATTGAAATCTAAAGAAATAGTCCACTTTTTTAATACTTTTATATTAAAGGGACTTAATTACAAGTCATTTCATAGAAAGTAACAATATATACATTTTGTGTATGGATCTAACTCTATGTAATGGGTCTTTCAGTTCCTTAAATAAATCTCTAACATAATATATGAAAAGTAAAAAATGTCATGAAATGTTACTCGAATGTGATTTACCACTTTTACAGACCTATTGTCATTTTGCCACTTGTCACTACAGTAGGAATTTAGTCGACAGACTTCCTGTGTTAACGGGCTTGGGTGATTACATGATGGCACGACAGTGTACAAAATTTGTGTGATGTATTAATGTGTATTCTAGACAGAAAACATCTGAGACATTTTATTGTGAAGCCTAGGTGGGGGCATCCATATATCCCGATTCTCGTCACTTATTTGAATTTATTTAGTCACTTTAGAAACTTGATTAAAAGGTCTGTGTCTTCTGACAAAGCAGTCTTGCGGGAATAGTAATCACTCAAGTGATAGCTCTAGTTTCATAAGGCATGTTGTATTTCACTATCTAGCTTCTAAATAGTTGAGCGCGCTATCTTTTTCGGCAACTCTTGTCAATACCCGATTATCTACAGAACTATTTAAGACACACATAATGATCCTGTTTTTGAATAAAGAAGTTTGATATTCTTTACGGAACAAGGTGGACGAAACATTTATGTTAAACAGGGCAAATATATATATTTCCAAACCCAAAAATCTCAGTGTCTACGTATTTTTAAAGATTTAGTATATACGTAATGATTAAAGATTTACTCTTCTAATAAATATAAGTGGACTGCCCAGAATCCAGTCTTTATCATACATAATACAGTACATTTAACAAATAGAGAGCTGACTTTAATAGCCATTGAATACAAGATACTTAGTCTTTTTGAGTAATAAATTAGCAAGCTTCCAAAATTACAATCACATCGACTCTGAAATATGCTTTGAACTTTCTTTATGAAAAGTGAATCTACTTTAGATGTAGTCACAATCTACTACAAGAACATGCTCTAGGTAACACAAACATGTTCTGCAAGTACATTAACAATAAAGACACAAAATGTACTTATGTGACCTGAATGTTATTATGAATCTAAGATCGCCATTATGGAACCAGGTAAAAATTGCTCTTATGAGCACAGAAAAACAATATAAAGGAACATTTCAATCTACTATGAAAAACGCTGCATGTCATTTATTTTGTCAGAACAGAACAGAACATTACAGAACATACCTTTATTAACTCGAAACTTGTTACAGTTGATTGAGTATACAATGCAAGAAAACACATATTCAATTCAATATGACTTGGTGATATAAGCATGTTCGAAATGCATGAAATGACATGTATAATATTATCATAGTTGTGGTTTTGCACTCCAGACAAAAAGGTGATTAAATTACAGTATACCGGTATATATATAAAAAGTAAAAGTAAGTGGACCAAGAAGGGGATGGGGAAGTTTTACTGCAATTAACCCGCGACTAATGTTAATCTTTGAAACAACCAATACTGTGACCGAATTCTAATTTCGTAAAAAGACTACTCTACTAAAAATTATATAGAAATAGACTATAAGTTTTGACCTTAAGTTACTGTGTCAACACGTGCGCTTCAGTTACATGACTATTATGAATAGTGTGCGGTTCGGGCATAACCTATGTTTTGATATCATAAAAAGGAATATTGGTAATTCTTTCTAAGAGGTGAGTTTGTTGTTTCCTGAGCATTAGACAAAAATACTAAACAATACAATATCTACTAGGCTAAGGCTAGGAATAGAGTAGTTTATTTTGTGTGGGAGAAGAAAAGATTGGCACTAGTGAATAGTTACTGTTTATAACTCAAGCAAGTGTAAAATAGATTACTATATTAGATCTAATAAAGTTTACATAAGACAAATATTTGCTTATTGACAGCAATAAGTAAAGTAAATTGGAAAGGTGGCATAAAGTTGACCTAACAGAATCTCAGAGTGACATATGTACAGTACATAATTATATACATACATACAGAACTGTTTATATACATGTAAACAGACACTTCATATTTTTAATATCTTAGTTTAACCTGGTCAATAAGACTTTTAGAAATTTACAAAGTTTTGGTTACTGGCATGTAAAATTTGTTGTCAAAATATCTTTGTATTTAAGAACATTTGGCCTAGTATAATAGTACTTGTTCAAGTATTTTTCTGTCTTCTGAGAAAAAGGGACACTTTAAAAGACAGTGGAAAACATCAGCACCATCCATAGTATTACATAAAGAGCAAGTTCTCTGAGTAAAGAGAACATTATCCCATCAACCGGTTTCACAATGAAAAAAGTTTCCAGTATCAACCGGTTTCAGAATGAAAAAAGTTTCCAGTTCTAAATCTGAGGAGATAAATATACTCAGATTTTTTTTTCAGATTGTGCAAATATGATTCTAACTTAATGCCCTCTTTAAAAGATGAATAATTTAATCCTTTAGTTGAGTTTTGTAAACTGTCATGCCAGATTTGGGAGTTTTGATCAATAAGAATTCGTTTTACTTGTTTCTTTTGTAGTAATTTAGTTTGTATGCTGTTCTGATTCTGCCATATATCAGGTCTTCCAATTTGAGTAATAATCTGTTTTATACTTTTGATCCATTTAGATTCAAAGTATCTGAAACATATATTTGAAAACCTGGTATGATAATTTATTTTGGTTGCCTGAAATCAATCTGTTCCAATAATTGATCATTCTATATTTGATTAAGACATTTAATTGGTATCGGCCATATTCTGCATAGAGACTAGTGAGGCGTGGACATCCTAATGCAATTAATTTTTCTCAGAAACTATGTGTGTAATTTTCTAATGTATTACTTTCTCATATCTCCATGCTTTCGATGAATATAGCAAGATAGGTACTATTATTTGATCAACAAGTTTTAATATCAAGTCTAAAGGTAAAGATTTATTTATTCTTTTATAAAAGCAGAAACATAGCTTTTCTTGCCTGCTGAACCAATTGTTTTCTGGCTGTTTAAAAGCTTCCTGATTTTGAAACGATAATGCCTAGATATTTATAGGATTTTACTAACTCTATAGTTTGGTTATCTAAGGTGAATACAAAATGTTCATCATTTCTTAACCCAAAGACCACTGCTTTAGTTTGATTGATATTGATGTTCAGATTCCGAATTCTACAATATTCTACAAAATCATTTAAACACTCTTGTTATTTCATCTGGTCATCTGATATTAATATTGTATCGTAAGCATAGAATAATATCAACATTTTCAAAAAAGGGCTTATATCTCTTTCTATATCAATGAATTTAATTGCATCATTTCATTTGGATGCAAGGTAGGTTCCAAGTCATTAAATGACAGGGAAAAAGGTAAAGGGTTTAATTTTCTCCTTGACGTACCCCGCAGTTACATGAGAGAAAAGGGGATTTATCTTTATTTTAGAGACACAATATTTAAATGTTTGAATATATGTTCTTTATTACTCTGAAAAATTTGCCATTTATGTTTGCAGCTAAATGTTTTTCCACAAACCTACTCGCCATATTGAGTCGAAGGCTTGACTAAAATCTATGAACAAACAGAAAATATTCTTCTTATAATGTCTTAAAGCCTCAATTATAGAATTTAAAGTCAAAATATGGTCAGTTTTAGAGTAATCTTTCCTAAAACCTTGATTTTCTGAAAGTTATTTATTTTTTGAGAATTTTTTTGAGTTTTTCATTCAGAACTGAGGTAAACAGTTTGCTTGTGCAGCTAAGTAGTGTGATAGGCCTACAATTGTCTGGATATTTAGGATCTTATTTTTATGGGAATTACACCTTGTGACCAGTAAGTTGGCACCAATCCAGTGTCTAGTATTATGTTAGAGAGGGGAGCATAAATTAGTAGCATTATCTCTTTTGAGCTTTTAATGTATTTATTCAAAGCATGATCAATTCCAGCAGATTTGTTATTTTTAAGTTGCCCTATACAATTGTTTTTCAATTTTTGTTTTAGTAATCACTGGATTTAAAATGTTTTCATTATCTGTCAGGTCAATGTCATTTAATATCCCAGTTTCATCCATATTATGATCTTGCCTGTTATTCACACCTTTTTTAAATATATATATATATATATATATATATATATAAATATATATATATATATATATATATATATAAGTCATTTAAATTTGGTTGCTCTGCTTTTATGTTTGTTGCATTTGAAATATTAATAAATCTCCAATAATCTTTTGGCTGTTTTTTATTCATATTTCATAGCTTATTTTGATTACCTGTATTAAATTTATTTATGTATTTATTCATTGCAACTTTGTATTTGTTTTGTCATTCATTGTATGCATACCTATGAATAATTTTGGAATTGTAATGTTAATGTTTAGAACAAAATATATTCAGCTATGTTGCCCGATGACGTTTTACATGTGACAGACTTGCATCTTATATAGTATTACATATATAAGAGAGCAAAATTGCATTCAAAATGGTACTTGGCAGATTGGCATACATGAGGTTTTCTGTTTCTTTGCTCTGAAGATCATTATTCTTTTTTTGATTGATTCGAAACATCGGTCTATGATTAACATATTGATATCATATTTGTTTTGAAATAATTGCTCATCAGAATACATCAACTGGAAATTAGGTCATACACCATACCATCAGTCTAGAGAAAGCATTTAAACTGGTTAATTAGTTTTAAAAAGGTTGCTAATTTGGAAGGACATTGATGAATTCTAAGTCAATGTTGTTTAATATGTCATTACATGTTGCAACATAACTGCAAAAAAAGGCATATTTTAATGCGTCTTCATAGCTGGTAGCTTGTCCTTATATTTTTGTTTACTACCAGTCTTTTTGTTTTCTTGTTTCTTCCTAAACTTGACTTAAATTACATAAATAGTATGCACAATAGACAAGCTGATACAAATTGCATAATATAAGCAAGGAAAATTAAATTCAAAACATATACTTTGCAACGACACGTGGGCCGCCATTTTGTTCATCCCAATTATTATAGGGCCAATCGTTTCACTCACACCGGGATATACCGGTCACGTGAGCGACAAGAAATAAATTATCGGCGGTTTATTAATAAACGAATGCTTCGGTGAACACCGGCCAATAGGGCTGCGAATTAAATGAAATAATATTCCAAATGTGTTATATTTTTTTCTATTGTGTCCTGTTCCAAATAAGTAAGAAAAATATTTCTGGCTGTATGTTTCTACCTTCACTGGTATGAACTCGAAATTTCCAAATGTTTACCCAATCTTATACTGCAAAATATATTATTTGCCGTTTTGCCTATCTCGCAAGATCCGGGCAGTGCCAAACGAACGCCAAGCCGGTTGTTCGCGGCGTTACGGCGTGTGCCGCAAAATTGAAACGAATTGGCCCATATAGGGAATTCGGGAATCCATTGTTCTATATATACATCAATGAAATCAAATTATAAATAGTAATTTGCTGAATACAATCAGATATTACTTACATCCGCATCACAGAATTCCAATTTCCAACGCAGCACCCAAACACCAACTGCAAAAGGAAATCAAATGAACAACTTTTTTCATATAAGAGCATGTTCATCAAATTTATATACTGTCTGTTAATCTTACGTTTTAAAAATTATTAAAGTAAGTACGAAAAGTCTAATGATATTCATTATTCCTATTTTTCATCTTCTTCAAAATGTAATGTACATCACTTCGTCACTTATATTGCATTTTTGTCCATTACCCCCATTACCCATCAGTGAACCTTAATATTTACCTATTTGTTTTATATCCATGGTGAATATAACACAAATCCTCCGCTTAAATCAAATAACCATTAAAAAGTAACTTAATAGGAAACAAGCTAAATTATTTTGGCTACAAAAAAACCCCTAGATCAAACGCAAAAGTTGATTCCTTAAGTCAAAGAAACAGACCAAATTGTAATAAACTTTACATTTTTTAATAAAGTAAATATAAAGCTAAATATTCCAACCCGTTTATAGGAAGATAATCCCATATCATTTAGTATATTATTAAACTAACGTTTTATATTGTCACAGTTAAAACTAAACTTCCACTAACTTCTTAAATAAGTTTATTAAGTTTAAACTAATGAAATAAAAGTTATAGTCTGCCTATATATCCAAAAAAGAGGCCTAGAAATTGCCTTTGATGGCATTTTTTGTTAATGCCCGACAGCCATATTCATTGTTAACTTTATAAAAATTGGAAACTTTTCAGGGGGGCTGTCGCCTTCTAAGGGTCATAGTAAGGTCACAGCACAAGGTCAAAGGTCAATAAGTGCATCTTTATTATAAACTTCAGATTTTCGCCATTTTTGCTGCATTCTAATACAAACTTGTATATTTTTGGAGATAATTATGAATTTGAGAAGTAAAATAAATTACTTCTAATAGATTTATTGCATTTGAGACTGGCAAAATTCAAAACGACTAAGGTTATTTCTATAGAATAGGCTTAACTTTTCTTAGGTTCTGATATTTTGTTCATTTATGGAAGTTATCTTTCTCCCGTTTCTAAAACTTCCGTTTTCAGGCTAACAATTTCCATAAAGGCTGGTTGGTTACCTGTTTGATTGTCTGTATGAACAGTACAGGTAGAAAAAAATCTATGGCGCGTATTTTATAAAGACTAGTACAGTCAAACTTCGTTTGCTCGAATTCGGATTATCCAATTACTACTTTTGGCTCGAACTCAGCATCAGGACTATAATGTATATTTCACGTTTGCTTGTACTACTGATATTTCGAACACATTTTGCTTGTCCCGTCGAGCTCTAGCAAACATATTTTGACTGTACTGACTGTTGACAGATCTAAAGTTTCCTTTGGAAGCATAGAACTCAAGGACGTAAAAATAGCAAACTCGGTTTGATTAAGTCTGTTTGTGAGATGTGCAAATTCTCGCAAGCATTATCTAAAATGATCTATGCTGTCAATCAAAACTCTATTCCAGTGGTTTACGCTTGTGCTGTAGCAATTTCATGAATGTGTGGGCGTTTAGAAATACTACCTATGTATCAAAGTGTAAATATAAATATTAGATAACCGCAAATGTTATGTTTAACTTTTTTTTTCATTCCATTAGCATGAAAATGGTACTTTTCATATTTTTGAATCAGGTAAAAAAATATTTCTTTGCACATTAACATTAGGCTATTATAAGAACTGGTAACCGCTCTTCAAGTGTTTCCGATATCTACAATTTTGTAACTATTTGTTTATGTTGGTTCTATAGATGTCATAACTTCAAAAAGGCTTGATAAGTGTCAGTGAATTTGATAGTATATCGAATGTTATTAGTATGATCTTTATAACTGTGAATATAGGAGCAAAGCTTGTTTGTTTTCCTGTTACAACACCTTTAGATTTCCGAGTGATTGCTTGGTGATAGAACCGAGTAGAGCAAACTTACCAATGTATCACAAAGGAATCTACTGATGTTATAAGATAAACAAATGTGAGCTTACGCTATTGTAGCCTTAAACGTGTAAAAATAAATATATTGTCAATTAGATTCAGTGCGGAATGCTAGAATGAACTACCCTTACGTCTTAGCCTGACATGTTCATTTCGGCATTATATGTTTATTATAAACTCATCGTTTTGAATTTCAAATCGCTTCTTCATACTCTTCTCATCCAGAAGGAAGTTATTTTTACGCATTGTATATCTCTTGGTAACTATCGAACCACCATATTTCATCATTTTGATTAGCTGAACCATCATCTATCAGTAATCATGAAAATATCGGAGGGTATAACTTCAATATTTCACTGAATGAGCCTCAATGTTACTTTTATAAAAGACTCTTAATCAACCTTCTGATGTTTTTATACCTTTATTTTTACATTTTTATTTGTAAAACATCTGAATGACTAATATTTCAGTGTCAAGACACAAGCTTTGTTTTCACAATGTTATCAAGGCCATCCTGTCTGAAACCAAGTGTCAGATCTGTAAACTGTTACGATCTGATTCGTTTTCAACTTTTGGTTTGAACAAGAAGTAAGAGTGTAGAAGCAAAGTCAAAGATAAAAAGAATCGAAACAGAAATAGCGTGCTGAATTTTCAGAATAAAATGATGCAAATATCGCATTAAGAGCTTCGGTGAGAAAAAATCTAGTTCTTGAAATGTGCTACTTAATTGCAAATACATAAAATATGATGATAAATGCCTGACCGATACTAAAAATATATAACTATATTACAGAAAATCAAGGGAATAGTGTATATATTAACTAGTTGAAATCCTACAGATCTGTTCTGTTTAGTTTATTACCGTACATGTACTGTGTACACCTATGTTGTGACCAGTATTTCAGTTATTCTTCTAAAATGGTCCTATTTAACCATCACCCGCGTGGACAAATTAACATAAATATATATCATGTAATGAATCATCACCAGATTTGAAATCATTTCTTTAGGGATTGGAGAAGGATTCCATATAATATTATATATGTTACTTTCAACAGTATTTCAGTCATTTAACGGCGATCAATTAACCTAATCAGTGTTCTGGAGTCGCTAAAAGTAGTAGCCTTTTCCCCGCAAGTAACTGCCAACTCACGACCCCGCGATCCTTAGATCTGCGCCCTACTGATTGAGCTAAAAATACTTGAATGTTTGTATACATGACAGTAAAGTGATTTCAACTATTTACATGAGAATGCTATACATTTATATGTAACTCATTTTCCGCTGTAGTCTTTTTCCTCAAAACCTATCATATTTTCTCTTTCGCACACGTTTCTCAAAAGGTGTACAATATGTAAATATTAATTTTATATTATTATTATTATTTTATAGTCAGTTCAAAGCTTAACTTCAAATTTTATTGCTGCCTGAAATGCATTTGCAGTGTCATTTTATAATCATTTGCACAACAATTTTTTTAACTGAACACCTGACTTTTGTTTTTATCTCTGACAAATTTTGACAGATCTGAATGAAAATTGGACACATTGTTTAATGACCAGTTCAATTAAATAGGCGATATCAATTGTGCAATTGTGCGTACATTCGTTCAAATAAGGTACCCCCCCCCCCCAACACACACACACACACACACCCACACCTCTCCCAAATAAATGTCACAGAATGAATGCAACTTTTTGCTGGTCTGTATGCGGTAAGTACTGCCATCTGCGGGATTAATCAGTTTTGTCATTAATGTGGTGTCATTAATGACGTCACAAACCTGATAAAAAATTAACATGTTTATATTGAAAATATAGACGGATGTTTCATTAGAATTAAACAGAGTTTAGATTTTATTTTGAACATTCAAAATATAATAATTTGAATTTCATTGAATTAATAGGATCAAAGTGTACTACTTTGATTTGGAATTTACTACTTATGTGACTTTTAATTTAAGGGTTACCTTATTGTTACCCTTACAGTTAAATGAATTTACATCAGGCTATGATCGTTTTTATGTTATATTATAATTAAATAATCATTTAACATTGTGAAAAAAACATTCATTCAAATCTGTCAAAATTTGGCGATGAATGGAATAAAACAAGTGTGGAGTTAGAAAAGTTGTTGAGTATATTATTAATATACGCACTATTTTTGCTACCTTTAATAACATAGAAGTCATTTTTAAAAGTTCAGTTTTGACCTTGACATGTCTGTGACCTTGAAATTACATTGAAATAACCCTTGAATACGACAGTTCCAAATATATTTCTCTAGTTCATCCACATATAAAGATTAGCAAACATGTCAAGTAAAACACACTTTGCCATCGTATGCCACTTTTTCCAGATATATATTATTCTATATAATATTATATATATTATATACAGTCGAAACTCGGTATCTCAAACTCGCTTCCCTCGAAATTCCGCATAAGTCGAAGAAATGTTCAAGTCCCGTCGAATTTCCTTCTTTATATATGTAATTCAACTCCGGTTACGTCAAAATTTGACTTACCGAGACTCCGGTTATGTCGAAAGGGATTTTCAGTCCCGTCAATAAAATTCAAGTGCATTGTAAACTTGGTAAGTCGAAGTTAGAAAAATATGATATAAAATTTCACACATGTCATTGTGAATGTGGCTGGTACATGTCCATGTTTGTTGCCTAACCAGTAACACGTGATGCTGACATATCAAAGGCGCGGTGATTATCAAAGTGCCATGATGTCATACTTGTTGACACGTGCCATAATGATAATTGTATGCTGTAAAAATTAGATTTTTAATCAGCAGTCGTTTGTTTTTGAGACATTCTGAAAATTGCTTTTGATTTAAACTGAAGATTTAAATAGTTTGAACAGTTGTGATATTTAATAAGGATTAATTAGAGGTAATCGCGATGAGACTGTTTAAAAAAATTAACTTCTTTGGGGTAAAGCATCATTCGTTCAAAATGTCAGATCGAAATGCTGTCAAATCACCGGGAGAAGAACGTGGTACAGAAAGGAAACTTGACTCGAAAACAATTTTATTCTTCGAAAAACTGAAAACATTGATAAACACAAACTGTACGGAATCGTGTACAGGAAACAAGGGATTACAAGAAAGATTCGCACTTTGGATAATGGGACTGATATGTGTATCAATGTCATATACGTCCCTCCTCATAACTCGAATTTCGGTTATCTCGAAATAAAAAACATGGTCCCTTGAAATTCGAGATACCGAGTTTCGACTGTATATACATATTATATATTTTCATCAGTTTTATTTACAAAATACAAAAGAGCGTTGAGACACAATATTTAAACCAATTTAGATGGTATATGAAAACAAAGCGAATGCATAGCGGCATAGTTTATTTGTAAATGCACTTATTTGACCTTTGACCCCATTGTACTGTAATTAGGAACCCTAGAAGGCGACAGCCCCTTTTAAATTTCCTGTTCGATCCTAATGAACACTTTTATACTAATATCCGAGCATTAACAAAAAATGCCATCAGAAGTCACATTTTCTCAATATATTGGCAGACTATTATGTAGGTCCTGTACAAAAGAGTATTAAGTAGTCTTATCACATTTCATAAGTCATATATGTCAATTGATATATTTACACTACTTATTCTGTTTCCTGTTAATAATCGATGATAAATTGTCATCCTTTCTGTAGTCCATGTACTTCCTTTTTCAAACTTTTGCGTTTTATAAGTTAAAATATGCGAGATCATTATAAAACATAATTGTCTACTTGATTTAAAAAAACAAAACAGACATCTTTTACTTCCTTAAAAATTTCGCAAAATTTTGGATATCACTTCACAATATATCTTTCACGGAAATAAAATAGAATTGTTCCTTATTTCAGAGGTAAATAATTTTCCTTGGAATACAGTCTATAAAATACCCACTCCGTGTACAGGTATTGGCGTTGGAGAACAGCAAGAATCCGCGTTATAAATAAATAAATACTTGTAATAAATAATTCCATGCTTCTTCCGCATTGCACATTTGAGTTTCGGTTCTTGTTACAAGAACCGCTTTGTCAAAGATAATATATATTTTGTTGTTATATCCATACCGCTTGTTAAAATATTGATATTATCCATAAAATATGATTGGTAAAGTAATTAAAAAATATTTTTGCCTCTGGGATATCCACTTTATGAATAATACATGTCCGGCAGTAAGTGCGAATAACCAAAATATCCCTACGTGATGGATGCAACATTCGAGACAACGATTTTTACGACTTAAAATTAATTTTGTATTTAAAATAGATACACAGAAACCCAATACAAGTATCACTATCACGTAGTTTAATTTCGAATCAAACATGCAGACCAGGTTAAACAGATTGTTTTGTTATTGTTGGGTTAAACATCGCACGGGCACAGTTACAGATCATATGGAAAGTTTCTAGCTTTGATGGTGGAGGAAGACCCAAGGTGCCTCTCCGTGCATTATTTCATCACGGGCGGGCAAATTGGTAGATCCATCGACCTTCCATAAGCCAGCCGGAAGACTTCCTCGCATGAAGAATTCAACGCCCCTCGTGAGGCTCGAGCCTACATCTGCGAGGAGCAAGTGATTCCAAGTCAGCGACCTTAACGACACGGCCACGGAGAACAATCATGTTAGAAACCTAGTATCGGTGCCAGGTTAAACATAAACCCTGTACCCGATACCTCGTACACGAATATACATGTAGGGTTTTATTTCCTATTTTTAAACTAATCGTTTAACAACAAAAGAGTGTGCATATCTATGTCATACACTCCAAAGTTCAATGTAAGTCGTTGCTAGGGGACTCGAGGTGTGTAACATATTTAATAATCTGAATCTGCCATTGGTTTGCATGGCTGCGTTCAGGACAAATATCAGTTTGTTTTAAGGTGGAGTGCGACCTTTAGAATTTTTTTAAATACATCTATGAAAAATTAACGAAAGAAAATTGAGGATATTTCTGATTTATTCCCGTTTTCCGTTTGGCTCTTATTTAAGCCACATTTGTTTGGTGCGCTGTCAAACTTGGCCACTAACGGCACTTTTTGGGCGTCATTTCTTGGCGTCATTTTCATTGTTTCTGTAAGGTTTTCAGCATATCCCTTTTTTAGTTGGAAGCGGACACGAATGAAATTTATATATTTTTAAAATATTTAAAATTCCCTTTCCTGTGATATAAATTTCGTGAATGATCTATGACGTACCTTAAGATTATGACGCATTAAAGCGTCAGACTTACACAAAATGTAACGTAGAGTTTAGCTGGAAAGTTGTCCGTTTTTCGAGTATAACATTTTTTCGGGTCGAGGAATTTTGTGTAAATTTCAATCATAAATGCGCAAGTATATTTACTTGCGTTTGGTTAACTAAAAATTGTATGTCACCGAATTCGTTTTTTCAGTACGACCGATTTTGTTTTCCCAACCCCCGAGCTAAAATGCGAAGTTATTTGGTGGTTTTTAAAATTACGCAAAAGTTTCGGACGATTTCGGAAGACTTGTACTATGAAACATGTTGTCGACATTCTATCGTAAAAATATACGTTCAATGAAAGCATATTCTGAAATATAAGAAATAACACATATACAGTAAATCGAATAATAATAGAAAAAAGAAGTCCCGGCTAGTTTTGAGTTGCGAACTTTTGGTTTTTACTTCAATTATAATAAACTTTATTAGCGTTCGATTAAGCGCATCATTAAATTTTTGTATTATCTTCATTATTAGTATTTGATGTGAATATGTATTATAATGGACTCATGCATCGTGTTAGAATCGAAATAAGAAGTTCCCAAGTGAGATTTATCGTAGAATATATATATTTGTTTTTGGTTGGGGTTAACGTCGCACTCCGTAGAAGCAATATAAAACTGATCAGGAATGGGTATGGGTGTAGGGACAATGTCATAGCATATGAGTATGTTGTTGTCTTGGTCATTGGCTAATAAAGTTTGTGTCGGCAGATTGCTGTTGCTCTTTTATCAAAATTTCGATCAAAATTTATAAATTTTGTTGTTTATTTTTCTTGCTCCACTCGCACTTGTTATTGTAAATACATATTTAAATCTGAAAACACTTAAAATTCTAAATACATACATGATTTCAGATGCATATATACTACAGCTGCTATTGACCATAAGAACAATAAAACAGTATAAAGAAACCAAATTTCAATTCCAGCCGCCTTCTTCTTATACCCTTTACACTCATCTCCCAAAATTCAATTTAGCATTGCAGAAAAAATACATCAATCAAAATTAATCATGCCATGAATTTCCCAGTCCAATACTTCCACTTTATATTTCCCGCAGTAGTGCACTATGACAAGTCTATTTCTGCATGTAGTTCTCGTGCGGCTATCAGTGTGTAACATTATTTACCGTTAATATGTAGGCTATATAGTATTTATACGACTTTACAACTATGCTTTGCACGGAATGTCACAGGTCAGAGGGTTAGGTAGACTGGCTGTACTAATCACTATAACCTAGCGCTGAGTTAACAAACTGTAGGGAATCTAAAATGATAGTATATTCATGGCATGTAACGCGCGAAATGATTATACGTCCTACACCTTAATACGTTTGAAATACGGTAATACCTCGATTTCTTTAAAATAAAAAAGTGGAAAACCACAGGTCACCCAACACGACTTAAACGAAAATGTTGCAGGTTCGGTTTGATTGACGGTAGTGGAAGTGCAAGCCCTCTAGCCCGAGATGAGTAGAACTAAACATTTTTACACATGTTATAAGTACCAGAAAGTAATTTAGAAACCTAGGATATACATATGTGCATATTGCCTTTTGTTTGAATAAACTGTCTGTCTGTCTGTCTGTCTGTCTCTCTCTCTCTCTCTCTCTCTCTCTCTCTCTGTTTCTGTCTATCTATCTATCTATCTATCTATCTAATCTAATATAATCTAATCTTATCTAATAATCTAATCTAATCTAATCTAATCTAATAATCTAATATATCTATCTATCTATCTGTGCAATAAATACTCAGAACCAGTTAATATTTAATTACTTATATCGTCTGCACAATTCCTTTATCATTGTTTCGTGATATAGATTTTATATTTCAGCCTTAACACCTGTCACAAGACTTTTGTCTCTGTATAATTATTTACTTGATGGTTTCCAATAAAGTAGTGATTCATTTCGAAGTTTTGAAAGGAAGACGATTGTGATATCAAAAACATGCAACAGATGGCAAACAATAACTTGGTCTTGAAATCAATATAATGCTTACAACATTTTCCTAACTGCAATATTTAAAAGAGAATTTACCGTAAATTTAGGCGAAGAATGAAATAAGAATCTGTTGAAATAGCTTCATCATTTTGTCTGTTTTTAAATTGTGCGTAAGTCAGTTTGCCCTCAGCAGTCTGATCAGTTCATAGGCATTCTAGAGTATTTACTGCAAGTTACCTTGCATATATTCTGTTGTAACACGTATGAACACATGTATACTTTATTTAAGAATTGAATAATAATTTCTGTGCGTTTATACGGGTATAAAGTACATTGGGACTTCCTGCAAACTCATGAATCACACAAGCGATACTTGGCATTCCAGTGTGGTTCATAACCATATGAACGCACAAAAAAATAGCATTCAATTCTTATATTTACATTTTACGATACCTTGCTACAAAAATAACTGATTTGCTTTCTAGAAGTATCAGAAAATCAAAATAAATGTCAAGATATCCTTCCGTCATCCTATAACAGAACAGTCAAAAAGGCCCGCCCACGTCCAACGATAATTCGCCTTCCGATAAAAATAGTTCCTGGTTTTGGTTTGAAATATTTTAACTCCAGCGAAAATTCATACAGTCGTGTTCTGTGATCTTCGACACCAGAAAATTAGTTAAAGCTATAATTAAATGTTCTTTTTCAAAGTTTTGGCGTCCAGTTTTGAAATAATTTTTGGAACATGACCATTCTGTTCATTGATAAAGTATGTTGATGTTTTAATGTTTTTAAAAGTTAATGCCTTATATATTACAAAAATAATGATGCTTGTTCTACAGAAATTAGCCTTGAACATTATGCCATTCTGTTATAAAACTTCCATTTGGCAAGTGATTTGAAGACAGCGACCTTCTCGTAGAATAACCCGAGTTTTTCGTTCTTATGCGTAAGAATATATCACTCAGGTCGGCCTTCGTGATATATTCTTACGCACGAGAATTCAATCATAATCACACATTAAACTCGAATGCAAACTAAGTTAATTATGATTGAAAAAAAATCCCGAAAATTCACAGCTCAAAACTAGCCGGGACTTCATTTTTCTATTATAATTGGAATTATAGGCCTATGTGTTATTTTCTTATACTTCAGTATATTATGCTAACATTAAACGTATAAATTAACGAAATTATGTCGACAATAAGCTCCATAGTACAAATTTAAAAATACCACCAAGTAAGATCGCGTTTACTTCATTTTTGTATTATAATTCGATTTACTGCATATGTGATATTTTTTATATTTCAGTATATGCTTCCATTGAACGTATATTTTTACGATAAAATGTCGACAACTTGTTCCATAGTACAAGTTTTCCGAAATCGTCCGAAACTTTAGCGTAACTTTAAAAATACCACCAAATAACGTCGCATTTTAGCTCGGGGTGGGGAAACAAAATCGGTCGTACTGAAAAAACGAATTCGGTGACATACAATTTTTTGTTAATCAAATGCGAGTAAATATACTTGCGCATTTATGATTGAAATTTACACAAAATTCCTCGACCCAAAAAATGTTATACTAAAAAAAACGGACAACTTTCCAGCTAAACTCTACGTTACATTTTGTGTAAGTCTGACGCTTTAATGCGTCATAATATTAAGGTACGTCATAGATCATTTACAAAATCTATACCACAGAAAAGGGAATTTTAAATATTTTAAAAATTTATAAATTTCATTCTTGTCCGCTTCCAACTGAAATAGGAATATGCTGGAAACCTTACAGAAACAATGAAAATGACGCCAAGAAATGACGCCCAAAAAGTGCCGTTAGTGGCCAAGTTTGACAGCGCACCAAACAAATGTGGCTTAAATAAGAGCCAAACGGAAAACGGGAATAAATCAGAAATATCCTCAATTTTCTTTCGTTAATTTTTCATAGATGTATTTAAAAAAAATTTAAAGGTCGCACTCCACCTTAACCTGATATACCTCTGTCTTTCTTAATACAAAATGTATATCAAAATTCCTTGACACTGTGTTTATAATGCTTTTTTTTTCTTTTTCAAAATAACAAAATATATCACCCTGAGAAAATCAAGTTTTTGTACTTTGAAATGTTGAGGTAAATTTGAAGCATAAAACTGTAAAAACAGGTAAGCTATTCAACTGAATAAGAATATAATTTGATGTATATGCGTAACCTTATGATTTTAATTTGATATAAAAAGTGGTCAGCTTTGGAAATTGTAAATAGTTTTAAGGGCCATTGAAATACATAAACCTCGAAATATTTAACATAATCTCATAATTCTTAAGAAATGTATCAAGAAACCTTCGGTTTGAAAGTCTGCTTTACATGTTTAAATTATCAACACGCTCGATCAAAGCATTTGCAACAGATACACTTGTTTCATTCCTCGTGTCTATTGATATCTATAATGTAAATATTTCATACAGGACGGGCTGTTTTTTTAAGATAAGGAAAAAATCTTGTTCATTTCATGATAAAACCTTCAATCATACACTGAATTACAGACATAACGCCTGGTGGATAATTATACAGGATTTTTGTGAAAGTATTTTGATTCATCATGCATGCATGTTTTACTTTGATGCACTAGTAATTTCCTCATGTTCATTCGCATCATTTCAGATTGGTTAAATGTAAGCATATGATTGTAGAAAACAACGTACAAGATAACACGAAATCATCAATAATAACGTTGTTATAGTGAAGTATGTTTCTCAAAAGCGTGTTCAGTTAAAAGTTGGCTAAATCGGTTATATGATGAACAATACCACATTTCGTTAATTTTTTTTCAGATATAAATTATACACCATTATACACCATTCTTCAGGAATTCATGGGCGGTAGTAGGAAAACTTTGAATAGTAATATTATATCTACATTGACAATTTTTCTAAACTTCAAAAGTCTGTTTCTTTGATAATTTTTGGAGTTGACATCATGGCAACTAAAGCAGTCATGGTCAGGGTTCTAGGATCGCTAATAATTGCTGGACGAGTGACCTATTACACTTTTATACTTTCTTGTAAATCACATATCAGTATCACATAGCAATATCTTAAGAAGTTGATTATGAGTGTTTTTTTATTCTAACATTAGAAGCCTAAGATTTATCACAAAGGAATGTTTCAAAATTCTTAGATATAAAAACATCTTTAAATAATATATGACAGGTCAAACATAATGTACATGTTGTCTTGATATTCGTCTTTTGTTAGCTGGGTGTTTAGACCTTCTTTCTGGACAGAAATAAATTGCAGTTCAACGCGCATTGAAAGTCTTAATTCAACATTCATTTCAATGTTTGCTGATTTGTTCATTTCATTTATTTTTCGGTGTACCATGATCCGCAATATTATCCTTGAATTAATATTAACAGTTCATTCTCTATACTTTTGAGTTCTCAGACATTGAAAAATCCTTAAAAATATCATTTTGTCTACATCTTTTATCAAAATTATTCACCATTATCTACACTTTCATTTGTTTTGTAACTAAATTAAGTTAGTGAGATCGTTTTTGTAGATATTCTCTTCTTATCTATTTATTTGTATAAAATTTGTATTTTAGTTCTGTCAAAACATGTTTTTATTTCCTGTTTTTCAAATACTTTCACATGTTTACCGTATTTACCTCACGGTGCAAAGTTCACTTCTTGATGTCGTGAGAAAAGCGATATATGCTTTCTTTCGTCATTTGTTGTTGTTGTTGTTGTTGTAAACGTAGCCTTAGGTGTTATCTGTATAATACGTTACTTAAACTTGTGTCTTATGTTACATCTTTTTTTTTAATAGACTGGACAGTAAAACAGCGAATGAGAGGAGTACAAATAGCTTACCAAACATGTTATCCTTGTTACATTATGGAATATTTGTTTTTATTAATGCCAGTTTTTGGACAAAATACGCATTTTCCCTGCATTCAGGTCTTAATTGTTTCTCAAAACTTCAATACATTTTAACAAGATAACTTGAAAGTTTATTAACAGTCAATAACTAAATAAAGTCAAAACGGCTGAAATTTATCACTGGAAATAACCTCTCGGTATCTTTTTTTTAAAATAAATTCAAACCTAGTAGAAATAATTTTCCTGTTATATTATCACGCTTGGAGTTTTATTAAATGATCCATAATATCAATGCTATTGTCTTATATCTAAAGAGAAACAAAATTTTAAACAAACATTGTTATGTAAAACGCGAATCAAACAATAGAAGTGAAGCAAATATAATTAAAAAATCTTTTCTTAGTTTTATACGATTTAATGATACACTACTGTTAATGATAATATGTAATTTGTATAGAAGAAATAAATAGGATATCTACTTAAGTCCTTTAATTTAAATTTAAATACTAAAACGGATATTAAGTCATATTAAATTTCGCACTGAGGGCTTGATAGGGTTTTGGTAATGATATCCGGTATCACCTTGACATATGAGTAACTTTTGTGTACATAGAACGTGAGATCAAACAAACTATCTGCTTTCAAAAATAATCAGTTAGGTTACACTGAAGATTTAATCATTGGCATAAGCTGTCCAGTATATACAGTGCATCATTAAAGAATACAATAACTAGCCTACGTGTGTTACGCTTTGTTTTGATGAGCTAAAGCAATCTTAACACGTTAATAAGCTCGGGTAAATATAGTTTTCTGGCCCTATATTTCAACATGTTTTCTGTCCGTCTCGTATTTTGTGTTGTGTATGTTGTCTTGTTTGTTGTTTCTTGCCTCATTCTTCTCACTACCTCATTACCCCCATCGCCCTATCCCATCCCTTCCCCTAGCATTTACGCTCTTTTGCATTTGCCGCCTCTCTCCTTTTATTATTAGTAAGTTATCGTGCCCACCATAATTTTGAACGCCGGTCATCCTAAGGCGGTGCCCGACTGTTGTTTTTTCCTGCTTATGTGTGTGTGTATGTGTATGTGTGCGTGTTTGTCATGGGCAATGCCCAACAGTGCTGTTTTTCTTACTTGTCTGTTTGTTTATCTGTGTATGTTAGTTGCGTGTGTGGGTGCGTGCGTACGTGCGTGTGTGTGTGTGTGTGTCTTTTGTACGTGCGTGTCTGCGCTGCTGTGGTTTACGTTGTAGGAATACTGCGTTTAAGGAACGTTGTTTTTCCTGTTGAATATACATTCTTGCTCCACTTTCCCCAAACACCCGACGCTTTTTGTCTACCCCTTACCAGCCCCACCCTCCATTTTTCTGTACTTTGCATCAATTAAAGATTTACTTGTTGGATTTTTAAGCAACCCGTCTACAATATTTTTCCGTTACAGCTTCTTTTAACTAATTTTCTTGAGTTCAATATGTAAAGGTATTATTTTTTTCCGTTCTAGTTGGGAAAAGTAGAGCAATTATTTTACAGTATTAAGGAAAAACGCTTTTAATAAATATGTATACTTGAAACTCGATACCTCGAACTCGCTAATCTTAAAATATCGAAGATATGGTCAGGTTCCGTCCCGAAGAGACAAAATATCATTTTAAGTCGAATTTCGGTTTATCTCGAAGTAAGACGCCCTATCCCTTGGAGTTACCAAGTTGGAGGTACCAAGTTTCAACAGTAGTTTGATAAAACCTTTCAAAAGTTATTACGAAACCTAACCGCCAAGTATTACTCTAAAAACGATAAATGATACCACTTGTGTTAAAAACACAAAACAATGACGATAAACGCTACAAGTTACATGGTGAACTCTGTCATTTTTACTATAATTTTCTTTGAATTGAAAAGTATGTTTAAGCAAAAGATGACGACATCAATTTTATGTTTAACTGACATAATATTTAAGTCAGTGCTTTGAACAAAAACTCTGTTTGTATCTTGTATATAACATATCTGTCGCCTACATGTTACGTCTAATGTTTCAAAATCATTAACTAATGGTTCGTTCGTATAATATTTGGTTTCCTCATCTTACGTGCATTTTTTAAAAACTTTAATATCTAATAGACTTTTGTAAATCATGCTATAAAACACACCAAGTTGGAAGTAGAAAATATTTTACACAGAGGGTGTTGTGTTACAAATTATACCTGCAAAATATATATTTCTTTTCCACAAGATCTATTATATTACGTAGACAGCTAAAAAATATTTTAGTTATGTTCATAAAGATCATGTATTTAATATAGTTATCTGGGTACAATTTTAAAAGCTGTGGTCTGTTATGGTGCTTTATAGAGATGGAACACCATATTAAATGATTCCTCAGAATAATATAAAAATCTCTAAAATTCCATGTATAAATAATTGTTTTCATTTGGTTTTTTTTGCTCGGTTTATAGTTACACCGACATAATTTAGGTCATACGGTGACTTTTGCAGCTCTTGGTGGTGGAAGAAGACCCCAAGTTCTGGCATTTGTTTCAGGCATGAGTGGGCACTTGATATAAATTTTTCTCATTATGAATCATTCTGCACTTATCCTTATACACTCCCTCTATCTCTGCGCCTCTCATATACTGTAAGGTTTTACTTATTATTTGTTCGTCTCCGTCAGATTTGGCAATAGGTGATTAGAAAGAGTTTTTAAACGAATAGTTAATGAATTTGTTTGCTACGAACGGTATCTGACAATCATGACAGAAATCGCACAGAAGCTCTAAATAATGATTTAACACTGACTTATATATTTATTAATGAAACTCTAAATAATGAAAAAAACAAAACAACTTATATCGTTATAAATGAAACTCTAAACAACGAAAGAACACTGACTGATATAATAATTAATGAAATTCTAAATAATGAATAAACACTGACTTTTATAATCATTAATGAATTATGAGGTGGATAATGGGACTCTCGAATTTCGAGTTTTACTATAATGTACCTGCTTTGCATTTGTTCGCCATACATGTATATTTCCCTTTCTGAAATAAAACGAGATGAAGCAAAGTGAGGTTGTCCATAAGGCCCAAGAGTTATTCCTCTTACCAATGAATACCTCTGATATATTTCACCATTTTCATTTTCTCTGTCTCTAAAAGTCATATAACGTCAGCTATTTTTCTCACAATATTTTTTATGGTCATTATACTGTGCTATCACAATAAGGAATCTGCTGAAAACAAACACAAAATTGATAAATAAGAAAAGTTCTTGGGATTTGATAGAGAAAAAGAATCATGTTCTTGAAACTGAGATAGAATGCTCAACATTGTCAATTTATACATGTGTTCCATTTGTACCTTATTACGCAATCATTGTTATGGTTGGATTGTGTTTTCTAAACTGTAGCATGGGAGATGTAGCATGATAAAGTAATCTCTAAGGCATCATGAGTTTTCTCCCTTCTTGATAATAAATATGAATGTACATCTTGATGACAATCGAGGCTTTCATTGCAGATTCGGTTGAATATATGACTGTCACTGATCAAAAGTTTAGTTCTATAGATATTTCAGTTGAGAATCATACGCAAGTATGATGTTCTTATCAAATTGTAAATTGATAATACGCTTGTTTTAGTACTAGTGATAATACTATTCACTATTACAGATACTTATTAAAGAAAATAATAAAACGTAAATTAAAGCTTTGATAAGATTCATATTAGTTTCTTTTGTTCCCAAATCATTGTAGCATTAACTTAGTTTGATTTTAGAGTTAATGTTTGGCACTTTACATTAGTATCAACGTATTTAACGCTTAGTCTTACATTTTGAGAAAAGAATTCAAACAACACCAAAACATAGAAAAAAAGATTGTTTCACATGAAAAATGAACAGCATATTAAACATGTATTTTACTTTACGAAACAACTTACTGATATATTGATATATACATTAAACTCCGGAAAGGACTGCATAAAGGAGCCACACTTTTGGAAAGCTCAACATATTTAAAAACTCATTTTCAAAGAACTGTTAAATAGCTTCTTTTTGATGCATTTGCAATAATGTCCCAGTGCTGAAAGTTCACAAAACTTGCTGGAACGTAGTTTTTAGAAAGAGTTTTATTTCTTTACAAATGGCATTCATTTTTTAAAAGGGGACAACTTTTTCAGAATAGTTTAAGTATCCGTCATACGGGACAGTACGACAGAACATGTAATGGTCAGGTAGGTAGTTGGTAAAGATGTTGTTTGCTTATCAAATATTTCATTGTTTAGAACATAATTATACTCCTAAACCTTAACTAAAAATAATGTAAGTACAGCGATAAGAATGCAAGTAGTAAACCCAATAACAGACGCCTGGTAAAGTAAACACAATTATTACGACTAATTAAGATATACTGATGGAGACTAACTTAACCACCAGGTCTGGAAAAAGAATCCGACAGAGATCTGAACAACCGAAATACAGCATAAGTATGAATATACTTGAAATCTAGCTTACATCGTATTACGTATAATTAGGACATATCGTACAAGGCTGAATTGACCACCAGACCTGGGAACAGTACCCGGCAGAGATCAGACAGATAAACATCAGGTCACACGAAATACAGTATTTGTGGAAAAAAATATAGCTCGCTGAAGACATATCTAAAATAAAAAAAAATCACATATAATTGCCGATATTCATCGTTGAGCTGCAACATCTTGTGGCAAGGCGGAGGCCATGCAACAACAACTTAATTAGTAAAGAAAGATAAAGAAAAGGAAAACAATTAAGAGTTTATTCCCAACGCAGGTGGGGATGGAATATTAATCATCCGAATTTTAACAAAAATCAAAGCTGACAATTCAAACATGTCGTCCGTTTCTCTTGCTTTTTGAATCATACTGTAGTAAGCGGATATACAGAAAGTTTATTCATACACAGGCATAAACAGACCCCTGATTTGTAAACAATAAAACACATTACTGAAGTTAAGGGCAATAATAAAACGTAAATTTAAAAGAGACATTAAAGAAAGACTTTATTTGGGTATTGTTTAATCACCCCTTGGATATGGTTGCCTGCTTTTTAATTTTGTCTTTTGGCAGTTCCTGTGATATGCAGGCTCCATAACCTCAGATCCCTTTCCTAAATTCCAGTTTGTTTAGTTCTGCTCAGTTTGTTTAGGTAGCATGCATTTTAACTACCGTCCATGAACAGGCTCAATCAAACCGAGCCTGCAACATTTTCGTTTTTGTTGTGTTGAGCGACCTGTGGCGTTTCCACTTTTTCTATTTTATTAAGATTTATATTATTTTATTTTAGAAATCATGATTGTGAAATTAACTATTGATTTAGATTCAATGTATGACAGACCACATGAACAGATTTTTTAAAAATATAATGCTTATTTACATTCACACATATAGATACATGAATATTGAACACATTGTCTAGATATAGTTTTGAACAGTTCTCGAGAAATATTTTAATTTCGTTTTAGCACTACATCTAAGGAACCGTACACCGTACAAATGCCTTATTGGTAGTTGAATAAATCAGAAGTCCAAAACCGACAGAAGATTGGTTGTGTGAACATGTGTGAGGTCAAGGTGGTACACTCATCCGTCTATCCAAATCCTCATCCCTTCTGGAAAAAATCAACATAAATCTGACAATAAAACTCATGCATATACTCATGTATATACGGAAAATACTGATTATGCCTGCAAATATAATTGAAGTAGAATGTTAAAAGCCATGCATAAGATTCTTTGTAGTTAGTCAGGCTATGTATTTTTTTCTTTAGTACCACAGATTATGTGTTTCAGCACTGATATTAATCAATAGAGATAAGTTTATAATAACGGTGTACTGCATCTTCCTCAGAAGAGGCAATAGTTAAAGGGTGTTAATTATAGTTTACTGCCATAGTAATTGTTCATTATTACACTAAACCATTAATGCTTAATGTTCCTAAAAGACCTTTCTAACGTAAACGTAATTACGAAACGGAATACTGAATCCGTAAAATTTTAGGCTAATTTGTGGTCTATGGGAGACAATTTCATCCAATAGTAATGCACTAGTAATTTCCCTTAGACCATTATTTGCAAATAACATTTATGGATTCAGTATTCCGTTTCCGATTTACGTTTACGTTAGAAATGTCTAATAGGAAATCTCTCTTTCTCTTTTTAGCTCAGGTGAGTTTTTCTGATCGCTCGATGTCCGGCGTACGTCGTCTGTCGTCTGTCTGTCGTCTGTCGTCCGTCAACATTTAGCTTGTGTATGAGATAGAGGCTTTATTTTTCAACTAATCTTCATGAAATTTGGTCAGAATGATTACCTTGATATTATCTAGGTCGTGTTTGAAAATGGGTCATCTTGGGTCAAAAACTAGGTCACTAGGTCAAATCAAGGAAAAACCTTGTGTATGCGATAGAGGCTGCATTTTTCAATTCATCTTCATAAATTTTTGTCAGAATGATTACCTTGATGAAATCTAGGCCGGGTTCAAAAATGGGTCATCTGGGATCAAAAACTAGATCAAATCAAGGAAAAACATTGTGTATGCGATAGAGGCTGTATTTGTCAATTGATCTTCATGAATTTTGGCCAGAATGATTGCCTTGATAAAATCTAGGTCAAATTTGAAAATGGGTCATCTGGGGTCAAAAAGTAGGTCATCATGTCAAATCAAAGAAAAACGTTGTGTATGCGATAGAGGCTACATTTTTCAATTGAACTTCATGAAATTAAGTCAGAATGATTATCTTGATAAAATCTAGGTCGAGGTTGAATATGGGTTATCTGGGTTTAAAAAGTAGGTCATTAGGTTAAATCAAAGAAAAACTTTGTGTATGCGATAGAGGCTATATTTTTCAATTGATCCTCATAAAATTAAGTCAGAATAATTGCCTTGATAAAATCTAGATCAAATTTGAATTTGGGGTATCTGGGATCAAAAACTAGGTCACTAGGTCAAATCAAATAAAAAACTTGTGTATGCCATAGAGGCTGTATTTTTCAATTGATCTTCATGAAATTTGGTCAGAATGATTGCCTTGATGAAATCTAGGTCGAATTTGAATATGGGTCATCTGGGATTAAAAAGTAGGTCACTAGGTCAAATCAAAGGAAAACCTTTTGTATGCGATAGAGGCTGTATATTTTTTCAATTGATCTTCCTGAAAGTAAGTCAGAATGATTGCCTTGATGAAATCTACTTAGAATTTGAATATGGGTCATCTAGGGTCAAAAAGTAGGTCACTAGGTTAAATCAAAGAAAAACCTTGAGTATGCGATAGAGGCTGTATTTTTCAACTGATCTTCATGAAATTTTGTCTGAACGATAGCCTTGATTAAATCTAGGTCAAGTGCTAATATGATATGGGTCATCTGGGTTCAAAAACTAGGTCACTAGGTCAAATCAAGGCAAAACCTTGTGTATGCGATAGAGGCTGTATTTTTCAATTGATCTTCATGAAATATGGTCAGAATTATAACCTTGATGAAATGTAGGCCAAGTTCAAATATTGGTCATCTGGGGTCAAAAACTAGGTCACTAGGTCAAATCAAAGAAAATACTTGTTTATACTCAAGGTTTTTGCTCCAATTTTAACAATAATTGGTCAGAATATTTTTTCCCATGAAATCAGTAGGTCAAACATGTTTACACTGTTATGGTGTGTTATGGTGTGTTTCTCAGGTGAGCGACCTAGGGCCATCTTGGCCCTCTTGTCTCTCTCTATTCATCGATCGACCCACTGATGTATCCATTCGATCAACTATCCCTACCTGTGTACCTATTACCTTAAACAATCGTTTCACTTACATAGGACTTATTCGTCCCGTTGCTGGATCGCCTAGATCAACAATTGTTGCCGGATACCATTGATACCCAACTGAATAGAATGGAAGAATTGTAGATATTAGTTTTATTTGTCATCATAATCTGTGTCAAACACTACAAAAGAACCGATGCTTATCATTAAAGATGACAAATAATATTTTAGTCAAGTAACGGATTTGTTCGAAACTTCACACCTGATCATTTTTCATTTAATTTTGTTCATTTAATGCTTAAAGCTACTTTCCATGGAATCGCAAGCAGTCTTATCATTTGTCTATATTTTCTTTATGGTTTCAGACTATGCAAATAGCAATTATTTTATTCAAATTCCATTTTTGTTACTTTGTAATCGCTTATTTTCCTCGGAGTATCGAAACCTATTTTTAGAACGTGAAATTGAAAGTACTAGCTGTCGCTTTTATTTTTAGATTTGGATTTTCCAGACTGTTCCATTTATTAAATAAGGGTTTGAAATATATTTTATGAACACTGATAAATCGGAATCTTCAAAGTCACGCAAGGAACTGAAGTGTGCCATACTCTCGTAATTCTATTTATCGTTCGCTTGTAGAGAGAGTTGAGTGCCATTTTCCTTGCCAAACTGAGTATGGCTATTTTCTCAATGTGGCTAAAGTATGTAATATGCAAACGATAAAACAATTTTATCTTCGTGAAAATCGTGCACTCTCGTGCAAGTACACACCATGTTGAATAATTCACAAACAAGAAGATATTTGAAAAACCTATGTTATATGCGAAAAGAGCAAAATGATGCTAGTAATGCAATTCAAATACATATTAACATTTTCATCATTTTAAAGTGTATGTTAGCAAAGTATAAAATGAAAAAATATAAAATAAAACAAAATATTGATCTCCGTTGGAATTCAAACTCACAAAAGTTAGATTCTAGAGCCATCACGCTTACCACTGCACCACGGAGTCTTATTATCGAAAGAAGCAGTCATTTAAATATCTTTTGTAAAAATAAGTTATAAAAAGGTAGGATACCCCTCTACTGAAATGGTTTATTTCAGTAACCTTTCAAATCTATAAATAAAAGTCACAGCTAGTAATTGCTTTGCTATTTTTAGAACTGCTAAGTGTCGTCGACGACACTTAGTAGTTTACCACTGAAATCTTTGAAAATACGCCGAATTTAACAATTTTAAATGTTTCACTATTGAAACCAGAATTATTTGACCACGTACAAGTAGAATTATTTTTTTCTTTAACGAAATTTAATTAGACTGTGGAAAGCAGCTTTAATACAAGTTAGATTTTCACTGGACGTGTCTTTAAAATTCGATTTTCCTATCCGGGTCATCTAAATATAAAGATATAGAAATTCAATTATTTACCCTGTTAATATCAGTTCAATTTTTAAGGTTAAAACAAAAACCTTTATATTTTAGATACAAAATGTAAATATAAGTAAAACAAAACGATTTGTTTGATTTACCAAATTCATTTCTGTTTCTGATGTGTTCCTCACTACGGACGTTCTGGATAGTTTCATCATTCACTTCAAATAACTGTCCGGTTGCAATATCACCCATACTTCCGGTATAACTTATAAGTGCAAATAGCTTTCTCATAACAATAATAAATTATAATGCTAAATAATCTTTTCATTTATCACATCAGTACGAATATTGATTTAATCCTGCAAGTGTTTCATTTTGTTTAGAACGTATTTGTTTAAAGTGATAAATTTCCAATTTCAATTAATTTCCCTTTTCCATTGCATTTTCTCTTACCGTCTAGAGAATCGATATTATTTTCTTCTTGTAAAGCCTCTTCTTCTGTAACCTCGTTAAGAGGAACTGGCAACCTACTTAAAGCAACTGCTCCTTCGATAGCTTCAGTGATATCTGTGGTATCCAGTGTCACATTGTCGCTGACAGTTGGGATGGTAGTATCAGCAGTGTTCTCTGCACCTACTTGAAGTAGTAATAGATATTTGCATTACGGTAACGTGTTGATTTGAACGCTCTAAATCTAAGGTAACCTTTCTCAAAGACAATTTTCTTGAAGAGATTTAAATGTTTTTGTTTAAAAGTGTGTTTCAACATCAACTCTGTAACACTATAGTAGACATAAGACACATCGTCTTTTTTCCATTTATTCATATTGTAATTACATTACCTATGGTGATTTCATTTTTCATAGGTTTTACTTAACCGCTAGATTGTGTTACAAAATGATAACAAATTGTATTGTTTGGTTCCATTTTATTAGATTTAATTTTGTGAATGCCTCGATATTCTTGATATGACGTTCTGGAAAGTTAACCTCACTATAATCTATTGGAGGTGATACTGAAGGTTTATTCTCACCAGAATAGTCGACAGTTAAATGAGCTTCTGCACTGAAACTCTGACGTGTTGTATCTGCTCTATCAGTTAACACAACTGCTTGACTACTGCTCCTGTTACGACCACTTATATCCGTAAAACCTTTAGGTAAACGTTTAGAATGTTTCCTTTATTATTTACAATGGTGTTACATGTAAGTATGCAAGTGCACTGTACAGTAGCACGTGTTTCCTGTCGTATGAGGTAAAACTAGATATGTAAAATATATTTAAACGTAAACACATTCATCAACAAAATGTGGTATAAAAAAGCCAAGCAAATTTTCATGCTTCCTTTTAAGCTTGACTATTCGATGAATATATAGAGCTACTGGACTCGTTCATTCGTCGGCGTCGGTGTCAGCGTCCACGTACACGTTGACGTCGGCGTTCCGATTTCGGTAAGTTCTTGCATGAGAGTGCGTATCTCGGTAACCACTTGTGGGAATTGATTAAAACTTCACACACGTATTCACTGAGGTGAACTGACTTACACTGCACAGGCTCAATGATTCTATATCGCTTCCTTTTATAAAATCATTGTTCGACTAAGCAATTTTTGATTACCTTTTTGTATGCATGGTGGTTTCTCAGTACCCACCAGTGGGAATGGATCGAAAACTCAGACACTTGTCCACGGTGATGAGCTGACACGCAGTGCTCAAGTTCAATAACTCTAATTTGGATTTTTACAAAATTATACCCTTTTTTCGACTAAGCAATGTTTGGTTAAGTTTTTTTTGTATGTAAACTGGAATCTCTGTAGCTACGTATGGGAATGGATTAATATTTCAAACGACTGTCCACTGTGATAAGCTGTCATGTATTGTACAGGTTTCATACCTTTATTCTTAATGTTTCTTTTCGATTATTAACTTCATTTAATTCACAACGCTGTTGAATAGTCGAGCGTTGCTGTCCCTATACAGCTCTTAGTATACTTATTGGGTTTCCAGCATTTCTGAAATTAGCTAACAATAAAGTTTCAAAGGGTAATAGTAACGCATTCTTTTCTTCAGCATTTTACATAAAGGCTGATCAGGGTTTTGATAAGCAAAGTAATGTTACGGAAGAAGACTCGTGATTTGTTTTGTTGTGCATGGAATTTCGTATTCTTTTATTGCAGTCATGCAACATTATCAGTTATTAAGGTAAATTCCGGAAATAGTGTGTATGACAGTGATTTATATTTAGATCGAACTATTTATTTATTTAATACTGGAAAAGCCTATTTTTATAAAGTTAAATTTCTTACGACACTATTTATAACTAAAAGTAATCAAAACAGTCCAATAATAGTATCTTGTCTTATTATTGGATTGACTTAAACTATAACTTGAAAAACAAGTTTAACAGACTCATTATAACTAACCAATAAGAAGCATTTTATTTTTGTTTTCGCAGTCGCGACTGCCTCGCCTTATTGATGACAAGCCGGTATTTCACGCAACGGCTACGACCACTGAACGAGTAAAAGTAAGCTTGATTTCTGCTCAAGATAAAATGATTTGTCTCCTATCTTTGTTGTTAATTCTAATTGACTGACGATCGAGGAGTTGTTTAAGCGGTTGATGCGGGGTGTGATGGGTGTTGCGCATAAATTCATTTAACCACTCGGCAAAAGATGCCTGTTTGCTCTTTTGAAATAAACTGATACTTCTTATCCGGAATATATATTTCTATAAAAAATAAATTGTTTCGCTAACGAATGCGCAAAAATGTATATGTGAACAAATGAGAAAAAAAAAGATGTTGATGATTGTTAATGTAAAAGGGGAACTTATGAACATCGGGTTGTGTCACTAGTCTTTTATTGTTGCAATCTATTCAAACCCTTGCCACACAAATAAAAGTTTTCTTACCTGCCATAAGTAATTATTTCCAGCACTTTTCACAATTGTTTGTCTAATCTGTATAAACGAACTTGTTAAGAGTGCACAAGTTAAAACTACATATGCAAGCCAGTTATGCAAGACTGCATGATTGATTTGGCTTTAATAGTAAATTCCAGAGGTCATACATAGGAATATATCATGCGTAAAATAATTTGTTCTTCCTGCTTGTCATTTCTTATCAATGAAATGATTTTGCTTTTTCACGTGCTAATTTTGTTTTTTGACTAGGAACCTCGTTGCATTCAACTACTTACCATTTTAGAATTATCATGTTATCTCCAGTTTGGTCTTTTAAGCTTTTGGACGTGGAGGAAGACCCCAGATGCCCCTCTGCGCATTATTTTATTCAGTCCTTTCGTATGTAATAAGTCATGACATAACAAATGGAAACCAACGGTATTCTGACAACATGCACACGTGATAAACCATCTAGTAAAGATACTGATAATAGAAAAAGTGTTTGTCTGAGTTTGTATATGTAATGGCAAATATTTGGAAAAAAAAGATAAGACTGAACATAAATATGTTTCATGCTGTGTTAAAGTTAATTAAAGTAGCCTTAGTTTCCGAAACCAGATACAATTTCTATGAAAAATGAAATAGAAGTTTTAGAAGCATAACGTTTGATTTTTTTTAAACACGTGTAGTGTAATATGGAAACATTCAATGGTTAGCAATAAACTTTCTAAATATAAAGACTAGGTAATTATTATAATTCAAGTTTGAAAACAGCGACACATACTTCATTGTTTTATAATTAATATCAATTACATGTATCCATTAACCAAAACACTTTGGATCTTTGAAATCACTTCTTATTTTCTATCACGGTTGTGCTTTTTCATAAATTTCGAATATCTTACATCATACTAAATAAATCCATAGAACTGAATTTTAAAATTCTCATTTCTTATTTCAAAACAAAACTATACCATGATAATTTCCAGATTAAATCGTTCATCTGCTAGCTTGGTTTAAATGAGCTTTGTCATTTGTAATCAATTAATAACATTTTGCTAATGATTAGTAGACAACTTGAATACGGTCTCATTGATCATTGTGTTTACTTTATGAAAAAGTCAACGAAATGAAGAGATCATGTTAGAGTATGTCAGATCATCTAAACACCTCATAAAGATATTTTCTTGCAAAAAAGAGTATTTTTTGCATAAAACAAGTTGGAACATATTAATTATTTTGATAAAGCTACTTTCTATTCGGTTCAGTTCAGTAGTTGTATTTCTTTTATGGTTCAATTCAGTAGTTGTATTTCTTTTATGGTATATTTTCTGCTTAATAATTCTAATGTACGTAACGCATTTATACGAATTTAAATTTAAGGGAAATAAGATAAACATGTTCTTAATATTGAAAGTGTTTGGCTTGATGTTCAGTAAACTTCAATAATAACTAAGAAATATGATTTTAAAGAGGAACAAATGAAATATTTTCATATTTTAGTGATAGTCTCAGACAACTTCCTTGTTATATATCTGGTATATTATAATATATTGTTTGGCTAGTACTTGTCAAAGTAATGAGTTTATAGTCATTACTTGATTGCTTTTGCTTTCAGTATGTGATTCATAGTCAAAGTAGAAGCATTTGAGTTCAGGTCTGAACCATGCAATATTTAAGACTCCTGTTGGTCACGAAGTAGCAATAAACATTGCAATGTCATTTTTGAACTCGCACGCGTACATATACAACGTAGAATTTCCTTCTTTATATCAAAATTAGGTCAAAATTACAATTGTCAAACACTAAAGCCGTATGTTCTTAAAATGAATATTTTGCAATTTCATTGTGAATTCTTAATGAAGAATGTTCAAAGAAATTCCGTGAACAGTAATCAAAAAGAGAGCTTGATACATATTAATATTACTTCTAAACTAAGAAAACCCGATGTTAAGCGGGTATGACACTTCCACAACATATAAACGTGGTAAAGTGTTAAAAATGTTTTAATCAACAAAACACGGTCGATATGTTAGTAAATGTACAGTTCTTGATAAAGGTGAGTACTTAGGCAGATGGAAATAAGGGTATCACAAACACAGTTGATTCTTGGCGTTTAAAAAGCAAATATATACACATTGATGGAACAATTCAATATCCGGCAATATCCGGCGCAATTGATATGCTATTACAATAGTACTCGTTAACACGTTAAACGGTTTGTGCACAAAGAAACTGATATTTATACTTATGAAGTGGCAATGGTCAAGATCAAATGAGATTCATAAAAATACGCTTGCAAATGTACAATAAATACAAACTAATGCACAATGCCTGAAACAAGAAATTATCAAACAAATACAGGCAGATGTACACTTTTCAAACCAGCATACGAGAGGCGATATCAGCATACTCCTTGCTATTTCCTCACTAATAATTATGTCTCCCACCACACAGTGGTGTGGGAGACATATTGATTTACTCCTCTCTCTCTCTCTCTCTCTCTCTCTCTCTCTCTCTGTGTCTGTGTGTGTGTCACAAATCTTGTCCGCACTCTAAGTCGAAAATTCCTCATCCGATCTTCACCAAACTTGAACAAAATGTGTTTGACCATAAGTCCTCGGCCAAGTTCGATATCTAGCGAAATCGGCACAGGCACTTTGTAGATATGGCCCTTGAATTACTGAAAATCGGCCTTTTTACACTTGTCCGCGTTTTTCGTCGAAAATTCCTCATCCGATCTGCACCAAACTTTAACAAAATGTGATTGACTATAAATCTTCGGCCAAGTTTGATAACTAGCCAAATCGGCTTAGGCACTTCGGAATTATGGCCCTTGGATTACCAAAAATTGGCCTTTTTGCATTTCAGGTATATTTTTAGTGAGTAAATAGTATATAAAGACTGACTTACTATTTAGATGATTAGGCAGTTGTGGGAGACACGCGCCTTTCTCCAAAGCAGCTCTAGTTAAAATAGTAAAAAGGCATACCAAAATCGGAATAATATATAGTTTTATAGTAATTAAGTAGGTGAGTTGTGGTCTAGTCTTGCTGAAAAGACGAATTCTGGGATTTAAATTTAACGTATTGTATAACCGGTCAATCTTGTCTTATTTTATTTTGGTACGTTCAAGTTTCCCCAAGTAAGAACGGGTGGAATCATTATCATTGCAAACAAAATGTTAGCGCGTCAAGAGAATTTCTGTGGTGCACGTGTCCCATGAAATTTCCATACATTGAACTTTTTAGATAACAAAAATAATGTAAAAGGTATGTCTAGTGTCAAATGGTACGAATGAATATAAAATTACAGTAATTGGTCAAACAGTTGCCAAACGTACATTTATTGGAAAAATACAGTCATCTTACATGATTAGAAACCAAATATGATGCACTTAAGACCTCAAGTTGAAGTCTCTTAAATTTCATAAATTCAGTTGACTGAAATTCAAAATAATCTTTTCTTCCGTCTACAAATATTGAACAAAGTAATAAATACACTGATATCATTATGATACATGGTTATTAATACATTATAGGTTTGAATATGTTTACGGTCAAACTAAATGAAACAATATCAGTAAAAGAAAATAGTCAGAAAATGTGAACATTTAAAGTGTACGTTTCAATTTTTTTGTATTAGGCTAACCTACTTTATAACATGCAGATTTAGTATCACAAACAGAGAAAAGCAGTATAAATTATATCAAAAACCGCTCTTTTATTTCCATTGTTTAAACGATTTTGTATAAGAAATTAAAGTCTGTATTGATGTTAAGGGTATTGCTTAAATGATTTAGACTGCGTGCTAACTCCATAAAGAAACTGAGATCGTATACACTTTAGTCTAAGAGGAAGTAGTTACATACATTTTGTATTATGTTTAAAAGCATTTTTGTTTTGTCCCTACCATAAGCGATGCTTTTGTGTTATATACCATTTTTTCTTCCTAACATGTCTACAAAATACTACGAGAAAACTGCTTTTTCCAGATGTTATTTACTTTGACACCCTTATTAATTTATGAGAAATATATTTGAATACGTTTGGAAACATAATACTGATCATTTCTGCATGATTTTTCCCGTTAATTTTACATAAAAATAATAGTGCCATCAATGTATTTAGTTCAGTCTTTTGAGTTTTGAAATGATGTTGTTAAATAGAGAAATAAAAAATAATGACCAGTAGTTATCTCTAATATTGAGACAGACATAAGAATTGAAAACACGTAAAATGCTCGTGCAGATTACTATAAAAAAAAAACGAACCATATGCCAGTATACTCCATGCCTTTGTATAAAACAGAGCAGCAACAAAAACATCATTCAGGGTCTGACGATATAGGACAGAGAACAATCACAAAGTAGAACAGTTTCAGTAGGAATATAAAGAACCTATTGAATCTTCCATCAGTTTCTGTCGATACAATTATAGGGTGTTCTTATGTGACCACCATGCATGCAGTATGTCTAAAAGTAGACGATTCATAGCCTTTTTGAACAAACCGCTTTTTTAACGAAATAAAATCGAATGAAAAAATGCAATGACCAGAATCTAACTTACTCTGTAAGTGCCAGGTTTTCATACACGTTGGTCAAAGAAATGTCACGGAGGAGTTTTTAAATTACTATAAAATAAAGAAATCTTAATTAGCCAATAGAATTTAATAAAGTATTTCTGCAGTTTAGGAATATATATAAAATATATACGCTAGTCCATGGAAGTGAGTTTATTTGCTTATATTCTAATTAAGCTCATTGAAGTCTTCGTCACTACCAGCTCATACAAAAGATGTATACCTCATAAGATTGCTCTAGATACATCCCGATCTATTAAGTGGAAATTTACACCATTGAAATAACTTCATGTTATCTACGGTGAACGCCAAGAAGACTTTATGTTTGCTTAGCTCGGCAGATTAGGCGACTAATACTATCATCATCACGACGTATTACACTCCATTCAAGTTTAAGCCAACAATTCAAATACTTTATAAGAAAATCTTTCGACGGATTCCACAGTCTAACGGTGCCGCTGTATTAATCGCAGACATAAAGAAAGGTATGAGTAACTATTCCAATACAGAAATTTGTTGACACAGTGACGTAGTACCTTTATTTATTCATTATCTGACCTTTATAAATTACCTTTCAATATTTATGCATACACATTTTTTCCATAAAACTGCTTATATATGCTAAATTAAACATTCCCTCTTCCAAATATATACAATAGAATAACATATCTTTAACGGGATTGTCACCTGCGATTATTCAGCAGTAATGAATCTTCTGCCATTCTTTTTACTCGTATGAGGTCATGTTTTTTTCCCTGGTCGCATGCCTAGAAAGAAATAAACATTACTTCAGTCTACAATGCCGGATAGTTCTCTATATTCTTACGTTGATTAATTTCTTATCCCCGCGAGCCACTATTATATGCACTAGTAATGCTATTCGCATCAAAGTATAAAGCAAAGCATATGGCTTGTGAATCGATCAAGGCTGGTCAATGAATATGTGTGAAGAAAGACTGCAATTTGTATATGGAACAGAAAGGCAGTCCCATGTGCACAACTTCGCAGAATAGGTCAGTACCTCGCAATCAAAGTACAGTAATGCGCTATTTTGTGGTATCCGTAATATTACATTGGGTAAAGTGAAACAAGTCTAGAACACAACAGCTCGAATTCTATCAAAGACGTTTTGCCGCAGTCAAATTACCACTGGAATCAAAACCCCATTTCATTTTACAACAACTTGCAACTGAGCGATTATCTTTTTCTTTACTTTAATATATTTTTCTTATGTTTTCTTTAGTTTATTCTATCTATATTTCATGTCTTTGATTGCTGGATATGTAATGTAAATGCTGGTATTATTTTCAGTGTCTGTCGTGAAGCACGTTCGTTTGTGAATATACAATGATATATACATGAAAAGCGTGCTTTATATTAATATTGAAAATAAAAATAATAATAATAATAATGATAATAATAATGTTATTGATGATTATAATAATGGTACTGTAATTATAAGTGTTATAAGAATTATTATTGTTATTATAATCATCCTCATTACTGCAAAAAAATCAATCTTCAACAAATTAAGATTCGTTTTCGGGGATTTCGCGATTGTATCAGTCCACGAAATAACATCCAGACGAATAGCTAACAGTCCCATTCAGATGAAATCAAATCCACGAATAAATATCTCCACGAAATAGCGGTTTTGATCAAAAGCACTAATTTTCATGACCACCAAATTACACAATAATAACAGTATTACTGTTTAGAACAAATCGAAAAATCTTTCTAGAAAACTAATGTTTGTAAATATAGCATACACTTTGTAACTTATGACGCAATATGTGGCTTTTTCTCTTTTTCACTGTTGTACTTAGTTTGATCATATTGCAGTTATTCGAAATGTGCATGTTTTTGTTACATAAACAAAACCCCGAATAAATATTATCCCGTTTTGATCTAAACCACTAAATATAGTGACCGCCAAATTACACAGTTATAACAGTATCATTATTTAGAACAAATCGACAAATTTTTCTAGAAAAACATATTGTAAATATTGCATACACTTTGTAAGTTATAATGTGTGATGTGGCATTTTCTCTACGTGTTATTGAATACGTGCTACATGTATAAGAGGACAAACGCAACCAAGCCATGTAACCTCAAACTCAGCTTTATGGAGTGTTTATGAGAGGTTATAGTGCAACACTCCTCTTGCCCCTATCCCCCGCTGAATTCCATTTTGCAGTGAGGAAACTCATCCCATTAACATAGAAATACAAAAATATCAATGGCAAAATCTTTAGTATGAAATATAATGATGAATATTAATGATATATTCGAAATTGTGTTTGTTATTATTATTGTTATAAATTTAAAACTCAAACATCTATATTGTGATACCTTATAGTAAAGAAATGTGGTAGTACAGATTCCTTGAATATCTTAATATCTTAACTATTGAAACACCGACGGTGTTTTAATAGTATTGTATTGACTAAATTGTCAATTATCAACCTAAAACCATACATTCAATCATGTGTTTAGCTTTTAGCTTTGTTTTTCAAATTTAGCATCTTCAGAGATGCGTGTATTTACAAAAATGGCATTTTTGATATATGTACACTTCGTCGAACCTTTCACCGCAGTATCTCTTTAAAACAGTCTGGACAAGTGAGAGGGGATAACTAGAAAGTCTGTTTTATTGTGGAATATTGAAATCAAATTATCTATTATCTATGTAGATAGTTTTCGAGATGAAAATGAAGGTGAAAATAGACCTTTCGAAACTTTCAGCTTCTACGTTTCATATAGAATAGAAATTCGTCAAAAGCTATCCGAGGTACATATTATATAAGTTTGCCCAACAAACAAGCTTTGTGAAAACTCGGTTAGAGTCTACTATTACCTTTATTTTTTCATTGAGTTTGCCTTGCGCGACACCATTTGCATCTCTTATCACTATCTTCAACGGAACTCTATTAAACCTTATTACACCCCAGCCCGCCAACAAGAAAACAAGAGGGCCATGATGGCCCTATATCGCTCACCTGTTATCATTGCACTTGAGGACAAGAAGGTCCTCAGTAAAAATATTTAAGTCCAAAGGACAGGAACAACAAAGGGAAGAAATTTAACCAAAAAGAAAAAACAATTCTTACAAGGTACAGATATGTCAAAATGCACCTAAAAATTGGAGGTACCATCCATGTTGTACCACAGAAAAGTGGTCTCGGTTTTTCCCTACGGCCAATAATAAACAAGAGGACCATGATGGTCCTGAATCGCTCACCTATCCCCACATGACCCAGTGTTGAACTGAGTATGACGTCGTTATTTCTATTATTCGACATAGTGACCTAGTTTTTGAGCACATGTGACCTAGATATCATCAAGATAAAAAATTCTGACCAATTTTCATGAAGATCCATTGAAAAATATGGCCTCTAGAGAGGTCACAAGGTTTTTCTATTATTTGACCTAATGACCTAGTTTTTGAAGGCACGTGACCCACTTTTAAACTTGACCTAGATATCATCAAGGTGAACATTCTCACCAATTTTCATGAAGATCTCGTGAAAAATATGGCCTCTAGAGAGGCCACAAAGTTTTTCTATTTTTAGACCTACTGACCTAGTTTTTGACCCCACGTGACCCAGTTTCGACCTAGATATCATCAAGTTAAACATTCTGACCAATATTCATGAAGATCTCATGAAATATATGGCCTCTAGAGAGGTCACAAGGTTTTTCTATTTTTAGATCTACTGACCTAGTTTTTAACCCCATGTGACCCAGTTTCAAACTTGACCTAGATATCATCAAGGTAAACATTCTGACCAATTTTTATAAAGATCCATTGAGAAATATGGCCTCTAGAGAGGTAACAAGGTTTTTCTATTTTTAGACCTACTGACCTAGTTTTTAATTCCACATAACCCAGTTTCGAACTTGACCTAGATATCATCAAGTTAAACATTCTGACCAAAATTCATGAAGATCTCATGAAAAATATGGCCTCTAGAGAGGTCACAAAGTTTTTCTATTTTTAGATCCACTGACCTAGTTTTTAACCCCACGTAACCCAGTTTCAAACTTGATCTAGATATCATCAAGTTGAACATTCTGACCAATTTTCCTGAAGATCCATTGAGAAATACGGCCTCTAGAGAGGTCACAAGGTTTTTCTATTTTTAGACCTAATGACCTAGTTTTTGTATCCACATGACTCAGTTTCAAACTTGACTTAGATATCATCAAGGTGAACATCCTGACCAATACTCATGAAGATCTCATGAAAAATATGGCCTCTAGAGAGGTCACAAGGTTTTTCTATTTTTAGACCTACTGACCTAGTTTCTGACGCCACGTAATCCAGTTTCAAACTTCACCTAGATATCATCAAGTTGAACATTCTGACTAATTTTCATGAAGATCTTGTGAAATATATGGCCTCTAGAGAGGTCACATTTTTTTTATTTTTAGACCTACTGACCTAGTTTTTGATGGCACGTAACCCAGTTTCAAACTTGACCTAGATATCATTAAGATGAACATTCTGACCAACTTTCATATAGATCCCACAAAAAATGTGACCTCTAGAGATGTCACAAGGAAAAGTTTACGCACGGACGGACGAACGCACGGACGCACGCACTGGCGACGGACGACGGACGCTGCGTGATCACAAAAGCTCACCTTGTCAGTATGTGACAGGTGAGCTTAAAAGAAACAAAAAAACAACAACAAAAAACAACAACAATAACAAACATATAACAATACTGTAGCAATGTTAGGGCATAGGGTATGGACAGTCAAAATATTGCTCTAAAATGCCTATTTAAAATCACAACAACCTCTCTAGAAAGTTTATTATTCTCACTTATTAGTCTTGTACATGTATACATAAGAGATACTGACCCGAATTTTTGACCAGTTATTGAAATTGAACTAAATTATAACGAAGGCACACTTTGTATAAGTTATGTTTAGTTCTGAGTAAAATTACTAGTTATCGAGGGACACTCAATTTTGGCAAATTCAAGGGTCTAAACTCTGAACTGGCTGGTTATCGATATTGGCCTAGATGCAATCTAGTTATCGAGGAGACACTGTCAGTTTTGGCAGTTTTGAGTAGCTGAAGGGTCATAAGTGCGGAGTCCGTAGGTTTTGGTAATTCCGACTAGACTGAGTTCATGGGCCATAACTCTAGAAATACAGGTCCAAACTGGCTTGTTATCGACATTGTTTTAGATTTAATAGAAATACATACTTCGTGTTCTAATACAAACTACTCTAGTTATTGAGCGGTCACAGTCTTTTTCCGCATGTTCGCCCATCCGTAAAGGATGAAAGCATAATAGGTCCGTTTTTCCAACGGACTTATAAAAATCACTCCATCAAAAGTACTTTACAGCGTGGGGAATCATATGATTCGATATCTCATTGATCATGAAATAGGTTAGCTCCATGTGCTCATTTCTAAATGCTAAAGAAACAAACAACAACGGATACTTTCGTACGTTTAATTACAAATTGGTTTCCTCATAAGCATGTGAAGTATACATAAGTGCAACAGAATAAACTGTTTCCTGTAAGAAATTGTACTTGTTTAACGGATTTGAATATGTATTAGTTCTGATCTTAGAAAAACAATTTTGCAGTATTTGAAATGAAACAACAAACATGTGCAAGAGCAAAGAAAAGTACAAATGTAACATCTTTTCTATGAAGAAGAGACATAGGAAAGTAAACATTGGCTTATTTTCTATAGTTTAACTATTTAATTTGTTAATATCACAGCGTTCATAATGCCGGCAAGATTGGATTCTCCTCTGCTCGAACAAAGGCCGACAACTGCAGTAGTCCTCATCGGTGTCCCTGCAATGAAAGTAAATGTTAAAGTTAGTAAATTACATTTTATTAAAGCCTCCACCAGAGTGTTTCCTCTAAAAAGTAAGATATTGCGACATACTCATGCATATATAGCTAGTTTTACTTCAGACTCCATGCTTTCATGATATTTTTTTCAACCACTGAAAATTAAAACCCTATGTTTGATTCTTCTATGTAAAAATGCATGTATAACAACGGTAACAAACGGACGTTTATTCATTCAGCAGATTCATTTATCATAAGGTAACCTTAGTCCGAAAATTGTTTAGCGCCTGGGTGTTAGTCGCACTGTCACATGTGGTGACATCTGTAAGATAACTAAAAACGCTAAAAGCCGCTGGACCAGGGGTACTATTCTCAAAGTGTATGGTATAACACAGTTTTATCCTTTAACACTTTGACTTTATGATGCCCTTATTGTGATTGTTACATTCAAAGTTGTAATTGTTTCATCTGTAACGTTTAATAAAGATAATGACACAGACTAGTGACTTGTGAATGCAATTTCGGCAGATATCAAATCTAAGATAAGAATATGTGCAAGCATGCATGGAAGACAACTAAAATAAAATCAGACTAGGTAAAACTGACTCTGTTTAGAAGTGATATTGAAATGTGCAAAACGTTTCATGTCCGCTGTGCTGATTATGTGGAACTCTAATCATGAACTATGAAACAAATGTTTAAAATAGTCCAAACCCTTTTGTAGTATTTCAGTTGAAGACTACTTAGACGATAACGTACCTGATAACGTATGCAACGTAACAACGTTCCTACGAATGTCAAATACTCCTGTCGAATGTCTTACTCTTAAAGTGCGTCTTCCCAGATACACTGAAAGACAAACTGTTGAATTAGTTATCTGACAAATCAACACTTGAATAATCCCCTGAAACAATAGTATACAATTATGAATCAGTACATGATACAGTACGATAGAGTTGATTTCTATTTGCTACTTACATACTCGTGTTTTAAATAGTCTCTTTCTACTCTGACTCTTAAAAGTTTTGCTCCTTCAGCTCTGACAGGTAGCAAGTACATCTGTGTACTGATACCTCGAAAATGGCCTAACTGTATGTATTATTTTATTCAATTTAGGATTTTGCTACGTATGTTAGAGCTTATATCAGCGGATATTTATTCATTTTCACTGTCTCATCTAACAAATTGCAATTAGGGTTAATGTGAGACTGACATATGCCTCAACCACTTTTTAACTTCCTTTCCTTTCTCAGTTTCGTGACAGTTCTAAGGCGGTACCCTTCTGTTTACTTAGTTGGTCTGCCTACCGTTTGACGCCTAAAATATGTATACTTGTATGTCTTGTACTGTAGTAGAATTACTTATCTTCCTCATTTGTGCCACTCTATCTTCTTACAATGCCACAATACATATTTAATTTAATGTGTAAACAAAGTATTACTCTACTATCTTCCCAGAACTTTTTTCTGCGTTTAGTCTTGTTTGCAGTGAGGGACTCCGGCTACGCTTGCTGTATTCGATGCATTGGTATATTCTACTGTGTACCTACTTTGTTCTTTAATATCAGAATCTCCGGTAAATTAAAATCTAGATTTAGAAAATTTGAGTAGTCCTTCAGTTACTACAAAGTCGCTAAACTTAAAAACATTGCTTTGTCTTGAAGCACAACAAAACAAGCAAACAAACAATTATCTTTAATAAGATATTGATAAAAAAGTGTCGTATGATTTGTTGCTGTGTTAGGCTAGCAGAACAGCAACTTGTAGGCCGTGAACCCAAAGAAAGATGGTGTGGGATATAAGTTAAAAATCCAGAATCATAATTATGACTGAACTATTAAACAACATATTGTATGAATTATTCTTATTCGGTAACGGAAAGGATTCTCTTAATCCGGTTGTCTATATCTATTTGCGATTAATACTATCAAACAGTTTCTAGTAAAAATACTCACAGTTTGGTTCTGGCAGGCATAGCTGATCTCCCCGTCGATCTGAAAAAAGTCCTATATTGAGTTATTATTACTAAAGACTTATAGTAGTCGCAACTTGATCGCGATGGTTGACCTTATGCTGATTATTCATATCGATTATTTCATTAGTATGAATAAGGGGTGCTTAGGGTATCCATGTATATTTATATGCAGTAAGTTTGTATACAATGCACTCCTTTTCAATAATAGGTTGTGCCTTATTATGTATTATAATACAAAAGTCAACCATCGGGGTCAAGTTGCGTCCACTATACTCTTTTTATACAAGGGAAACAATCTGTTTATAGAGCGAAATTGTTGAATGAACACGGTTTGTCAATTCTAATTCTCCCTATGTTATATCAATAAAATAGAAAAGTAAGTTATCTATGTGAATTGATATGCATGATAAAACAGTCATACATCTAACAGTCCTATTTTTTCTATTTTCTCATATTTCTAAATATTTCCATACTTTGTCGCATATATATGGCTAGCCGAGATAATTCTCTTTCCAGCACTGTTTTCAACATAGTTAACCTTCTGAAATTTTGAGGGTTATGACTTTAAAAGATCTCGCCTGTTTGTTGACAAATTTCACTACAAAAAATTTACAATTTCCCCAGGGCATTAACCAATCATAACCTAACACACGAAGCTTGGGTGGGGGTGTATAGGATTGAGCTTGTCGGTCCGCTGGTTTACATGGTTTTTGGACAAAAGCTCATGAAAGGCTTTACAGATTTAGATAACTTTTGGTACATAGATGTAACATCATAAAATACAGTTCAAGTTCGACATTACCTACAAACCACCATTTTTGACGTTGTTATGGCCCCTTTCCAACTTAAAACTTGCCATACTTCTATGACAAGGCCGTATTGTGGGTGTATTATTCGTCTCTCCTTTGATATTTCTAGTTTGATCTTTACATAATTTTCTTTTCAGACTGCAGACCATTGTAGTAATCATTAATGTGTTTCTATGCCTAGAGGTAAAAGTGCATGGTTTGCATTAGGTACTAGGTCAGTAGTCACCTATGGCTACAGCAAAATCTTAGCTGAGTTGTTTCCATGTTTTTCAATTATTTCACCAAGGATCTTTATTTTTCAACTCAAATGACTTTTTTCAGAAAATGATATTTTAATTATTTTGTTTCAGACTGTGTACTTTGATACAGTTAACGACACATATATTCAAAATAGGCAGTGCCTACTTGAGGTTTGAGTTTTTAGTTCTACTGCCTTTAATATTATGTATAAGATGATTTTTACTTTTACGTCTGCCGCATTAATAAGTAAGCGAGCTAAATATTCCTGTTCGATCATAGTTAAAAGAAGACCACATAGTATAGTGTAAATTGTTTTATTTAAAAATTCTATTTTTTTCGTTAACGAAGCTTGTCGGAAACATTGCACCTTTTTTTTAAATGTAAACAATTTTTACTTCTTTTTCAGACCCATAGATGTGAAACAAAATTTTAATACAATGACAAACAGAATGAATCAGTGAAATAACATATGAAATATTAGCGGGAAACGTTAAATTTTGTTATTGATAAGGCATATCTTGTACAAATACATTATTTTTTACTTGCATTATGCTTTATTCCAGAAGTGTTTGTGTGGTTATCTCTGTTCATTTGCAGATTTTTACTGTTATCATACTAGAATTGTTAGCAAATAACTGTTTCGATATATTTTGTGTAAAATGAAACAACTGTAGCATATACCCGTTTCATGAAAATAGGAAAGTAATGTTTAACAGTCACTTGATTTATAGGAAAGTCATTATCTAGCCATTCTCAGCATATTAGGTCACTAATCAAGCAGTTAAAGGATGTTTCAGTATTGTAATATTTTTTTTATCTTTTGGGATCACGGAGTCCATTCAATAGATTTCCGCTTAAGCCGGTGCAAGGGGGCGAGAATGGTATTGCAAATTTCATTACTTCTCATGAGCAGACTCAATCAAACCGAGTCTGCTAATTTTTGCTTGGTTGCATTCTGCGCTTCTGAAGGATCTTTTTTACAGAATGTAATAAGTAATGGGTAATGGCAAGTACTGGGTTTAATTGATATTTTTACAATTGGTCATTTACACTTGTTAATTTTCGTTTAGTACTTAATACAAACTACGATTTCAGGAGTTGTTTTCCGATCCCAGTTGTCCACCCATGGTAATGAATTTGATAAAAACACTTTGCCTAATGAATTAAATAAATATAAGACTTACAACATTAAATTTGCAAACAATTATCAACAACAGCTCTGTGCTTTGCTCAAATTTATTACAGATACAAATCTCGAAACATTATTATTACCTCCATTTGCCTATCTTGGTTATGCAACCAAGGCAAATTGGAAACAAAGTCCATCAGAAGCTAGACACAATTTAAAAATACCTCTAGGCATAGAAACATATTATTGAAAAATCTCGGTATATAGGTATTTATTTAATGCACATGTACATGTAAAACTAGAACTTATGAATTACTCAACGTTCATGGTAAAGAAGTAATTGCAAAAGTAATTGCAAAATGTATGTACAACCTCTGCTCTGTAGAGCAGCACCCTTTGGGAGATACAAATATTGACCGTTATGCGGAGGTTGTTGTTTTGGAGAAATGAATTTGATAGTATATTTCAGCTTATGGAAATTTGTATGATGTTGTTTGTTGGGTGGACGGATAGCTCAGTGGTTTGCACACTGGCCTTCCAATCCTAAGGTCGGGGTTCGATCCCCGGCAGCTACTCGGGGATTTTCAGAAACGCTTTTCAGTGTTTCCCACCCAACTAGAGGTGTACTGGTCAGGAACCCAGGCAATCCTTGCGTATATCGGTGCTATACACTGGGTACGTTAAAGAACCAGGCTGTCTATTCGCAAAGAGCTAGGCTAAGTTAGCCGAACAAGCCTGTATCTGATTTCTGATCTCTCTGTCACGGGGGCTTTGTCTCACTCTGTCCCTCTGGTCAGATCGCTCTGTGTCTATACTAGTAGAGGATGAATTATGCGTCCTGTGTGGGTGCATTTGAACTATGTAAGCGCCTTTGAACATGAAACTGATCATGAAAAGGGCGCTATATAAATCTGGTATAATAATAGTAATAATAATTCTTAAAGGGAGGTTTTTTATTAAGAGAAGACCACTCTTGAGAGGTTGTACTGTATAAAATACTCTTACAGGTTACATTGCTCTTTGCAAAACATACTTTTCATTCATTTAAAGTACGTTTAAGCATTACTCTTTAAGATGAAGGTGAGAGGGGGCGGAGCGGGTAATCGGTAAAATTTTGTTTGGCAGCTCTGTAAAAATTGTAAATTATATAAAACATATAGGGAATAATATTTAGGTCCGAATGACCTATAAAACAACGGCAAAAAGTGAGATTAGTCCAGATACGTATTATATAAATTGGCAATGTTTGTCAGATTTCGATAGGAAAATAAAAAAAATGTGGCATATAATTTTTTAACTGAGAAAAAGTAAATTGCAAATTTAAACGTAAGACTTAGAGACTCTTTTCCACCTCATATGTCAAAAAGAGACGGGAAATGTCGTTTCTTTTCATAACAATTTTTTTTATTTTATCGACTTGTATTTTACATTTTTCTCCATATCTCTTTCAATTCAGCATAAACTAATTTGTTGTTTTAAGATCTAAATACTATCGTCCTCGATGATACAGCGGTAATACACTTTCTACAGGAATGTCAAGCTGTAGGATATATAATGTAAAATAGTGCATACTTATTTGTATTTACCTTCTCTTTCCTGTATGGGCGGATGTTGACCTCCCGGACTTGCAACTGAAATATAAACGTATTACCTTACTTATGGGCGAATAGATTAAGACGTTCAGTAATGAGAATTATCTATATTTTACAACATAAAGTGTAACAAATACTAGTTTATTCAAAAGTTTAGCAGAAGCTAGCAAAATGATTATGTAACTCTTTGTTGACAAACCAAATAATCAAAAACTATTTCAACGTTTTATCATGATTTTGCCTTTTTATAGACTTCACATAAATTATTTTTTCTCTCAATTTCTGAGATGCATCATTCTTGTGAGTATCATACTTAAAAACTCTAGTGTGTAACATTGTAATAATTCTTTATCAATAATTGTGCTTGAAATTGTTTTGGTAGCTCATTTCAGTTAAATAAGATTTTCCAGGTATGTGATTACTTTTGCTAATAAAGAAACCAAAACTCGATCTGAAGGCCTTACAAAGGTTTCTTTCTGTCACACAAAAGAAATCAATAGGTTGAATCACGTTATTACTTTGGAACGAAATGAATATGATCGTTTTTCTTTTTTCCATTCACGCAAATTAAAGAGGTGGTATCAACTTAAAAGTTTCTAATGTCTAGCCTTGGCCAGTAGTCCAAAATTCAAATTACATGTAAGTATTTTACGAACATTATATGAATAGTTACAAACCTAAAATTGTGCTGCCCAGTTGGAGTTTCCTCCTCTTTCCTAAAACAGGATTATCTCTCTGCCTCCTCCTTTTAACCCCTCGCCCACCTGAATAACAAAAAGAAGTAACGGATATGAAGACTTGCAACGCCGTTTATGTTTTTGGAGTATGCATTTAATATACATTTAAAGTAGCATGGATGGTTCTGTAGATTAGTCCTTGTAATATATAGTTCAATAAACTAGCTTGCTACTATATAAAATGAAAAGTTAAGAATAGAATTTCTGGCAACATAGAACCCAGATCTATAAAGCATTCCACATGCAATAAAAAGATATCTATATTAAATACCTACCAAAATCATATTTTCATTTTAATGAAAGAAACAACAACAATATAACAGAAAAAGATATAAATAAGCAGGTTAAGATAGGAACAAAGTCTCGGAACATTCAGTAATTCAGTAACCCCTTAAAGGTTAACTTTGTGAGCCAGTCTCACTTCAAATTCTCCAATAAAATAATTTTTGCTCACTAAGCTGCAGCTGTATATTGTATACATTTTTTTTTCTAATGAATACTCAGATGTTCTCAGTAACCTGCTACAAGATAAAAAGTACACTTGTTGGTTCATACATATTTGCTACATTTTATTGTCCTCTGCAATATCTTAATCCGATTCAATTCTTTATTCTTCGATCCGTAGTCATTTTTTCGTTTTTAAGGCCATTATGAAAGTCTAAACTGATATATTTTCCCGTCAAATACTAGTATTACTCATTATCAATATTTTACTATTTTTTTAAGGGACCACGTTTTAAATAATTACAATAATTTATTTATTTATTTTGTTGGGTTTAACTTCGCACCGACACAATTTTAGGTCATATGGCGACTTTCCGGCTTTAATGGTGGAGGAAGACCCCAGGTGCCCCTCAGTGCACAATTTCATTACGAGCAGGCACCTGGGTAGAACCACCGACCTTCCGTAAGCCAGCTGGATGGAAATAATTACAATAAACACGCACTTATTTAGTAGTAGAAAAATGGCACCAAGAGGTTTGCCTTGGAACAATTAACAATTGTTGTTTCTCGTACAGAACTACATTCAAGCACGGTGTTTTAAAAACACATTTGAATATAGGTAGGGGGCCAATAGGGTTTACCATGCATCCCCCTAGACATTTTTCATAGGTACCAAATTGTTCGGCAGGACAAATCCTTTCGAAATAAAAAATGTTCCCATGAAAAAAACTCTTTAGAAACTATATAAGATTTCAATGTTTCCATGGCAACCGTTCATCTTTGGAAAATACGACCATATAGAGGAATATCAGTCATATAATGGTCAGTTTTGGTAATTAAACAACAAAAATAGTGTCAAAATGGAACTAAGACATTGGCCTTTAAAAAGCAGCATTTTATGTTAATTAACTAATTTGCATATTCATGAATATTAATGAGAATGTTACAAAATGACACAATTTTATTAGAAAATATTATTTTTCAAGTTTTAAATCAATTTAAATGTATTAAACAGTTTTGATCTATTCTGAAAGTCTCTCAGTGTTTTCTTAAATAGTATTTTGTAACACTGATGGTAACGTTTTTACTCCAAAATAGGTATGTTTAACTAATTTGCATAATATTAACCATAATCACAACCAACATCTCAGGAAACAAGATACCACTTAAATTTAATAAAATGATATAATTAAATGTTATCTATTAAATAACAATTATGTGAGGTATATTGTTTGGAAATGAAGATTGAACACCTTTTTGAAGAAAGCATCAGTATGTGACATACTTTACACATGCTACGTTACCATTTAAATAACCTTGTTTTGTTACATCAATTATTTATAAAATATAAATCAGACAGCTTTGATCTGCTCTTAGTGTCTCTCAGTGTTTTGTAGAGTAGTATTTTATTACTGTGAGGGTAAATTTTTTTTTCTACATTAGGTATTTTAGCAAATTTGCTTAAATTAATCTATGCTGAAACAGACATCTCTGAAAACAAGATATAACTAAAACTGAACAACATGATGAACTAAACTGTGATCAATAAACTTGTGTTATTTGAGCTGAAACACATGAAAATATAATGTAAATACTTATTTGAAGGAGGAATCTGTTTGTAACATACTTAACATATGTTACGTTACCATTCCAGTAATATTGTTTTATTGTATCGTTATTTTCTTAGACAATGGTAGAGGAATATTTAGTTATCAAGTTGTTAAATACTTCTACAAAGTAGTACAACTCCATACTTTCCAAGCAGTGAGATTTTTTCCATAACGGCGCTTTAAAGTACGTTACCACTGTACTTTGCTGTATTTAGAAATATCTATGAAGAAATCTGAACCATGGATTTCAATATTATGATATCATGGATTTGTTAAAATTTTAAAATATTAATTCTAACAATCTTTCTTCACTTTTTTCAACAAAGAAATCATCGGAAACATTCATTACACATTCAATGTTCCTTTTTTATTTTGAATTAATGCATCTATCAGTTTAATTATTTCAATATCCGCTCCTTAAATATGTTGTTCTTTTACTTGATGGTTTTAAATAATGTTGTCAATTTTACATTGATTATATATTTCTATGTATATATTCTGTATATATTAATAATATATACATCCCTGCTAACATTCATACACTGATAACAGGGTTACAGTTTGGGGCTTCCTTTCATGGAAATTGGTTTAATGGAATATCTATTTCGTTTTGTGTTATTGTGAAGTTATTTACGTGAGAAATAAAGCATTTTGTTTTTCAGTTTCAGAAACACATGAATTGTATTGAGGTATTCATGGGCTAATTGACGAAATATTCACTGTTGAAAAGCGGCACTGAACAAAAACTAAAAAACAAAATGAAATTTCAGGTACTTCAAGTAATTTTTAGATTTAAACTTATAGCCTAAAATTGGAAAAAGCAGTCAAGAATATGAATGATATTAAGTCTATGAAAACCAAATTGTTAGGAAAACAATCACATAATGCTATTTAAAACTGATAGAAAGATACTGAGTGCTGTAGGAACGGGTTACTGAAAACATTTTGCAATAGACTTTAAGAAGATCCTTTTGAAGCAAAGATCGCAACTAAGCAAATAAATAGCAAACTCAGTTGGAGCGTGGCTGTTTATGAGAGGTAATGAAGTGTGAAAAGCACCTTACGCCCCCTAGCACTGGCTTAATAGGAATTCTATTTTAGTATGGTCCGAAATGACTAGAAAATCAAACAATACTGAAAGTGAGCACGAGGGGACTTTTTACAACCATCATATGGTACTTAAAAGAGTATTTAAGGGATAGCAAATTGTTTTTAAGCTCATCCCTTCGAAGCATAACAACACAATCGAGCAAAATAATAGCTGACTTGATTTGATTATGTCTGTTCGTTAGATGTAGTGAAATGTGAAACTGCCATCATACCCCTAGCACTAGCTTAAACAGTGTTCTGTTACAGGGAATTTTCATGTATTACTTAAAATTTGAACTTAAAATCGGATGAAATGTCTGAAAAATATGAAATGCACAAATTATGAGGCAGTAGTGTTACTACAATCAAATTCTGAACGTCTTGTTTAAGATGTTACTTACGATGTTTTCACTTTAATGTTACCTAATATAGCATATTTGCTCTCTTGTTGATTATCTGTTATATGTTGCTTTATAGCATATCATTCATAAATTAGAAAGCAAATGACATAAGAAGATCACAGGTTCTCAGAATCACTTAATATTTATGAATGAAATTTGATTACACTTCGATTCTGAAGCAATTTGTATCATAACCTCGAGTTTCTTGCTACAGTTTGAACTTTTGACAAAAAGAGACAATGCCTTTGTCATAACCTTTGGTATGTAACTTAATTGATAATCAAACTTTTTTGTTGTGATTGATGCATAGTTACTCTTAGTAGTGTTTCTCTTTATGTTACGGTATATCAAGGAATATTCCAACACATAATATAATTTAGTTCTTGTCTGTACAATTAAAAATACCAAAAAAAAAAAATAAAAAAATTGTACATTCTGTCATCTTGTAAATGTTTCAAAATGGCTACAATAGCCTTCTTTATTTCATATGTATAAAGTTTTATATATTTCTTATATCTTGATCTGGTATCACTAAAACAATTTTGTCCAGTTGGTTTTAGTTATATATCTAAAGTGTCTTTAAATACCAGCATATTTTCTTTTGTTTATTACTTTTGGTTAAGCACCACTTTGCAAAAGGAATTCAGTCATGTAATGTTGATCAGTTAACCTAACAAGTGTCTATGGATTCTGTTCTGGAACTACTCAGTTCTCTGCAGGCAAGTGCTGTTCTCCGTATTGTACAGGTGGGTGTAAGTCTGCTTCTACTAAGCTGACTTTAGACACGATGTCTTATTTAATCGTCACGGAGAGGAAAGGCCTCATCCAGATATCTGACTCAGGATCCTATGACTCATTCTATAAAGCTAGGATTGGTTTTGTATATGTTCTTTTAATGCTACTTTTTCTAAAATTCAAAAAGTACTTTTTATAAAACTTGACTTTTACTAACATGAAGACTGAAAATATCAGCTGTAGGATCTTAATATCATGGATGCACAGATGGATATTATTGCGTGTTTTATTGAAATTCAATCTAAACTCAGAGTCACATGAAGGGTGCAATATATAGTTTAGGCTATTTCTAAGATAACAGAAAAGAAACCTTTTTAAATCTAACAGCTAACAGTTTGAATAAATCAGTATGCCACAATTTTGGATTCAACTTCTTTTTAAATATCTTTTTTGAAAAGCAAAGGTAGTGGTAACGTATTTTAAAGTGTGTTATGGAAAAAGTATCACACTTTCTGACAAATAAAGAAGTATATTGTATTATTACAGTACAAAATATGTAATATTAATCATGTTTGCGAAATATTTTCTGAATATTTAATAAAATCTGGAAAGTAGATCCCTCGGAAGCACCGAAAACAGTGCAAACAGTGAAAATTGCAGACTCGGTTTGATTGAGTCTGTTCATAAGCAGAAATGGAAAATGCAACAATGCCCACGCCCCCTAGCACCGGCTTAAGCAGTATTCAATCTTCAAATGTAAATGAGTTGAAATCAATGATCCCGAAGGACCAGAAAATATAACAACACTGAGATGAAGCAATATAACAACGTTGTTGAAGTGTTAATTCTATGTCTACAAACATTATAGACCACATAAAAATTGGTTTTTCATTGATTACAATTAATTACATCATTTTATTCAGTTTTAGGGGTTTCAGAATTTTATTCGTTGTTTGTGACACTGATTCAATTTATGCAAATTAGCTGAGCACATCCAGTTTTGAGTAAACAAATGTGCCAGAACAGAGCTAATTAGTACACTTAAATTGATTTGAAACTTAGAAAATATTATGTTTTAACAAAATTTTGTTATTTTTTAACATTCTCATTAATATTCATGAATATGCAAATTAGCTAATTAACATAAAACTACTGCTTTTCAAAGACCAATGTCTTAGCTCTATTTTGACATCTGTTTTATTGTTTTATCGCAAAAACCAACCAAGACATGACTGATTTTCATCTATATGGTCGTCCTTTTCAAAATTGAATGGTTGCCATGGAAACAGTGAAATCATATATAGTTCAAAAAAGTTTTTTCATGGGAACATTTTTGATTTTGAAAGAGTTGGTCCTGCCGAACAATTTGGTACCTATGAAAAAAGTCTAGGCGTGGTGGGGGGGGCGGGATGCATGGTAGACCTCATTGGACCTCGTACTAATAGTCTCACTCAAGAAAATTATTCATTACTACAGTTTTTTAAATAAAAAAGGACTTTGACTGCCCCATGAATTTATGAAGATGATTATGGTGGCCTATACTATTTTATGAAAGGGTCTGTGACAGCCGATCGAATTATAATGTATAGTTGAACTACTGTTAAAGCATGCCATCACTCATTCTTTGATATGCTATGATCCCCGGTAAGCCTTGTAACATTATGTTTCTTTTTGGCTTTTTTGCAACCAAGGTTGAATAAATTTTTGTCCGATCTGACTTGCGACGACTAATTACTGATAAAATTAAAAATAGAATAAATCATAAGTCTTTGGTACCAAAGCTTATAAATATCACCTGTTTAATATGTGTCTCTTGTTATTAAATGTTATGAAAGATTTAAAAATCTTGAACAAATTCCCGTCGTTCCATGCTTTGATTTTTTTTTAAATATGGTTCAAAATAATATGGTTTAAATTCTGTGTTATACAGCTACACCAAACAGATTAGTTTGGTGATGAGACGAAACATCTACGGTTGTTAAAATGTAAAGAAGCGACTTAATAAGTATTTAGTCTAAATCAGTGCCTGAAAGTTTATACATTATAAAAGTTACATTCGAATCAGTCTGGATCAACCTGATTAATCTAAATTAATGCCAAAAGAAATAGACTCAATGAAGTGAATATTGTGTTTATGTTAAATCTATGGTTTATTTTCTTACTTACATATCTTATCTTCAAAACGATTTCAGAGAAAGGCATGGTGTATTATTAGTGAAATCTTTAAGAAGATTCTTTGGAAAAGAACACAACTAAGTAAAATAAGAGCAGACCTGGTCTGACTCACGTGAGGTAAAGAAATATGTAACGTAGGGGGAATTCTATTAAAGTAAATGAACTCTATGGTCCCAAAGGACTAGATAATATAACAACACTTAATCCAAATAAGTGGAGACTATATTCAGTCTTACATTTTAACTATTAGATGGAGTGAGTGCTTATCGATTTCGTAATGCACTTGCAATATCCTGATTCAGTTAAGTTGATTCTGAAGGTGAATACCTTATATTTTCTTTAAAAGTAAACAAAGATCATTCGTCACCAATTTGATTACTTTAACCTAAGTTTGTTACTTTCTTGAAAACGACCGAAGATAAAGACTGGTCTTTAAGAAGGTATTCACAATATGTTCTTTCTTCACAGCACCATTGCAGTATGATCATATCTTAAAATTTAAGGGTTGTCTGATGTGCCATAGTTGTGATTTAACTTTAAAGCTTACCCGCAGGACGTCAGACTGCTATAGTTTATAATTATGATATGAATGGATCGAGTTGCTTTTTATCAAACAAACGTATTCAAGTATAATTTATTGTTTGGATAGAAATCGAATATCAGCTATCATCTTTTTGCACTGCGATTTTCACATACCAACATCACAAACTTAGATGCAAAACGTGTTTGTTATCCCCTAACGAAAGCGGGGAGATATAGTTATGGCGTCGTTCGTCCGTCCTTCTGTCCACCCGGAGCCATATCTTGGAAGAGGTTGGGAAAATTTAAATAAAACTTCATGTACATGCATGTTATATTACCACTATAGGGTTATGCGGCCCGTCATGTTTCAGTCAGGTTGCCAAAGTAACACTAGAGTTATGGCCCTTAGAAGTTTCTAATGTTAACTATAAAGGGTACTATAATCATGGCAATTTCTTCTTCATAACTTATATATATATATTTGACCTAGAACTATGAAACTTAAATTGAATTTAGATCACCATAATGTGGTATTGCACACACAGTTTTGTCAGGATCTCTTCGGTAACTTTATTGCCCTCTAATTGTTTAAAAATCCACATATTTGTACATAACATACTAAGCAGTTGGTAAAATTTCATTAAACTTCTTTCATGTTTTCCATGAACATTTATTGTAAATATGTGAAGTTGTGTACCCACACCCGGTCAGACCCCTCCCCTCCCCACCAATCCCCCTCCCCACCAATCCCCAACCCCGACCCAACCCTCAAATTCATTTTTCATGTCTTCTTAAAAAATTTGGAACGTTCCATGAATATTTATCAACTTGCAAAGTTGCACCCTTTCCCCACTTGGCTCCTCCACCCAGCCATCCCCGCCGTCCCGATAATGCTGCATCCCTCCCCCAACAATATTGTTTTCTTCATGTTTTATTTTCCATCAATATTTATTATCAACATTTAAACCTTCCATGAATATTTATCGGAATGTGAAGTTGTAACCACATAGACCCACCCACCCCTCAGCCCCGCCACCACCCACGTTCCAGATCTCTTACTTGATTGTGCTCTATTTAAAAAACATCTGTTCTTTTAACTTCTAATGTACATGTTTAAACAGCGACATAAGTGCCAAACTACTCGAATACATTATTTCGTTACGCTTCAAACTCACATTTCAAATAACTCCATATAATTCTAAAAGCTGAGCTTATTACAGTAAACATATTCCATTCAAAAAAATTCATTAGCCAGGATCAACATGTAAAATACATTTATTATGTACACTCCAAACATTTGTTTTCTGTTAAATTGATCCTGACTAATGAAATTATTTGCTTTCTAGTAGCATTCTTAACTTTTTGCCGGATATATTTCTTTGCCATTCCTCACCACAAACTCATTCGGCGGGGAATGCCAATTCATCGAATTTGCTTGTTTACATTTATGTAATGCTTTGCACAGTTTACAAAAATATCAATATCAATTTGAATTAATCAGGGTAATTTAAAGGGCATGTATATCAATATTTTGTAACAATTAGTTAGTGTACTGTATTCGATGGCTTTGCAATTATAACCAACGTAAATTGTTAAAGAATTATCTTTTTGGCAAAATAGTCAAGTTAGAGTGGTTTTAATATATTCATCTCTTAATGGAGCACACATTTAGATTAAAAGTTATTTATCTTTGAAAAAAAGTGTTGTTTGTTAAATCTGTTACTTTGTTGCACATTACTTTGATAAAGAAACTCACTTATTTTTGGATAGTTGCGATACTATTATATATTTATATTAGAAATATATTAATTTGGCTGCCATTTTGTTTTCCGCCATTTTGACCTACAAAATATAATTTGTGAGATGGCCAACATATATTTTTGAATTCAGCATACCCAAATTATACTAAAAAGTTTATGGAACCAAATACTTACAAAATGCCTGTGCCTGGCAAATTTATTGAAATCTGAGCTAGACTTACTGTATATTTATTGAATCTGTCATATATGTTCTCTTTTTATAGTCTTTATTTTAAATCATGTACAAATGTTTAATCCAGGAAACAAATATCATAAGTTTTTCTTATGTATATTATGTATTCAACTTCAGGAAATACATTGGATATTTGTTATAATTACATGCTTTATATCAATCTTTGCAAAAGCATTTAACTTTCCATCAAAGTAAATATTTTGAATTTAGCTTTGAGAAATTCATGGCAATTTCATATCCCTTGAAGATGGACTGGACCTATACATGTAGTATATTTAAATCTAGAACTTACTGTTCTTTCAAGATGGGCCATATTAACAGAGCTGTAAAAAGTCAAGCATAAGTCTTAACAGTAATCTAAATAGGTAGCCTAATTGCAATGACTGATTACTCTACAGTTGAAGATAACGTGTCACTTTCTAAACACAAACTAATAAAACGCTTAGATTTAGTAGATATTCTCACAAGTTGCTTTTACAGAAGCAAATCTCCCTAAACATAGATAAACGTTGCATTATACGAACTGGAACATTTCAGATTTAAAATATTTATACAGTGAAATGTTTTTTTCCACCTACGTGTCATACGAGAAAGTCTTCCGTCCTCCATTTTGTACGACATGTAACTTCCGGTCCATAAATAGGTAAAAATATGTGGGATCCCAATATATGTAGTAACAATTACGTGCAATGGTATTTAATGGATTTTAAATTGATTATGATTTACTACACTTTTAAAGATTAAACCATTTATTGGAAACGTTTGTTAATTACCTTTCACTTTTTTCTTGTCATAGTCAAGGGTGACAACACACATAATTTCCAATCAAACATGAATACAACAACACATGTTCCTGATGTATTGTAAGACATAGCAACAACATTTATCCGAGAAAGTTGACTGCAAAATTTTAACAGATTTTAATGCTTATCACGAATTAAGCATTTCAGATATATTTTATACAACATAAAAATAAATAACATTCTTTTACACGCACACCCCCGCTCCACACACACGCGCGCGTACGCGAATTCTTCCCAAATAATGATAAGTTAACTTTATACTGAATCTATAAAACGATCCTATAGAAGCACAACAAATGAACGTAAAAGAATATAAAATATGTAATTCCCAAATGAAAATGGAGAAGTAAGTCTTAATTTCAAATCCAAATTAACATGAATCACATTTACAACAGTTACAAAATCAGATAAACGGCCAAAGTACTGTTTTCCAACCAACAGAAATAAGTAACTAAGCACACTAATAAATATCCTTATCAAACAGAATTAATCATTATTAGTTATCCTGTTCAATATCTTTTCATTGAAATTTAGTTTGTATTTCAAAATTATCAAAAGAAATATTATATATAATATACGTATATAATAACGGTGGTGTGAATGATATCACAACGACCTATTCAACCAATTTGTTAGACCTCAATACACTTAACGAAGCATATTAATGTGATATCTAATAACCAATCTTCATAAATTAAATACATAACACTGGATCTTAAAAATACATATATACATTTTGAATAACACTTCAAAAGTCAATAATGTATGTTTACAAAGGACGTCAAAACAGTAAACAACTTTAAAACAATCTCTAATTCATAATTATTTATTACACAACTTTTTGTGTGTCTTTATTTGTTTATGCTTATCTTTTCCCTACGTTTAATAATGTTCGAAAAAAATACATTTAGCACACCCAATGGTTTTCCTTTGTCACGTAGTAAATCATTATAACACACTATGTTTTAGCATTTAAATTCTGATTGAATATTGCATATCAATGATAAAATACTGATATTCACTCGCGGCAACCATGCTCAATAATATTATTTTTATATAATTCGAAAAAGTACCATCATAGTCAAACTTCAAAACTCTTTTTTTTTCAATTGCTTTATCACCAAAACGGGTTATTGTCATTCAGTAAAACTATGTGAATACGAAAACAAAATGTCTAAATATAACACATAATAAAATACATGTTTAGGGTAGTCGATGAGTCGTTTAGTGGATAATCATTGTAGTTTGGTTCCGTCTTATCGATTAAAATGCGCAGTATCCTATTTCCTATGTATTCTATACATGTATGAAGCTAATTGTATTTATATTGCTGTCACATACATTGGCCTTTATAAGGTAACACATCCTCACATCATATTATAGAATTATACAAACAATTTCTAGAAATTAAAAGTTAGGAAACATGCATCTTTGAAGAGCCAAGAGGTAATTTTACCAAATTCAGACTTAAAATGTTAATAAAAGCAGGCCCAGATCATTACAGTGTTTAAGGTAGTTCTGCACGTTTGATAAACCGGAAGTGATGGCGTAACGTCATTTATCCGGAAAACGTAGAATAATGCCTGGATTCGGCGTACGGAAACGAAAATCAGTTTATGAGTTAAGGGCAACCCGTGAGTAAGTGTACTGAAGTGGCACTGTTACTATCTTTCTAAAGTTAAAATATGATATTAAACATCTTACACGTTAAATAATTCAAAATAATGTCTTAAAATTAGCTTAAAATAGGCGGTTCACTTTAATAATAGCCAGATATCTCAAAAATAAGCACACGGACCTATACATTTTATTTCACCATATTATAGGCCATATGTTTATTTACGACTGTGAGAAGTTTCATTAAAATCTACATTGTAGAAAAATTTCTATTCGCGAAAATGTTATGAAAATTGCGTTTTTCCCATAGAGTCCCATTATGAAAAATTGCGTGAGGTCGAAATTTTTCAAATCCGTTTAGCAAAAAATCAAGCACACGACCCTATCTTTTTTATTTGCTGAATTTTCTCAGTATATTCGGAAGTTTTGAAAGATCAGAGTTTAATCAAATTCTACATTGTAGAAAAAATTTCGATCCTAACGTGCAGAACTACCTTAAAGCGGCAATACCGCCAGATTGTTCGAAAACAATAAAAAAACAAAACAACTTTTTTTAGATATCTTGAAATAAATGCTATATTTCTTAAGAAGGCTTTAAAACTTAATTACTGAAAAAGCTTATGACGGAAACAAACGAGAATTTGCTGTTTTTATTACTTTTACGATGAAAATCGAAAAGCGTGTGTCACGCTTTTACTGCGGGTAAACTGTCTCTATTATAAATCTCTATATTTCGAAGTCATTATTCACTACTTCAGCTATAGCGCTCTTGGTTACGACGATGGGAAAACGACGGGGGTCTTTATTGCCACGGCGGTCCGGGGTTCGATTCCCGACGCGGTCACCTTTTTCTCTTGCTTGGAATTTTTGAAATATTTTAGAAACAAAAAATCATATTCTAATGTTCATAATATGACCAAAATTTCAATTTGAAAGAAAAATTATTTTTAGCCAAATCTGGAGGCATGCTGATTTAACTACTTTGTATAGTTTGTTCTGGACAGCGTATATCTCTATCATGGCACCAGCACACCATGGCACATAAACTATATGTTACAGACTTGAGTGTACATCACACACTAATGTTGATGCATGTAACCCTAACAAATGTTCTAATGGACCACCTTTAATTTAAAATTATAAATTTTTCATATGTTCTATCATAGTTGTTTATCTAAGGATACTGGAAAAGTACCTCTTGAAGACTAAAATCGTTTTACTTGTAAAAGTTATCGCTCATGTAACAAAACTGTAAATAATTCTCTAAAAAAACAAACTATGCTTTTTGTATGTAGTTAAAGTTTTCGTTGAAAATATGTGAAAATCAGTAACATACCGGACACCACTCCCTATAAACGACTGTACTCCCCCTCTATCTGTTGCGACCGATCAAAACAAAAAACTGGCAGGCCGAATATATAACCTACACAGATTATCTGTCCGAAATAGTATTAAAGTAAAAATATTGAAATAAACATTTGACCCAATTTTATTTACACTTTCCTGAAACATATTGCTGATTTATCAAAATGAAACGTAGGTGCACGTGTAGCGGATTTCACTTTAATTTACAAGGTATTTAAATTATGTCAGCAGAATCCGTACAAAAAGTAACTATTGGGAATAAAAAGGGGTCTCACGTACAACTGGGTGAAAGGCACAGTTAGTCCCTTGTAAGTTGTAGTACGTACAATGGATTTCGTTTAAATTAAAAGAGAAGCTTATATCGTTCCAGCAGAACCAGTAACCTTAGTTAAATTTGAGTACGTATAATGGATCTAACGTAAACTTGGAATTGTTAAATTACTCCAGCAGAGCCAGAACCTTGAATCAATATGGGATACATAACAGTGATTTTATTTAAATTTGAAGACATTTATATAGTGTAAGCAAAAATAGAACCTTCAATCAAAATAGGTTATTACAATGTGCGAACAGAATCAGTACCTAGAATAAAGATGGGGTACGTATCAAGGATCTCGCATAAAATTGGAAGACAATAATGTTTGACAGCAGAATCAATACAGACAATTATAAAAAATAAGAGTTTGCATTTGAATCTATATATAAGCCTTGGAAATGAAATATTATATACTAACAGAAGGAAGACTGAAAGGTTTTACCTGTCTTTGGATCAGACTTTGCCAGAACATGCCCACGCAATGACCTCTGACCAATCGCCAGACTCCCAGCGTCATGTGATACTATAGATAGATAAAAACAGTACTTAAATTTGAAAACATTCTTTATAAATGCTTACAAAAGATAAAATGAAAGGGTAGATTTCCCAAAACCAATAGCGCCCCAAAACACAGCCATAGAGCCAAGCATCGCAAAGTAGGCCCACAACAAAAAGAAGCTGTAACGCAAAAATATTGTAGACGGGTGGCTCGAAAAATCCAGCAATAAGTACATTATAAATGTATGCAAAATACAGAAAAAAAAGGATGAGGTGGTAAGGGGTAGAGAAAAGGGTCGGATGTAGGGGGAAAGTGGAGCAAGGATGAATTTTTAACAGGAAAAGCCACGTTCCTTAACGCAGTATCCCTATAACCTTTAAGACACGCATGTACAAAACACCCCCCAACCACTAACATACACAGATAAACAAACAGAAAAGTAAGAACAAAAACAACACTGGGACACCGCACCGCACCCTCCACTCCCCCCCCCCCCCCCCCCCCCCCACCATTCATTGCTTAAATGTATATCATATGTCAGGAAAATGTTATAATATAAGGCATTCACAGAAACACAAATGGTGAGGTGAGTGGAAAATAACATACAGTTTGGTGAAACATGTGTACAGAAGTTTGCAAATGTCACATTTGAACATTCATTTAGTATACACCAGTCTTTCCTTTTCCCCATTTTTTATCGAACACGTTACCTGATGCAGTGCAAAAATACTAGTACCAATATTTTAGTGAGTAATTAAATTGTTTCCAAATTAGTTTATCTCAATACAGCTGTCTACAGTGCTTGTTAAACATTAATTTTCTAAAGTAACTTATCAGATCGGCTCTCTCCCTCTCTCTCTTTTAACCTTATTGAAAAACAACATCGCACGACAAAATATAGTCTTCAGTTCAGGCAAAAGTATAAGCAACAACAAAAAGAAAACAAGTAACCTATCGTTTAACTACCTTAAGGAAGTTCTTAATTTCCGTGTCTCTGTTCCCATGTTCTCAAAACATTGTTAGGTATAAGTTGAGTTAGAGATAATATTTTACTAGAACTTTAATTTTCAATTTCAATTAGGCTGAGCATCAATACTGAACAGCTACTTAACAATAGTTAAGTTCATGTTCATAAAAGATTTTCAGTCTCAGCTGAGTTTGATAATAAAATATTATTTTTTATTGCTATTTAAATCGCAAGCTTTAAATAAAATGTGAATTTAACTATGGTTAGTTGTTAACCTTTCTGTAACATACAGTAACTGATTAATGAAATCTGCAAATGGATTCTTTTTAAATTAATGAAGCTTTTTCTTCTCTCTCACCTTACTTTAATTAAGTTCAGTTTTAGAAAGAGTTTTGCGCAGTTTATATCCACAATGTATTCATTAAAAGTGTGCAATTTCAGTTTGATGGCTCAAACAGTTTTAAAGTTATATATTGAATAATGTAGCTTATTTTGTCCGCTGTGCACACCAAAATTTTACATGAAGGCTAGTTTTCAACTGTATTTTATATTTTCAAACCAAGCTTTATTGTTATAGCTTTGATATTTTATGTATCTTAAACTCTGAATATTTAAAGCAAACTATGTTTTTTTTCATAAACTACATCTTATTTTTACCAATATTTCACATCTTGTGATAGAACACCCTTCACAAAAATAGTGAACAAAAACTAAATTTAAATGTTGAACACTACAAATTCTTAACCCCATTATCTTTCTTAAGTGCTAATGTTTTTTCTGAGATCTTTATCCTTTCAACTTTAAGACACAATATGTTTTTTTTTTTTTGTTTACTATGTCAGCTTTCTCAGAATCTTGATGAAAGTCTATACACCCAAAATTGTCCCCTGTGCATATTTTTAGTAGTTAAGCGTCAGATGTTTTTTAATCTTTAAATAAAATGTTTTTTGTTTTACTTTATTATTTCTTGAAAGGGAGTTACAATGGATACAAAATCAGCTTTTCACATATAAAGGACTGATAAACTTTCACAAAGCCAAAAGTGATGTCCCCTATGAACCGTTTTTGACATTCATCAATTATTTTGGCATTACTGTAATATGTGGTGGTAGTTCTATATTCTAAGCAGTGTACACAAAATTTAGGCATTACTTGATAATTTAGCATTATATAAGGAACACTGGACAATTTAATATTCATTGTTTGCATTTTTTCTGAAAGTGGCCAATTTTCCAAGTTAAAAAGTGGAAACAACAATTCTTGTATTGCTTCTTGCATATGTTTATGTTCAAAAGTGAATATTGTGCAGTTGAAAAAACTTTACTTTCTATGAACATATTCTAAAAATATGTTTTTGGCTCCATTTTGTCCCCTGTGCACCTTCTCAGTAACATTATAAAGTATTATGATTTTACTATTTCATTTTACCTTGTATGGCATTTTGTCATTTTTAAACTTTGAATCAGCAATGCATGTAAACTAAGTGATAACCATATGTAAGTTATGTTAATGGTCACTTATTTTCCAATTAAAGCATTACATGCTGTTGAATATTCATGTTTTGTTGCGAATATTATCAGTTTTGTAGGGATTTTGTAAAATAAACTAATTATTTGAAAGTTGATCGCCAATAATCTTTCTATGAACAGAAAACTAATAATATTATATATATTACTCTGGTTTTCAATATGTGTCCCATGTGAACCTGTAAATAATAATTTTGAGTTGACAATTTTAGCAACAACTTTTCTAGGTAACATTTTATTTTCATGTCAGATTTGTGCAGAAAGGGTGATTTTAAAAAACAATGTCCACAAAACATTTGATTAAATTAGTTTCAAACCATATATATACACGACCATACGCTCTTGCAAACCGAATTACTGAGAAATATATAACCCATAAGATGTAGCATATATAAACCATTGGCAATCATAGTATCTTAAGCAATAAAAGGCAAAGTGTATATATAATCTCTAGAAAGGATATACTCCTGGTTTCTAACAGCTTGAAATTTACACTTTTAAAAGGTCCTTTACGGTAATTTATGGAGATGAAACATCACATCCAGTGATTCCTCAGAATAATATAAATATCTCTAAAATTCCGTGTATGAATATTTGTTTTCATTTGTTGTGCTCGGTTTAGAGTTACACCGACATACATGTAAACATATTGTGACTTTTGAAGGACTTGATAGTTGAGGAAGACTCCAAGTTCTGGCATTGTTTCAGGTATGATATAAACTTTTCACGAGTATGATATTTCATTATGAAACATTCTGCCCGTATCCTTACTATCACTCCCTATTTCTTTGCTCCTGTCAAATACTGTCAAATACTGTACGATTTCAGTTATAAAATTATAGTTATTACCCATCAGATCTGGCAAGAGGTGATTAGAAAAAGGTTTTGAACGAACGGTTATTGAATTTGTTTGATACCAACGGTATCTGACAATCACGGAAGAAATCGCAGAGAAACACTAAACGATGAAAGAACACTGACTTATATAATTATTACCGAAGCTAAATAATGAAAGATATAATCATTAATGAAGCTCTAAATGATGAAAGAACATTGACGTATATAATTATTATAGAAACTCTAAATAATGAAAGAACACTTACTTATAATTATTAATGAAACTCTGAATAATGAAAGAACACTGACTTATATAATTAATTTTTGAATGAATCATGAGCTGGAATACAGGACTCCCCAATTTCATGATTTTTTATTGTAATGTACATGCTTTGCATTTTTTCGTCATACATGAACATTTCGCTTTCTGAAATAAAGCCAGGTGAAGCACAGTACGTGAGGTTGTTCATAAGGCCCAAGAATGATTCCCCCTTATCAATAAAATCTCCGATATTTTTCACCATTTTTCATTCTCTCTGTCTCTCTTATAAATTCTAGGTTTTACATTTGTAAGTAATAGAATTAAAAGCCATATAACGTAAGCTTTTCAATTCATAATATCTCTTATTTAGTCGTTTAACTGTGCTATAATAAAGAGGAATTTGCTAAGAATGCTTCTGTGCAGGATCTTGAAGTACCAACTGTGTCTAATACTGCTAAACTATTTAACCTACCGGCTGCCGGAATCGTAAACGAAATCAGACACACAATTGATAAATAAGAGTTCGTTGGATTTAACAGAGAAAAATGCATCTTGATACTGAGAGAGAATGCTTAACATCGTCAATTTGTAGCCTTGTTCTTCATAAAGCGATCATTGTTATAGTTGGATTGTAGCATGGGAGATTTATCATGATAAGTAGTCGCTGTGGCACTATGAGTTTTCTCCCTTCTTTATCATAAACTTGAAGGCTGTGACTAAATACAGAGTTGGTGCGCCCGTGATATATTACAGACTCCGGTATATACCGGATTAACTAAATTTGAACAAAAATACCTTAAATGTATATATTTTGTAACCATGGTGATTCTAACCCTAACCTTTAGTCAATATATTATGCACATTATACACTAAATGCATGCGGACATGCAAAAAAATGAGTATTGTTGCCGTGCGTTCCATTTGATAATAATTCCGCGCATGCGCCGAACGGCTGCACCAACTCTGCAATGAGAAACATTCAAACTTGAATGTACATCTTGATGAAAATCGAGGCTTTCATTGAAGAAAAGAAGATGCAGGTTTGGCGGAATAAATGACTCACTGTTCAAAAGTTCAGGGTACCGTTTTACAAAAAATCTTACGATAAGTTTTAGCGTAAGATTTGACTTACGCTTGACTTAACAATTTGGGGTGTTTTACAAAACAAATCTTAGTTAAGATATCTTATTTTTTCTCGTAACTTTAAGACTGGCTAGGGCACTCTTAAATCGCTAAGATAATCGTAAACAAGATGGCGGCGCCCATCATAATTTTTCTGCCTTTTCTGTTTATTTCGTCGACTAACACGATAAAACAGCAAGTAGCCGAGCGTAAGTAGATATCATTCGATGTACATTTTGCAAAACCGTGAGATGAGAAATAGGAAATCGATACTGGCCAATAACGGAGCGTGTTACAAACTGCTGAAAATCTGAATCGAGACGTGGAAGTAAACAAATATGTCAAAATATTGGAGGCATTTTCTCTTTATTAGCGTAAAGACTTGAAACAATACTGAATGCAAGAGAACGATGATACATTACAGGTAGATGTCTTATATGATAGAAACGAAAAACGGTAAGAGTTCGAATTTTATTCATTATGTATACACATAATGTATACACATAATGCTTTTACACCAGTCACTACACAGATATGCTAAGCCCTCTAAGGCTTATTCAACTTCAAGACATTTAACATAAAATTAGAGAGTGCACATTGTTTGTAGATACTCTTTTCTCGACAGTCGTACATAATCAGGCCCGGATCCAGGGACACTTGGGCCTGACCGAGGGGCCATGCATGCAGCCCCCCCCCCCCCCCCACAAACTTCAAGATTCATGCAACTATTTTCGCACAGGAATAATATTTTCTCAAAATTTAGACCAAGAAATGCACCAGAGGCCAGCGGGCCATCTTATACCTGTGTAACAGTCTCAGGAAAAATGTGCAGCCTAGACCGGGACTCAAACCTCTGACCTTTGGCTTACTGTGCCAACGCTCTACCAAATGAGCTACCGAGGCCACCCGATATGAGAACTGCTACACACCTTCCCTCTTATTGTGAGACATTGGCACTCCTGGCCAATGTCTGCCGCAGACTGTTAACCGAATTCAGATGCACACCCCAGCCAAACTGCTTCGCCCGCATGGGCTCCAAGGGTGAGCATCCCGGACGAGCCCCCAAATAACAGTCTCAGGAAAAATGTGCAGCCTCAACCGGGACTCGAACCTCGGACCTTTGGCTTACCGTGCCAACACTCAACCAAATGAGCTGCCGAGGCCACCCGATATGAGAACCGCTACACCTGTAAGATAAGATAAATTAATTTTATTTTGAGTCAGCAAGACAAGTAACAATACAATACCTGTGTTTAAAAATTTTCCAGGGGGAGAACCCTGACCCTCCTACTATGACAGTATTTCATAACTTTCCAAGGCGGGTGGGGAGAGAGACCTCAGACACCCTTCCCCCCCCAGAGGCCACCCACCTCCTTCCGATAGCTACATGCTCTCTATGCTTCCAGTGACAACAACTTCATTCTAAACTGGTTTCTCTTAAAGTTAAATATTTCTGAGTCCGGGCCTGCACAGTGGTGTTAAAGTCGAAACAAAGATAAAGAGTTGATAATATGTAGGCTTATGTAAGTTCATACTTGCTGGAAATCCTCAGTTTTGACTGCATATAAGGGGTAGACCAAGGCCAGGATATTGGGTTTGTTAGTAGATTCATCAGAAGGCTGTGCCCTCTGCAAGTGCCTCAGCAACTCTAGATTTGTCTGTTGTAAATATTTACACCTGTTACAATGGACAATTTCGCTGTCTACATAAGCCAACTTACTAATAGTGTTAGTGGATTCAGTGTTGTTATAAATATTTAATGGTCCCCTTTTGGTCTGTGGTGATCGACCGCTCGATGTTCATGGGTAGTAGAGTTCCGCCTAAGCCAGTGCTAGGGGCATGAGGGGTGTCGCACTTTCCACTACCTCTCATGAACTGACCAAGTCTGCTAGTATGTTGCTTGGTTGCATTCTATGCTTCCAAAGGATCTTCTGACAGTTTTTGTTATTTTGAAATTGAATTAAAGTAGCCTAAAACTTCTCCCACTTAATTAAGCTCTTCTTATCAATACCAAGAGTGTGAGACTGTCACAAAATACGCCCGTCATCGAACTTGGCCTAGTTCAAGGGCCATAATCAAAGACTGCCCAGGGTGTTTGGCTGGTTATCGAACTTGGCCGAGATATTATGCCCACACACATTGTCAGCAAGTTTGGTGAAGATGGGAATACCCAATGAAAATTGTTCAACTAAAGAGAGCTGAAAAGTCTAAATTTGCAGTTTTTTTAGTTATTCAAGGGCCATAATCCAAGAGAGCCTGAGGCGATTTAGCTGGTTATCAAACTTGGCCGAGATATTATGCCCACAAATTGTCACCAAGTTTCGTGAAGATTAGATGAAAACTGTTTGACTTAGAAAGTGGACATGCTATGGATGCAGACCGCCCAGCACCACAGGTGTTCACAGAATACGCCCCGCTCTTTCAGAAACGGTGTATAAAAATGCAAAATTCATGCAAAAGACTTTTGGTGTGCATCCCTCTTAATCCACTTACAAAACAAACAAGCACAACCTCTTTGCCAAACAGTTTACCTCAACTTTTATACAGAGGATGAAGATTTGATTCATAGTGTCGCAGGGTCAGATACCCACTTTATTTTTGTATCTGTCTATTGTATGATTTATGTATTGTCCTTTTGTGTTGTCTATGTTAAATGTCTTATCATCGCATATTTCCAATATTCCTATACATTTCCAATACATTCATTCATCTGTCATTTTCATTTTCATATTAATTAACCATGGTGACGGGCCTCAGACATATTTGACTTTCCCGCACTCCTATGTCACGCATGCGCACTTCAGTAAATAGAAATACATGGTAGTTGAAGCCATTTTTCTTGTCTTGTCTTACGACAAATTCTTAGTGCCGCTTTGCGTGCCTTTACAGGTAATTGTTGATTTCATTCATTGTATTATTCATTTGTCTTTCATTTCATATCATATTTGTATTGCATTCGCTTGGAAATATGGAATTAGGCACTTCAGTAAATAGAAATACATGGTAGTTGAAGCCATTTTTCTTGTCTTGTCTTACGACAAATTCTTAGTGCCGCTTTGCGTGCCTTTACAGGCAGATGACCCACAAGTACTCTCCAACCCAGGGCGTAAGAACCCAGACTACGACAATAGCAAACGCTAGGCAAATATTTTTCATGCATATTTTTAAGAGGGGCTTTATAATACAAAGGCCCAGATGGCCTGTTAGTCTGAAGATCTAAGTTGCCAATCTCCAGCTATTTCTAACGTTAAACCAGGTAAAAACTGAAATTGAAGAATGGACTTTCCTAGCTCACCGTAATACCTTTCAGGTTGAATGAATGTCGACCTTGTGACTAAGTGTACAATGGACTGACAGGCCTTCAGATGGACAACTCCACAGTCTTCTTTTGGGCAAGCTGGCCTTCAGACAGATGACTGGGTGACAGTCAACTCTTTCTGACTATGCTCTTAAGTCAATTTTGGGACTAGTAGGCCTTCCCACTGACAGGCCTTTTGGACTTGCAGACCACTGACCTTCAGACCAATAGACAGTCACTCACCCTTTCTGTCATGTTTATGAAACTTTTATTTACTTTACATTTTCAACAAACTGTAAGGGGACTGTTCACTTACCAAGCAAAACAGTCATGTTCAGGGCACAAACCTATAATTTTATATATAGTAAATCCAAAGTTTGCACAGTACATGTCTTGCCAACAGCAATACTTAAACGAACATTAAAGATGAACCTTATCTACTTATACTTTTCAGACTGTCTTCTAAGTTGACTGCGGAAAGTGCAAAACTATTATCAGCATGATGTTGTGTTCAGTTACTGCACATTGCAAAGTGAATGTTCTCAGCGACTGTTACTGCAATGATTCACTTGAAATGATATTTCCCACCACGAATTTATGGTTTGTGAGTGGAAGTTGTTACTTGCAGAGAGTTCTAACTTAGTCCATTAAGCACTAGGTAAACTAAATCAAATCACCATACATTAAATACAAATCTGGACAAATGTTGTTTTATGACACAAGCAATAAATGTTTTCAGACATTGATATTTTTAGTTTCCTACTGCTGTTTTACCAATATTAATAGATTTTATAATAGTCCTTCAAAATATGCAAAAATAGAAACTTTCTGAGTAAATTCATTCTATCAGAATCTGGAAATATTGTTTTCACTCCTTCTGGACAGAGTGATGCATTTCAGCCTGTAACTCTGTTCATGCTCCACTTCATTTGCATGTGGACCAGTTGTTGGTATTTAGAATAGCCTAAATCATACAGATCCTATATTATGAAGTTGAAATATGTTTGATTTTATTACAATGAACTGATCATACATATATTTTTTTCAGACACATTGGATACAGCCATGAAACAAATGACTGATAGATGTATGAAAAACAGACAAAAGTAAGTTATTTCACTTTGAATTGCACACAATAGGTTTATAACACTTTGATCACATGGGCTATATGATGATTAAATTGTAATTTTACTCCAATTCAAGTGTGAAAGATGTCAAATTCGGAAAATAAGTCAGAATTGGTACAGAATACTTAAATATAACAATACCTTTGTAATTGTCCAGGTATCTTAAAGTTCCTGAATAGCATTTCTTTTAACATGCCATGAATCTAACAAGAGGGTCATGATGACCCTGGATCGCTCACCTGAGTAGTATGAGCTACATGTTTCAAATGTCAAACTGATGATAAAATATTAAGAAAATCAGTAGTTCACATTCATGGTCAGTGAAATTCAGTTTTACGAGTTGTGTGCAAAACCGTGTAAGTCATCAAAATTTCAAGGCTGTATCTTAAAAAACAAGAAAGTAGGTCAGAAGGTCAAGGTCACAATCAAGTGACATCATATTACTTGGGGTCATCAGGTAATTATAATTAAATAGTCTTGGAAATAGGATCAGATGATTTTTTAAGTATTTTTCCTATATAACTCACATAATAACTAAGTGACCCCAGGGCGGGGCCTCTTTTAACCCAAGTGGCATAATTTGAACAATTTTGGTAGAGGACTACTAGACAATGCATCATACCAAATATCAAAAGCCTAGGTTGTATGGTTTCTGACAAGAAGATTTTTACAGCTTTTTCCTATATAAGTCTATAAAACCTGGGACCCCCATGGCAGAGCCTCTTTTCACCCCAGGGGTACAATTTGAACAATTTTGGTTGAGGACCATAAGACAATGCTACAAACCAAATATCAAAGGTCTAAGAGTTGTGGTTTCAGACAAGAAGATTTTTAAACTTTTTTCCCTATATAAGTCTATGTAAAACTTGCGAACCCCGGGGTGGGGCCATATTTGACCCTAGGGGGATAATTTGAACAGTCTTTGTAGAGGACCACTAGGTGATGCTACATACCAAATATCAAAGCCTAGGCCATGTGGTTTTGTACAAGAAGATTTTCAAAGTTTTCCCTATATAACTCTAAATAAACCACGTGACCCACGGGGCGGGGCCATATTTGACCCTAGGGGGATAATTTGAACAATCTTGGTAGAGGACCACTAGATGATGCTACATACCAAATATCAAAGCCCTAGGCCATGTGGTTTTGTACAAGAAGATTTTCAAAGCTTTCCCTATATAAGTCTATATAAACCATGTGACCCCCGGGGCCGGGCCATATTTGACCCTAGGGGGATAATTTGAACAACACACCAGATATCAAAGCCCTAGGCCCTGTGGTTCTGGACAAAAAGATTTTTAAAGTTTTTCCTTTCGGTTGCCATGGCAACCAGAGTTCTGCATGGAATTCAATTCTTTGAAAAATTTTGAAAGGGGGCCACCTAAGGATCATTCCTGTGAAGTTTGGTGTAATTCTGCCCAGTGGTTTTCAAGAAGAAGATTTTTTTAGGAAATGTTGACGGCCGGACGCCGGACATTGAGCGGTCACAATAGCTCACCATGAGCCTTTGGCTCAGGTGAGCTAAAAATTATACCAAAGATTAAATTATGTCAACATTTCGAGTTTTACTGTACACTTAATATTTGAACACATCCTTTGAATACCTCTTCATTCCGGATACTAAACAGATAAAAGAAGAATATGCAAGAATATGTACACTGCAATTGATATAATCTTTCTTATTTCAGAGTTTCAACAGATTCAAAGAGTGGGTAAAACAGAATCTTCAAAACAAATCATTCTATTGACTGTAAAATATGAAAAATAAAGAGTTGTTGTTCTGTAACTTGTTGATATTTTTACCTAAATTTCATTTACTATCCACTAAACTTTGTTAGGCCATACAAGATAATTCAATATGTACCATTTCTGTTAGTTTCTGAGCTTCCATTTTATATTACATTAACTGTGATGCAATGGAAAAAAAGAAGACTTTTATCAGTGAAATCATACATTTGGACTTTTCTGCGTGCCAGTTCATTCATTTCATTTTTACAACTTGATGTTGCACGACTCATAGGTACAGTGGTGAAGAGCACATACTTTATGTGTCAAGCCGCCCTATACACAAACATAGTTCTGCAGATACTTCAGATGTGAATCATACGTAAATTATCAAATCGTAAATTGAAAATACGATTGTTTCAGCACCAGTGATGATACTATTACCAATGTTTATTAACGAAAATAATAAAACATAAATCAAAAGGAACAATTTAAGGCTTTGATAAGAATAATAATACTTTATTTTGTTTCGAAATCATTGTAGCTTAACCATATATTTTGAGACAACAACAACAACAAAGGTTGTTTCACATGAAAATTGAACAGCATATAAAACATGTATTTTACTCTACGAAACAATTGTCAGTTTACTGATATTTATGCCCCACTTCGAAGAAGGAGGGTATATTGTTTTGCAGATGTCGGTTGGTCTGTCTGTCGGTCGGTCGGTTGGTTGGTTGGTCTGTCTGTCTGTCGGTCGGTCGGTCTGTTTGTAGACCCATCCGTTTCCGGATGATAACTCAAGAATGCTTGGGCCTAGAATCATGAAAGTTGATAGGGAGATTGGTCATGACCAGCAGATGACCCCAATTGATTTTGAGTTCAGTATGTCAATGGTCAAGGTCACAGTGACCAGGAACAGTAAAATGGTATCCAGGCAATAACTCAAAAACGCTTAGGCCTATTGTCAAGAAAATTGATAGTGAGGTTGGTCATGAGCAGTAGATGACCCTATTGATTTTGAGGTCATTAGGTCAAAGGTCAAGCTCACATTTGCCAGGAACAGTTAAACGGTTTCTGTTCTTCTTGTCCAAAACCACAAGGCCTAAGGCTTTGATATTTGGTATGTAGCAAAATCTCGTGGTCCTCTACTAAGATTGTTTAGATTATTTCCCTGGTGTCAAATATGGCCCCACCCAGGGGCTCACATGGTTTATAAAGACTTATATAGGAAATACCTTGAAAAATCTCTTGTCCAAAACCACAGGTCCTAGGGCTTTGATATTTTGTATATGACATCATCTACTGGTCCTCTACTAGGTTTGTTTAAAATTATTTTCCCCTAGGGTCAAATATGGCCCCGCCCTGGTGTCACATGGTTTACATAGACTTATATAGGGAAAAACTATGAAAATCTTCTTGTCCAAACCACAAAGACTAGAGCTTTGATATTTTTAATTTAGCATCATCTAGTGGTTCTCTACCAAGTTTGTTCAAGTTATCCCTCTAGGGTCAAATATGGCCCCACCCCGGGGGTCACATTTTTCATATAGACTTATATAGGGAAAAACTTCATGTCTATAACCTACATCATTCAAATTTGGACCACATGTTTTGTTTTAAGTGGCAAGATGAACCTAGATATGAGTTGACCTTGATCTTGACCTAGTGACCTACTTTTACATTTCTGTAGCTACAGCATTCAAATTTGGACCACATGCATAGGTTTGTGTACCGAAACAAACTTTGACCTTGTTATTGACCTACTGACCAACTTTCACATTTTTGAAGGTACAGGCTTCAAATTTGGACCACATGCATAGTTTTGTGTACTGAAATGAACTTTGATCTTGATTTTGACCTAGTGGCCTACTTTCACATTTCTGAAGCTACAGGCTTCAAATTTGGACTGCCTGCATAGTTTTGTGTTCTGAATTGAAATTTGACATTGATTTTTACCTAGTATCTACTTTCGCATTTTTCAAGCTACAGCCTCCAAATTTGAAGCACATGCATAGTTCTGCCTACCGAAATAAAGTTTGACCTTGAAATTGATCTAGTGACCTTCTTTCACATTTCTAAAGGCCACAGCTTCCAAATTTGGACTACATGCACAGTGTTTTGTACCGAAATGAAATTTAACCTTGATTTTGATCTTGAGCTAGTCTTGAAATTTGGAATATTAAAAAATGGCTCAGTGGTTGGTGCCAAGATCACTTTGTGATCTCTTGTTAGGTTAATAGGTTAAAGGTCAAGGTCAGATTGGACCAGAACAGTAGAATTTTTGTTTACCATGAGCTTATAATTTCTGTTCTTTGTGCAATTACTGAATGCATCAAGGGGGGCATTTCGTGTTCGACGAGCTCTAGTTACATTAACTTCCGTGAAAATGACTGCATTAATGGGCCACATTTTGGACAGTTTAAAACCTTTAAAGACCCACTATTTTAAAAAACTGTTACGTATCTTCTTGTTGATGCATTTGCAATATTGTCCCAGTGCTGGAAAGTAGTTTTCAGTAATTGTTCCTTTTATTTCTTTACAAATGGCATTCATTTTTAAAGGGGGACAACGTCTTCAGAATATTTCAAGTATCCATCACACGGTACAGTACTTCAGAACATGTAATGGTTAGGTAGACTGTTGGTAAAGATGTTGTTTGTTTATCAAATATTTCTGTGTTTTTGATCATATACTCCTAAACCTTAACCGTAAATAATATAAGTAAAGCGTTGGGAATGCAAATAGGAAACCCACTAACAGATGACTAGTAAAGTAAACATAAACATTTAAATTCTTATTACGACTAGTTGGGATATACTGGTGGAGGCTGACTAACAGACCTGGAAAAAGAATCCGACAGAGATCAGACCAACCGAAATAAAGCATTAGTATGAGTATACTTGAAATCTAGTTAATTTCGGATAACGCATAATTAAGATATACCGTAGCAGGTTGACTTGACCACCAGGTCGGACAGAGATCAGGCAGATAAACATCAGGTCGCACATAATACATTATTTGTTGAAAAAAATATACCTCGCCGAAGACATATTCTAAATAAAAAAAATCACACATGCCGAAATTTCTCGTTGAGCTGCAACAGCTTGTGGCAAGGCGGAGGCCATTCAACAACAACCTTTAAATTTGTAAAGAAAAATAAAGAATAGGAAAATAAACAAAGGTGGGGATGGAATATTAATCATTCGATTTTTAACAAAAATCAAAGCCGACAGTTAAAAATGCCATCCGTTTCTGTTGCTATTTTAAACATGCCGTAATGAGCGATTCTACCGAAAGTTTATTTATACACAGGCATAAGCACACCCCTTCTATATCCGTTTTGCATTGTAAACATTAAAGTACACATTATTGAAGTTAAGGGCAGTAATAAAACGTAAATTTTAAGAAGCCATTAACCTTAGCCTGCTAAATTTCTAAAAAACACTGGTCCATCATTCAATATATGGGCAGTACCATTTATTATTTGAATGGGTGTTCACTGTAAAACTGACTGCATAGCAAACAGTGCAGATCATGATCAGCCTGCACAGACGTAAAGGCTGATCTTGGTCTGCACTGGTCGCAAAGGCAGAATCACTTGCCGCAAACAGGCTAAAGGTTAAAGACTTTATTAAGATCTATATTATTTTATTTTTGCAATCATCGCGAAATTATCTATTGTTTAAGATTCAATGTATGGCAGATCACATGAACACATTTTTTAAACATAATGCGTATTAACATTTATACATATAGATACATGAATATTGAGACACATGATCTAGATATAGTTCTGAACTGTTTTCCAGAAATATTTTAATTTCGTTTTTGCAACTTCATCTAAAGAACCGTACACCTTACAAATGCCTTATTGGTTGTTGAATTAATCATGTGTCCAAAACCGAAAGAAGATTGGTTGTGTGAACGTGTCTGAGGTCATGATGGTCCACTCATCTGTCTATTCAAATCCTCATCTCGTCTGAAAAAAAATCAACATAAATCTGACAATAAAACTCATACATATACTCATGACTATACAGAAAATGTTGTTTATGCCTGCAAATATAATTGAAGGAAAATATTAAAAAGCCATGCATAAGATTCTTTGTACTTAGTCAGGTTATGTAATTTTATTCTTTAGTACTACTGATAATGTGTTTCATCACTAATATTTATAGGTTATTAGCTTTGTATCGGGAAATATGGAGCGCAATATTCTTCCGCTGAAGAACGAGTGCATATTTCTCGATGCAAAGATAATAACCTTTTTATTACATACGCATCTACACGTATAAATATTATGTAGATATCATAAATATGTTCAATAGCCTGAATAGGATTGATAATACTGAACTAAATCGAAAAAAATAGTGCAACAACACACACTGAATTACGTCACACACCCGATATGAAATTCAGGCGTCAGTGTATGGAAAAATATTGACGTTTCCGGTGTAACTTAACGGGGAATAGAAACGAGTATGTAATAAAAATCAATATAAGTAAGTTTATAGAGAACCGATCTTACCGATTTTCGTCGCGGAAGGACGAAATCGGGATAGATCCCTCTACGGTAACATGCGAATGAGATATACTATCGAATTAAAAATGTGGTCTTCCGGCACGTGCACAGAGCGTCTGAATTAGGATTTTTCGGAAGAATACGCTTTTTTCTTGTGCATAATAAGCGTCAACATAACTTGTCCGAACCGCAACGTCTTGTGCATCAGTACAATTATGGGCAGTATTGTTTTTTTTTTATTTCAAAATCTACCTTTAAATGGTTTACTGCCATAGTCATTAATTGTTCATTATTACACTACACCATAAATAGAATGTTCCTAAAAGGAAATCTCTCTCTCTCTTTACCAACCCACTGATGTATTCATTCGATCAACTATCCCTACCTGTGTACCTATGTACCTGTACCTTACACAACCGTTTCACTTACATAGGGTTTATTCGTCCCGTTGCTGGATCACCTAGATCAACAATTGTTGCCGCATACCATAGATACTCAACTGAATAGAATGAAAGAATTGTAGATATTAGTTTCATTTATCATCACATTCTGTGTCTAGCATTACAAAAGAACTGATACTTATAATTAAAGTTGGTTAATAAGTCAGGTAACGGATTTGTTCGAAACTTCAACAGTTGATCATTTTTCACTTATTTGTGTTCATTTAACGCTTAATACAAGTTAGATTTTCTCTGGCCGTGTCTTTAGGAAGGTTCCATGTGAACAGCCGTATGAATACATCTGCGGCAGTCTTTAAATTGTTTCTTTTTTTGTACTTGTAGCATGTGTAAATGTTGAGTTCTGTTCAACCCTGGGCTATAGGGCGTGGACGGTAACATGCATTTCCACTACCGTCAATGAACAGGCTCAAGCAAACCGAGCCCGCAACATTTTCGTTTTTGTCGTGTTGAGCGACCTATGGAGTTTCTACTTTTTTAGCTCACCAGAGCACAAAGTGCTCAAGGTGAGCTATTGTGACTGGTCATTGTCCGGCGTCCGTCCACGTGCGTCGTGCGTCGTCCGTCAACATTTGCCTTGTGAACACTCTAGAGACCACATTTTTGACCCAATCTTTATGACACTTGGTCAGAATATTTGTCTTGATAATCTCTAGGTCAAGTTCGAAACCGGGTCAGGTGGGTTCAAAACTTAGGTCAGTAGGTTAAATCATAGGAAAAGTTTGTAAACACTCTAGAGACCACATTTGTGACCAAATCTTTATGAAACTTACTCAGAATGTTAGTCATGATGATTTCTAGTTCAAATTTGAAACTGCGTCATGTGAGATCAAAAACTAGGTCAGTAGGTCAGATCAAAGGAAACAAAGGAACACTCTAGAGACCACATTTTTGACTCAATCTTTATGAAACTTGGTCAGAATATTTGTCTTTATAATCTCTAGGTCAAGTTTGAAACTGGGTCATGTGGGATCAAAAACTAGGTCAGTAGGTCAGATCAATGGAAAAGCTTGCGAACACTCCAGAGACCGCATTTTTGACCCAATCTTTATAATACTTGGTCAGAATGTTTATCTTGATGATTTTTAGGTCAAGTTCGAAACACTCTAGAGACCACATTTGTGACCAAACCATTATGAAACTTATTCAGAATGTTAGTCATGATGATTTCTAGTTCAAATTTGAAACTGCGTCATGTGAGGTCAAAAACTAGGTCAATAGGTCAGATCAAAGGAAACAAAGGAACACTCCAGATACCACATTTTTGACTCAATCTTTATGAAACTTGGTCAGAATGTTTGTCTTGATAATCTCTAGGTCAAGTTTGAAACTGGGTTATGTGGGGTCAAAAACTAGGTCAATAGGTCGGATCAATGGAAAAGCTTGTGAACACTCTAGAGACCGCATTTTTGATCCAATCTTTATGAAACATGGTCAGAATGTTAGTCATGATGATCTCTAGGTTAAGAACAAAACTGGGTCATGTGGATTCAAAAACTAGGTCACCTGGTCAAATCAAAGGAAAAGCTTGTGAACACTTTAGAGGCCACATTTGTGACTCAATCTTTATGAAACTGGGTCAAAATGTTTGTCTTCATCATTTCTAGATCAGGTTTGAATCTAGATCATGTGGGGTCAAAAAATAGGTCACTAGGCCAGATCAAAGGAAATTCTTTTCAACTCTCTAGAGACCTAAATTTAAGTTTGAAACTCATTAGAATTAGTCAGAATACTTGTTTTGATAATCTATAGGTCAAGTTCGATTCTGGGTCAAATGGGGTCAAAAACTAGGTCACCGGTTAAATCAAAGGAAAACTTGTGAACACTCTAGAGGCCACAGTTGTAACCAAATCTTTACGAAATTTAGTCAGAATGTTTGTCTTGATGATCTTTAGGTCAAGTTCAACTCTTTAACCTTTAGCCTGTTTGCGGGGTCAAAAACTAGGTCACTAGGCCAGATCAACTCTGGTGAGCGATGTATAGGGCCATCATGGCCCTCTTGTCTATTTTGAAGTTCGATTTTCCTATCCGGGTTGCCTAAGTAAGAGTATAAATTCAAGAAACACACTTTGCCTAAGAAAATATATCAATAGTAGGCCTTTTCTATTATATTTATTAAAGACTTGCATTAACACTTATTACTTAACCTGAAATTTATTAGAAATGCAAGTTTTGTAAATTACTATTTTCTCATTTTGTCTATCTCGGTTGCGCAACCAAGATAGATTGGTAATTAATGAATTCAAAACCTACAGGGAGTTTTACAAATTGCCCTTTGATTCAGATTGTTGAAATATCCAAATACATACTGAATGCAAATTTTAACCTAGAAGCTACATTTAGAATAAAATAGATAGTCCACTTTTTTCATACTGAAGAACAAAGAATTGCTATTATTTAAATACGTAGTAGGGAAAAAGATTAGCAACTTACTTTATGATTGTTTATTGAAAAAAGAAAGTAAAAGCAGGAACAAGATAATTGTTCTACGTGAATGTCTCCAAGAACATGCTAGTGTACAACGTACACCATGAACAATATAAATGTTTTACATGAATGTCTCCGAGACCCTGTCAGTGTAAAACATACATCCAGTAACTAGCAAAATGTTTTACATGAATATCTCTGAGACCTTTTAGAGTGTACACTAAACAGCCAGCTGTTCACAAACTGGTTTATTTCACGTCCTCGTGTCTTTTTTTCTCACCCAGAGTGAAAGGTTTGTTACAAACCAATCTGTTATAACATAGGCGATATCTTAAAAGGAACCAAGTCATTTAACAGAATGCAGAAAACCAATAATTTAAATATGAAAATTATAGAAATGCAAATTTTTAACCATGTAAATATCTATTCAATTTCTAAGGTAAAAAAAAAAAAAAAAAAAAACAACAAAAAACCCACAAAATGCGAATATATATATAAAAAAAGGATTTGTTTCATTTATCAAATTCATTCCTGTTTCTGTTGCAATATCACCAATACATCTGATATAACCTTTAAGTGCAAATACCTTTCTCATAACATAAATAAATAACAATGCTTAATACCCTTTACATTTATCAAATCAGTATGAATATTAATTTAATCTTGTAAATATTACATTTTGGTTTGAACATATTTCTTTTAAGTGATAAATTTCCAATTTCAATTAATTCCATTGTCTCTTACCGTCTAGAGAATCGATATTATTTTCTTCTTGTAATGCCTATTCTCCTGTACCCTCGTTAACAGAAACTGGCAGCATACGTAAAGCAACCGGTCTTTCGATAGCAGCTCCGGTGATATCTGAGGTATCCGGTGTCACAGTGTCGCTGCCAGTAGGGCTGGAAGTATCAGCATTGTTCTCTGCACCTACTCGAAGTAGTAATAGATTAAGGTGATGTGTTGATTTGAACCCTCTAAATAAAAAACAACGTGTCGCAAAGAAATTTTCTTGAAGAGTTTTAAATGTTTTTGTTTAAAAGTCTATAGTAGACATGAGCCACATCATCTTTTTACAATTATTTGTATTGCAGTTACATTACTTTAATATGGTGATTTCAATATTCGATGGATTGGTTCGATTTCATTAGATAATACCTAATATTATTGTAACCTATTTTCAGGGGTGAAATGCGAACCATTTATTAATTTATTATGGTTACATTTATATATTTATACAATAATCATATTGTTTTCTTTATGTAATTTGGAGAATGACCCAATATTCTTGCTACGACGGTTCTGTATATAACCTATTGAAATGATACAGAAGTTTTATTCTCACCAGAATTGTTGACAGTTACTCGAGGTTCTGCGCTTAAAGTCTGAGATGTTGGATCTGCTCTATCAGTTAACTCTATTGCTTGACTACTGCTACTGTTATTAACACTGATATTCGTAAAACCTTTAAAGAAAGATTCAAAATACTTCATTTATTATTTTAATGGTGTTACATGTACGTATACCTGTGCATTGTACAGAAGCAACGTATTTCTTGTCGTATGAGGTAAAACTGGGTAAGTAAATTAAATCAAACGTAATCTCATTCATCAACAAATGTGGTATAAATATGTCAAGCAAATCTTCATGACGACTATTCGAAGAATAGGTAGAGCTACTGCACTCAACCATTCGTCAGCTTTGGTGTCGGTGTCATTGTCATCGTCCGCGTTAACGTTAGCGTCGGCGTTTCGATTTCGGTAAGTTCTTGTATGTAATCTAGCATCTCAGTAACCACTTGTGGGAATGAATTGAAACTTCACACACTTATTCACTGTGATGAACTGACTTACACTGTACAGGCTCAAAAACTCTATATTGCGGTCTTCTTTTGTCATGCTTCTTTTTCGGTTAAGAATTTTTTTTATTAAGTTTTGTATGTAAGCTGTACTCATCAGTGGGAATGGATTAAAATTCCCCTGTGATGAGCTGACTGCTTAGGTCATATAACTTTACTTTGCATTTTTACAAACTTATACCCATTTTTCGACTCAGATATGTTTGGTAAAGTATTTTGTACAGTGTGTATGACAGTGATTAATATCTAGATCGAACTGTTTATATATTCAATACCGGAGGTGCCTATTTTTATAAAATGAAACTTGAAATTAAACTATTTATAACTAACACGTAATCAAAACAGTCGAACAATAGTATCTAGGGTTAATAGTTCGAATGTCTCATATCATAACTTGAAAAACAAGTTTTCAATATACTTTAATTATAACTAACCAATCAGAAGCATATTACATGTACTTGTATTTTCGTAGTTATTTCACGCAGCTGCAACCATCGAACGTATAAAAATAAGCTTTATTGCTGCTACATATGAAATGATTTGTCTCCTGTCTTTGTTGTTAATAATTCTGATTGATTGAAGATCGAGGGGTCCATTTTATTTTATGATAGAATTCCCCTTAAGTGGGTGCTGCGGGGTGTGGTGGGTGTTGGCCACAAATGTATCTAACGACTCGGAAAGAGATGTCTGTTTGCAAAGACATGAATACTTGTAATCCGGAATACGTATTACTATAAACAATAAATTGTTCCGCTAACGAATGCGCAAAAATGTAAATGTAAACAAATGAGGAGAAAGATTGTTAATGTAAAAGCGGAACTATGAAGATCGGGTTGTGTCACTAGTCTTTTATTGTTGCAATCTATTCAAACCCTCGCCACACAAATAAAAGTTTTCTTACCTGCCATAAGTAATTATTTTCAGCACTTTCCACAATTGTTTAACTGTATAAACGGACTTGTTAAGAGTGCACAAGTTAACACTACATCTGCAAGACACTGATGCAAATGCTTGATTTGGTTTAACTGTTCCAGAGGTCCTCATGCATTACGTAGGAATATACGATGCGTAAAATAATGTGTTGTTCCTGCTTGTCATTTCTTATGAATGAAATTGTTTAGCTTTTTTATGTGCTAATTATGTTATTTGACTAGTACACTCGTTGCATTTTATTACTTACCATTTTAAAATTATCATGTTCTCTCCAGTTTGGTCGTACCTAGGAAATGTAACAGGAAAGGCTGCTGACCTCGAGTAAATCCTGTTGATGAAAAATGACTTGTAATTTGTTTTCATACCATATACAAATGCACTTTCTTGCCATATTCAAATTCATGTCTTACGTTCTATAAAACAAATTTCTTTAAACATGCAATAAAAAGTATAAGTAACCAAATTCAATTGATTGAGGTATCTTCAAATGACACAATTTCTCTCATCAGCTTCCATATCATGTTCCTGGTGATCTTATGTAAGTTTACATTCTGCAAACGTGTTTCAGACACTACATGTATGTATTTGTTATAGTTTTCGTTGTGACACAATTACAGGTCATTAGTTTGACGATGGAGGAAGACCCCAGATGCCCCAGGTGTGTATATTTCTATTTTAATGTGAGTAATACTATTTTCTATTTATTCTTGTTTAACATATGATTTGCCACAACATGCATAAAAACAGGAAATAGCTGCAAGTGCAAATTTTCCAAAGGCTCGGATCAATGAGAACGCTCGGAATTACGAGAAAGAGGCATATTCCATTCTGTCCTTTCGTTTCCTTGTACTCGTGTTGCATTAAAGAAACAAATGCAAACTAACAGTAATCTGACAGCATGCATACGTGATAAAACCATCTAGTAAAGATACTGATAATAGAAAAGGCTTTGTCTGAGTTTGTATATGTAATGACAAATATTTGAAAAGAAAGAACGTGAATACACTTCCTTCTGTGTTAAATTTCATTAAAGTAGCCTTAGTTTCCGAAACCAGATAACCTTTCTTTGCAAAGTGAAATAGAAGTTTAAGATGCAACGCGTTTGATTTTTTAAACAAGTGTAATAAGGAAACTTTCAATGGTTAGCAATAAACTTGCTAAATATAAAGACTAGGCAATAATTACACTAACTTCAAGTTTGAATGCAGCGACACATACTTTTATAATTCATATCAATTACATGTATCCATTTACCACAACACTAAGGATCCTTGAAATCACTTCTTATTTCCTTTTTCATAAATTTCGAATACTCTTACATCATACTAAATAAATCCATACAATTGAATTTTAAAATTAAATTTTAAAATTCTTATTTCAAAACAAAACTATACCATAAGAAACTCCAGATTAAATCGTTTATCTGCTAGCTTGGTTAAAATGGGCTTTGTCATTTGTAATCAATTAATAACAGTTTGCTAATAATTAGTAGACAACTTATATACGGTCAAATTGATCAATGTGTTTACTTTATGGCAAAGTCAACATAACGGAATGAAGAGATCATGTTAGAGTATGTCAGATCATTTAAACCTCTCTATAAAGATAATTTGTTTTGCAAAAAAAAAGGGTAGTTTTTGCATAAAACAAGTCAGAACTTGTAAATTATTTTGATAAAGCTACTTTTTATTCTGTTCAGTTCAGTAGTTGTATTTCTTTTATGGTATATTTTCTGCTTATCAATTCTAATGTAAGTAACTAATTTATACGAATTTAAACTTAAGGGAAATAAGATAAACATGTTCTTAATATGTATACAGCTCTTGTTAAAGGTGAGTATTTAGGCAGATGGAAAAAAAGCGTATCACAAACACAACTGATGCTTGGCGTTAATAAAACAAATGATCCACAAATCTATACACAGTGGTGGAACAAGACAATATCCGGCGCAATGAATATGTTATTACAATACTACTCGTTAACACGTTAAACGGTTTGTGCACAAAACAGCTGGTATTTATTATTAGGTTATTTAACATTGTTCTGTACAATACGGATATATATTTGGACGAGTACCCAGCTGAGAAAACCATATTGGACGAGCCGCGTGCGTCCAAATACAGAAAATACAGGATTTTTGTACGCGCGTGCATCCAAATACCGTAATATATTGTACGGTCACGTGTTGCAAATGAACGTTCGCGATTGGATAGATAAAATAGGTATAGAATAAATGAAGTTATTGCTAAACATTTTAAGCTAGTACAATATGTTGGAAGAGTGGCAATGGTCAAGATCAAATGAGATTTAAGAAAACGTTTGCAAAAATGCAATACAAACTAATGCACAATGCCTGAAACAAGACATTATTAAACAAATACAGACAGATGCACACTTTTCAAACCAGCATATGAGAGGTGATATCAGCATATTCTTTGCCATATTCCTCACTAATAGTAAAATATTAAAAAAGCATACCAAAATTGGAATAATATATAGTTTTACAGTGACCAGGGGAGTTGTGGTCTAGTCCTGTCAACCGAATATTGCGGTTCAAGTCCAACTGTGGTCACGATCACATCTTCTCATATGAAACCACGATTGCTATTGGGGCTTTTCTGAGACGTAGAGTCAATTTTGTCTAATTTTGGTACGTTCAAGTTTCCCCTTTTAAGAACGGGTGGTGAATAATACCAATTATTAAACATATCAAAAATATAACCAACTACACGGTATTGAAGAAGCAAGATATTCTTCACGTAGGGAATCATTACTTTGCAAACAAAATGTTAGCGTTTCAAGAGACTTTTTGTGTTGCACGTGTCCCGTGAAATTTCCATATATTGAACATTTTAGATAACAACAATAATGTAAAAAGTATGTCTAGTGTCAAATGGTACCGGTACGAATGAATACAAAATTACAATAATTGGTCAAACAGTTGCCAAACGTACATTGATTGGAAAAATACTGTCATCTTACATGATTAGAAACTGAATATGATACACTTAAGGCAATTATTGATTACCTCAAGTTGAAGTCTCTTATATTTTCGTAAATTCAGTTGACTGAAAATCAAAATAATCTTTTCTTCCTTCTATAGGCAAACTTACTTTATAACATGCAGATTTAGAATCACAAAAGAGAAAAGCAGTAAAATTATGTCAAAAATCGGTCTTTTATTTCAATTTTTTAAACCATTGTGTATAAGAAATTAAAGACTGTATTGATGATAAGGATATATTGCTTAAATGTAATAGTCCATAAAGTAATAAACATTTTATAAACTTTAGTCTAGGGGGAAGTACTTACTTACATTTTGTATAATGTACAGCATTTTTGTTTTGTCCTCTACCATAAGCGATGCTTTTGCGTCATATACCATATGTCTACAAACTACTGCGAGAAAAATGCCTTTTCCAGAGGTTATTTACTTTGACATCCTAATTAATTTTATGAGAAATATAGATGAATATGTTTGGAAACATAATACTGATAATTTCTGCATGATTTTTCCCGTTTATTTTATCACTGGACCATATAACAGGGAATGACAGCAGCCATTAGCAAGACGCAAAACCATCAGCCATTATAAAAGAAAACAAGAATGAAATTATTAATGACTGATAATATCACATTTCGTTGGCAGATGAGTTAGCGCCCGACCATATACGTCTGTCACACCCACTACAACTAACATATCAGTATAAATGAAAACTACAACACAGTTTAATGGGAAAAGGCCGCAACTTTATTTTAAAGATTTCTCATGGCAACTGGCAAGGTGACATAATGTTTAAAATGCACATACTATACAAACAGTTAATTTAAAGATGTATAATGAAAATAACCTAATTTCATTTGCCCCAGCGACACTGCAAAGGTACAAACAGAATACATTAAATAAATAAGATACAATTTGAATCAATCGAAAGAACAATTATCCCCAGTGATGGCTGCAAAAGTGGGAAATACTAACTGTACATAGAAGTTATCAGTGTACAAAGGTCAACAATTTTACATTCCGATAACAGAATAGCAAACACACGGCATCAAGATGTAAATGTTATTCAGATATGTACAAATGCTATACGAGATGCCGTCATATCAATTGATATGCATGCCACAATCGAATCTGTATATTAAACAATACATTTAAAGTCGCTACATTTTATCACGTTGAACAAATTCGATTGTATATTTCTCAAACGGAATACGAGCCGCCCACGAAAAACCCCCTCCCCGATTTTTAACAAGGACAGGAGGAAACGTGGTTCCGTAGCCAATGTATAACATATTGAAATGCTCAGACTATTCCTCGAAATACTGAAAAACGGAACGAATTCAAGCATGCTTAAATATATATTTATACTCTACGACTATCATTTTTTTTTCTGTAACAATTTCGTATAATTGCCATGCCTAACTTCACAAACCTGTGGGAGCAGAACACCAAAGTACATGTAAGCGCATTATATATACGCTTTATATAAAAATGTTATGAATTAATTTGAAATAACGGTATTCATCATAATTAAATGTACCGTCTGAAGAAAAAACTTTACTCATGTCACTGATCATTTATGCACCTAAGGTCTCGAAGATAGGTCTGCACTGTGAAACGAAGGCATGTACAGTCAAATGAAAAATCCACGTATCGTAGGGGCGAGCAAAACATGCGGCTCAGATGTCTATAGCAGACCAGCCATTGAGCAAAGTAACTGAAAACTGATTACGTCGAGTCTCCAGACTACCGAATTCCACTGCCTTCAACCTATGACGTCATCTAATAACACGAATTGAGGTTCACCTTCGACGTCAGGTAATGACACAGTGACTTAGACAGTAGACCCGACTATGCTGGAATGCCATTTTGATTTAATTAGTTATAATGAAATTATAGTTAAACAGTATTCTACAAATGCCTTGGCCCTCAGTCCTCGACCGAATTATTTAGTGGCTTCTAGCCATTTTCAGCCGAGAGATTGTACTACGCATTCATTAAAACGCAAGTGCAGACCCACAATTGAGACTTATACGCTGACAAACTATGGCAAGGCTTCTGCTAACACTGGTTAGACTCATGACATTTTCCACAAACAAATATAAACCATGGTCGGTGGTCGACAGCTTTTCAAAGTGGCGTACCATTAATCAAGGCTAATACGCTATTTCCTTCGCTACACAGAACACTAACAAAAACATGACTATTCAAGTTACTTAATACCATTCTGAATTAAACTATTACTTTCGAGTAATACTATTACTTTAAAGTTAATGCATATGACTTTGGTACTCTTCTACTCCCACAGTGACTTTTCATATTAGAATCAATTTTCTATAAAACGTTATAAAGCCGCGACAAATAATAACGTTAACATATATATTTATAGATCTATCAGTTTGAGTTTCTGGTGTTCAACAGAACATTTTACGAACAACATTACTAAAGTGTCTGATCGTATGGGTATTCCATTTCATTTCTAAAGTAGTTCTCATAGCAATAATCTCACAAAATCCATGTCATTATTTTGATACATCCTCTCAAAGAATGATCGTAAACTTTACTGATACATCCTCTCAAAGAATGATCGTTACCTTTATTGATACATCCTCTCAAAGAATGATCGTAAACTTTATTACATGACCAAATAATTCATCAGTCACTTCATAGCTGTGTGTGTTGTTTGTGGGAATACTACTTTCTGCTATTGTACGGTTCCCTGATGACGTATTCTATGATCTGAAACAGATCTACTATGCAGGAACCTGAAAAACAGATGAACAGAAGCAGAAAGATTTCTGATTCACAATAAAGTTATAAACAATATCAACAAGTATGGGCATGGGCGGGTGGGATAAATTCAGTGAAAGTCTATGTTGTTCCATTGCTGACGAGAATTTAAATGGCCATGTAAACGTGGCAAATCCAAAAACGAAATTCACGCTTTTTCATTACAAATTGCGTCCAAAATATAAAAGGAAACAACTAGCGCACAACTAATTATTAAAATACTGTTCTCGTCGCGACCTCCTTACTGGAACAGAGGTCCAGGAAAAATAAACAGGTTTATTATGCAAAAAGGGGCAACATAAAACCCATTATTTTATCACTGGACCATATAACAGGGAATGACAGCAGCCATTAGCAAGACGCAAAACCATCAGCCATTATAAAAGAAAACAAGAATGAAATTATTAATGACTGATAATATCACATTTCGTTGGCAGATGAGTTAGCGCCCGACCATATACGTCTGTCACACCCACTACAACTAACATATCAGTATAAATGAAAACTACAACACAGTTTAATGGGAAAGGGCCGCGACTTTATTTTAAAGATTTCTCATGGCAACTGGCAAGGTGACATAATGTTAAAATGCACATACTATACAAACAGTTAATTTAAAGATGTATAACGAAAATAACCTAATTTCATTTGCCCCAGCGACACTGCAAAGGTACAAACAGAATACATTAAATAAATAAGATACAATTTGAATCAATCGAAAGAACAATCATCCCCAGTGATGGTTGCAAAAGGGGAAAACTGTTAGCAATAAACATTATCAAAGAACCGATTCGAATTGAATAATTATTTTCCGTCTTTTATTATTAATCACCTTGCCTAGTACCATACCTGAAATGCACTTATGTGTGTTGAAGGGCCACTAAAATTATTATTTTTACATACGTATATATACATTATGAATAAATGAAACTGCTTAATAAAATAATAATTGCCCCAAGGTTAAAACCAAGCGTTATTTTTATCATAATTAACAATGTAGAAATTTGTGTAAGGTTTAGCGTATATCCGAAAACCATAGAAATATTTAGTGAATGATCAACATCTTTATAAACAACCCATCTTTCAAACACACTTTTTACCGTTCTGTCTTGTAAAATTGGATTCTTAAATATTCTAAAAGATTTGTCCCCCTACAAAATTAATGTCATTTGTACATAGATAAAACTAAAGAATAGTCAAAAACGACGTTTAACCTAGATATGTAAATATCAAGCATTCGTACATTGTTGCAATTGCAACAAAGGAAGACATGTAACAGTTCTTCTCTGGTCGAATTCCACCAGTATATTTATAAATGTAAACGTCTGTCTTAAAGTGATACCCCTCAAAATTCTTTTTTTTAAACACGAGAATGTACTTTCATTATTTAATAATGTGAATGTGCCGCATTTGTTAAGCATATTAAGAATACTGAGAAATAAACATAAACGACAGTAGAGCAATTTAAAAGTGATGTAAGAAAAATAAGGGTAGAAATTCATTTCTTTAATATTCTATAAGCACATGTCAAAGTAGATTATTAAGATATTAAACATACGCTTATGTTTCTCATACATATACTTTCCAAGTTCGCAAATTAAAACATTTTGCTGTCCTCGTAGAGTAAAGCCCCTTAATATGATTAGAAAATTGGTCATAATAATTGTTCATTAATCAGCTAAATAAATAAAATCTATGTATCGGGGGCGATCCGTCCTGGACAGTAATTACGATTTGTTTATATGTACATAAACACGTAAATAGAATACTTGCCTTTTCTAAAATAGAGATGTTTCTCTACAAGAGATGGTTGCAGATACAAATCATCCTGTGAATTGAATGCTCATCCATCACAACAGGTATACAACCCATATAGACAATCACTGGAAACATGGCGACAGTAAGACATTTGTGAACCGTTGTGCCAATCGATGGAAACTGTGATGACAATAATTTAGCCAATGCCGCTGAAAAATATGAATGAAACAGCAGCACAACGGATGTAAGATTATGGTATTAGTCTTATATGTGATACTTCTTGGAAAACAAAACTCACGAAGAGAAAAGGACTTGTACCGTGGCTAGAAAATGCAATCTGGCTGTCAGACATGCGCATCATGGAAGTGTAGCCGCCCATATCATTTCTGATACCTTATAAACCTTATAACAACGACTATTCTTTTTACAAACTTAAAGCCCTGCTCCGCTGCTATTCAAATTCTTTTGTGTGTACGCAACCCATGATTACAATAGGTAACAATTAACGACCACGTGCCACACTTTAGCACGCAAAACCACAGGCATTTCATATAGAATGTTATACAAAATAGACTCCATTTTGACAGACTTCACCGCCCACAGTCAGGATTTTTATGCTTTTTCAGTGACAATTCAAGGTTAAAAGGTAGGACGGGAGCAGGACTGGCGTTAAAGCCCTGCTCCACGGGTATTCAAATTCTTTTGTGTGCATGCAACCCACGACTACAACAGGCAACAGTTAACGGCCACATGTCACACTTTAGCATCAAAACCACAGATAGTTCATATAGAATTTCATATAAAACAGACTCTATTTTGACAGGCGTCACTGTTCATAGTCAGGATTTTCATGCTTTTTCAGTGACAATCCAAGGTTAAAAGGTAGGACGGGAGCAGGGTTTTAATTTTTAATGTTGACCTGGAGGTATTTTCCTAAATAAGCACGAAAATTAATGAAACAGCAGAACATTAAAGACTATTTATGACAATGCACCTGAACGCTACCTGGACAGATCAAGACAACATATTATGCCCGAATCATGCAAAAAAATACCAACTAAACAGGAATCAAAACTGCCATGCCCTTATATACGGAACTCAAATTAGCTATAGACAAAATTAACTTGTACGAATTTTGCTATTTTAACTAACATTTACTTGTTCAAAGGACAAAAGGATACAGTACACTTGTACTGCGCATACAGTTATTCCCAAAAACAGACCTGCACTGACCAAACAGACGGAAACGCTTCAAGGGGGGTCCTCTTTGGTGGGACCCTGGTTGTTAGAGGTTTAGCAAAGACATTTGTTTTTCTTTTACTTTTTTTTTGCAACTCTCGACGCTTGGGGACGGCCGATGAGAAGCACATTTTACCTTGAAGTATATAAGCGCAGGTCAATTATGGGAAGCCGACAGAGACGACACTTCAGCCGACATTTTTTATAGTCAAGGCTGCCTCTAACAGTTAAGGGGTTTTACTTTTATTTATTTTATATTACCCCTTAAACCAATATAAAGCATGTACTTGTGCCCCCACAACAAAAGTACATAGCTGCACAGATTATGAAGACGTGGCCGCAGGCATATTATCTGCCAAACCAGGGATATAAACTAGCTATTTTCATTTAGGGGCCCTGACTGTCCAAACTAAATGTTAAACATTGGGTATACGGGCATTTTAACCAACAATTTAGAGGTCCAGCCGAACATCTAGGGGCCAATGGCTAGAGCCTATTTATATCCCTGCTTACGCAAGCTTACACGCTTATAATCCGCCTATATATTTATCATTACGTTTTTGTTTTAAGCTGCCGTAACAACTGGGTGGCAGTATATATAATTACTTTTAGCTAATAGCACATATGGACAAATAATTCCGCAACAAAGCATTTATGCTAACATTTCAGCCATTACACCAAAAGGTACAATGAAAGGTACAATAGTTCAATGCTTTAGCCAACAGCGCCGCTGTGAAACTTAAAGAACGAAAAACAACTCACAGCGCCCATAGTAATTTGTCCGTATTTTTCCCCTTTTTTTTATTGATTCAACATGAGCACAAATAAAAATTACCTTAATAATCAAAATTAGAAAAGTTATCTTACGTAGGGCCTAACCAGTGTTCAATTGGGTCTTGAACCTTAGACCCCTCACAATTCGATAGTTTTGTTTTGTATTTGTAAAATGAAATAATATAAAAGCCCTGGAGACCAGACATCATGTGCACTCTCAAACTTAGAGTCCTTATGGTACGTGTCTCTGTCCATATATAAAGCTACATATGACGCTATTTGAACATTTTTTTTTGCACTTGGCCTATAATTCCCTCTTTGAGCTACGCCATTGACCTACTATCTACAATATGACCGCATCTTCGATCATTCTTAAAATATTACTTCTAAGATTTTTTCCATCTCTGAATTGAATTTAATGAATTAAATTAAAGAATACGACTCACCCGGTTCAATATTAATTTGTGTCTAAGAGCTTCCATCAATGAAGATGCACTTTGACCGTAACCATTCCAAGAGCCACGATAGCTGCTTTGTCCACACTTATTCTGAAGATCTTTATTGGCCTACCAATCATATTTCTCAAGGTTGTGGATAACTTCTCACGACGGAATTAACTTGCATTTTTGAGTCTTATAGTATACAACTTCTATATAAAATAAATACCATGTGAATATGCAAAATAAATTCAGTGAAAGTCTATGTTGTTCCATTGCTGACGAGAATTTAAATGGCCATGTAAACGTGGCAAATCCAAAAACGAAATTCACGCTTTTTCATTACAAATTGCGTCCAAAATATAAAGGAAACAACTAGCGCACAACTAATTATTAAAATACTGTTCTCGTCGCGACCTCCTTACTGGAACAGAGGTCCAGGAAAAATAAACAGGTTTATTATGCAAAAAGGGACAACATAAAACCCATTATTTTACATAAAATAATATTGCCTTCAATGTATTTATTTCAGTCTTTTGAGTTTTAAAATGGTGTTGTTAAATAGACAAATAAAGAAATAATGACTAGTAGTTACCTCTATTATTGAGACAGTCTAATTGGAAACACGTAAAATGCTCGTGTAAATTACTATAAAAGAACGAACGAACCATATGCCAGTGTACTCCATGCCTTTGTATGAAACAGACCAGCAACAAAAACATCATTTAGGGTCTGACGATACAGGACAGAGAACAATCACAAAGCAGAACAGTTCCAGTAGGAATATAAAGAACCTATGGAATCTTCCATCAGTTTAGAGAAAGTGTACTAATGTGATCACCAAGCATGCAGTTTGGCTAAAAGTAGACGATTCATAGCATTTTCAAACAAACCGCTTTTTTAACGAAATACAACTGAACAAATGCAAAATCTTACTCTGTAAGTGCAAGGTTTTCATAAACGTCGGTTAAAGAAATGACACGGAAGAGTCTTTAAATTACTATAAAATATCTAAACAGAGGAAATTTACACTACTGAAATTACTTCTTTTCATTCTCCCCAAGTTTGCTTAGCTTCTAGGCGACTAATACTATCATCACGACGCCTGAACTATATTCATGTTTAAGCCAACAACTCAGATACTTGTATTATCGTGTATTATCCCTACAAAATAATTTGAAACTTTGTCAAACACGAAGTTCCATTAATAAAATAGAAATTTGTTGACACAGCGACGTAGTACCTTTGTTTATTCATTATCGGACTTTAATTAATTATAAATTACCTATTAATATGTATGCATACACATTTTTTGATAAAACTGCTTTTATATGCTAATTTAAACATTGTTTCTTCTAGAATAACATTGTCTTCGAAGGGATTGTCACCTGCGATTATTCAGCAGTAATGAATCTTCTGCCGTTCTTTTTTGTCTATTCAGCTGCCACATTTACTCGTTTGAGGTCATGTTTTATCCGGTCGCTTGCCTGGAAAGAAATACACCACTTAAATCTACAATGCCGGATAGTTCTCTACATTCTCACGTTTCTTTCCCCATGAACTGCTATGCACTAGTAATGATATTCGCATCAAAGTATAAAGCAAAGCATATGGCTGGTGAATCGATCAAGGGTGGTCAATGAAGACTGCAATAAAAGTATATGGAACAGCAAGGCAGTACCTCGCAATCAAAGTGCATTAATGCGCTATTTTATGGTATCCGTAATATTACATTTGGGTAAAGTGCAACAAGTCTAGAACACAACAGCTCGAATTCTAGCCAAGACGTTTTGCCACAATCAAATTACCACTATATTCAAAACCCCATTTCTTTTTACAACAACTTGAAAACTAAACGATTATCTTATTCTTTACTGTATTTTTTTTTCAATATGTCTTCTTTGGTTTATTTAATCTATATTTCATGTCTTTGATTGCTAGATGTGTAATGTAAATGCTGGTATTATTTTCAATGTCTGTCGTGAAGCACTTTTGTTCATGTATATTTACTCGAAAAGCGTGCTTTATATCAATATTGAAAATACTACTACTACTACTACTAATAATAATAATAATAATGTAATTATTATAGTGCATTTTATTTGACCTGGCGGGGCATGGTTTTACGACGGTCCACTACATTATTGTGCAGAGTATGTAGTACATGTAACCATTGTAGCGTTGAATTTTAGTCTTTGGTTACCGAAGATTGCGGAATTAAGCAATTATATTCCTCTACCTATTTTGCTCGTTTTTTTGAGATTACCATTATTTGCATATGTCAGAGATTAACTCCTCCCCGCCAGGTCGATAAAAACGGACTATAGTGTTATTAAAATTATTATTGTTATTATACTGTAAAAAAACTGTTCAACGAATTAAGATTCATTTGCGGCGATTTCGCGATTATGTCAATTCGTGAAATAAATCTAAACGGATAGCTAAAAGCCCCATTTAGATGAAATCAAATCCACAAATAAATATCCCCACGAAATAGCGGTTTTGGTGAAATGAGAAGTTAAATGTGTTCCTCGAATTGTCCTGGGAAATTTGTTGGAACATATCTATTATATGAGGCTCAGCATATTGTTCGAAACATTGGCACAAGACCAGAAAGAAAATGCCTCTGTACATGTTATACCCTTTTCGTAGGTATAATATAAGAACCATGGTCATGAACGGGAAAATGCACTAAACCAATTCAAGCGTAAATTCCTCACCTAAAACGCGCAGATCGATTAATGGGTACCAAGTATATTGAACAAGCAGTAATTTATCTTCCATCATGCACCAGTCACATTGTCTCAATATTACATATTGCAGAGATACTCCGCATATTTTCTGCTTTCGTCAACGTTACAGAAAAAACATGCGTGAACCACCCCAATGAACATCCGGTCTAGAGGTCACAGCAGTGTGTACATGTTAGGCGAAATGTAAACAAACAAAAACAGAATGCAAAATATTCACAGTTATACAATATATCTCAAAATGATGAATGAAATTCATCTTGGGAATGATTTTGAATTTGAAGTCATACATTGGTATACATCTGTTTTGTTTATTTTATTTAGATTGCACGTTTGTGCTACATAGACACGTTTTAGCAAACACGTGTAGTTAAACGACAACTGACTTACATTTTCACATCAACCAATCAGAATAGTTTTGTAATCTACACCAGAACTTCACCAGGGAAGTTCACCAAAGTTTTCTGTAACGTTGATGAAACTATAAATTACGCAATAAGAAATACTGAAGAAATGTGACAGGTACACAATGTTAGATAAATCACCACTTATTCAATATTCATAGTACACATTTGCCGAACTGTACGTTTAAGGTGAGAAATGCGCGACTGAAACGGGTTAGTGTATTTTCCCATTCATGACCTTAGTTCTTATAGTATACATAGGGGTAGGGTATAACATGTACAGTTGCATTTTCTTTCTGTTCTGGTGCCAGTGGTTCTAAACCTCTTTATTTGTCTAGTTGTTCTGAACAATTTGGCTTAGATACGTGTTATTGTTGTACAATCAATTCTATAAGAGGACAAACGCAATCAAGACTCAGTTTTATGGAGTGTTCACGAGATGTTATAATGCAACACTCCTCTCGCCCCTATCCCCGGCTGAAGAGAAATTATTTTAGAACGTACCGTATAGCGGGATATTTCTACGGTGGGGTGGGGGTGGGGAGGGGGGGGGGTGATTATGCGTTTCTGCGGTCTCTCGGTAGAATCGCAAAAATATTTCCAGCAGAATATTCATCCAGCAAAAATTAAAAACGCAAAAAGTCTGCATTGTTTTCACCAACATTGTTTCACGCTTTGTTTCCCGAGATTATAATTGTAATTTACCGCCGTCATCTAACAATTACCGATAATGGTATAATTGGGTGTGATGGTCAATCAAAGTCCTAACTGTTAATCCCTCAGAAAACGTGTTTGTTTTGTGAATGAAATAAACTGAGAGAATTTCACTTGAGTTGTTCTTATGAAGATCTTCCGAACTATACTTTATTAACCTTCATACATGTGTAACTGTATGGTGATATAACGTAGTTTTCAGTTGTAGTTTGTACAATTGTTGTTGGACTTATATTTTTTAAATCGCATGTTATAATATCCTACAATGTACACATGAAAAGCGGAGTTACTTTACAGCAGTTACCAGTAATTTAGTTTATTGTTTTTTATGCTTTCATTCTCCTCCTTGGTATCGAAAGCGCAGAAATTTCTCTTCCTTTTATATGAAAACGCAGAAAATAAACACGCAGAAATTTCTTTAACAATTTTTGGGACCAAAACGTAGAATATTTTGACGCAGAAATAACCCGCTATACGGTATGCCATAATTTCAAACGAGAATAAATAATCAAAATACTAAAATACTTAAAATGAATTTCATTGTGAAGTGAGAAAACTCATCCCATTAATACAGAAATACAAAAATATCAATGGGAAACTTATTAGTATGAAATATAATGATGATTATTCATTATATATCCGAAATTATATTTGTTATTATTATTTTTATAAATTTAATACTCAAACATCTATATTGTGATACCTTATAGTGAAGGTCTTCATTTCAATGTGTGATAGTACAGATTCCTTGAATATCTTAATATCTTAACTATTGAAACACAGACGGTGTTTTTATTGTATTGTATTGTCAAAATTGTCAATTATCAACCTAAAACCATAAATCAGTCATGTGTTTAGCCCTTTTTGGCTTTGTCCTTCAAATTTAGCATCTTCAGAGATGCGTGTATTTACGAAAATGGCATTTTTGAAATATGTATACTTCGTTGACCGTTTCACCGCAGTATCTCTTTAACACAGTCTGGACTAGTGAGAGAGGATAACTAGAAAGGTTGTATTGTGGAATATTGAAATCAAATTATCTATTATCTATGTAGATAGTTTTCGTGATGAAAATGAAGGTGAAAATAGACCTTTCGAAACTTTCAGCTGCTACTTTTCATATAGAATAGAAGTTCGTCAAAAGCTATCCGAAGTACATATTATATAAGTTTGCCCAACAAACAAGCTTTGTGAAAACTCGGTTAGAGTCTACTATTACCTTTATTTTTTCATTGAGTTTGCCATGCGCGACACCATTTGCATCTCTTCTCACTATCTTCAGCGGAACTCTATTAATATAATCTGGAAAATAGATCCCTCGGAAGCACCGACAACAATGCAAACAGTGAAAATTGCAGACTCGGTTTGATTGAGTCTGTTCATGAGCAGTAATGGAAACATTATTACACCCCCTCCAAACAAAAATTTAAAAAAAAACAACAGATGACAATATTGTAGCAATGTTAGGGCATAGGGTATGGGCAGTGAAAATATTGTTCTAAAATGCCAATTTGATATTTACAATCACAACAACCTCTCTAGAAAGTTTATTATTCTCACTTACATATATCAGTCTTTTATACATAAGAGATACTGACCCGAATTATTGGCCATTATCGAAATTGAACTAGATTATAACGAAGGCACACTTTGTATAAGTTCTGTTTAGTTCTGAGAAAAATTACTCCAGTTATCGAGGGGACACTCAATTTTGGCCATTTTACAAATTCAAGGGACTCTGAACTGACTGGTTATCGATATTGGCCTAGATGCAATCTAATTATCGAGGAGACTGTCAATTTTGGCAGTTTTGAGTAGTTGAAGGGCCATAAGAGCGGAGTCCGTCAATTTTGGTAAATCCGACTAGACTAAGTCCATGGGACATAACTCTAGAGATACAGGTCCGAACTGGCTTGTTATCGACATTGTTTTAGATTTAACAAACGGACGTTTATTCATTCAGCAGATTCATTTACCATAAGGTAACCTTAGTCCGAAAATTGTTTAGCGCCTGGGTGCTGGTCGCACTGTCTTATGTTCTGACATCTGTAATATAAATTAAAAAAGAGCTAGAAGTCGCTCTTATTTGGACAAGGGATACTATTCTCAAAGTGTATAGTATAACACAGTTTTATTTTTTCACACTTTGACTTTATGATGTCCTTATTGTGATTTGTTGTCGTTGTAATCGTTTCATCTTTGTTACGTTTAACAAAGATAATGACGCAGACTATTCAATTGCCAATGCAATTTTGGCAGTGATCAAATCTAAAATAAGAATATGTGGAAGCATGCATGGAAGACAACCACAATAAAATCGGACTAGAATTGACTCTGTTTAGAAGTGATATTGATATGTGCAAAACCTTTCACGTCCGTTGTGCTGATTATGTGGAACTCTATCATGACCTATGAGCCAAACTTTCAAAATAGTCCAAACCCTTTTGTAATATTTCTGTAAATAACTAGTAGTAATTTCGTTGAAGACTACTTACACGATAACGTACTTGATAACGTATGCAACGTAGCAACGTTACTACGAATGTTCAATACTCCTGTCGAACGTTTTACTCTTAAAGTGCGTCTTCCCAGGTACACTGAAAGACAAACTGTTGAATTAGTCAACACTTAAATAATCCCTGAAACAATAGTATATACAAATATGAACCATTATCAGTGTCAAGGAACAATGATGGGCTGAACAGTTTCTTACTGGTGCCGTTATTTAATGGTAATAAATGCGCACGGCCAGCCTACGCATGGAATGTAATACTATGGTGACTTTGGTTGAAATGGATGCTGTTGTTTAAACAGTTTTATTGGTGGAACTTTGATTAAATGAAATGCATCATTGGTTGAATTATTTATAATGTTTACATTATTGTTAAAAAAAGAAAAAGAAGACATATGTGACTAGTTATATAAGACTGAATAGTGTAAACACAATCAAAGCAATTGACGCTGTGTAGTAAGCTGTAGTCAATAATAGATATGATATAGAATAATAATTTTTGGAACGCAATTTTTTTATTTAGTCTTTTTCGTTTCATAAAGAACTTCAAACTTTAAACCCCAAAACGTTGTTTTCAGAACTACTGCGATTCTTAAAAGTTATCATATATCAAAACGTCCTTTCATACATAGTATAAGTTATTTCCCATCTGAATGTAGTCGCACAAAAATCAAGATTAATATAAGTATAGAAACTAAAAATAACTAAAACACATATCTTGGAATTTTACTCTTACACTTTCTTAACATTACCATGTAGATATGTTTCTATAACGCAAGTTATTATCGTATAAAAATAACATTATAAACGAAGCACTTTTTACAATCTGAAAAAAGTAAAAAGCATATGATTTGTTTGTCAGCGGTTAGTAAACTTAATCATTTAATGATAAAATGAGATGTTTGTAGACGACAACGAAATACTGATTTACAATACGTTTTATACCTTGCCATTTGTAATTCATGGTTTTCGAAATGTGGTGCTGCTTTATGTGTAGCTTCTTAACTATACAGGTCTATGAACAAGACTTTAAATACAATGCTAAATTTTACTTTCGTAATTAAGAGTTGGTTTTGAAATATGATAGTAATTTAAAGACACTTCTGCAAAAGGTATATCAAAACTGATTTTTATCTGGATGTGGTCTAAAAACTTCGTTAAATTTTGGGTCATGGCAATTTTCCATTTATATTTACTAAAGTCATTAAACGTTTTATCAAAAAATGTTATGACCCATCTGTTTTGAAACACACCGCATGTTTGGTGTTCAGTTGTTTTACACTTGTACGCCACGCTTCCCTCTTTGGTTGTGTCTGAAGGAACAGGCGGAGGACTCTGTAGGTGCACCATAAACCGGTCTAAGCTCCCGGTGGCGGTTATGCTATGTTATGATAAGGCGTTGCACCGCTGTGTTCCTTTATTTGTTCGTTTTGTTCTTTGTGCTTTGTGTGAGTGTTGGTCGTATGCGCATCCGCGTGCTTAGATATTGTTTGTGAAGGCTGCGGTTTTGGAACTGGATAATTTATCATTGTTTCAATTTAACTGACTACATAAATAAGGCTTGAAAATGTCTCACATTGGGCCAATTAAATTATAATGAATTTAGCGATGTGAATTTAGGAGTGTCTACCTCTTAGATTAATTTTCTTATATCTCATTTTAGGTCAAATGTTGTTAAAAAAGTATAGGTCTTGGATACCCGAAGCATTCAATGAGTGGCGGCATGTTAAAACATTTTTGTGCTCTTGATAGCCATGGTAGGTCTATAGACAAAATATGAATATGACCTTTTGAAGGGGTATTTTGTTCTTCCGCATGTTCTAGCGCGTCAGTTACTTTCATTTTCGATGGTACAAAACACACGTGTTTTTTTCCCGACAAAAAGTACGTATACATACGAAACAGTTACACTTCTATTACCAACGGAATAGTACATAGCTGTATTGAAAATTCCACCAAAACACGTTGAACGCAAAAAAAAAAAAAAAACAAACAAAAAAAAAACAACAACGATAGTGTTTTCGTTAAAATGAATTGTAGCAATTCAAACTTTATATAGATATTCAGCCGAAAATTTCGTAGTTGCAGGAACTTTACCGTACTGTGTATAATTAGCTTATTAAATACATCTACCCATTTCATTACAAAAATATACCCAAAAAATGTTTGGATATCAATTGCAACAACTTGGAACTAATGCAACATATACACAGAATAACATTGCAGTCATGTATATGCCGTGATATATTTTGATGGCGGAATAAGACCGGACATTATTTCATCATGGACGAGAACCTTAGCGGATATACAGACCTTCCGAAAGCCAGATGGATGGCTTCCTAACATGAAAAAATTCTACACACTAAAGGATGTTTCGAGCCACCGGCGTTTAGGGGCAAGTGATTCGAAGTAAGCAGTCTCAACCACATGACCGAGAAGCTACTTTAACTGCGGCCTATTGAAATTCACTCCAAAAACTGTTAAAATTCTAATTGAAAGGCATATAAATCTCACTTCGCTTTATTTATAAGACATCCTTAATGCGACTACACGTGACATTTAAAATATTTGATGAAATTTCAATAATCTTCGAAACTAAAGTTTGAATTGATCTGTACATGTGATAAATGTTTATATTTTTCAAATAGTTAAATTTTTGTGAGATACAGCTATTTATTCAGGACATTTTGTAGGCCTATTATTCTTGAATTTTCTGTGTAACATTTATTTGTCCAATTGTATTAGATCTACGTGTGTCGGTGTAAACATGAACTGAATGTGAGCCAACGTATATCCTTTGATGATCTTCGACAGTCCTCAGTAATTTCGTGTATTCTAACTAAAATCATCTGCACTTTACAGATAAGAAGTCAAAATTTCAAATTTATAAATATAACACACCTTCCGTAACTGGTAACGTGAAGGTTGTTTGTTTTAGTCGGTGATAAAAAAAATCCCTTTTTACTCGTTTTTTTTTAATTAAGTTATAAAGGAAATTTCTTACTTTTTTTCTCAGATTTAGGTCTGGCTCAAACTTAAAGCAAACTGAACCATTCCCGCCTTTGACTTAAATTTAATCCACGTAGTCAGTCTGGCATGGTCGACAGCTAATTTCTTTTACCCTCTTTAAATTCGGGAATCAGTTAGCTTCAATATTTACTAAATAAATTGTCGTTGGGGTAGCTAGGCGCAAGAGAACCCACATATCGTGCCGCCTATGCACTTGATCGCTCGTGATATTTAGTGACGTCATATATTGTATGACATAATTACACTTTAGCGTTTGAAAAGTTATTGTGTCATAGCGAGCTTGTTAAATGTGTAGAAGGCTATATTCTTAGAAGGCTGAAGCAGTTGACGACTTTGTATCGTACAGGTTCTACCTGGATTATGCATTTGAAAAATACTGTGATTAAAGATACTGTTTCAAATGCATAGTTCAGTTATTTGCCTGAAATTCTTCGAAACACTGCCGCAGACTGACTGGATCAATTTTTGGATGATGGATTTTCTGAGTAAAACTTCTGACCTTGAAAATTGTGCATTGAACTGGACATCGATTGGAAGGATTTAAGGATAAATGGAATTATGATTATAGGAATTGATATATTGAATACTTAATGACAGGATTTTTCGTGCAAAGTAAATGCTTTTTCTAATTTTCTTTTTTACATTTTTCAAAATTTCGTTTGTCCAGTAGATCTAGATCTATACTAAATTGTAAATTCTATTTCAAACCCAATCTGTTTTTACCGGAGGAAAAATAGCTTTTAAAGTGTAAAAAGTAAGTGTGAAACGTCCCCGAGGAATAACACGTGAAAATCTCCAAAATAGAGAATATTTGGCAATGGCGACCAGATATAAACAACAATGATTTTCCATAGAGAAAATAAAATTCAGTCGCACGGGAAAACCAGATGTTTGTTGCAAAAAGCCTTGAAATTACCGAGGGTGACTTTTTTAAATTCACAAAAACATGTTTTATGTTCTTGGATCACGTTTCGTTTCTTCATATCAGTCCAAAGTTGAGGTCCAAAATTAAGTGGGACAGACTATACTGCAGTAGTAGTGTGTAATCTCTATTTTTAATATCATCTATTGTTTATCTACTGTCTATTTAATGCTTAAGTCACTTTCAGTAGTCCCCTTGAAAAGAATGTGTTGACAATGCAACAGAACATTGTTTTTGCGACAGGTGAGGCATGAAAGCAGCACCCTGCTGCAGCACTGATGCTTAAAAATATGTAAGTAGTATTTGTTTAAAGGGGACTATATTCAACACAGAAGAAGTGTTATACATATTGCCCCAACATTGACTTCATGGTGGTCATTTAAAAAAGAAAATATAGTTTTATTTCCTACTTTCAGTACCGTCGGTTTAAGACACTGTGACATGCTATACATGAAATGAAAATAAGAAGCTTGGATTTTAGATGAGAGTAAAAATAATACATTTGTTACTTTAGTGAGTATTTACTTTAAAATTATAATAGATTACATACATGTTTATTAAAATGTTGTATTCTCTTAGGTCAAAAGTTGATATCGAATAGCGGCTCTGAATTGGTTTAAACAGTGTAGGGAACCCGTAAGATTCAATGAGAAGAAGCCTGATTGGTTAAAATGTATTGCCTTGGATCGTAAAAACTATCTTTAAAATTTTAAAACATTGCGTTTTCTGTGCAATTTGAAGTACTTTACAGGTGCCTGGCTATATATGTGTATGATTTTAAAGTATCCAATGTTGTAAAATAAGTACTAGTGGGTATTTTACCACAATGGAAGGTAGTGGTCTTTGAATAGAAATACAAACAAATGTATCGGTCTGACCACATAAAAAGATTATTTTGTGTCTGTAATACAACTTGATTAGGGAAATAACACCTCAAGGGTCAACAAATGCTACTGTTGAAATCCACAGAGTCATTTTTAAAAGGTACTTCTGTCGGGAAATCAAAAATATAAGCTTAAAGAAATTTTAGAAAATTCTTATCACATCGGTTTGATGTACAATTTAGTTATGTATTATAAAATGTTTCTCAGGGTATGAATATAGCAACCGAATAATGTCTTCCACAGCACAAGCTTATATATGCTTGATGTTGTCAAATGAATAAAGACTTATATACTTCTGTTTAAAACTGTCATTTCTGACCCACTGAACCTCTTCTGAATATCCCGTTTAAGCCGTATTTAGATAATTCTAGTCATATGTCAGTTTTTAGCTACATTTACTTTGAAATTGGAAGCTGAAGAACAATCAGCCAAAAAAATTGTGGACATACCAACTTCGATATGTTCTCACCTTTTTTCGTTTTCTTACTTTTTCGGCTCGGCATTCCCTCATATTTCCGCTTTCTGGTAATATCATCTGAAATGAAAATGTTAAATAAGCAATCATTGTATGCATTTCATCAGTATTTTCATTTTCTTTGAAGAATATATTTAGTTCTTATAGTATCATCTAATCTTATATTAGTGTTGATATTGTTCTGAAATGTATAGTATCTGAACTTTGTCATCTATATCGAAAGTGGTTGTTTATTGTGAACTTAAATTATATAAATAGGATTGATGATTTAGTTTAGATCTACTTAGAAAACAAACAGTTATTAAGCATTGTTAATATAAAATGATTTAACATCCCTGTTTCGGTACGATTTGCACATATTTCTTTTCTTTCTTTTTTATACATAACCATTGAACATAAACGCATAGATGGCCGCTCTTAATGTTGACACTATCTTCCTTTCCTCACTTCGATATAATATATCTTAAATAAAAAAATGTCAAATAAGTTTGTAACTAATTGTCAAAAATAAAATTGTTTGCATAATTGGAATGAGCTGGATCCCAGCATCACACATTATGTTATATACAATAGTTAAAGGGGACCAGATATTTGTTAGAGCAGGTACTGGTTGTAAAATACTATGTGCTAATTTGAACCAATTAGAATTAAGTTTTATAAATAGCACCAATGAAAGCTAACTTCTGCTCAGGCATAAATAGGTAGATCGATCACGGAGAGGCCATTCAGTATCCAGCAATAGATGTAGATACATCGAGGATTCAACTTATAACCCGGTACCTTGATAAGGAAGTTATTGCAACTACACTGTTAGGGCGGATAAATTATTAAAAAGAAGACGTTTGAAGTTCATATATTAAAGAAGAGTTGCAGAATTCCAACAAGATTTCGAGCTGTAGGGCCAGCGCATAGGAGTTTAACCTTAAGGGTAGTTGAATGCCATAGACGATAGCAGATATAGGCTGAGCATCGGAAAGCTGAGGCAAAGACATAGGTTTTGGTGATCTACTGAGAAAGTAGGAGAGTGCCAGGTTATAGACGAGGTTCAGCATTATTGGCGAAGTACAGACAAGGTATCAGGTTTATGCCTTTATGGTAGTTGAATGCTGTAAGTGATGACATTTAGGCGCTGAGCATCCAGGAGTCAGGGCAATCTTATTTAGTTACAGCTTTAATCAAGAGGACATAGACTGAGCATCTGTGCGATAGGACTCGTACGTTGTTGTTCAAAGACATTGTCTGACGGGAACTTCGACACAAAGATCTGGCAAATATAGTATCTCCAGCCTGTAGGAGTTTGAGTTGATTTTGAGTTGAAGGTTGAAAGTTGAAACATTGAGTGATTTTCGCCTGATCCCTGAAATTATCTAACTCATAATTGAAATCATTTAGACAAGGCAGCCAGAGGAAAATTTTATATATATGAGATATATGGTCTCACCAGCTATACGTTTTAACAAAGGACATGCTACATCGTTTGTCAGCTAGTCTAAGACATAGTCACCTTAGCGATTGGACCCATTGCATTGTTTAAAATACTAAAGGCGTATGCACTTCCCGGGTCATATAACTCGTATCCTGACAATCATTGCTTGACAGCTATGAACAAGACAGCAAAGTTGGTAACAGCAACTCACATGTAATCTCAGAGAGGCAAATGGTTATAAGCTAAATTGTCTTACAATGTATCTATCCTGAATTGTATAGAAATAAGACATATTTTACCTCAAAGAAGTAGACACAATAAGTAGAATTATGTTAATGCTCATATTAAATCATTTATTTTGAAGCCATCTTTTTCAATATGTGTACGGACATTTATATGATTGTTTTATTACTGGGTCATTACTGACATACTCTGTTTAGCTGGTTTTTTATGTTGTTACATAATGTCATACCACTTTTTCTTGTATAAGATTTTATGCCAGAAAAACTATCCATAGATTATTGTAACCCACGACGTTGATATAAGTAATTGAGCTATAAACTTAATTAATTAAAGCAAGGTAGTGGTTAATAAAACCATGAAGAATTGTCCTGGTAAACTAATGTGGGACAATGGAATAAAGTTCTGACACAGCTATACGTGCACAAATGTACTGAAAATGCAGATTTGAAAAATGAGGCAACCGGAGCATGTCTTCTTTTCCCTTCAGTGAAATAAAGTCACCGACTTTGAATCACTTGCCCCTCACCGATGTGGGTTCGAATCTATGGCTGTGTCGGTGCGACTTTTACACCCCCGTCCCTACCCCACATAAAAACCTGTCAATGATTCAATATTTATTGAATGTGGTTGGAACATGGCAGTCACGGGAGCTAAAACGAATGCATTAGCATTTAGCGATGGAAAGAAAAAAACATCAGAAAGAAAATGCGTTTTATCAGTTTGAAAAGTCTACATCATTGATTTTTTTTATATCAATTCATTGTTGACAGAAAAGTAAAACACATTCACATCTGAAGCGTCCGACTTTTCTTTAAATTTGTGGTTTAGTTTCCTATCTTAATTTATTTCCGGCGACCTGTGACTGGGTCTCAGCGAAGTTGATTATGATCCAGGGAACACTTGTCACTTTCTGTTATTTATTTTAAATTACTGGCTAATATTTACATAATTTAAAGTTTTAAACGACTGACTCGAATGTTTTCATTTTGCTCGAGATGTTACCAGAGAAAAAATAGCTGCTTGGTAAGACTTGTTTTTATTAGTCACTTTTCAATAGCCAGTTTCCTTTTCTGGTTTCATCGTCACATGATTGTTTTTAGTCGCCGGCTTTATGTTGATAACGAAATGAAAAGCTGGAGGTTTTCTTAGTAAAGTCATATTGCACCGAGGCGAGACGGCAGTTCAAGGTACACATAGTATAAAACTTGAGGTAAAACCTCATCATACTTTATTTACGAGTTCGGATAAGACAATAGAAGTACCTTGCTAAAATATATGGTTACCAGATCACGTGATTGTTCGTATACCCAGTATACAATCTATATGTTCAGGGGGATTCCCATCTGCGCAATATTGTTTAGCATTTATTCAGTTATTTGATCTTTTCTCAATAGAAATGGGTAACAGTTCGATTTTGCAATATTGTTGAATTTATAGTTGCACCGCTAGAGATTTCTAAAATCTGAAGATATTAAGTTGTGTTGAAATATGGCCGTGGTGAGTGTACTTATCACTAACGAAACAGAAACCGTTTAAATTGGCTTTTACAAATTAGGTCGATTGTATCAAAACTTGAAGTACATTGACTCATTTTCCTTTCCATTACCTTAAAGTAGGAAACACTGATTTCTCTTCATTAGAAGGGGATACGTTAATGCTTACGATGGGGTTCGAGTTTGACCTTCGAGGCAAAACTATGCTTCTTTACGTTTTGTCTCTTACCCACTTATAATTCAATATTTCACTATACAGCACAGTTGGATTCGGCGTTGTTATATTTTCTGGTCCTTTGGAATCATGGAGTCCATTCAACATATATGTAATAGAGTTTCGCTTTAGCCAGTGCTAGGGGGCGTGAGAGGTGTTGCACATTTCATTACTTCTCATGAACAGACTCAATCAAACCGAATCTGCTATTATTCTTCTTGGTTACATTCTTTGCTTCCAAAGGATCTGTTAACAGATTTTATTGTAGTAATTGAATGCTGTTCAAAGGAGGTACACTACTACATAGGTCATACCGTAACAGGTTGAGGTCGAATGACTTCAGACACAATGTCTTTTATCAAGTCCTCATGGAGAACAAAGGCCTCACCCGGATACCTGACTTAAGATCCTATGAATTATAGATATGTGCTCTGCCTATAGAGCCACATGGGTAGGGTTTGTATATTTCCTTATACGCTACTATTTCTGAAATTCAAAACATATTTTGCACAAAAACAAATGACTGCCCATATAAGCTTTATGATCATATAAATGAATAGATTAATAATATTGTGTGTTCTATTGGTATTTCATGTAAAGTAATAATTACGTAGAATGCGTGATATATATTTTAGACACTTTCAGAATTAAAAGAAGAACAATTTTACACCTAACAGTTTAAATAAAAATCGGTATGTTGAAAATTGTGGCTTCAATTTCTTCTTACATATCTTCTGGTAAAAACGATAGTAATAGTGACATATTTTGAAGTGTGTTAAGGAAAAATCTCACTGAATGACAATTAAAGAAGCACACTGTATTCTTATAGTAAAAAATAACTAATATTAATTATGTTTCTAAACTTTCTAGAATATTTTCCAAAAGGTTGATGCAATAAAACAAGATTATGGAAATGGTAACGTAGCATGTGTAAAGTATGTTACAGACCGAGTCTGCCTTCTATTCAGTGTGAACCATCCGAGTAACAAAGTACTTTTTAAGGAAACACTGAGATACTTTAAAACAAGATCAAAAACTGTTTGGTACATTCAAATAGATTAAATATTAGAAAATGTTAATTTTTTAACAACATCTTGTCATTTTACAACATTCTTTGATATTCATGAATACGCAAATCAGTTAATTAACATAAAATACTGCAAATAAAAGACCAATGTCTCAGCTGCATTTTGATATCATTTGTATTGTTTTATCACCGAAACGTACCAAGATATGTATGATTGTCCTTTCCAAAAGTAAACGGTTGACATGGGAATATTTTTTATTTTTAGAACCAGTGCTACCAAAAGATGTTGTACCTATGAAAAAATCTAGGGGGTGGGGGTGCATGAAAGATGTTTCCGGATCCTGTACTAACATGGAAAGGGGCCTTTGTGTCCGTGTGGTTAAGGTCGCCGACTTCAAATCACTTGCCCCTCACCGATTCGGGCGTTGAAATCTTCATGTGAGGAAGTCATACAACTGGCTTACGGAAGGTCGGTGGTTCTACCCAGGTGCCCGCTCGTGATGGAATAGTGAACGGAGAGGCACCTTCATTAAAGCTGGAATGTCGCAATATGACCTATATATCACAAGGCATTATTCGAATAATTTTGCGTGTCAACATTTTTGCTATTGTTCTTTTATCTTAGAAAGAAAGCAGTGTTGCGTTGTCAGTTTTTAGATGTACATTTATACGTTATGAGTTTCCTTTCCGTACGCCGAGTCACGCCTTTGTCTCATGTTACCCGGATACATGATGTTAAGTCCTTTGTTTCGTTTTGTCAAATGTGCATTTTTAACTTCAGATCAGAAAAAAAAATGTTTTCTTTAAATAATTGTATTTCAGCAATGAGTTCGATCCTCGGGCAAATCGTATGTTCTCCTTGACGATATAATAAAAGACACAGTGTCTGAAATTATTCGTCTTCAACCTCTGTTGCCAGTACTTGGAGAGAACAAGTTTGTACTGGTAAAGAATCCAGGAACAATGGTTAGGGTACCTGCTCGCCGTAAAATGACTAAAATATTGTTGAAAAACGGCGTCAAAACTTCGTTTTAACACAGTGTTTGTATTAAATGCAATCTATCAAGTTCTTGTTTGGTCATAATTACATCCGTGGAAACTATCAAATATACTTAGTTTATCGACAACCTCGGAGGAGATGACATTCTTGACCTAAATAATAGCAAGTTATATCGCTTTTATAAACTTACATATATATGAATATGCTTGTTGTTACATATACGCAAGTGTCAAATAAGCTCGATTTTAAATGACAAAGTATTTTTAGAACGCTTGCGGCCGAGTATGTAAAATAAAGAGAAAAGTATGTCAGTTTCGTTTTCACCCTACGATATCCGCCATCTTGCAAGCTGAAACCTTACATACACTATTTTGATAAGGGTTTATGACATGATTAGATATTACACCTGATATATATTTACAAACAAACCCATTTAAATATGTATCTGAGATAAAGCCTCTAAAGACTTAACTTGCATCAGTAATTACTAAAACATCATATACCGGTAATGTTGGCATCCATGTTGGAGGTAAAAAAACACTAATTTAGATTCTTCTGTGATTCCTATAAATTATGTACGACCACTTCATTTTTAATTTAAGTATGCATCTTACGGAAAAGAATCCGTTTTTCCTACAACTTTATTTTACGAAAGTTCTATCACAAATTGACGTAAAATAGAAACAATATAAGGGTTTGAATCGTTGCTTGTGGCGGTCTGATGCCTTGGGAAACAAAAGTGCTTTTTGTTTCGATATATGAATATAAAGATCAGTTTAAATCTCCTCTTGCATGCATAATGTATTCTAACAGAGAAAAAGTGTGATTAACACCTCACACCCACCCCCGTTTTACAAGAATGTGCGATAAAAATTGAAAGAAGCATAAACTATTTACTTTTTGGCCGAATTACAGTCCTTGTTTATACCAAACCAAACAAATTCCTACGCACTGACTTGCCGCTACGCTCTCACTGATAAGGCTGATCACTACCAAATAGAATGTAAGCATCCGCAGGTCTATCACAAGTAGTCCAAATATAAATAGTACTAATCTTTTTTCCTTTCCTGGTGCATTTCCCCGGCAGCAACGTGCTTACTTTTACCCTACCGCGTTTCAGTATGTATCACTTTGCATTCTATTGAAATCGGCATGTTCCTATCGCATGCTAGATAAAATGGCGGCGTAAGAATTTAATGTCACGAAAAGAGAAATCGAAAAAAAGCGAAAAGTAGTAAATTCAGCGGGTTGTATTTAACGAACTGGAGTTTTCTTATATAAAAGTTAACACCTCCTTTTCTTTTTGTTTTTCTAAAGTAGCGATCTAGTTCTTTATGGAAATATAAGTCTCTGAAAATCTGATATCACGGTGCCTATCCATATCGGCGGACTCTATTAACAATGTCCAGATCGGATGAAGAAGCGAAAAAACGAGCTGCCAGCCATGATAATATGTATGCTGCTCAATAATAAGTAGAGCACGGAACATTAGAATGTCTTTACTCTGTATTGTAGTGTTTACTTTTTAATTATCAGCCATTTTGCTCGCAAACTCGATGAAATTAATTGATGGTGTACTGACATGGAACACTAACCCGACCTTTTCCACAGTCTTTAACGAGTGTCTGCTTTGATATCATACATATCAAGCGCACTACATGTATTCATTTTTTTCAATATTCTTCCAAAAATATTGATAAATAGGCTGAATTGTAAATAGAATTCTTCAAAACCCCTTACTTTCGGTTCTGTCGGGGCACCGGCGGTCTCTCTGCACACCAGTTTTTAATGCACAGGTAGGCTCTCTGCATTACGCACAGGCAGGCTCTATGCTAATGTCTATTTGGAGGCGTTATAGCTTAATTCATCTGGTGTGTAGATCTGACTTCTTATAATTGTTAACCATCACACCTTATTTCAAAACGTCAAAAACCAAGCTGACAGGGCAGATTAAAATTTCGGATGTTCAAACCCGTACATGCACGCATTGTTTCACAAAATATATACTAAATATCTGTTTGTGTATTGCTACAAACAGCCGATCTACACCAAGAAAAGGCTATTTTGAAAAGTTGTTTTTCCTCTTAAATTTCTTTCACCGGTCGGTTTTATTATTACGAGAGTAAAATTAAAGCTGCTTTTTTGTTTAGTTATTTTTTCGGCGACGCCGTCTAAATTCGTTTTCGTTACCTATGCCACGTGACTTCAGTTTGCAAATCAAACTACTGTAAAATCATTTAAGTTCGCTGGCATGAAATTTCGCGCAAACATGAAAAAGGACTGTTTCGCGTGGGCTTTAATTCGCGCATTTTCAATTGTAGAAATGAAAAAAATAAATTTAAAGAATATAATAGCGCGGTCTTAAATTCGCGCATCGGTCCTAGCGCGAAATACGCGAAAATTCGCCCTACGCGAATAAAAATGATTTCACAGTACTTGATAACGCATTATAGATAATTTATCAAAATGGAAGATTTATGCAATACTCTGCCTGATTGGACGAGAGTGTCAATTTCTTTCACTCTGTTGATTGTGCTACGCTGAGTGAAATGTAGACAAAGCGTTTATCCTAAACGACGCTGTTCACAGTTTTAAAGCTAACTTTGGCTCAGTATATTTAGCAAGAATATTGATATATCTCAAAATGAGAAGTAAGTTTAATAAATATGATAAAAACCTGTTCAAATACCAACATATATCAAATTAAAGAAAGAGCTGAATACGGTCTGCGTATCACGTGAATAAGGGTGTGATAAGAGTCTTTTATGTAGAGAAGTGCTTTTTAAAAGATTTTCCTTGTTACAATTGTCGTCTGTATATGAAAAGGTTTCTTGCTTTTGTGACTTATTCAGGTTGCATATTAAAATGAGTACTTGTTTGCTTTGATATATTTGTTATAAATTATTTAACTGATTTGTTATATATGAATATTTTTCTTTAGTATGGTATGCAAATATTGAACTCAGTTGAAATCTGTTTTATTATATATATGCTATATAATGACTGAATCTCATTACACTGAAATGAAGGTACGCTGCATACAGTTTATCTATGCGATATGACTACGGTCAAACTTTGCTTATGAAACAGAAATATTGAAATAATTACAATTGTATGTTTTGCTTGACCTTCACTTTTTTATAGGTGTGACGTCATTGTCCAAAGATTCATGAATAGCGAATATGCATTTGTTAAAGCGGGATCAGTTGGCCTATTTCAGAAATAAATAAAAATAATAAATAAAAAATCCTTTAATTGATTTTTTTCTCATGTATTCTAATCAAACTTGATTTGTAGCATCTTTATTAGGCCCGCAGCCAACTTTGTTCAGCTGGGACAATTAACCCCTTTTAGGGGCTGCTAGAGCTAAAACTAGAAATGCCTTTATACAGTGTCAGAATAATTTGTATATTTAATATATTGATAACGTAACACATAAGCACAGATAGTGCTTGACTCCCTTTTCATGCTATCATTGCTATAATTATTGTTGAATTGCTGTTAATAATAGAATTTGGGTCATTTATGGCTGATTTGGGTTCATTATGTGGATAGCTGGGTCCCAGCTTCGCACATTATATCATATACAAAGGTTAAAGGGAACCAGATATTTGATAGAGCAAGTACTCGTTGTAGAACGTTATGTTTAAATTTGGACCAATCAGAAACAAGTTCTAAAAATAGCACGTCTGCTGGGGTATAAATAGGTAGATGGATGACAGAGAGCTCATTCGGTATCCAGCGGTTGAAGAAGACACATCGAGGATTCAACTAATAATTTATCCCAGTACCTTGAGAAGGAGACTATTGCAGTTACCCTGTCAGGGCGGATAAATTATTAAAAAGAAGACTTTGGAAATTCTTAGACTAAAGAAGAGTAGTAGAATTTCAATAAGGTTTCGAGCTATAGGGCCAGCGCATAGGAGTTTAACATTAAAGGTAATTGAATGCTATAGACGATAGCATATATAGGCTGAGCATCGGGAAGCTGAGACAGAGACCCAGAGTTTGGTAATCTACTGAGATAGTAGGAGAGTTCCAGCTTATAGAAGGTTCAGCATTATTGGCGAAGTACAGCCAAGGCATCGGGGATAATACCTATATGGTAGTTGAATGCTACATATGATAGCATATAGGCGCTGAGCATCCAGGAGTCAGGGCAATTATATAGAGTTTGAGAGGACAGAGGCCGAGCATCTATGCGATAGGACTCGTATGTTGTTGATTCAAAGACATTGTCTGACGGGAACTTCAACAAAAAGACTAGTCAAGTATAGAGTCTCCAGCCTATAGGAGTTTGAGCTAATCATTTTAATTAAAAATTGTTAGTTTGAAACATTTAGTGATTTGCCTGATCCCTGAAATTGTCTAGCTCATAATAAGAAATCATTTACGAATCATTGGTACACGAATCATTTAGGCAAGGTAGCCAGAGGAAAATTCTATATATGAGATATTTGGTCTCACCAGCTCTACGTTTTAACAAAGGACATTCTACATCGTTTGTCAGCTAGTCTAAGACATAGTCACCTTAGCGATTGGACCCAAACCATTGTTCAAGATACTAAAGGCGTAGGCACTTCCCTGGGTCATATAACCAGTATCCTGACAATCTGGGGGCTCGTCCGGGATCTATATCCAAGGAGGTACAGAGACTAGTGGTTTTGACGTTCTGTTGGTGTACCAGAAGGCGCTGTGACTGAAGGTAGTCTGAGTCACATATAGTTGAATTTTAGAGTTAGTTCCAGCCTAAAGCTTAAAGATGAACTACGATAAATGGGTTGAGATGGGTGAACGTATGGGTCTCTCAGGTTCAGAGCTCATAGAGTTTGTGGATAGGAAAGAGAAGGAGTATACGGAACGTGAGGAACGTATGCTTAGACGAGATGAGGACAGAAGGAGGTTTGAGGCTCAAGAGGCTGAGAAGAAACGACTGTTCGAGCTTGAACAGGCTGAGAAGAAAAGGTTATTCGAGTTGGAACGTTTAGAAAAGGAACGAGCTTTAAAAGAGGAAGAACGAGTTTTGAAAGCGCAGGAGTTTGAAATGTTAAAACTAAAGGCTGAAGCCGGAGCTTTAGGGGCTGATAAAGGTACCGAGCACTTGAGCAGTAAAACCTTGCGGCGAAGGCTACCGAAGTTTGAGGAAAGTAAGGATGATATGGATGCATACCTCGAGCGATTTGAGCGGTTTGCAAAAAGCCAAGGATGGAAAGAAGAGACATGGGCTGTAAGCCTCAGCTCATTACTCACAGGAAAAGGCCTGGACGTATACACAAGCATGCCTCCAGACCAAGCCAATGACTATACGGCATTGAAGAAAGCAGTTCTGAAGCGTTATCAGTTAACAGAAGAAGGTTTTAGATTGAAGTTCAGGGAATGCAAGCCAGAGCGTGGTGAAACTGTTTTTCAGTTTATGGCAAGGCTGGACAGGTATTTCAGTCGATGGACGGAGATGGCAGAAGTTGATAATACGTTTGAAATGCTGAAAGACCTTATGATCAGAGAACAGTTCATCCAAACTTGTTCCAAGGACCTTGCTTTATTCTTAAAGGAAAGAGTTGCAAAGTCGAGAGCTGAGATTACACAGTTGGCAGAACAATATATTGAAGCTCATGGTGGCTCTATCACATCTAACCGGTTGAATAGAAGTAATTTGTCATGCAGCAAAGAGCCACAGCCTTCGACCGAGGTTCAGGCAGTGTCCCAGCCTACACAAAGGGAAAAGCCAGCTTTTAAGAAGCCAATATGTTTCATATGTAATAAGGAAGGTCATATAGCACGAGAATGCAGAGACCTATCCAAGAGGAAGATAAGCGGTGCAGCTTTAGCTAGTAGGGGATCCTATGAGGAAAGACAGAGAAGTAGGCATGGAACGCAAGAGTCTACGCCTAAAGACTGGAGAAAGGAAGGCCAAGCGCAGAAAAACAGACAGTCGGATGAAAGAAAAGTTGCAGCCTCAGTTGTAGCAATATCATTAGATGACGAACGGTTAAAAGACTGCATAGAAGATGGACGACTTATGTTAGCACATGGAAAATCCATTTCGGTTATAGCAAGCACCTGTACCATTGATTCAAAAAACGGTGAAAGGAACTTGATAATGAAGAAAGGATATATTGGTGATAAAGAAGTTCAAGTTTTGAGAGATACAGGGTGTGAATTGGCAGCTGTCAGGAAAGATCACGTATCAGAGAATCAAATGTTGGATAAGACGTATCTTATGGTTGCGATTGATGGACGTTCAAGGACAGTTCCTGCAGCAATGATACAGGTTGATACACCATATTTTAAAGGTGAAATTGAGGCAATGGTTGTGCCAAACATGATATGCGATTTGATAATCGGAAATATAAAAGGAGTTTCAGATAAACCAGACATAAACTGGAAAACCCGAGATGAAAGACAGTCTTCATCCGGCAAAGGTATTGCTGCAACTGGGATGACGGAAACCCAGCATGCAATAAATGTAGGTATTACAGAACCCTCTGAGGTTTGCGAAGTCAAAGAGCAAACGTTTAATGTTGAGCAAATGAATAATGCTCAGAAAGATGATGAGACATTAAAGAAACTTTGGACTTATGCTAAAGATAAGGCGAAACTGAAAACAAAAAGAGGTTTCAGGTTTCATTATGAAGTGAGCGAAAACGTATTATATAGAATCTTTGAAGAGAAAAAGGGCAGAGTTGTTAAACAGATAGTAGTCCCAATACAGTTCAGGAGAAGTGTTATGACATTAGCTCATAAGTCAAAATTCAGGGGACACTTATCAGCTAAAGAGACAGTTGATGAAATACGCTCAAGTTTTCACTGGCCTGGTAAAACAAATGAAGTAACAAGGTTTTGCCGGTCATGTGATGTATGCCAGAATGTAAAGACTGATCTGGCATCAAAGAGCAGTTACGGTAGACATGGTTTGCAAGAATATAAGTATCATGATAGAACAGAAAGAAACTGGAGACAATCTGATGACAGACCAGAGTCATACAATTTTGATGATCAAGGATTCAACCTGTATCATGAGAGGTCATCTATTAAGTACGCGAACAGAGGATCACGTTGGCATAACAGAAAGAATATATATGATAGAGATCATAACAGACGAGATGATAAGGGTTATAAAGTCTATGGCTCAAATAAATCTGAGCATAAGAAGTCATGGAGACAAAATGGCATGAGAAATGATCTCAGAAAAGGGTTTATACGTAGGTCTGACGGGAGTTATCATGAAAAAGGAGGTTTTGGTGAAAACAATTATTATGTCAACAGAAAAGATGACAAGTACTCTCACAATCAGAGAAACAAATGAACATCATTCATGAAGAATGATGATAGGAAATTAAAAGGTCAGGAGATTAACGTTGTATAATATTCTTGAGATCATATATTATTTGTTGAGTCTTTTAGAGATGTTTGATCTTTGATACTGATTTTATCAGTACATTAGTGAAGGTATGTTAATAATAGAAGTGATACCTGATTTGTAAAAATCGAGAAATAGTAAAAAGAAAAGGAGATTTTGTTTTGTACACAAATTATTCCTTAAGTGTTTGAAAAACTAAAAGTATTTTCTTGACAAGGGGGCTATTGTCAGAATAATTTGTATATTTAATATATTGATAACGTAACACATAAGCACAGATAGTGCTTGAATCCCTTTTCATGCTATCATTGCTATAATTATTGTTGAATTGCTGTTAATAATAGAATTTGGGTCATTTATGGCTGATTTGGGTTCATTATGTGGATAGCTGGGTCCCAGCTTCGCACATTATATCATATACAAAGGTTAAAGGGAACCAGATATTTGATAGAGCAAGTACTCGTTGTAGAACGTTATGTTTAAATTTGGACCAATCAGAAACAAGTTCTAAAAATAGCACGTCTGCTGGGGTATAAATAGGTAGATGGATGACAGAGAGCTCATTCGGTATCCAGCGGTTGAAGAAGACACATCGAGGATTCAACTAATAATTTATCCCAGTACCTTGAGAAGGAGACTATTGCAGTTACCCTGTCAGGGCGGATAAATTATTAAAAAGAAGACTTTGGAAATTCTTAGACTAAAGAAGAGTAGTAGAATTTCAATAAGGTTTCGAGCTATAGGGCCAGCGCATAGGAGTTTAACATTAAAGGTAATTGAATGCTATAGACGATAGCATATATAGGCTGAGCATCGGAAGCTGAGACAGAGACCCAGAGTTTGGTAATCTACTGAGATAGTAGGAGAGTTCCAGCTTATAGAAGGTTCAGCATTATTGGCGAAGTACAGCCAAGGCATCGGGGATAATACCTATATGGTAGTTGAATGCTACATATGATAGCATATAGGCGCTGAGCATCCAGGAGTCAGGGCAATTATATAGAGTTTGAGAGGACAGAGGCCGAGCATCTATGCGATAGGACTCGTATGTTGTTGATTCAAAGACATTGTCTGACGGGAACTTCAACAAAAAGACTAGTCAAGTATAGAGTCTCCAGCCTATAGGAGTTTGAGCTAATCATTTTAATTAAAAATTGTTAGTTTGAAACATTTAGTGATTTGCCTGATCCCTGAAATTGTCTAGCTCATAATAAGAAATCATTTACGAATCATTGGTACACGAATCATTTAGGCAAGGTAGCCAGAGGAAAATTCTATATATGAGATATTTGGTCTCACCAGCTCTACGTTTTAACAAAGGACATTCTACATCGTTTGTCAGCTAGTCTAAGACATAGTCACCTTAGCGATTGGACCCAAACCATTGTTCAAGATACTAAAGGCGTAGGCACTTCCCTGGGTCATATAACCAGTATCCTGACATACAGCGTCTCATGAACAGCTTGGTGGATCTTTGTCATACTTGGTCTGGAGCATCATTATAAGGTCCTCTTCCAAATTTATTTATATAGGAACTTTGGCCCTATTAGGGACCACTATAGCTAAAAGTAGATATGCCTTTCTTCGCACTAACCACTAAAATGTAATGGATTTTTATCAAACTCGATGTGTAACAATATCGTAAGGTCTCCTGCTATTTTGTTATAAATGGGGATAGGGACCAATTTAGCTGAAAATATAAACACGTTTAATGACATCTTCTCATGAATCTTCATCAAACTACTGCTGTAATTATTCGTCTAAGGATAAACGAAACAAAATTGCAACCCTACGAAACCTTTGCGAAAAATTAAAAGAGAACCATTTAAATTGTTAAAGTGCGGTGTTTAGTTTTGCAATTTGAAAAATGTTAGATGAAAGATGAATGTTAGATGAAAAATTCATAAACTTCTTTCCTTATTACAATTCGCCGACGATCATATTTAAAGATATTTCTTGTTTATCTTTATTGTGTGTGTGTGTGTGTGTGTGTGTGTGTTTTCAGATATCACAGACTGCAGGTTTTTAAAAATTGTAAGTTGTTTTTATTGTTAATAGGATCGATATCAATATTTTCTTACTTGTACGAACTTGACAAATTTATATTGACAGTCTAAACGATTCACCATATGTACATTTCTTTCGATAATTTAACAGGCTGTTGTGTGTAATAGCAAATGTAAATGTAAATTCATATTTTGTATGGCAGAACCAGGATTCGAACTCTTTCCGTACGGCAACGTCGCATGGAAATGTCAGAAAAGCAAATTCATACTATACATTATATTGTTTAAAATTAAGGGAACGATTCAAATAAAGGTTTCAGAACACAAGTAAGACGATATGTAGTTCAAAGATGTAAATGCTATTAAAGTCACTTTTCAAACGGGTCTGTCGGGCCCCGCGCGGAATATGAGGTCGGGCGAGCACCGGTCTTTTCAGTCAGGATAAAAACTGCCCATTTATTGTGTCAAGACCAACGGGGGTCGTGCGGCTTGATTTTAAAATAAACCAGAGTTCTCCACGTGTATTTTGTACAAGTAAGAAAATATTGATATCAACCTTATTAACAGTAAAACAACTTACCATTTTCAAAATCCTGCACAATCTGTGTTATATGAAAACACACACACACACACACACACACACACACACAGAGAAAAAATAAAAAAGCAGCTTTAATTTTACACCTGTAGAACATTTGAAACCGAAACTGCATGGGGAAAGAAATTTTAGAGGAAAACAACTCGGTCAGTAGCTTTTGTTTGGTGTCGGCTGTTCATAGCACTACACAAACAGAATTTTTGTGAAAGGAAGCGTGCATGTAAGGGGTTTGAACGTCCGAAATTTAAATGTGCCCTCTGACTTTTCAGACGTCTTCAGGATTCCTTGTTCAATAAAAATAAACTCTATACATCTAAATATAAAAATTGTCACTTCAAGGTAAATCTTCTGTAGAAGTATTTCAATATAGTAATATTATGGGCCCATAATAAACTTGTTTTCAGCTTGCTTTTTTGACGTTTTGAAATAAAAAGTCAGATCTACACACCAAAGAATTAAGCTATAACGCGTCCAATTAGTCATTAGATTAGCATAGAGCCTGCCTGTGCATAATGCAGAGAGCCTACCTGTGCATCAAAAATTGGTGTGCAGAGAGACTGCCAGTGCCCCGACAGAACCGAAAGTAAGGGGTTTTGAAGAATTCCATTTACATTTCGGCCTATTTGTCAGTATTTTTTGGAACATTATTGAAAAATGAGTACATTGATGCGCTTGATATGTATGATATCAAAGCAAATACTCGTTAAAGACTGTGGAAAAGGTCGGGTTAGTGTTCCATGTCAGTACACCACCAACTAATTTCATCGAGTTTGCGAGAAAAATGGCTGATAATAAAAAAGTAAACACTACAATACAGAGTAAAGACATTCTAATGTTCCGTGCTCTGCTTATTTTTGAGCGGCATACATATGATCATGGATGACAGCTCGATTTTTCGACTCATTTATTGATCTGAACTTTGTTTATAGCAAAGGAAAGCCGGTACCGACACAAAGAAACCGCCGATATAGCAAATTTCGCTAAGAGTCCGCCGATATGGATAGGCACCGTGGATATGCTAGAAAATGTCGAAAAACCGTTATGAAGTGAGTGGATTTTGTATGAAATAAAGAACAGCTGGATTTAGTGGTGTTCAGCCTATAATGAGAGCGTAACGGCAAGGGAGGTCACTGCGTAGGACTTTGCAAACCCAAATAGAAAAGATAGTGACACTCAGTGAAGTTGTCCATGCTGTTGATAACATGTGGTATGATTGTGTGACAATTACATTTTAGGGTTAAGTTTTACTGCTAAAGAACGATATAGAAAACTTATATTGTCTGTTTTATCTATTTAATAAATGTCTTCATACACAAAGTTATTCGATTCATTTCATATAACAACATTTTATCTATTTATATATTTTTTGTTTTGTAAATGTTACTGTTCTTACACTTTCTGATTTTTTTTTAACATGATTGTTAGAAATGATATTCGAAGATAAGCAGGTTTCGAGGTTTGGAAGTCAGCAGAAAGCGCAATGCAATTTAAAAGTAAATGAAAAGATAACAGGTAGTCACTGAACGAATAATTAATTAGAATTTGTTAAAATGCACAAATGTAATAGCGTAACTGATCTACTTACATTCTCTTTCTTCTAGTACATTTATTTGCTTTCGGGCGCTCGGACAACATACCAACAGATCCTAGAATGTAAAATAAGAACAATATCCCAGGAAATATTTTATTTCAGGTTTCCTTGTGGAGTTTATCGTGCACATTTTGTCTCTAAAACTGCCATTTCAGGGAGGAAATCGACCGCATCCTCTCAAAAACGGTTTGTCGTCACTAGCTTAATATCAGAATTCCGAAGTTGAAGTAAATCCATCCTTCATCAGTTCTCAAAACATTTATATCATACTTTTATTAATGTCATTCCGTTCGTTGATATTCTGTTCTGATAATAATAATGATAATTATAATAATAAGAAGAAAAATAACAAGAGTACTAATTATTGTTTATACAATATGAAAATTAATATCGTTATTGTTAATTTATGATTAACTAATTCTGACTAAAAAGGAGGAAAAAATAATCATACATATTTCAATTGATTTATGTTGTTGATTTAACATTGTAGCTGTAAAATCCATCCAGTCGACAAATGTTATATTGCAAGCTACCCGTATTCAGTTAATATATGATATAGATCAGATAAAAAAAAACAGTCAATCCCTTTCAAATTTAAATATATAATTCATGTAGTCATTTTGTTTTCACAATTTAAATACGTTAAGACAATATTGAAATAATAATAAAATACTTTTATCTAACGCGTTCGATTTGTACGATATTTCAGCGTAAAATGATTCAGTGATAATCATTACAATTCAATTATCTACATCACATAGTCAGTTTTATCAATTTACGTTAAGGAGGTAGGATACCTTGATATTTGTATGTGCGCATGCCAAACCGGAAGCTAACATGACGATTTACGACAACGTTTACGACAAACTAAATGTGTATGTATATCCATTCTTCTGAAAAAAAAATCATGAACCTGTCTCCGATCTTATGCTTAATGGTTTAATAATGCAGAAATAATAAATAAATTGCCGCAGAAACGCTTCAAAACATTGTTGCCTTAAAATGACGTCAATGACGTCATGACGTTACGTGTCAGTTACCGCGCAAAATTAATAGCTTTTATTTTGTAAGTACATAATTCTGTGCATTTTCTTTATTTGAACTATTCTTAAACACCCATTATTTGCTGAAATAATTTTACGAGTCTTTCGCTCTGAATAATGATCAATATTTTGCTTCTTTTTTGTAGTTATATTGAAATGTTATGCGAAATGTAAGAAAATGGATGATGGTAACTAATGCTACTGGGAATATAGTTGGGTGAAAGGTTACTTATTACGGCCATTTTCAAATAAAAATTGGGCAGTTTGATTTGTAATACCTGTTTTTCAGTTTCCGTTGATAATTTGTTACTTATAAACTAAAACTAAGCTCTATAATAGTTCAAATTTCAGTAGAAAATTGTGGTTTCTTGAATTAAATTGATTTTACCATGGAAAAGAAGCCCGTGACCTATATATCTAAAGGTAAAATTCAAAAGCGTTTATACTGGTCTATTAAATGAACACATCTTCGGTTTTTTATTTGCATTTCAACAATAATTATGAGAATAATAGCAGCATCCAGAACGACTTTCTATAAACAATGTGACACAAGGGGTACTGCTGTAAGTATTTTAAGCTGTGAAATTTGTTAAGATAAATGCAAATAACACGAAAATATTACTTACGTTAGAAATAAGATGTTGTAAAGCTACATTAACAAGAAATGTGATTTTATATGAAATTACGATAAAAAGCAACACATAAGCTATTTTAAACATCTCTGTTGCCATGATTACTTAAACCTTTAAGAAAAATAGTGTACCATGTAAAGTGGTTTGTATTTTGCTAATAATATTACTCAAATATGCCATGTTGGTCATTAACAGAATGGCACTGAAGCCGTCGGAAAACCCCGTTTTCATACATAGTTGTTTAAAAATGAGAGAAAATGCGTTACCATGGAAACACGAGCCCCGCGACATATACATTTTAAGCTTATATTAGAAAGCTAACGCGCATACTAGTAAAATTATCAGTTATGCAGGCTTCTACGGATAACAATGAAACCAAAATACACTGAAAAGTGTTAAATATTCGTATTTCCTTCTTCTTTCAATATAAAATACCTTTGCAGGGCCATGTACTTCAAATCTGGATAAAAATTGTACTTTGAGAAACAAAGATAAACGAAATTGAGATTGTAGCAGTTAAAACACTGAATTACAAGAAATACAAAAAATTGATGCGGTAAATTGAATTTACCCTGGTAACAATGTAACCTATCTCCTTAAGATATGGTTCATCATTATTTACCAGTTATTTTAGATGTTATTTATTTTTCCGAAAGTTGATTCAAACTGAATTTAGGTTGCTATGCCCTAAACGCGTTTAAACCCCCAGTTTCCTTTGTATAAGTTACTGACCGTTCGAAGGCGGTGCCCCTGTTTTCAACTGGTTTTCTGTCTGTCTTGTATTGTCTGTTGCGTATGTTGTCTTGTTTGTTGTAAGCGTTTTCTCCTCCTCCTAACTCCCCCTATCGCCCCCACCACTGCCCTACCAGCCCGCTTAGCTCAGTAGGTAAGAGCGCTGGTCTACGGATCGCGGGGTCATGAGTTCGATCCTCGGGCAGGGCGTACGTTCTCCGTGACTATTTGATAAACGACATTGTGTCTGAAATCATTAGTCCTCCACCTCTGATTCATGTAGGAAAGTTGGCAGTTACTTGCAGAGAACAGGTTTGTACTGGTACAGAATCCAGGAACACTGGTTAGGTTAACTGCCCGCCATTACATGACTGAAATACTGTTGAAAAACGGCGTTAAACCCAAAACAAACAAACAAACAAACAAACCACCACTGCTCTTTCCCCCTGCATTTGCGCTCCATTTTGCATCCCTCTCCCCCTTTACTTTGAGTTAGTTTCCGTGGCTCCCTTTTATTTTGGCTGCCGGAATCCTAAGGCGGAACCCTATTGTTTTTTCCTGCTTATAGGGGTGTGTTTGTGTGCTTGCGAGTCTAAAGCGGTGTTCTTGTATCTTACACATGTCTGTTTTCTATGTTAGTTAGTTGTGTGTGGTTGTGTGTTTATCTTTGGTACATGAATGTCTGCGTTGTAGTGTATCTGTGATTAACGTAGCATCCCCTTTGTATATTCATCCTTGTTCTACTGTCCTCTTTAACTTCCTTTCCCAACCACCCCCTTTTTTACCCCTAACCACTCCCCCCACCCCCCTTGTCTATATATGGCATAAAATTATATGTACTTGTTTTGAAGCAACCCGTCTGTAATATAATTCCATTTCGGCTTCTTTTTGTTGTAGGCCTACTTTGCAAATGCATGGCTCTGATGCTGTGTTTTTGGTGCTCTGTGCTTCCGAGAAATCTACCCTTAACTATTATCTCTTGTTGGTGTTGAATAGTCTTATCATCAAATATTTTGGCACTGTAAATGCACAGTGAAAGAAAGAATGAGGAGTGAACAGACGTAAATATACACAGGATCTTTTATGATCAAAGTGACATATCTTGTCGAGGGTAACTGTTTAGGCGGTAACTAGGCTGTTCACATCAATTTGTGATAGATTCTTCTTTCTTACATGCCGTATTTCTCAGTCAATAGAAGTTTCCTTTTAAAAAGGAAAGGCTTGGCTGGTTTATACATAGTCTACATGACTGGACACGTGGGGGTAGGGGTCATTACATAAGATTCTATGTAAAAAACAATTGCGACTTTTTACTGCTGTTCCTATGGGAACGCCAGTATTAACTTTAGAGGCAAGGGTATTGAACAATTCTTGGCGTTTTGGGATTTGAACTACTGGTGTCCAACCTCCATACAAAATTTTAAGACTCTAGCGCAAAGTGTTCTAGCTATTGGGAGGAAACCAGTTTCCTTTACTAGGCCCCTGAGACTTCTAACCAGTGACCGCAAAAACAATAGGGGTTCTACTCAATGAGACCAATTATCCTATGAAGTTTGAAGACTATGAGTTAAATGGTTCTATAGTAAACAACCCAGATTTGCCGTGGCATTAACCAGTAATTACAATACGAACACAGAAATGTAAACACTAATATACAAAATACGGTGGTATTGTGAAAAAAACGGTTAAATATACCTTGCAGAGCTACTTCCTTAACTTGTTTTAATAACACCCCTACAACCATAATACTGTAAATCCGGTATTATTCTCGGTGTTTTAATTTTCGCTATTTTTCGCGAAATGGGTGCATCGCGAATTCATAAATCCGCGTAGATTTCCTTACATAACATACAGACATATCCGAAAGAAAATGTCCAAAATATGGTCAATTTCAGCAATGAATACTAGCCACCTGTGCACGATGTCTATTAAAAGAACTTCAATTTATTTCAATATGTTATGAAAAAATATAATAAAAATCATCGAAATTACATTTCATGCAAAATATACTGCTTAAAGACAGAATTAACGCTAAGGTCTAGAGGTTGGATTTACATGCAGCTGGCAGGGATATATATATAACATAATATCCTGGTCAAGGCACTGGAAATTTCTGCGATGCTCTCCAAGAGGCCTGTACTGGTTCTTTCCAAGAAAGACGGCTTCGCGTGTATCGGTGCTATACACCGGGCACGTTAAAGAACCAGACTGTCTATTTGCAAAGAGCTAGGCTAAATTTGTCGGACGGCTTGTATCTAAAAGGATTTCTGTCTATCTGTTCTGGGGGGCTTTATCTCACTCTGTCCCTCTGGTCGGATCGCTCTGTGTCTGTACTAGTAGAGGATGAATTTCGCGCCCTGTGTGGCTGCGTTTGCTATATGTAAAGCGCCTTTGAACGTGTTTATCATGAAAAGGGCGCTACATAAATCTGGTATAATAATAATAATAATAACTTTGTTTTTAACAGGTTACGGAGAGCGTCTCCTTGATGCACTTTGTATGTGTCAAACAGAGCGCGTGATTTTTTTACACATACTGTTTAGATAACAATAGGGATTGTTTAGATAACAATTGGGATTAGCAACAATGTGTCACGCCATTGTATTATATACTTTGTACCGTACAATTATTTATGAAATGACTGTAACAAATTTTAAACATTTTATTAGCTATTAAATGTAATAAGAATAATCGCCCGTAAATTGAATAAAGGATTAAAAGGCTCTCTCTCAATTTCAGTCGAACAAAAGCAATTTGTCGATTACTAATCCGAAATAGCCGTTACGGACCATGCATTTAACGAGTCTTTGGCGTATAAGCTTCATAAAACTGTATATAAACGAAGCACGTATATCAATAATTTACCTACCTATTTATGTAAAAGAATGATGTCATTTTTAACAAAAAACCATCGTTTACCAATAGAAGTTGGAAGACGGAGATGAACACCTTCAAACGGAAGAAAATGTTTATTCTGTAATGATATTGGTGATGAATTCCATTATGTATTAGTATGTTCACACTTTAATGATATAAGAATATATATACAAGAAGTATTACCAACGACCAAATATCATAAAATTTGGAGCATTACTATCTAATGATAACTATAAAGATCTTAGGAACATAAGTTTATTTATGAATAAGATAATGAAAACTATAAATGTTTAAGGCAAACTGTATAATTGTTATATATTGTGAAACAGTACCCTATTGTTTGATACGTATATGCTGAAATACTATTTCATTGTCTGATACATTTACGCTGATATAGAATTATTTCATTGTTTTGTTAGTACATTGCACTGTAATGTTATGTACTAAAACTATTTGTCTAGATGTATCTTTTATATCAATGTCCTTGGTTACATGAATCATTGTAATGGTAAATTTGTTATGTACTGAAAAGTATTTGTATACATGTATCTTTTGAATGAACGTTCTTGGTTACATGAATCATAATCTTAGAAACCATTTAGAAGATAATCTGGCGTTTCCCTAATACTAGCTAGTTTTCATTAATAATCAACATGAAGGAAACCGTAAAGCCTTTGGAAAGCTGCAATAGTAAACAAATAATTTTTTATCTTATATCGCGATGGTAAATATTCTAAATTGTCTTCAGAAACAACGCATACATTTATGATCCATGTAACAAATAATTATATAGTGTATAATAAATTAGGCTGCCGTTTCCTAATATATCGCTGCACTAAACATACATATGTTACCGCCATTGATATTGTTTGAAATGTTTTTCTTTACTGTGATGCTTTGCTGTTCATTATGTATGAGCCTAAGTAATAAAATAAAAGTTGAAAGTTGAAAGTTGCGTGCATAAATTCGTTACGGTACGGAATAATGGACATTAATGTAATCTCGACTTCTGGAATTGGAATTTCACTAATATAAGATAAGAACCTTCGCGAATTTAAATTTCTGACCCTCCCCTCGCGAATTCATAAATCCGCGAAATAATTCAGGGTGCAGGAATTCGCGAAATAAAGATCACGCGAATATAAAGTGATTTACAGTAGTAGTGTCAAAAATTGGCGGCAAAATTGAGACAAATTGAGAAGTTGTCAGTTTTTCGTACAGACTTACGTTTTATACATGTAGTTATATTCATATTTCTGTACACCCCCATTTTAATAATAGACAAACAAAAAAAAACAACTGCAATTGGAAACTTCCAATATTTCCGCATTGCACGTACAGCTTACGTCACAGGTCACTTGTTCCTGCAACCAGTCACTGAATTCGTAACATATTGATCTCGGGTTGCGGCAGCTTCCCGCCTTTTCGTGTCATACTAACACACACTTGGGTACCAAAAAAAAAAGTACATAGGCTTGGAGCCATAGCTCCAAGACAACAAGTAAAACGCATGTTTTTCTATTAGGAACTATTTTTGTCGAGCCCGTTTTCGGTGAGCTCGACTTTCCACTTTTCTCTATTATAGTCTTCACTTTTGGCGGGTCGTTGTATGTGCGTGCGTCCATGCGTTCGCCCGATTTGTCCGGACCATGAATTTGACATGCATGGACCAATCTTGTTTATATTTGGCATGAATATTAACCTTAATGAGAAGGAGTATCTTGCGCAAACCCAATGTTCATATCTGAAAGGTAAAGGTCACAGCTGGAGGTCAAAGATCGAATTAAAGCTTTTCCGGAGCATTTCTTCTTAATGCATGGTGGGACTTTAATGTAACTTTGCATACATGTTAACCTTTATGAGACGGAGTGTTATGCACAAGAAGCAGGTCCCTAGGTCTACGGTCAAGGTCACACTTAGAAGCCAAATGTCAGACACAAAAATGACATTGTCTGGAGCATGTCTCCTTTATGCATGAGGGGATTTTGATGTAACTTGACACATATGTTCAAAGCTTGGCAACATTGTATTTATAATGACTTCCATTTGTTGTTACGATAAATAATTTTTATTGTTACTTTCTATTACTAGCCGTCTTGAATAATTGAGACCATTGAAAAATTAAGGTCGAATCCTGTGGGTCTGTTTTGAATTTTGCCCACTTCATTCAAAAATAACCTTGGGACAGAAGTAAAACCTACCTGCATTTATTCTACAGTATGTTATCTAAAAAACGAAGGCAAAATAGAGAACTTTTACCGCATGTAACTCAGTATTTTTAAAGATGTCTAACTCTACCCTTCCTGATTCAGAGGTAAATTCACTTTGAACAGCAAGAAATCGCTTATAAAATGAAAATTTTCCACTTTTGTACAATACATCCATAATAAGTCTTGAAAGAAGTAAAAACTTATTAGAATAAAAGGAAAATATGGGAAACAAATTTGGTCCCAGTGGGGCTTGAACCTACGCCCCCCCCCCCCCCCCCCCCCCCCCCCCCCCCCACACACACACACTGAAAATTGCAGTCAAAGTAGCTTTATGGTAGGAATTGAATACTCTTCAAAAAGGAGGTACTCTATTACGGGTCCAATACCTTAACGACGTCACAAAGTTTTAGTCCTTCCTTTTACTAGTACTTTGCCGATTACAGTTCAATGTAAGTTATCATATCAATATAATAATCTTATAACAAGATAATATTATCACTGACAAACTTTGCAATGAACTATGAACTACTTCAGTATTAATATAAATACCCTAAATAGCTTTCAAGTCTAACCTTTACTTATGTCCTATTTTAAACTTCTACTAAACAATCACGGAGTATTCAATCAATTGTAAGCAAAAAAAATCACTTAAACAGCGTCTGTCCCTTACGTTTATACAGCATATTTAGCAGTGCTACTTCTATTCTAAAAATGTTCTTTATAATATAAAAATGTAATGCGCATCATTCGATAAAATATGTTATGTTTGCATATTAACATCTTCATCAAATGAAATTTACTCGACTCGGCATTTACTACACTAATATATTACCTGTGTGTACAAATATACCTTTTCGGTTTTAAAGGAAATGTACACAACTTGAGAGAACATATTTTGAATAGTAATAATTTTAAAAGATAATTAAGCCAGTTTATGTATTAAGTCAAAATAGAACCGTGCGATAAGCAAGATCAGTTCTCTCTTTGGTGGTTGAACTCGGCTGTGCCACGACCATGAGTATTGTATTAATAAAAGGAGCTGGAAACGAAAGTTATTGAATAGTACGGATGGAGATCTTGTATGCCTCGCAGGTCTAAGACACCCAGAGAATAAAAGCTCCACAGGCTGTATTTCTGTTTAGATTCGACGATTAGGGGACGACAATTAGAACATCAGAGGTGCTTCGGTTGGTAGGATTTACCGAGACTGCTTTCTCCTTTATTTATGTACAAGTTTTCAATATCGATAATTGATTTTGTGCGCATTTGCCAGTCATAATGATACTAAATATGTAAACAGTTTCATTTTCAAATAAGTGAGTTTAATGAATGAAAGGCATATGTGAAAGACGATTAGGCACAAAGATAAAAACTTAAATGGCCAACATAATTACTGCGCGTGAAGCAACACATACATTAATGTGATTGAAGGCTCAAGGATTTCCGTGGAATTCAAGCCAAATTATAACAATTCTGTCTTTCAAACGCTTGAGGTTATTAAGAGCGATGCGAACGCATTTTTTTTTCACGGAATATTCTATGATATCTTTTAATTTAATTCAATATTCAAAATTGCGATAAAAAAGTGATCAAACTTAGCTGTGCCATGACTATGAGACTTGATGTTGTTGTTTTGAACCTCAGCATTTCTAAATATGAATTTCGTTTTTGATTAAGCGCCGTTTTTTAAATAGTACAATGCATTTCAAAAAGTTGCGGTGAGTGTTTCTGGATTCTGTACCAGTACTTACAAGAAGTAATTGCCAACTTCTTCACAATAATCAGAGGTGGAGGGAAAATGATTTAAGATACATGTCTTCTTTCAAATCGTTACGGAGCTCGGGAACCTCTCTTGGGGATCGAACCTATGATACATAGATATGCGCTTCATATCTGGAGTTAAGCAGATCTGCTGAAAGAAAATAGATAGCATAACAGCTGTGATTGAGACTCGATGTCACTTGTCAGCCTGTATTTCTATGTTGCAACTAGTTATATGGCCGTCTCAAATTTTGAGACTTTGCACGGAGGACCCTTTGTTTCATATTCACGAGATACTAAAAGTGTATTCTGATTTCATATTTGTACGCATACGTGTATATATATAAGTGTATGATTTGTTCTGATTAGCGTCTAAAGTGTCAACATTCAGACAGAGTTAACTTGTAGAAGTTTATGATTTATTTCAATGCGCGTCTTCGCTATAAAATTTCAAAATCTTGCAATTTTAACATCGGCCTTTAAAACTTTATCAAATAGAGAAAGAATGTATGAATTATGATATACAGTTAAAATTATCTTATAACATATTTAGAGAGTAATGATCTGTCTTTTTATTCCAAGTTCTGTTTTCCTAACAATTTTTAGTTTCAGTATATGGTAATATTTATCCTCATATGACATATCAATTTTAGTGTCTTTTGTACAGTATCTAAACTCGTGACTGATGATAACTCTACATTAACTATCGTATTGTTTTCACTGCACCATTTATTGAATTCATATGCACTATTTTGTAAGTTTGTTTCGACACCCGTATGCATGTGTCACAATATAAGAGTATGTTAGTAGGACAATTTTGAGAATCTCTAATTCTTTTAAATCCATAGGGAGAGCGCAGATCTAAGAATCGCGTTGTCTTCGGCAGAGTTTACATTCATAAATCACAGTTAACTAATTTATTGTACAAAATGTAACTCACATTTATTATATCTATTAGACTAGCCACTAGATTGATAATAAATATATTTCTACATTTTTCCCATTTTTGTCAAATTCAATTTCATACAGACAAAAGCTAGTCTATTTTATGATATTAGACATAGGATATAGACTTGCTCAGTTCACTATATTCAATTATAAAAAGGTAAAAACATATGTCATAGTCTAGGAGCTAGTAAACGTTAACGTGGTCTTAGATAAGAAGGTAATCTGAATCACAGTTGAGATATGATATACTTCAACAGGGTTAAACATGAATTGAAAGGAACTCTCCAAAATAAATCAACATGAAGACCTACTTTTAAACAAACAAGAAACACTTAGATTATCGATAAAAAATATTTTTGTAGAAAACCTTAGTGTATATTTGACAGTATACAATATAACTCTGTAAATACGCACGTTAAGTGCTTAGATAAAAAGTACTCTCCGAAACACTCCAACAACAGTAGAGATAAGATATACTTCAACAGGGTTAAACATGAATTGAAGGGAGCTATCTTCTAAATAAATTTAACACGAGGACCTACTACTCTTAGATTATCGATACAAAATATTTTTGTACAAAACCTTAGTGAATATTTGACAGTTACGTTGGTCAAGGATATGTAGTCTTTCTCATTACAATATTGTGGGCACATGCTGGCGTTTGTTTTTTCATTACAAGCAGTAATATTTGTCTTAGCGTAAACAGTTGAAGATAGTCATACTGTCAGTAATCACACAACATATTAGAGAACACAACATATTTAGAAGTGAATAAAAGTGTAACGTGCACCGAGCGTTATGCACGATAACTGCTAAAACTATATTTACAGATAATAGATTTTCATCTAGGCTTTCTAGCCTATATGATTAGAGACCGATCGCATGTCTGACTGCATCATGAAGGCTGGATGGACGAGTTTGTTTAATTTTCAACCGCATACGTATCTGAATTAAATAATGAATCTAGAAATTGTTCCTTTGACACAGTTTCTTTAACATCAGCTGGGGCAGACGGATAAGCAAGATTCGTTAATCTTCTGATATCTTGGCCCATCTCTGACAGGGATTCAGAAGCTGTCTGTCGCATTTCACGGAGCTGGGCCCTTTACAAATCCGCCTGGTTTGGAGGAGCAAACCGTTCTTCCAGCGCCGTAACAAGCACTTTAAAAAAAACTATGCTTGTCCCCACCAAAGTTTCCGAATACACCCTGTGCTTGACCACGTAAGGAGACAGCGAGGTATAAGCCTTTTTTAGCATCTGTCCGTTTATTGACTTCTGAACAGGCTTCAAAATGTGGCTTATAATCAGTGCAGGAACCTGTCCCATCAAATGTAGCTGGTTTCATATAAACTGAATTATTTTCAGGCTTTGAGCTCTCTGTGACATTATCACTATTGCTATCCTGGAACCTTGTTGTTTTTGTTACGAATCTGTCCCATGCTATGCTTTTGTCAGATGCAGATGCATTTTGTCATGGCATCTTGTTTATCACCTGTCTCACTTAAGTTTGACATATCATCGTCTCTAACTGATTTATCTGGGGATTTTTGAACATCCGTAGCATCTGTCACACCAAACTGCCATTTATTTTTACAGAGATTTTTAAGTCCCATGCTAGGGGTCTCTGTCCGCTGATCACATGTACTTGGGGCTTTTTCTACCCGTGACGTACTGTGCTGTATGTCCTGTCTGTCACCATCATATTCGTGTAAAGTAGATGTATCAATAAAAGCTGAAGATAATGTCGTGAAATTAAGCTGTTTCTCAAGCCGTTCATCTCTTGTTGTAACCGAAGGCTCTCGTTCTCCATCTTGAACATTCGTATTTGCATGCGTTCGTTCATGTCTTCCGGCTTGTCTCCATACTCTGTCATCTTAGTTTATAACTTGATATATAATAGTATATATATATCATGTTTTATACGTATGACAGGGGTATAGGTCTTTCTATACCCTATTATAGTCGGGGCTAGCGGACTGGTCTCTACGTGTATGGGTTAACACTGGTGATTTGGTAGGATCTATCCTTGTTGATGGATCTATCCCACCGCTACCACCAAATTCTGTAACGTGCACCGAGCATTATGTACGATAACTGCTATAACTATATTTACAGATAATAGATTTTCCTCTAGGCTCCCTAGCCTATATGATTAGAGACCAATGATTTGTAAATGATTAGTATGCAATAACAATTAACTATATAATTACTTATGATTGGAATCAAATAAACAATCTCTGGCTCTTTTATTTAATCACAGCCCTGTCCACTATGTTGGACTATGGCCTATTACAGATTCCTGTGACTTCAATTATTGATTATTTTTGATAAGTACTAAGGGTGGCATACGTCTCAAGTACTCCAAGCCTCTGTACTTGTCCCGATGCCAATGGGTCTCGATGCCTACGAGTCTCGATGCATGCAGGTCTCTATGCCCATATATTCAACGCTTATCAATACAAATAGTCTGTAGCCCGGTTTACTATCTACCACCTATCCATGCACCTTCTCAAGGTAGCGTTACCCCAAGAGAACGAGGGTGACGGATGTAATAGTAGGTTTAACTTTAAAAGCTTTAGAAGATCTGGTGTTGACCCGCTGATGTCTTATGACAGAATTAAAGCTTACAACAGGAACGTATGTTTAAATAACCAGCGACCACAGCGCCCTTTTACGCCTTATTTTGATTGGCTAATGATTTACATTGACTTGTATGGTACTTATATCGTAATGAGCGCCTGACTGTATTACCTTATAGAGCGCCTATTGAAACAACTCTGTTATTGACCAAATATACATTGAAAACTTATTCTGATACAAATCAAGCTTATGATATGCCGGTTTAGGACCTTTCTAAATGATTGCAAGGTAATACATGAAATAATATAAGTTTACTAACTGTTAATGGAGATTTGTTATAGGTTCTTGATTGTGTCTCTTTTTACAAATGGCGTAACTAAATTAAGGGGAGGTCACTTTGCATTTTCGTTCCATGAGATGTTTTTATCCGTTCGGAGCATTGCCATCTTTTTTTTTTGTAACTTGGTGCATAAAATTTGTATTTTTGCTTTTCTCTCTAGACATCATTGTCGTAATTGGATGAAGCAGTTGCAATATGACAAATATTTCCAAAAAATAAATTAGGAACGCCCTTGTTTGATCAGTCTGTTGAAGAATGATTAGCCGAAATGTCTTTCTTTGCTTTGTGCAGTTGTTCTGAGTCTTTATTATGATTTTGTATAGGTGACTGTGCCCAGTCGGTGATTACACGTACCTCATATGTTCGCGTGGAGTACTGAATATGTGCCTGCGTTCTTTGAATGTGGCCTGTTGGGCATTTGTATCTGTTTTTCGGCACCGCCGTTTGTTTTCACTGAATATGCAAATTAAGCATGTGTCCCCGGACCAATGAAAACTCGCCTTATCGTCTACGGAAAAAGCCGGAAGGTAAGTGAAAAAATAACATGTTATGTGCCGACACGTTGGACTCCCCGGGATTTCAGGTTCATATTTTCATACGTAAGATATTGTTTGGTTTACATGCAAGCTATTTCTTCTTTTTTCAAGTTCTGAATTAACACATTTACAACTGATACAGGAGATTACAGGTGTTAGTTTAACGGGAAGGGCGCCAATCTGCGGATTTCGGGGTTGTGAGACCGTTACTTGGGCGAGCAGTATGTTCTCCGTGAAAATACTATAAAAGACACTATGCCTTAAATCATTTTTCTCCATCTCTTATTCACCTGGATTATCGGCATTTACTTGCAAAGAACAAGTTAGTACTGGTATAGATTCCGCGAACACTGGTTATATTAATTCCTGGCCGTTTAATAAGTGAAATGCTGTTGAAAAACGGCTGTTAATCCAAACCAAACGATGTTTAGTATTTAACAAAAAATGTATTTGAGTTTTTATTTTCCTCGGGAACGCTATATGATACAACTGACGCTAAATGATATAGTTGACGTTAAATAATACAAAACTGACGATAAATGATTCAACCAACACTTAATGGTGTTGTATCATTTAGCTATTTGTATAATTTAGCGTTCCCACAGGAAAAAAATGCTTTTGGCTTGCTGTGACGAAAGTCCGGGAGCTATTGCAATATCTACATCGGCATCAGAGGTGTGTGTAGACACCATACAGGGTAATATCTGGGTAGTTACTCGTCACTGTTGAATGGAACACGCGCCTCTTCCATGATCAGGTTAAAATGCATTAAATGCCTCCGCTACTATTTTCTATGTAAAAATCACAATATATGATATGTTTTTTTCATCATTTATAGCCTTTCATTTCTTGCGAGACTACTTTGTCTTGCAGACTTGTCCTTAGGCAATCAAGGTCAAGAACTCAATCGTACACTCAACTGTACGTAGTTTCCATGCAAAAATTAACTGAAACTTAGTTTACAGAATAAGCATGTGCATTATCTCAGATTAATATTTTTGGTTCATCCCTCTTAGTGATGTTAAAAGAGAGGGTCACGATGTCCATATTTCTCTCACCAGAGTTCCACTCCCTAAAAAGGTATCCGCCAAATTATTTTCAAAGTTTTCTATAAAGGCACATAAGGAAAACCAAACTTACACCGCCCGGAAGTGATGTTTCTGTTTTTAGCTTTGACAGATATTCTTTTTTGACAAAATGGACTATTTTGAACATCGTTGGTAGGATGGCAAGGCCCAGTATCGTATTGTGACCCACGTATGTAGGTAGTTGTATTTTAGAGGCATTTTTTATTCCACTTGCTATTTGTGATGTTTATAGATCTGAGAATTCCTGCGAATGAGTAATTGTTGTGTAAATTAAGTTAAAAAGGCTTCTTGGTACGGATTCCATTGAAAAAACGGCCTTTCATGCAAACTTCTAAATTCAACAAGGCAAAAAGTATCATCATTTTAAATGATAAAACTTAAAGATATATTATGAAATCTTTAAAAATGCCCATTGTACACGCCGATTTTCAACCCAACCACGGAAATATCTCTTTATGCGTCATTTTGACGTTACGTCAAACGTAATGTAGCCTTTTGAATAGATAGATGAAGTTTCCGTTTAAAATGCTTTTGATAAAATTATGTTATGCAGGCGAACATGATATTGTTTGATATTAAGGTATTTAACCTGATAAACTTAAGCTACCTGTGTTGTACGTGCATTTTTAAAGAATTGTTTGATATATATACGGTACGCGTACGTGAAGGATATTATCTCTTATTTCAAATATCATTTAAGGCATCAATTTAAATCCTTTAAAGTTGCATACATTTAAGCCGTGACACAAAATGATAAAATTGTTAAATATCTCTACTTTAAATTGATAATTTTGCTTAAACTCACGTACTCAAACGTTATCTTTTTCACATCAAAAGAAATATTGATAAACTATTTATGTTCCTACTTGTGGTGCTGGCGATGGGTACTTTTCTATAAGTGTCGCTAATGTCATACTGACTAATATGAACACGTCTTTTAGTTGAATTAAAATGTCTTATCTGGCCCCAATTTCACGAAAAAACTTAAGTAATTACTTAGTTAAGTCTGTTATTTTAAAGCCGTGCTATTGCTTAAGTTATTGTTATTTGATGTTGATTTTTTCTGTAACAATGTATTTATAGTTTGATTATACTATGAATAGAAATATTTGTCTGCAGTACTTCTTTTAATCACGCAAATATGATATTTCTATTTAAGCACGATATAACGAACTTAGGTATTTGCTTAAGTTTATGTCTTATTTCTCTAAAATTCAGAATCGTTGTGTTTGGATCTATGAAATAGTCATATACGGTTCTGATATAGATAAAAAAAGACGCATAAAGGGCAAAAACAAGCTTTTGAAATAACAGACATAGCTAAGCAACTACTTAAGTTTATTTCGTGAAATTGGGGCCAGGTACTTACCGATTTTAAGAAAAATAGATGTAAGGGCATGTATTTAGGATGATAACACACAAAAACCTACCATCACATATTTTCTACCTCTAGAGTTGTATAAGTTGCAAAAAAATATATTCCCTCATGATGGTACCGAGCAACCGAGTAACCCTACTGGCCCATCAACTATATCTTCTTAAAGTGATTTAAAGTGTCGCTGGATTAAAAGTGGAATAGACTAGCAGAGAGAAAACAGTGCTAGGTATTCCGTTACCACTAGAAAATGTTTTCGCGTCATGGGAGACAACCCATGTTTATTTAAACATGAACACTGAGTTATTGATACTGACCCTTGTATACAGATTAACTCACGGTACCAAAACATGGAATTTTAATTCTTAGATAATTAAACACTTAATATTCAAAGGATTAAAGTAACTAAAGTAACATTCTGTGGTCTCTTTTGATTCTGTTTCACTAAGCAATTTTTTATTCTATGATTCGGGACTAAGTCCCAGAATGGAATACCAAGGTAGAGACATAACGCTTTAAAGAGAATGCAGACTTCATGTTTAGAGAACCTTTAGAGGAAAGGTCCGAAGAACCAAAAGGCAATTACATTATTATTTGTTTGGCGAAAAAGGACCTGAAGTATTTTTTGTTTTAAACCGGAAATATACGAAAATGTTCGAGTCTGGCTGATAACAAAGAAAATCTTTAATTTACAAAAGGCTTAAAAAGACCGTTTTCTTCATCAGCTAGAAGATTGTTGTAAATATGAAAGTAAATGAATATAGATTACTAGGCCGTTTGCAATGGTCTTAAAGAATAAATAATAAAATATCTATTGCTTGTCAGGCAATGGTTATTCATAATTATTGATTTACCAAATTATTGGGTTTTCACTTAATCATATCTGGCTGTGTTTTTTTCCTTGAAAATGTAAAAGTATAGCACCGATGACGATAACTGAGTCACGCTAATATGCGTTCGAAAGTTGTACACTGGAGTATACGGATATGACCTCAAGAACTTTGTGAGCGTGTCGCTATAAAAACAGTATGATATATTTAACTTGAAATTATATGATTATTTACTTATCATTAATTTCGAAACAAAGACACGAAGGCGTTGGGATACGACATGAACTTCATTATTTTACATCTTGGGATACAAATTATAATTTCCTTTTTCATATCTAGACAGGGAATTTAAAATGACAAATAAAATTTCATATTGCGTACTGTGTTACGGTTGTTTTGTTTACTGATCTTGCTATAGAACCTAGTCCAGTATTTTTCCTTTTCTCTTTCATACTGTTGTTCATATCCCTTGATGCAAAACGTATCAGTGAAAAGAGAAAAGAAGTATTTTATCATTCTTGTTATTATGATATTAGTGAATCTTGAAACTGTATCGCATTTTGGGACGATAAATGTACAGGAACGATAAATGTACAGGAAAAGCTGTTGAAAATAATCGTATTTAGCTACTACCCAGCTTCAAAGAGTACAAAACAGTGTTAGGAAAGATTTATCTATTTAGAATAGGACAAACGTTTCAGTGCAATCTGCATGAGTTGGAATGGTGTCAACAGGTAAGACATATTGATAAAGTATTATTATTATTATTATTATTATTATACCAGATTTATATAGCACCCTTTTCATGATAAACACGTTCAAAGGCGCTTTACAGCAACTGCAGCCACAGAGGGCGCGAAATCATCCTCTACTAGTACAGACACAGAGCGATCTGACCAGAGGGACAGAGTGAGATAAAGCCCCTAGAACAGACAGAGAGAACTTTTCAGATACAGACGTGTCCGGCTAACTTAGCCTAGCTCTTTTCGAATAGACAGTCTGGTTCTTTAACGTGCCCGGTGTATAGCACCGAATACACGCGAAGCCGTCTTTCCTGGGAAGAACCAGTACAGACCTCTAGTTAGGTGGGAGACACTCAAGAGCATCTCAGAAATTTCCAGTGCCTGGACCGGGATTCGAACCCCGGACCTTTGGATTGACAGTCAAGCGTGTTACCACTAGACCACCGGCACACCTTATTGGCTCTTTATATTAAATCAACGCTGCTAGTCATAGGTTTACTCATGTTACTATGAAGTTGGGTAATCATAAGAGTTATTTTCTTTATTTTGTAAATTACCGGAAAGATTTCTGTCTTGTATAGAGAACCACACTATATGTGCAGACAATCAACGGATCATTACGCCATTGCTTATTGAATATTTTTTCCGTATCCAATGGTTGTTGAATAGAGGATTTTTATTTCATAGTCAAATACATGCAACATTTGAGGCAGACAATTTGTATGTTTAAGATAAAACCATAGTTACTAAACCATGACTTTATTTTGCATTTTTTAGATTTACTGAATGCATGCGGAAATTCGGGCTTGACAGTTTGATGAAGTTTACTCTCTGTTTGTGGTCCGCAACATTATTACATTTGTTTTTAGCTCACCTGAGCAATGCTCAGGTGAGTTTTTCTGATCACTCGATGTCCGGCGTCTGTCGTCTGTCAGTCTGTGTGTCTGTCAACATTTAGTTTGTGTATGCGATAGAGGCTTTTTTTTTCAACTGACCTTCATGAAATTTTGGTCAGAACGATTACCTTGATGAAATCTAGGCTGAGTTCGAAAATGGGTCATCTGGGGTCAAAAACTAGGTCACTAGGTCAAATCAAAGAAACACTTTGTGTATGCGACAGAGGCTGTATTTTTTAAATTAATCATCGTGGATTATGGTCACAATGATTACCTTGATGAAATCTAGGTCGAGTTTGAAAATGGGTCATCTGGGATCAAAAACTAGGTCACTAGGTCAAATCAAAGAGAAACCTTGTGTATGCGATAGAGGCTGTATTTTTCAATTAATCTTCATGAATTTTGGTCAGAATGATTACCTTGATCTTGATGAAATATAGGCCGAGTTCGGAAATGGGTTATCTGAGGTCAAAAACTAGGTCACTAGGTCAAATCAAAGAAAAAGGTTGTACAGGACTGTCTTCTTTTTTTGCATGATGAGGAATCTCAGACTGTTAAGAAAACGAAAGAAATACAGTTTTGACAAATATGAAATATGATAATGTAAAACTGTACAAAATATGGATTCACGAATAGAGAAATATTGTTGTAAGTAATTATTTCAGTATATTGGATACATATAAAATGTATGGTATACCATTTTCGCACATCGTTATCTAAACAGTGAAATCAGAAGCAAATAATCATAATTATATTCCACAAGTTTTTAAAATCGGATCTAAATCTCAGCTTGTGCCTAAGATAGTTTTCTTTTTGTTTTTTTAAAATCCTGAGCTTATTAACTATATGGAAAAAGAAACACTTGGTTTTACTTCTGCAGAATGTAATCTTGTGGTGCTGTGGAAATACATATAAATGGCTATGCCCCTTGCAAAAATAGGTATACTGGAAAAGGAGTTAATGCTCTCGATTGCAAAAGCTACGAAATGTTACAGTATGATTGAGGTCACAAATAGAGACAACTGCCGCCTGATTTTGTTTTGCAATACCACCGTTGTGTCAGCAATTTGTTTTTTCGTTTTATATGGTTTAGAAATGAAACATTCAGAGATCTTATGAAACAAAAAACTATGTTGTCAAATGAGGACTCCCAATATCTGTGAGTGCGAGTCCTGCTTTTGTTGTCACGTGAGAAAGCCATCATTGAAGCTGAGATACAGAAAGTCGGTGTTTCGGCTAATGCGCCAGTTTCCACCTGAAACAATGCTTGAATGGACACCACAAAAATCTGGAACATCGTCATACATATATATGACCTGAATTTTGTTGGTGTGACTTAAAATCTAAGAATCAAGATACAATCAAACAGACGTGGAATGGCGAATTTGATTAGCTTTTGCTATGCTGTTTCATATAACTTTACCATGTCGGTAAGTTATACCCCCGAAAATGTCAACACGCTGCTTTGAGCGTAATAACTTTGTTATCTGATAATATTAGGAAAAGACTGTCATTTATCTGGCCTGTTGATATTTCAAAATGAGTTTGACTTTTCGTTAAAACGATAGTAATAATGATAATACATAACACTATCAACAATAATAATTTAAATACATATCTAAAGTGCTTTCCTACGTAATAAACATTTTTAAAAACTATATCAAAAAACCTGACAGTAAACGATAAATTCGCTCTTATCTCGGGCATTTAAATATAAATAAAATCATGACTGTTATTTCCATGAAATGTAAATTTGACTGGCATATGGAAGGAAAAATAATAGATAAAATTTCAGCATAAAATTGGTTGCTAATTATGTTGACATTTTCTTAAATCGTTGGGAATATATAAAAGAGCTCTTCGAGCTGAAACCAAAATTTGATGTAGTAAAGTGGCTTCGGAGATATCATAATGTCTAAGATGTTTTCAGGTAGGTTGATCTTACGTCTATACATTTGTACATTTTTGTCTCCATATAGTAAAGAATTTGTAAAAATTAATCGAGTTGTATTTTTTTTCCGGAAGGTTTTCGAAAGAAAATTTCGTACTTGATTTTCAATACACATTAAAGACATTAGCGTGTGACGACAATATGTGTTTACCATTTCTATTTCTATTGAAACAGCAAGGCTAAGATGTCTCTCGAAGGGACTATAGTGCTATTTTACATACCTGAACGGATAGAAAGCATGCTTTGTGACGCGAAGTTAGCGTTTGCTTCTTAAAAAACCGCCGTTAGTTGATTTTGTTGCAAAAATATGAAAATTTTAATGTAGGAATGACTTAGAATATTTCAAGTCTGAAGATATATAAAAAGAAGGGTTGTAAAAGGTAATTTTTGAGATTGCTTTTAAGTTCGGAAAATCCGTTGTTATAGATTATTAGCAGTTTTGTTAAAATATTAAACAAAAAGTTATCTTTTTATCCTTCGTAATTATGTTGATGACATGTCATATTTTTATATACATTTCAACAAGTAACTTTGCACTATATGGAATTATTTTGAAAAATATCTATGAAACAGTTTCTTAAAAAAGATGTTGTGAATCGTTTCGTTCGGTTATACGTATTTTATAATGCTATTATGTATACATGCTGATATATGAGAACAATTCTTCCGTGGATTTTTTCAAAGTCATTCCTTAGATAAAGTACAGAGTTATCTTCAGAAATAAACAAAAATATTGAGAGGTCGCTCACATTAATTAGAAGAAAAACGAACGTCTAATTAATATCGTTTCTTACATGTTTTTTCCCGCGGGAGTGAAATAAAGCCGTTACATAAAATTGACGTCGACGTGGTTTATAGCATAGGAGACGTTGGTCAAATTGGCTTGTTTATAATAGTTAGGGAAAATAGAAGTATTGATGTTTCGACAGGAAAAGCTAAAATGTAATAAAAGTATATTACATTTGGGACTTTCTACAATGACTTAATTAAATTCGTTGAATAAAAAAATAAAATGCGAGGCTTGTTTAATAAACCGAACTTGGCAAAAACACTACAATGATGCCTTTTCGAACCTCACTGGTTGGAAAATTCTTCTAATGAATCCTTCTAAATGAAAATCTTAAGGTTTGATTTATTCTAAACATTTTATTGCAAAACTAATAGCATGCCCTCCCCCATCCCAACAAAATGCCGTCAAAACCGTAAAAAGTATTTATAACAAAATTCCATTTTGGTAGAATGTGTGGAGGTCAAAGGCTTATAATTATAATCCGAGTCAATGAAGTATTAGTTCAGTATTATTCAATATTTAACATTCCATAACCAGTATTAACAAACGAGTATCCTAAGACAAATTTGCATTCAAATTGACATCCATGAACCCTGGGATGAAATCCTTGTCAAAGGTTAAGTCATCATTAATGAGCCGCACCATGAGAAAACCAACATAGTGCGTTTGCGACCAGCATGGATCCAGACCAGCCTGCGCATCCGCGCAGTCTGGTCAAGATCCATGCTGTTCGCAAACGGTCTCTCTAATTGAAATAGGCTTTGAAAGCGAATAGCATGGATCCTGACCAGACTGCGCGGATGCGCAGGCTGGTCTGGATCCATGCTGGTCGCAAACGCACTATGTTGGTTTTCCCACGGCGCGGCTCATCATTTAAAATGTGCACACTTTATCGTACGTTACACCTGAAAGCAGATCGAGCTCTTAATCTTTCTAAAATGGACTGGTCCATCATTCAATTTGGGCAGTACCATTTATTGCCGAAAGGGGTGTTCACCAAAAATTTACTAACTGAATAGCGAACAGTGCAGACCATGGTCAGCCAGCACGGACGTGCAGGCTGATCTTGGTCTGCACTGGTCGCAAAGGTAAAATCACTTGTCGCCAGTAGGCTAAAGATTAATTGACGCGTAACCTGATTCTGTGCATTTCGTAAGATTCATAGCGGGAGCTTTGTTCAAAAAGGAATTTTAACTTATCTCAGTTATGTTTATTTTAGTTTCTGTTCTCAAGATACACATACATTATTTCAAAAAGATCAATTCATTTCTTCTTCTACATCTTTTTTTTTTTCAAAATAACCAAGATAAGCTTACTTCAAATAAATGAATTAAACAACAACTTGATGATCAATTTCTTAAAAAAGATTTAGCTTTACTTTCTCTGTTTAAATTCACAGTTTTACAAAATATGGAATATCAATTGATTTCAAATTTTTAAATTGTCACTTCAATTTCACTTTTTGAATTCATTTGCATTTTGCATTTGCTTCTGTCTTGCATGTTGGCTGATTTCAGCCGACTTCGTTCTGTCGTTCAGGCACCTGCAAAAGAAAAATTCTACAGACGTCTCTCATGGTAGTTATTTCCCGTTATCGACAAAACGACAAAAAGGAAAGAAAGACATTTTGTCGTGAAAGAACGAAAAGACGTAGTTTTTCCAATAACAAATTGAATGAAACCATGCATTGATCAAAAATGGAAGTTATTAACTTGTTGTTTCTATAAGAAACACCTGTGACCCTTTCGTCCCGACGTGGACAAACACACTTGTGGTGCGGACAAAAAGGCGGTAAGATGCGTCTTATGTGTGTGTGTTTTTTTTAATTTTCGCAGGTCAGTACGACAGAAACGAAGAAGGCAGAAATCACAATTATTATAGCCGTGTGTACCTCAGGCTCACCATTTTGTGATATCAAAGATAAATTTAATTTCAGCCTTTAATATTATTTGAATACGCTTAGTCTTTTAAATCATCATATATCACGCTGTGCGCCATTTCAGTTCCTGTCTTTGTTTTGGCAATACTTGTTGTAACAGATGCGAGTCTTGATGAAGACTTCAGTTGCGAAAGATACCAGGATGTACGCGGGACATTTAAGGACTGCTTGAGAGAGCATGATGTTTTGGATTTTAGACGTATGATTGGGGAACTAATGGGTGATGACGTCATTGAAGGCGATGAACTTTATGCGGAACTTACGGCGATTTGCAGGTAATAATTACACTGTAATAAAATATTTATCTCCCTCTTCTTTACGAACAATCAAGTTTATCTTTTATACCTAGCAAGAGCAGTTGATAAAATTTCAGAAAATTGAATTACATAATTTCCAGTTGTTGGAACTGATATTTAGTTTTTGCGGCTGCTAGTTTTTACTGGTTAAATCTACTTACATAATAAATTTCAAGATGCGTGTTTCTAGTAATAAGAAATCTTTATTCTTTTTAATATTAACTAAAACTTTGATAAAAAAACAAGTCCCTTGATAACTGTGCTTTTCCATGATAGTGTTGTGGTCTATTCAGAAAACAAATGTTTTACAAAAAGCATTGCTATCAACTGGAACTTAATGTTGTTTTTCGTATTTAAAACGTCATTTCTGTTATATGACTTAACTTGTCTGCGCATTGTTTAACACTTATTTATTTCGTTCATGTGCCTACAATTTAGCAAGCAACTAAATACACAATTCTCTTGCATATACATGTAAATGTCTGTGTAGTATTCAATTTTGTTCGACAAATTTCGATCCTCATATTTGTTTAAAGTAATTTGTAATGTGACAGCACGAATTACTGATTTCAGTAATCGAGATATAGAAGAAAACATCGCATACTGTGTTGAAAGGCTCGTCACAGATTGTCCAGCACTAGAAGAGATAGTAAACAGAACAATCGAAAACAAGTTTTCATTCTTTTATGAGAACAACCAACCCTCAAGTATTCTCAGTGCAGGTTCGTTAGATACGGTCTCAAAGTGCGTCCTGCTTATTAAATCAAGGCGTTCACGTGTGCTATATTTCTGATATACCACAATTTCGGATCCCTAGATATTTTAACATGTTGAACCGCAGTATGTCAGACGATAAAGCATACGAAGTTTTTTGTTTAGTTTTATTCCAACATACTTTGTAATACATTTGTGTAAGATGAAACCGTCCTAGTAGTAATGAACCATACACCATGCCGTAAAATTCGACGTCTTGATAATTTCTCACCGGTTCACTTTTCTTAGGTCTTTTATACATTACACGATTGCTGGTAAATGATATCAAATGATTCCATAAATCATATTTGGGGTGCTCTTATATTGCAGATAAGTATACCAAAAGCATATGGATATTAGATAAAATGTATGTATAAATGTATAACCATATCAAAGGAAATAGGAACTGAAAGAAGTTTAGTTACCATCTAGGGACTGTTGTCGACTGCTTAAGGTCGTAATCTTCGAATCACTTGTCCCTCTCTATTGTGGTTTCCAAACCTCTCTTAGGATGTAGAACTCCTTCACATGAGGAAGCCACCCAGTTTGCATATTGGAGGTCGACGGCTCTGCCCGGGGTTCCGCTCGTGCCTGAAATGACGCACTGCAAAGTCTTCATCCACTCTCAAATGCTGGACAGTCGCCATGAGACCTATAATTGTGTCGGTGTGATTAGAAATCTAAACAAAAATAATTGAATTCTTAATTTTGAAAAATCGCCAGTCACGAAAATATTACCAAAATTATATTGTAGTATTTGATCTTGCAGCATTACAGCATGGCTATATGTTCAACAACAATTGCTCCATTAGAATGCAAGATCAAGGGGTGGAAGCAATGAGAACTTGTGCGATGGAAGCTTTTTCCGGCGATGACCTTAGCAATTTCCCTGTGGGCGATGTTCTGTCAGCATATCTAAAGTAAGAGTCATTTAATTTGTACTGCGTTAACTGAAGATAGTACAAATAAAAGTCTGTGTGTGAACTAGGTTTTGATAGATTTAACCAGTGCGACGTTATAATTTTGCACGCTCGTTCAACTACTTCCAGAGTAAAAGGTATTATGCTGAAATTACACAATGCTTATTATAATCTTAACAATAAGTTCATGCGTTGCAAAAGTACTTCCATTAAAGAAGGACAATGCTGAATTATTAATGGTAAAGTAGTTCAACCTGACTGCAGCTGATAATGTAAGTTTCTGATTCGGGGTCGCCCTGAGATCAACTTAGTTTTGAACATAAAAGTAAACAGGTTTATTTGATACTGATAAATTATACTTGATAGTTTTACCATGAATTTACTACTTAAATGGTGCGTATTCATGATGAGGATGTGCGGCTTATCTATTGTTAGTCTGTCTTCATTACTTCTAGATCTAAAACGTTTAATTTGTTTCCTACTTTTCGTAAGATAAGAACTGTCTTCTTCAGTTTGGTTTTAAAGTGACGTGATATTTTAAAAAACGTACCATAAATGCAGAAAATCTCTGCTTCATCCCCGATCAACGATAAGCATTTAAGCAAGCTGTCATGCAAAAGTCTACAAAACCCCGCCTTCATCAGTCTTCCCAGGCTTTGACGGGGTTTGATAGTGAAGGCTTACCTTTTATCATTGTGTTCTTTTATAGACTACTTACGCACATGTAAAAGATGTGATATAACTTCAGTTGCTGTAGCTCCACTCATAATAATTGCTTTTTAGAATCGGACGCAACTGGTTTCAGTGTAGTCTGACAGAAATCAGAGATGAATTTTCAGATGTATTAGAATGCGGGTCAACATTGCGGGACATGTTTATGACTTTTGCAATATTCCTGTCGGGCAGTGGCTACCTTACACCGACGCTAACAGCGAGTGACATGGCTGTGTTCGAGGTATATAACAAAGCCAGTTTACTTGAAACAGTATAAAATAATTAAATAAAACCATCCTATAACATTTGTGTGCAAATATGCAGCAATTTATATAGATTGTAATTTCATTCCATGAATTTGAGCGCAGGTTTCTAAATCTTGAAAGGGTGAAGGTACATTTTAGTCAAGTGGTATTAGCAATAAAAGAGCGCTAGAAATCGTCGGTTGAGGACCAGTATGGTAATACTCAAAAGTAATATTCGGGAGACAATGTATATGTTAGAGCTTGAACCTTTCCCGTCTCTGGAAAAAAACCACGAAAACCGACAAATGGGAATATAGTTAGCAGGGTCCAACGGTCATTATGTAAAATTCTGATATTGTGATTTTTCTAAATAGCATTTTTTCTTTACACTTTGAAACCACGTTTAAGACCCGTTTATTTATCACAACATTTTTACATTACATTTAATATAGAACATAGTTTTGACCATTTCTAGAAAACGTAATTGTTAGAATAGGAATAACAAATTAATGATATGTCGATAGGAAAGTTTGAACGAGTAGCTTGTTTTAGTCAGCAAGTGGCTCATTGATAATAAATTGCCATTGCATCTAGGTGAAACTGTCCATAATATTTGTCTGTAAACCCAGACTGGGGACAGATCCCAGTTCAAACATAATTTTAATGGTCCCATTATTGATCCAACTTCATCGGTTAAGGGTCTTGGTCCTACTTTGGATCAAAGTTTATCATGCGATTTAATGGGTCATACGGTCATTGAAAAGGTCAGTTCAAGTTTAAGATTTCTGCATAGGAAATGTGAGTACCTCTAACCTTTTAGCATTTGTTTTCATTCAGAATCATTGTGATTATGCTGTAGCTTTGGTATTATTGTTTAAGTAAAATGTGCAGCAAAAACTGTAAACAACCCTTCTTGTACTTAGACATTTTTCAACAAAATTATGTTCGCGATTATCGACAAGTAAACATTTGAGTTATTATATGTAACAACTTAATAAAACTTCTCATACGTCTTTGCCATTGTAATGTCAACTAAATAACACTGATCTAAATACTCGTTTATTTTAATGGAAGTATGCCCCTTTTCATTCTCAGTAATGATTTTTTTTCTTTTTGTAATATTTTGTTTGCAGTTAATATGGTAAAAGTTAAATGAAATTTCCAACACACTTTTCCCATACTATTACCAGTTGTATGACATACGTCCTGTAACTTTTTTTCATTTTTATGAAATCATACCCCTTTTTGTACTTTGTCATATTTTGCAACAAAGTACTATTGCCAGCGAGTTAATTTCTCAGTAATTGTGCATCATAAATCACTGATGCATGATCACTTGTCTTGAATATATTTTGCTACTCCAAAGTGTTAAGTAGAAGTAATACAATAGGGTTGTTATAATAGTAGCTCGATCTTGGATGCTGTTTTCGGCTGGAGTGTATTTTTGCCAGATCGGACCCACATTGAAAAATCCACGAGAGTCGAATACAAAATCCCAGATCTAGCTACTGTTATAATGACCCTTTTATTTAATACATCCACCTTTTTGTAAAGTGTTTTTTTTTTATTGAACGAAATCTTCAATGTTTATCGATGTTGAAATGGAACTTTAAGTTGTTATGTGTGCTATTGTCAGATCATTGTTAATGAAAGTAGTCCGGAAAAATACAATGTAGTGGACGCAACTTGACCCCGATGGTTGACCTTTGTATTATAATACATAATGAGGCATAATTTTTGAAAAGGATTGTACGTAAAACGCTTCATCTCTTTGCATTCATAAATTGAAAAAAAAAAATGTTGAAAAAACACGAGCTGCACGTGAAAATGGAAATATAAACTTGTGTAAATATGAATAAATGTATTGGAATGTTTTACTGATCAAATGTGAGTATACATACTTTGATACTTATATAGTGCGCTGTATACAAACTAATTCCATAAGTGTACACAGCTACACTAAGCACCCCTAATTTTTACAATGAAATAATCGATATGAATAATCAATTTAAGATCAACCATCGCATGTTGCGACTACTATACAAAGGTACAATACGGATTTTTTTTCTGCCTGTTCATATTTACTTGTGAAATACAAGCCTATTTTTTTACAGAATTTATATAGGTATATGTGTTGAGTTTCTAATTGTTATTGTTTCTTAATCAAACAATCCACTCCATGAAACATTTTGCAACCAAAAATAACTTCTCCTTCAGTGTGTGCTTTTTTTGCGTGCTTCTGTTGATATTTCTTGTTAATATTTGATGTTACGTGGTCGTTTCTGCGAAAACATATCAAAAATTGTTTTTATTATTGCGAGAGAACTTATATTCCTGTTCGCATAGTTTGCATAACAGAATAAGAACTTTTTTTAAATACATTGTAGTATGTTTTTATTGTTTTATATCATTTTTCTGATACCTATTTCTGTTCTTTGAAATTTAAACGTGATCGGACGGCACTAACAATTATTATTGTTGTAGGTGATTGAAGGTAATTAATAATTACAGTTTGTATATTTTCCAGTAGGCAATTTGACCATATTTATTTATATTGAAGGCATACCATGTATTATGACCTTTGGCAAATATTTCTGACTTTTTACCTGCGAGGCATTTGTATAATAAAACTAATTGAATGAGTGAGGTTAATGAATCTTATCTTTACCCGAAATCAGTACTATTTGCTCAAATTACTTTCTGCTCAAATACAAAAAGCAGCCACCTCCAGATTCGAGTTATGATGACCAAAGGAAGTGCAATGAAATGGGTCCAGTCGCTAAGGTGACCGTGTCGTAGACTAGCTGACAAAATATGTAGAATGTCATTAAAAAGTAGAGCTGATGTGACCTTAACGTCTCATATATAGATTTTTTCTCTGGCTACCTCTCCTAAATTATTCGTGTACCAATGGTTTGTAAAATATTTGAATAATGAGCTGGACATTTTTAGGGATCTGTCAAATCACACAATGTTTTAAACTAACAACCTCCAACTTATGATGACTATGCTTTAATAGCGTTTTTGTCTCCAAGCATTAACACTCCGGTCCTCCTTTAGTCTTAGTTTCCAGGAGAGAGAACCACCTGCGTATTTTATGCAATAATTCTCTATAAGGGTAAAACAACAGCAGACTTAAGAAGGTAGGTTACCTTAATATTTGTAATGTACGCTTGCCCTACCGGAAGCTAACGTGACGATTTACGACGACGTTTACGACAAACTAAATGTGTTTGTATATTCATTTTACTAAAATAAATCATATGCCTGTCTCCGATCTGATGCTTTTAAAATGGTTTATTCATGCAGAAATAATGAATAATTGCCGCAGAATAGCTTCAAAACTTAAAATGACGTCATTGACACCATGACGTTACGTGTCAGTTACCACGCAAAATTAAAGTCGTTTGAATGTACGTTTTCTTTATTTGAACTATTTTCAAACTGCCATTATTTGCTGAAATATTTTTATGAGTTTCTTGCTCTAAAAATGATCAATCATAATTTTGCTTCTTCTTTTTTTTCAATTAAAAATTGGGCAGTTTAATTTGTATTATCACATGTTTGACTTCGCGGGAGTGTAATAAAGCCATTAAATAAAAATGATAATACACTAGTGTAATAAAGCTTTGACGTCGACGTCGTTTATAGTGTAGGAGACGTTGGTCAGACTGACTTGTTTATATAGTTAAAGAAAGTCATATTTTTTATGTTTCGACAGGAAAGGCTAACATGTGATAAAAAGAATATTACATCTGTGACTATCCACATTTTATTTATTAAACTTGTTGAATAAAATTGATAAAATGCTCGGCAGAGCCGCACATTTTATTATTTTATTCGACTCGTTTAATAAATTCAATATGAAAAGACACTCATGTAATATCCTCTATTTACCTATTTTTCAGTTTCAGTTGATAATTTGTTACTTATACACTAAATCTAAGCACTGAAATTGCTCATTTCAGTAGAAAATTGTGGTTTCTTAAGGTTCATTCTATCGGAAAAATAGTGGGTCTAAATAATTAAGATTGGCGGGTTTGTTACTGGACAAAAGTCATAAAAAGTATACACCAATACATTCGTCTTGGAACGAAGTATACGACTAGATAATCAAACTACGACTACGACTCTTTCATAAGTCGTACGACGACGAATTTGATAACAAAATTGGTCATGTTTTTTCAAAATCAAGGGTTGCTTCAAAATACATGCGGAGTCCATTTAAAATGCATTAATAGACAGACAAGACATGTATCTAGTTCCTGCCACCCTTTAAATTACCCAAACTTTTTCTAAAGGGCTGACAAATTACGATTGAAAATATACTTTAAAATGCTTCAGACGATTGTTTTCATCGTGTTTTGTTGACATGACGGACTACTTTTTTGTTACTATAAATACTAAATTATGCACGGTGAAAACGTGCTCGATTCCCGCCAAATATAATAAAGGATAGTTCTTCACGCCGTTTACCTGTAGGGAGAGTTCTTTATCCCGATTATCATTCTCGGCAGATTTTATAGATCCAATAACACTATTCTAATAGTACAGTCAAAAAGTATTCAAAGAATAATCAATTTTTTCTTCTTCAAAATATTCTACAACCTGAAATGAAATCTAGAATATCTGATTCATTGAACTATCCAACATTTTTTCAAACGGTCTACTTAATATGATAAAAGCGTTATCGTTCCAAACTTTGTAAAAAAATTCTTACATCCATAACGTTTTTTAAAACATTTGACTACCTCAGGGGCGGATACAGTATTTGGTGTAAGAAAATAGGGGGGTCCGGGGGCATGATTCCCCGGAAAACTATGAAAATAATGGATCCATTTGGTGCATTCTGGGGTACTTTATTTGTTATTGACAAAGGACAGGTTTTGTGAAAAAATCAACACAAATAACATGCTAATTATAGTCACGTCTTATGAATTGTCAGACTTATTCTTGCGCGAGTATCTCGGAATTTCTTAGCCGTTCGTTTTTTGAGGATTTTCATGGAGAGGGTTTACCTAGGACTAAAATAATTTTTTGGAGCTCATGCAAACTGTCAGATTTTAAATGTGCCAGCATAGCGAGCGAGAAAAAAAAAATGCATTTTTTCCATCAATAAAAAAAAATAATAATAACAAAAAAACAACAAGTAAGACAAATTACCTAAGATAGAGATAAAAATGCATTTTTTATGTTTAACCCAGAACAGAAGACAAATTAAGTTTTCGAGCGTAGCAAGCGAGAAAAAATATGCATATTTTTCAGCCGGAACAAAAGATCAATCATTAGTGCGAGCGTAGCGAGTGAGAAAAAATGCATATTTCATATTCTTCAGTCAGAATAAAAGACAAATTATGTATCCAAGCGTAGCGAGCGAGAAAAAATGTATATTTTGCAATTATTTTACACAGAACATAAGACAAATTACCTATGCTCCGGCGATTTTAGGGGCGGGAGCGACCCGTGACCCCCTCCACACACACACACCCACGACCCCCGCTATAAATCCACTAATGGTAATACTTCAGTCTGTACGCAGAAATGATTACGTAACAACATTCAAACCATTTGAACTATTTATTCAAACTTGATGGGGGTTTATTGTACAAAACGGCTTTCGTTTTGGAGTTTAAGTATGCCTGCATCTTAAGCCTGACAATAGAAAACTTCATAAGCTCTGCAAAGTCGTTAAATAAGCTTAAATGTTGTAAAACTTTGCTAGATCCTCTTCCGACATCGACTTTAAAGGCCTTTTAAATCATACTTAAGGGCAGGTCCGGATCTAGCCTGGGAATCCAGTCTGACAATTTCTAACCTTTTTCACCTGAAAAACTGAAAATATCAAAACTCGGATGAATGCCAAAATTAACTTTAATTAGCAAAATTTTAAAGTTGGTCTTTAATGTAGGTAAGATTTCTTCTGACAATTATTGTCAACGGTTCCCAGGCTAGTCCGGATCCAGAATGCTTTATTTGATGCAGGGAGGCAACAGTTTAGAAAGAATGTGCCCACCAGTGAGAACATAGCTCCCAGCTTTGAGTAGGAGTCAGGGGTTCCCTGCAAAAGTTTGAAATATAGTGATTTTAATGGTGGCAATCTGATGAATTTTTGGTCTAAATTTTTGAGAAAATATGTTTAGTATACAGCACTTCTGTGTATGCTGTGTATTTATGATAAAAAGGATGAAAGTGACGACAAGTTAAGTAATCAATGAGACTGTTTTATTTTGCTGATAACAAATGCATGCATGTTCACACCAAATAAAAGTGTTTGTATATGACAAGCACAATAATGCATAGACAGTTGTGCTACAAAAGGAAGCAAACTTTTCCCCCTTATCGGTATAGTTTGACAAATATTCCTTCAGGGAGGTTGCAAAGCGAACTAGAATGATGTCGACAAAAATGTCTCATTCAAAACTTATAATAACGATGGGTCAATAATGTTATTAAGGAAAAATATATAGAATTAAACAACTGAACAAGAAACAAATGCCATGAAACATACTGTTATGATGCTTAACAAGTTTATTTGAAATGAAGAGAAGGAAACACAATGTAGTTGTCATCCGTCGTTAAAAAAGGCCACAACTCCAGACAAAATTATAATCGATCATAAAAGTCAGGGCCTAGTTTCAATTCAGTTGGATGGATTTGTTCGACTTAAGTTCACGAGTTCACGATGTGATGTATTAGTTCAAGACAAATAGGGAAAACAACTCCAGAAAAAAACAACAACAAGTTTTTGGGTAACAGAGTTAGCAACGTCCCCTGCCTAAGGACATTTCATCATACATACTGTATGCCAATACAGCACTTGGCATGAACAAAATAAAACAAGAGTGCCAGGATTTTAAAATTATGCTCGTCAGAAAGATGATAAAAATAAACATTTTCTGTACAAAACTAAAAAGTTTGGTAGACAGAAGCCAAAACAATGACATATCCAATTCTAAAAACCCAGCGTAAAAAGTTTTAAGAATAATCGTTTTATATAGTAGCAACAAAGGGAAGTAAGTTTTGATTTTTTAAGTCCACAAAAAACTCCTTACCTGAAGAGGTACCTTAAAATACACCTAAAATTTGAAAGTAACACAAAACAAGAGCTGTCCGTTAGACAGCGCGCTCCACTATTCGGGGATTTGACAGTAAAATGAATATATGTCTGAATAAGAGACCTCACTTTAAAAGAAAGATACACCAAGGGGCATAATTCCATCAAATACACAAATCTGAGTTTTTTAGGATTGTTAAAAGACATGCAGATGATGATGAAAAGATATATTTTGAGTTTTCAAGTCATTATCTTATAGAGCACCAAATTATGTTCCAGAAAACAAATTTTGTAAAAATTTAAGTATAAAAAGGGCATAATTTGGTCAAAATACAAATCAGGGTTATGGGGATTGTTACCACACATGCAGATGATGATGATAAAGATACATTTTTTTCTTATATTGCATTAAAGTAGTATTCAGAGAGCGAAGATTGCAAAAAAAAAAATTAAGCACAAAAGGGGCATAATTCTATCAAAAACACAATTAGAGTTATGGGGTATGTAGCCACCATGCAGATGATCATAAGCCCAAAACTTATTGATTTCAAGTCATTATCTTTTAAAATACCAAAGATATGTCTAAAAACAAAGCTTCGGAAAATAAACATGAAAATAATTCTAAGTATAACTCTTCGGTACCTTGACCTTTGGGGATAATGGGCTCAGCCCTTACACATACTTTTGTTTGTAAGCTGGACAAGTTGAACTTACAGTATGATATAAGCAAAAGTAACAAAGATAGACAGAAAAACAAAGGTTGCCGAAAAACTTTAACCTTAAAAATAACCCAAGTGTAAGACCTTGTTGCCCCTTTACCTTGGGGATAAAAGGGCTCAGCCCTGCACATACTTTGTTTGTATACTGGACAATGTTTATGTAAAGTTACAGTAAGATATAAGCAACAGTAACAAAGATTTTGACAGAAAAACAAAGGTTGCCGAAAAACTTTAATCTTAAAAATAACCTAAGTTAAACCTTGGTGACCTTGACCTTGGGTATAATAGGCTCAGGCCCCCATACAAACTTTGTTTGTATACTGGACAATGTTTTTGTGAAGTTACAGTAAGATATAAGCAATATTAACAAAGATATGACAGAAAAACAAAGGTTGCCGAAAAACTTTAACCTTAAAAATAACCTAAGTATAACACCTTGGTGACCTTGACCTTGGGTATAATGGGCTCAGCCCCCACACATACTTTGTTTGTATACTGGACAATGTTTATGTGAAGTTACAGTACGATATAAGCAATAGTAACAAAGATATGACAGAAAAACAAAGGTTGCCGAAAAACTTTAACCTTAAAAATAACCCAAGTATAACACCTTGGTGACCTTGACCTTAAGTATAATGGGCTCAGCCCCCACACATACTTTGTTTGTATACTGGACAATGTTTATGTGAAGTTACAGTAAGATATAAGCAATAGTAACAAAGATATGAAAAGAAAAACAAAGTTGCCGAAAAACTTTAACCTTAAAATAACCCAAGTATAACACCTTGGTGACCTTGACCTTGGGTATAATAGCTCAGCCCCCACAAAATTTGACTTATACTGGACATTGTTTATGTTTAAGTTACAGTAAGATATAAGCAATATTAAACAAAGATATGACAGAAAAACAAAGGTTGCCGAAAAACTTTAACCTTAAAAATAACCTAAGTATAACACCTTGTGACCTTGACCTTGGGTATAATGGGCTCAGCCCCTACACATATATTGTTTGTATACTGGACAATATTTATGTGAAGTTACAGTAAGATATAAGCAATAGTAAAAAGATATGACAGAAAAACAAAGTTGCCGAAAAACTTTAACCTTAAAAATAACCTAAGTAAACACCTTGGTGACCTTGACCTGGGTATAATAGGCTCAGCCCTATACAAAATTTGACTGTATACTGGACAAGTTTATGTGAAGTTACAGTAAGATATAAGCAGTATTAAACAAATATGACAGAAAAACAAAGTTGCCGAAAAACTTAACCTAAAAAAAACCCAAGTATAAAAACCTGTGACCTTGACCTTAATATAATGGCCGCCCCAACATCTTTGTTTGTATACGACAATGTTTAAGTGAAGTTACAGTAAGATATAGCAAAGTAAAAAAAAGACAGAAAAACAAAGGTGCCAAAACTTAATCTAAAAATAACCTAAAACACCTGGGACCTGACCTGGTAAATAGCTAGCCCCTACAAAAACGAGTATATGGACAATGTTATGTGAAGTACAGTAAAATAAGCAATATTAACAAAGATATGACAGAAAAACAAAGGTTTGCCGAAAACTTTAACCTTAAAAATTAACCTAAGTATAACACCTGGTGACCTTGACCTTGTATAATAGGTCACCCCAAACAATTTTGATTTTATACTGGACAATTGTTTATGTTAAGTTACAGTAAGATATAAGCAATATTAACAAAGATATGACAGAAAAACAAAGGTTGCCGAAAAACTTAACCTTAAAAATAACCTAAGTATAACACCTTGTGACCTTGACCTTGGGTAAAATGGGGTCAGCCCCCAACAATATATTGTTTGTATACTGGACAATGTTTATGTGAAGTTAAGTAAGATATAAGCAATAGTAACAAAGATATGACAGAAAACAAAGGTTGCCGAAAACTTAAACCCTTAAAAATAACCTAATATAACACCTTGGTGACCTTGACCTTGGGTTTTAATAGGCTCAGCCCCTATTACAAACTTTGACTGTATACTGGACAATGTTTATGTGAAGTTACAGTTTAAAATATAGCAGTATTAACAAAGATATGACAGAAAAAAAAAGGTTGCCGAAACTTTAACCTTAAAAATAACCCAAGTAAAAACCCTTGGTGACCTTGACCTTGGGTATAATGGGCTCAGCCCCCATACAAATTTTGATTGTATACTGGACATTGTTTAAAGTGAAGATTTCAGTAAGATATAAGCAATATAACAAAGATATGACAGAAAAACAAAGGTTGCCGAAAACTTTAACCATAAAAATAACCTAAGTATAACACCTTGGTGACCTTGACCTTGGGTATAATGGCTCAGCCCTACACATAATTGTTGTATACTGGACAATGTTTATGTGAAGTTACAGTAAGATATAAGCCCAAAAGTAACAAAGAATGACAGAAAAACAAAAGGGTTGCCGAAAAACTTTAACCTTAAAAATAACCTAAGTATAACACCTTGGTGACCTTGACCTTGGGTATAATGGGCTAAGCCCCTATACATATATTGTTTGTATACTGGACAATTTTTATGTGAAGTTACAGTACGATATAAGCAATAGTAACAAAGATATGACAGAAAAACAAAGGTTGCGAAAAACTTTAACCTTAAAAAAAACCCCAAGTATAACACCTTGGTGACCTTGACCTTGGGTATAATGGGCTCAGCCCCTACACATATATTGTTTGTATACTGGCAAGGGTTTATGTAAAGTTACAGTAAGATACAAGCAATAGTAAAAAAGAAAATGACGAAAAAAACAAAGGTTGCCGAAAAATTTTAAACCCAAGAAGGGTAACGCCGACGCCGACGCCGGGGCGAGTAGTATAGCCCCCCTATTCTCCAAAATAGTGGAGCTAAAAAGGGTCTTGATTTCTCCCTACGGCAGTTATAAAAAGTTGTCTATATATTGTTTATAGTGACAACAAAAGAGAGTTATCTGAAAAAAATCTAAGTCCAACAAAAGTACTTATCAGGTAGCCTTACGTAAAAAACACATCAAAATTGGATGTAACATGCGTTTTGTATTTACAGAAAAGTAGTCCCAATTTTTCCTAGGGCTAATAGAAACCCCTTACCCTGCTGAAATTTCTATAATGAACTTGCCCATTTTTTATTTTGGACAGTACCATTAACTGTTAAACGCGATGCTTACCAAAAATATACTGAGTGAATGGCGAACAGTGTGATCATCATCAGACTGCATGGATGTGCAGGTGATAGATCTACATGGTCGCAAGACAGAAAAAAATCATGTTCAGCATGGAAAGGGTTAATAGAATAGAACTTTACAGTAATAGCTATTTATAGAAACAGCAAAGGATTAGGGGCCTGGTTCTTACTCTGACAACCATCTCATGATGATGATCATTTTTGCCATTGTCATCAAAATCCCTCCATATGAACAAGAAATGCTACGGACAAAGTCATTTGTGTATCTGCCCTTTTGGCCTCCAAGTGTGACTTCGAGCTAGGGGTCTTGGTCTTGGGCATGCACTGGTTTCATTATGGTGAACCCTTTATCCCAAGTTATCAAAAAGTCCTTCATGGATCGCAGCGTTATTGACCAGACACCAAAAGACTCTTTTAAACCTTTGACCTCTAAGTGTGACCTTGACTTGGAGAAAGGGGTTTTGGGTCTTGGCAAAAACACTTTGGGTCTCTTTATGGTGAACTTTTATGCCCAGAAATTCCAAAATCCTTTATGTATTGCAGTTATTGACCAGACAGAAACAGACCTTTTAACCTTTGACATCTAAGTGTAACCTTGACTACTTAGGAGTAGGGGTTTGGGTCTAGCAAACTTAAACATTGAAAACATCCAGAAACATTTTCTATAAAAACAAGTATGAAAGTTTTTACACTTTTTCTACAAGACTATTTTATAAGTTACAATTTTTATGTAGAATATGCTCAGAGAAGTTGAAGATTAATCAAGTCCACACTTTTAACTTCCCAATATTCATAATATCATTAACAGTTGTGAGGAAAAAAAGTATTTTGTAAATTAATAAAAAGTAAGTTCTTATTCATGAAAATTATTTCTTTTTCTCTAGTTTTGTATTTCTTCTTGATTCCCCAATGCGTTTGAAATATGATTTAAACCTTTTGTATTATCCTGTACCATGTTGCAATTTTATTCAGAATTATGCTCACAAATTGGGAAAAAGAAATGTTGCACTGGACCCCTATTTCCAGAACAGTACACCTTCCCTTTAAACTTCCTTATGCCAATTAGCAACTGTTACATTCAAGTATTTTGCAAATTATTCTTAGGCAGTTCTTCATACTGATGCATACTTTTTTTTTCTTAATACTTGTATTTCTATTTCTCTGATTCTGGAAATTATGGTAGTACATTTGCAGATGTATGATTCATCAAATAGTTCAGTTTTTGTTGGCCAGTGCTTTAAACAATTGTGGCCTTAGATGATCATTGAAATGGAAAATTAGCCATTTTCACACTAGTATAAATTAACATGTTTTATATGTTCATAAAACACAAAATTTTAGAATGTAAAATCTGACAATTATAATATTATCAGTCTGACAGACATTATCAACAAAATGTCATTAAGAAGTGGAAAAACATTTACCTTACACAGTAATAAAGACTAAGAAATACAGCTTTGAATTCAAACAGATGATATATATTTGTCTGTATGTCTTCATGCATTCCATTTTCAACTAACACTATACATAGGCACATGATCATTCATGTCCATAATATATACTAAATTTCTTTGAATTGTTTAAAAACTGTCAGTAGGCATACACAATGTACAAGTGTATTTGTGATATTTTAAAGGACATCACTCAATAAAAAGTAACCTGAAATGAAAGTCTTGCAATATGTGCATGCCTACTTCATGTTGATAATTTTATATCAACTTACTTTTGCACTGTGACACAGTATGAAAACTGTAGGAAGAGATGAAATATAATTCTTATAATAAAAAAAAGGGCATAACATTTCCAAATTTGATTTTAGGCTAAAATAGTAAAGGCCTTAATTTTACATTTAAGTAAAGTGTAATACAAGTTTCAAGGGCTTTGGGATAGAAAGTGGGGAGGAGCTGAGTACCAAAAGAACAAAAAAAAAGAAACTGTAACTCTTTCATTTAATTCAAGATTCTAAAAAGGCCCCATAACTTTAGAAAATGTCATCAGATGTAAATCCACTATAGTATGTGTATACTTCTGCTGCTTGGCCATGAAGTATACCATGATCCATTTGAATATGATGGAATCTGCAGAAAGAGGGGTTTTAATGCAAAAAGTATGAGGAAGCTATGATATGACAATTTTGAAAAAGAAAATGACATAATAACTGAAGAAACAAATAATCAATTTGTTTAGTCCTGACAATATGTCCCTGTCCATTCATGCTGATGTACCAAGTTTCATTAAAATGATAAATGTAATTACATAAAAAAATTAAAAAATGCAGCTCTAAACTACCCTGTATTTTGATGTCTACTGTTCATAGTCTACCCAAAGCCCCAGAACTGGCTGCATTGAGGCATTTTGTTCACCATATCATACTGTAACTAAAAAAAGTCCAACATGTACATTATATTACATAAACTTTTCTTTCACAATTAACGGGGGATTTCTCTATAATTTCCATTGCTGACACTTCACATTAAAAACAATTTAAAGTACAATGTACATAATTCTAAAATCAGTTATTATAGTTTTTGTAAAATAAGTGCTGAAAGCCATATCTATTTTCAAAACACTTTTAAACACCTACCTGTATAAAATGGTGTGTAAATTGGCAGTCTGCTTGCTTCTTGGCAAATTTTTGCATTCATTGTCCCCTTATTTCTTTGAATAAATTTATATCTTCATCTGAAATAAGTATAGGTATGCATAAAAAAAAAATATGAGGAAAAATATTGGTGGTTTTCAAAATAATGAAGCAAAAGTTTTGACTTTGGGGTTGGAAATTCAAACCTATTTCTTTTGGTGGTCACCTATTTTTTATGATAGCAAATAATTCAAATTCAAGGAAATATACAACTTTGGGAGGAGTGTGAGAAATACCATTTCTCAATCAGATAAATTTGAACAGGCTTCAGTTCATTTAAATTCAGAGAATTTCCAGTAAGATGGGTGATAAATAGTGCGTGTTTTATGACAAGGAAATATGTATAACAGTAAATGTTTTTCAACATATATGAAAAGGTGTTTGTGTATAGTTTGAAACTTAATTAATAAATGTTTGTGGGACTTTGGTTTTTAAAATCACCCTTTCTGCACAAATCTGACTTAAAAATAAAATTTTTCCTAGAAAAGTTGTTGCTGAATGAAAAATAATTAACATATTTATTAATACTTTTTTTCCTCAATTTTGCAGGTTTATAAACCACATTCCAAATTTCAAAATTTTTGGTGATTTTTAAGAGATGCACAGGGGAACATACTAAAAATCAGTGTAAAACATCTGGGTTTTTACTTTTTTTCCCTCTAAATGGAAAACCCTTTAGTTAAATAATACTTACAAGGGACATTTTTGGGTGTATAAACATATATGAAGATTCTGAGAAAGTTTATTTATAAAACAATAAAATACAAGGTGTCTTCAGAGCTGAAGGATAAAGATCATAGAAAAACATTATGACTTAAGAAAAGTAATGGGGGGTTTTGAAATTGTTGTGTTCAACTTTTAAATGTATCACTATTTTTTTATGAAGGGGTCCTTTAACAAGACATGAACTATTGGTAAGAATAAAATGTAGTTAATGAAAAGAAGTATTTTGTTTTTTAAAAGTGCAGAGTTTAGATTTCATAAGAAAAGCCAAAGCGTAACAATTAAGTTTGGTTTGAAAAAAGTAAAACACAGTTGAAAACTATCCTTCATGCAAAATGTCACACTTTTTGGGGCAGAGGGGACAAAATTAGCTATATAATTTAACATAACTTTTAAAAAAGCTTGAGCTATTCATTGAAATTTACACATTTCTTGATACATTGATTTGGAAAATCATTGCCCCAAAACACATTCTAAACTGAACTGAATTAAAGTAAGGTGAAAAAAAAGAAAAAGCTTCATTATTTGAAAACCACCCCTTAAGGAAATCAGCATTATATATGGAATCTTGACAAGTGTGGATTAATGTATATTAAAAAATACTCTGTAGCCTTCATTTCTTTATGCTGATTCTGTAGGTCTACGCACAGTTGATTTAGAAGTTTAACAATCATGCATGCCATGTAAAATAAATAATTATGATACTATTTATTAATCACATCTTGCTGTAATATAGGCCTATTGTATGTTATTTCATTCCTTGTATAAATTTGTTGATATTTTGGTGCATGATCATGTTTCATTCAGACCCTTGACCTTGTCCAGCTATGCAGAGGTGTCCTTTTTTGGCTTACCTATAGACATTGTTCTTTTTTTTTACAAAATTTTTTGTAGAATATATGAACATCTATAGAAAATTTACATTTACCTAGCTGTATGTTGGTCGACATCACGTATTTCCCGCTGAACAAGAATGTCAATGTGAAAGCCAGCACAGGTTAAAAAAATTTTCAAATGACATTGTTTCCATGGTGCAGGTATTCATTCATCTGAAACAAACACATGAGGATTAATGCACAGCAGACCTTGATTCTAATTAATGTTAATGTTACTTAAAATATTGATGGTTTTTGCCGGATGATTCAGCACGTCGATCAGACATATTTTATGGCATAAATGCAGAGCTATGTTCAAATTATGTCAATTCAAAATCAAAAAGTACATCAACGTTTTTTTTATGACAATGATCTATTCTTTTATTCTGATCGATTCACTATCTATGAAAAAAGCGTTAATTCTGCATCGACTCTATTTCAAAATCGAAATTTATTTGTTGTTTGATCTACCAGTGGTTTAATGATAATCTATGGCGGCAGTGATACAAGCAGCATATGCTATGTTCTCCGCCCAAAAATAGGCAAATCATTCTCAGATCTTGAAATAGAGTCGACTGATAATCAAACTTACTTTGAACTCGTTGCAAATAATTAAATTTATATAAATCTATATAACTTTGCACTTTCCATTGTTCCTGTCCAGAACAACTCGACTGTCAAAATATGTAAACACGAGGGGGGGCCTTTTGACAAGACAGTCATGTAAACTTCCGAAGGAAATAGTCCAAATTTATTCCAGTTACTTCATATGCGAATTATCGTGAATTATAAAATTTTATGCATAATGTATCGCATATAGATTTAAGCATAAATTTAATGTTTGTGAATCCTGTTCTTTAATTGTTTTCACGTTAAGCGCCGAAAATCATGAAATCCACGAGGCCATGTGCTCAGCCTGATCACATTCTACGCACTAACACATTTTTGTGTGAAAAAATATGCGAAATTTAATTTTATTCTGTCAATCACTTTGGACTGCAACCGTTTCTAAAAATAAAATTTACACATCTGACTTTATGTGTATTGCCCTTGTAATGATATTATGGATTTTTTGTCATAGATACGCATGTTTTTCTCAATTAGTTGTGAAATGATGATGTCTGCTAAAAAAAAGAGAAAATAAAAATTATCTGAAATTATCGACTATAAAAGGCACTTTCATTAAATTTATTTAAAAATTGATTGCTCGCAGGAAGTAGATATATTGTCCAGGTACGTTTTGGTTACAATTTTAGGCAGAATAATGCTTGAATGTAGCAGCTGTCGATTTTGAAAAAATTTTGACCACCTAAAAATATTTTTTTCTGTCTTCTGTCCGGGTTTTCGGGTACAAGTTGGCATTTGTTTTTCAAGAATATACTTCAAAGGAGAGCTAAATCATTTTCAATAGGCATTTCATTCTTTAAATTATGTAATTCTTCAGTAAAAATTCGCAAAAAGGGTTGTAAAGACAAGCACTAAAATGTCGATATTTTGGCTATAGAATGTACCTTAAATTAAATTGATGTTACCATGGAAACGAATCATGTGACCTATATATGTAAATGTAAAATTCAAAAGCGTTGATACTGATATATTTAAGGAACACAGTTTCGGCCTTTTTATTTGCATTTCAACAATATCCTTGAGAATCATTGCAGCATGCAGAACGATTTTTCCATAAAAAAAGTCAGATGATGGGTACTGCTGTAAGTATTTTAAGCTGTAAATAAATGCAAATAACCGTTTTCATACATAGCTGTTTAAAAATGAGAGAAAATGCGTTACCATGGAAACTCGAGCCCCGCGACGTATACATTTTAAGTTTATATTAGAAAGCTGACGCGCATACTAGTAAAATTATCAATGATGCAGACTTCAACGGATAACAATGAAACCAAAATACACTGAAAAGTGTTAGTTAACCGCATTTTCCTTCTTCTTTCAATAAAAAATATTTTTGGGGATGGGGGGTGGGGGTTGGGGTGGGGTCATGTATTTCAAACCTTAATAAAAATTTGCCTTTTAGGCACAGGGATAAAAGAAACTGAGATTGTAGCAGGTAAAACATTAAATTACACGAAATATAAAAAATGCTGCGGTTCAACTAATTTATATTTACCCTGGTAACAAGGTAACCTACTTCCTTAAGTTCAAAATTAATGATGATGTAAAACATTCAATACACAGATCGGTGTGCATCGTATCTACCTTCTTGTCGCTTCTTAGATCAGCAGATTGTGATTTAACAGTATCAATTAGTATGTTTAGTTCTGTTTTTAAATGGTTTTAATTCGATATAGAGAACTTATGTGAACCATTACCCTGCTAAATTTCTAAAGTGAATTTGTCCATCTTTGAATTTTGACAGTACCATTAAATGTTAAAAGGGTTCTTACAAAAAGATACTGACTGAACAAGTTAACAATTATGTTCGATGCCAAACCAGGACAGTCACTTCGAAGTATCACGAACGATAAGTAATCACTTTTTAAACTGGAGTTACCTCCCTTTTTAGTATTTAAAACCCAAAACAAATGGTCTCGGGATTTCTTATGCGTTTCAGAGTACAACAGGGGGAACATGTTATAGAAACAGGTAAATGTTGTACAAAAAACAAAGAAAGCATAGCTGTCACCTTATTGATTCTATTATGGCAAAACAAGATTCATTAGTTCAAAGAAAAACGTCACTGCCGTTCATGTGAATATAGAACCTTCCATTTTCTTTTTCAGAATGCTTAACAAAGGCGACTGTCACACAGGAGACAAGACTAGAAATATTTCAGTTATGGTACAGACATTCACGCAGTTAACATACTGGGCGATGTATGTACTTGAAGTGCTTTGCTTTGGAATTACACGAAAATGAACTGTTATACGTATTAAATAATTATTTTAATTCTATTTTATTTCATTTGATAGCAGCAGATCAAAAATTATTTTGCAAATGTCAACATACAGTAAAAAGTTCAGTCAGAGAAAGTACACGAACAGAGAAATTACATTCAATTTTTTTTTTTTTGCAAACAGTGAAAGCTGCATTAACATCATTTAATATTAAAAAGAATTGTCTTATCTGATTGACAGATAAATTACACGTGAGTTACTATTTAAGATATAATTTATAGCAAAACAGTGATTTAACACTATTTATGTACGGTGGGCTGTTATACGCCGGGCGTAATAATTTCACGAGGGCTGCGCTCGAGTGTGTAGTGTTAAGGAGGTAGGTTTCCTTAATATTTGTGTGTGCGCCTGTCCAACCGGAAGCTAACGTGACGATTTACGACGACGTTTACGACAAACTAAATGTATTTGTATATCCATTCTTCTGAAAACAAATCATGAATCTGTCTCCGATCTGATGCTTTATATTTAATAATGCAGAAATAATGAATAAATTGCCACAGAAACGCTTCAAAACAATGTTGCCTTAAAATGACGTCATTAACGTCATGACGTTACGTGTCAGTTACCGCGCAAAATTAATAGATTTTGTTTTGAAAGTACATAACTCTTTGCATTTTCTTTATTTGAACTATTTTCAAATAACCATTATTTGCTGAAATATTTTTATGAGTCTTTTGCTCTGAATAATAATCAATATTTTGCTTCTTTTATGTAGTTGTATTGAAATCTTATACGGAATGTAAGAAAATGGATAATGGTAACCAATGTTATTTGGAATATAGTTTGGTGAAAGGTTACTTGTTACGGCCATTTTCAAATAAAAAACTAGCAGTTTGATTTGTATTGCCTATTTTTCAGTTTCCGTTGATAATTTATTATTTATATACTAACATAAAGGTCTAAAATTGTTCAAATATCAGTAGAAAATTGTGGTTTCTTGAATTGCATTGATGTTACCATGGAAACGAAGCCCGTGACCTATATATCTAAATGTAAAATTCAAAAGCGTTGACACTGGTCTATTTAAGGAACACAGCTTCGGCTTTTTATTTTCATTTCAACAATATCCATGAGAATAATAGCAGCATGCTGAACGATTTTTCTATGAAAAATGCCAGACGAAGGGTACTTATTTTAAGCTGTGAAATTTGTTTGAATAAATGCAAATAACACAAAAATATAACCTACGTTAGAAATAATATGTTTTAAAGCTACATTAACAAGAAAGATAATTTTATTCAATATTTTTTTATAAGAAATTACGACAAAAGGCAAGATATAAGCTATTTTAAACATCTCTGTTGCCATGGTTACTTTAAACTTTAAGAAAAATAGGGTACCATATAAAGTCCTTGGTATTTTGCTAATAATATTACCCAAATATGCCATGTTGGTCATTAACAGAATGGCACTGAAACCGATGAAAACCCCTGTTTTTATACATAGTTATTTAAAAATGAAAGAAAATGCATTACAATGGATTCACGAGCCCTGCGACATATACATTTCAGGCTTATATTAGAAATCTAACGCGTATACTAGTAAAATTATCAATTATGCAGACTTCTACGGATATCAATGAAACTAAAATACACTGAAAAGTGTCAAATATCCGTATTTTCCTTCTTCTTTCAATATAAAATACATTCGGAGGGTCATGTTCTTCAAACCTGGATAAAAGTTGAACTAGAAGGGACTGAGATAAACGAAATTGAGATTATAGCAGCTAAAACATCATATTACACGAAATACAAAAAAGTTGCTGCGGTTCAATTAATTTGAATTTACCCTGGCAACAAGGTAACCTACCTCCTTAATAAAATATAGAAGCGCTCTTTCTTGGTCGCAACAAAAATATTTGACGTCATCGCACGTTATTGTGACGTCATTATAGCGTAAGAGTGTTTTAACAGAGACAAGCATCTTAGAATGTTTAATATCAAACAGGGGTTTTTGTTAAACGCTTTTATTTTGTTTCGCGTTTTTAACCTTGAGTTTTTCAAATATATCCCATTCGTTATATTCTCTTTTTTTTCGAATAAGAACATGCTAAAGTGTTCTTGCCGCGACATTCATATTCATTATTTAAACGAAAATCATTAGCACGCTTGTTTTACCTCCATATTATGTACTTAGAAGCTGGAGTATTAAAGTGCTGCCATTCTTTACAAAACATATTACGCTATAACATAATTCTAGTTGGCGATGATATACTTTCAAATATAAGTGGGTTTTTTATTCTTCTTTTACAATATATAGCATACAAAGATATTTTGACATTTAATAATGTAATGATATGTAATGTACACCAAGACCTTTCATTTAACAATCAGAGTGTTAAGAGAATATTAATGGAAAAGCTAAAATTTTTAGTTTGTGCATAAGAATTACATTAATTTAGTTGAAAAAAAAAACACAGTCAATTCACAAACAAATGAGATTCCAATGTTTCGGCAAAATGCATCCTTCAATAAATAATTATTATGATTTTTATAACACAAACAAATGCTCAACAAAAATACAAACGTGTGGTTATAAGAATTTAAAATATGACTTGTTTACAAGAATGTTCATTGTTGAACAATCACGACATGTATAAAATTTTACAACATTTAGCATACCATAATCTTGGCATTGTAACTAAAAATACAAACTTCAAGTAGGCAGCATTGGCACCAGATCAGAAAGAAAATGCCTCTGTATATGTTATAACCTACCCCTAGGTATTCTATAAGAACCATGGTCATGAACGGGAAAATATACCTACCCGTTTCAATCGTACATTTCTCAACTTAAACGCGCAGTTCGGTGAACGGGTACCCAGTATAATGAACAAGCGATAATTTATCTTCCATCGTGCACCAGTCACATTAATATTCCATATTGCTGAGATTATCAACATAGCTTATGCTTTCGTCAACGGTACAGAAAAAACTTGCTTGACCTTCCCTAATGAACATCCGGTCTAGAGGTCACGGCAGTGTGCACATGTTTGGCGATATGTAAACAAAACAAAATCACAATTTAAAAAAACAACACAATTTTACACTAAAACTCGAAATTCATGAATGAAATTCATCTTGTATATGATCTTTAATTTGAAAACGTACATTGGTCTGCATCTGTTCTGTTTATTTTATTCATTTTACACATTTATGCTGCATTTTCACATTTTAGCAAACACGTGTAGTAAAATGACGATTGACATACATTTTCACAACAGCCAATCAGAGTGGTTTTGTAATCTAGAACGGAACTTCACCAGGGAAGTTCAAGCAAGTTTTTTGTGTAACGTTGAAATAACCATAAACTACGCGTTGTTTTTCTAAGATAAGATGGATTGAAGAAATGTGACCGGTACACAATGGAAGATAAATTACCACTTGTTTGATATCCGTAGTACACATTTACCGAACTGTGTGTTTTAGGTATGAAATGCGCGATTGAAACGGATTAGTATATTTTCCCGTTCATGACCATGGTTCTTATAGAGTACCTAGGGGTAGGGTATAACATGTACAGAGGCATTTTCTTTCTGATCTGGTGCCAGTGGTAGGCACTATCAATTTTAGATATATGTAGCTAACTGCATCAAAGTATGCTGTCTGAAAAAATAATTTATATATCATTTACTGAAAAAGAGTTATTTAAGCTGAAAAAAATGATTATGGGTCAAATATCTGGAAAACTGGAGAAAATAACCGCTAAAACTGTATTGTAGGCTTAGGTGGTTATTTACATAGTATCTCATGCATACCATGCACTTTTTACCTCTAGGCATGAAAAAAGCTTGCATGATTCAGTTTAGATGTTACTCAATGGAAGAGTGTGGGGGAGAGGAATCCCCTTCTCCGACTGGGTCCGGGAAGCCTCCCCTATGGAAATTTTAGAGCAAACCAAGAGAAAGGGTGGCTTCTGGTGTCTTTTCTCATCAAAACTATGCTTCCTCAGTTTTGAACACAATATCACACATTGCCTTTATTGTCGTTTCGTGAACGTAGATTCAATATATTTCAACCTAAACATCTGTCACAAGACTTTTGTCTCTGCATCATTATTTACTTGTTTCCATGATTGTAAGTTTCAAAAATCAATGTTCATGGTAATGACGGTTGTTATATATACATGCAACTTGCAACATGCAACTTGTAAACATGCAACAGATGCCTAAAATAACCTTGGTCTGGAAATCAATATGCTTACAACATTTTATTTTTAACTGCAATAGCAAAAAGAGAATTTATCTTAACCTTTAGCCTGCTAAATTTCTAAAATGAGCTGGTCCATCACTCAATTTAGGCAATACCATTTATTATTTGAAGGGGTGTTTACTGAAAATTTACTGACTGAATAGCGAACAGTGCAGACCATGATTAGCCTGCACGGATGTGCAGGCTAATCTTGGTCTGCACTGGTCGCAAAGGCAGAATAACTCGCCACCAGCAGGCTAAAGGTTAAATGCTGGTTATAAGGTGCATCCTAGATGTATTACCGTATTTCAAAGGTATTGAGGTGTAGGATGTTTAACTATTTAATGAGTTAAATAATGTTGATTGATGTATTTTTGGCAATGAATTTTGGGAAATGGGCGCCATGGCATAAGAAGAAGTTGACTGCTGTTGAAATTTGGTTTCTCTATACTCCCCCTTTCTACGACGGAGTAGAGTAGGGCTGAGTAGGTGCATCGCAGCATAATGACCCGGAAAGTATATTCATAACGTAGAAATTAATAAATTGACAGTTTATAAGACTGATGTTGAGTGTTATACTATGGCAGTGCGGATAACAAAGCCTAAATGTTAATTTATGAATTTGTTCTTTTGGCTCCAGTTGACTCTTTGATTATGTGATAGATAATTTATCTTTGTTTGAGCGTAGCGATTTAGAAAATAATCAACAAATAATCAAGTCCCTCGAGTGATTTATCGTCTATTTTACCATGGCTCAGAGTTCAGATGCGTAGGAATTGAATTAAATACTGAAGCATCTGAACCGTGGTGAATTAGACCATAAATCACAATATGTCCTTCTTTGTTTAACTGGAAAACAAATTGAGCCATGTTAGAATGCTTGGGAATTCATAGTTGTTTCAGACACAGTTGTTTTTTCTTCAAAATTTTACTAGTGATAGACAATTGCTATAAAGCAAATTGTTCTTATGATCAAAAGTAGCTAAAGTATATATGCATCTGAAATCATATGTGTATTTAGAATTTTGAATTTATTTAGATTTAAATAAGTATTTAACATAACAAGTGCAAGTGGAGCAAGGAAAATAAAATTAGAAATTTTGATAGAAACTTTGATAAAAGAGCAACAGCAGTCTGCCGTCACAAAAAAAAAATATAACGAAGTCAAGGACCAAGACAACAGCATACTCATATGCTATGATATTGTCCCTGCCTCCATACGTACTCCTGATCAATTTTTACTTATTCTATGGAGCTTTTAGTCTTTTTATTTTTGGATCTTAAATGATACTCAGCTGAGTAACCCAGTATGCTACGCTATGCGCATGTAATTATTATAATGATTAGCAGGCTGAAAAGAAAACTATGTAAAGATCAAATCTGTTAGTGCATTGTGAAACTAATACATTTTTATGGTGAAATTTTTCAACAAGCAGACAACTTTGTTTTGAAAAAGTAAAACCCACAGAATTTCACCAGGTAAAACATGTTGAAAAAGCTACTGCTGGAAAGAGAACAACCTCTGCTACCCATATATATGAGTCAGAGTTTGAGAAAAATATCTAGAAATTTGAGAAAATCAAAGAAAATAACTTCAGGACTGTCAGATACATGGCAGTGTTATCCGGCCTAGTATTTAATATAGATAACTTACTTTTCCATTGCTATAACATGGACAGGACAAAGATTTCTTATTAAGTAAGTTATAGAAGAAAACTTTAACTAAAGTTTAAACACAACTTGTTTATTCAAAGCTGACTTTGATGTTCTTTGTGGACAGACTGTCCTATGATATGCTGCAGTTTCTAGCTAGGTACAATGCTTCAAGCAGGATAGTCTGCGTTGGTGGGGTGGGGGATAGTTTCTTTATCAGCACTTTTTCAGTCAGAAATATTTTCTTGTGAGCACTATGCTCAACTTGATAGTGCTACTTCACCGGAATATCAAGCTGTAGACGATTGACATGATACTTCAACCAGTCACATTATACTGTTTCCGAGCTGACCAGTCCAAGTATTATACTCTTTATACTGAACACACAGCGAGGAATCTGCTAGTACCATTGCTCACTCTTTTGTCACAAAGTTTCCAGGAAGCGAACCCACGACCACCTGCACTACAAGCGAGCGTGCTACCACTATGCTACCAAGAAGGTTTAAGCAGAGTAAACCGTCGCTTGGAAATGACCCGTTTATGATTCCTTTGTCAGTGTTTGATAAAAAAAGACGTCGCTGCCGTCAAACAGTTTATAGACGAAGATGCTCGATACTCTACGCAGGAGATTTCAAATAGATGTTCTTAGTATCTTAAAACAAACTGGCATGTACGCTTGAGTACCTCATTTGTAAAGGGTGAATATGATAAACGTTAGATATAAGCCAACGATCTACTACGTATGTACGATGATTGTTATGATAAGTTGATAATTTGAAATAGTAGCAGGAGATGAAACATTCATTCTAAAAAAGAATATGATCAAGTCTGTATTGGTTAAAATGGCGACAGGCCCAATAGTACTCGGTGGTCAAGGTCTGTGAAATGTTTTTCACGCTTTTAATACAAGAGTCTGAGGACATCCTCACTCCACTTCAGCATTTTAGGAATGGTTGACTCTGCCACCGGTATTGCTGCAACAACAATATCACCATCACATTTTCCATGTAGTTTGGGAAGTTGAAGTTCTTATCTATTTTCGCCGCAACACAGAATTTGATATCAGGCACCATACACTTAAACGGAGCATCGTATTAGCTGGCCACTGATTTTACTTTCATAAAACAGAAATTCCATGCGTGACTTTTCTTCCATGTTGCTAGAGAAAGCACACTGAAATACTCTATCCCTCTTTGTCAACAAATTTAGCATTGCAGTGGCAAATGAAAAAAAAAATGAAGTAGCCCAAACAAGGTTTTACATGCAAACTATTACATATCAAAGATTTGACTGTGATCGTGACCAGTTTTAGAACCTTGTACCATTTTGTAGCTTGTCAGTCAATTTTGGCGCCATAACACAGTCAGATCCAGATCTTCTATAGGAAGTTAAAATATGTTTATACTATTTGTTATCCAGTTTCGTTTATACAATAGATAAAATAGATACATTATCAATATGTCTGTAAAAAAACAACGCCCTGTAAGCAAAGTAGATAAAATCTAACCGCTATGAATTGACAGTATACGAGCACGGGCTCCAGACGCGGTGCATGTAATGTGACGAATTTACAGTTAATTTGTTTGTCTTTTTTGACCGCATCACGGCATTTGCATTTGCAAACCAACAGTTGTTGTACACAAACTGAAAGGTAATTTTAAAAGTAGATTTCACGGGAACACAGAGCACAGCAACGCAATTAGAGCAATACATTGCAAAGTAGGCCAGCTTAAATAGAAACTGTAGTGGAAAGATCGAAAACAGAAAAGTTTTCCCGAAAACAGAAAAGGTTTCACGAAAAGAACTGCAAGTATTAAGTGGAAAAAAAATTGTTAGTGCCCACCCCTGCATAAGAAACCAGATAAGTTTCGCGAAAAGGGACCAACCTTTCATAAAAATCGGTAAAGTTTTCGCGAAAATAACATTTTATTTTCACGAAAACTTTACCATTTTTATGAAAGTTTGGTCCATTTTCGCGAAACTTGTCTGGTTTTTACGGAAGCTTATTAGGGCCTACAGTTGGTGAGATGTTTTGTGCTAAGTCGACTTGTCTTTACTCGCCTAGATAAGATGTTTTACACATGTCAATAAAATTTATTGACAAAGATTAAAAGTATAGAGGTAATGCAACTTAACCCTTCGCGATATGCTCGATGTTTTTCCCTTTTCGACTTCACTTTTCTCGATATGCTCGATGTTTTTCACTTTTCGACTTAACTTTTCTCAATATGCTCGATGTTTTTCTATTTTCGACAAATATTTAATTAAAAAAAAATATACATTGTGATTTTCGAGATAAACATTGTGAGACGGATGGACAGACAGACAGATGGAGAGTAAACCTATAGTAATCTCCATATTTCCATGTATTCACATACCAAATTACATTAACCTAGCCACTATAATTGTTTGTCATCAAAGGATCCATATGGGAAAACTATATTTTGACTATTTCTGTTGCCATAGCAACATGAATTTTAACAAAGTGTTGTTCATAATGTCAATATTGCCCTCTATCACTTACAAAATTACATTGATCTAGCTAGTATCAAAGCTTTGATAGTGTTTGATATATTTAGTCGAGCTAAAAAGGACAATCATATATAACTGAATGGGAGGGAGGAGGGGAGGGGGCGGGGGCGTGTGGAAGTGCTCTTTTGAAATTTCACATGTTCATACTGAAATAGAGCTGGAAAATAAAAAACATAACTGGGGGAGGGATGTCACCCTGGTGGAGGGGGTGCAGGTTGTCGGGATGCGGGGAACTGTTGTTTTGAAATTTCACATTTTCACATGTTTATATTGAAAATATAGCTGAACAATAGATTTTTTAAGAGGGCGGGGGGGGGGGGGCAGGTCACCTCAGTGTGGGGAGGGGGTTGTGATGTGGGGGTGGGGTGGAAGAGGGTGGAGTGTTGTTGTGTTATTATGAAATTTCACATGTTCATATTGAAATATAGCTGAAAAATAAAATCATAAATGAAACAATAATTTTGTGCAGACAAGACCACAATTTAGACAAGTTTTGCCCTTTTAGGGGATTTAACTCTCGAGTCAATCATGGGATATGCCTGGTTCAAGAAAGGAACCAAGACCTTTTGGTGGTAAAAGTTATGTGCAAGTTTAGTTAAAATCAACTCACAAACAAGAAGGGTTTTTGTAACAAAAACACATGTCTCCCCCAGCCTCCATGATTTGTTACAGTGACTATTTGTGCCGAGTAATTTGAAAATCCTTTAAGGGGTTTAAACAATACAGCCCGGACACGATTTGTGAAGGACAGACGGACGAACTTACAGGATTTGTGGGGTAATCCCTTATATTACCTATTATCTTCCTTTGATCCTTTTAACCCCACAATACTATTTTTTAACCCCACAATACCAATTTAACCCCAGAATGACCACAACCTCAGAATGTCAAATTCAACAGAAACGCTAACCCCAAATTTACATGTGGGCACGTCGGGACAGACAGACGGACAGACAGACAACTCGGGGAAAAACAATATGTCTCCCTAGAATATTTCTGGCGTAGACATAATGAAACCATCACTGCGCAGACAAGACCAATATAGGTAATTTTTGAATCTGACGTGTTTAAATATCACGTGACATGCATAATTATATCGCTTAAAGTAAAAGTTCTCGAGAAAAAAGATGTAACAAGTCGAGTAAATTATGTTGAAATACCAAATACATTTATCTTCTTGTTATGTTTCTTGATGACTTCGCTGAAAGATCTAGTTAGACGTGTAGAAGTTAATCGCATTGACAAATATTTCACGCAATTCGATAAAAAAGTATGCGTAATGATTAAAAACATTTACGTATAATGTATTAATTATCACGCCTTCATCAGATGTTTTTGTTCAAAACGAAAAGACACAAGTTGACTTGACGCGAAACTTTTAGATAAGTGGAGGCCCTGATAAGCTTCCGTAGGTTTTCTTATATACAGAAGTTGGTATGGTGGCATATTTCTGCATACGATAATCATAAAGTTTTCATGAAAATTGTATGAACTTTCGCGAAAAAATACAATACTTTTCGCGAAAAATTGAACAAACTTTCGTGAAAGAAGTAGAAAATTTTCGTGAAAATTTTATCTGGTTAACGAGACAATATGTCAAAGTAGTGCCCTGAACTGCATAAAGATAACCCGAAAGTCCCCTCTACGGAATGAAGTGTGTTATATCCACCTCAATCCCCATCCACCCCTAAGAGTGTCTTGAACTTATAGATATTTAATTATAACATTCAGATGGGTTTCAAAATCAACGTATTTTTAGCTCCCTTTATTATTTCTGTTCATTCCGTATTTGTTATCGTATGCAGTAGTCGGCACTTTCGGGAATTTTTTCCACTTAGAACAAGAGATTCTTTTCGTGAACAGTTTGTAAATTTTCACGAAAACTATCTGCTTAAGTGAGTGCAGAAATATGCCACCATAAGTTGGCACTAACGCATTTTTATTCCACTTAATATTTGCATTTCTTTTCGTGAAAAGCTTTTATCTTTTCGCGAAAACCTTTCTGTTTTTTATGAAAACTCGATACATTTTCGCGAAACTTATCTGGTTATCGTATGCAGAAATATGCCACCATAAAAGATAGAACAAAACAGAGTTGCTTCAAAAGTCCAACAACTGCCGTTTAGTTATATGCAAGATGCAAAACTGGGGATCAAGTGCTCAAAGAGGTTAGTGTAGGGGAAGGGGGAAAACAAGGCTGAATATTCAACACAGAAAGGCATCTTTCAAAACGCAGCTTCCCTAGACCACAAAAGTTTAAGCATGGACGCACGCACGCATACACGCACACAAAGAAAGCGACAGCAAAACAGAAAAGTAGGACAAAACGAACAAAGAAACACATAGGAACGGTCGATGTGAAAAAAATACATTTTGAAGCTACAGCCATTATAATTATGGTCGTTACATAAACACAAGTATACATACCATATGATTCGAAACGACAAGTAAGTTGAGAATAGGGCACCGCCTTGGAACGGAAAGTAACCTATAAAAAAGAAACATAACTGGGGCTTTCTAGCCTCACACCCTATTTTCAACAAGTAAGTAAAGACAGTGTACATAACATAAAGCTGAGAAAGTCTTAACAGAAGTGACAAAATGCCAGACTGTATAAAAGTAGAACATAATTATAAATGGGATCAATCTTAAATAAGTACATCAATTTACTTAACAACTTGTCTGAAGTCAGACCCTAACTTCAAACGGCACGACTAAGCAAATTCAAGACAAAATTCAACTCCCTCTGTCCGCTTTTTTAGGATGTAGAAGAAAACTTATATTTTATTAGTCACCGTACCATCAAATAGGAAAGTGTAGCGACTGATCAATTACGAAACATGCACTGCGCTTTACGATTTCCGCATTGTATCCTCTAATGATAAACTTCCTAACTTGTTATATAAATATTTTATCAAAAATACATTCTTTATTAAGTAGTTTATAAACAACATTCCCATAATATACAGGGTGTGTCAGACCATGTTTAAGAAGTAGTTTAAAGATTGTATCATATTTCTTAAAGTTAAACAATGATTTAGTTCTTAAACATATTAATTGAAATTTAGAAAGGGTATTTACAACCGATAGGGAAAAAATATCATTCATAACAACAACAAAAAAAACCCCACAATATGCGCATGTCCACTTCATAATGATGATGAATTCAGAGTTTCATTTCAATTGAATGAAAACTGTAGCAGGTTTTGAGTACAGACGGACGATTGACACTGGCGGAATAACAAATAAATATAACTATGATGGATTTTAACACCCAAAGTTGCTATTTTTAGTAGAAATGCAAGTTTCATACTAGTATTTGTTCAATGTGGAAGCCGCTTTTGTGGGAAAAACAAGTAACAGAATGAACAACATAAATAAGACTCTTCAAACAAAAAAGTAAAGACGGACAGTCGAACATACAGATGCAAGATAATATATGTATTACATATTTATCATACTTATCAAGATTCTTGTTGAATATCCAAACAATATTATGATGGTCGGCCTGATATGGGCACAAAAAAACCAAATCATGATTTGTCCAGACATTATATCCAGATCTTGATTTTTCAAAAACTCGCGATGATTTTTATTTGTTCATATATGTGAACATAATGTCAAAAATGGCTATGATAAAAGTTCTTCTCTCTTACAGTAAATCAAAAATTCAAGACTAGCCAAGAGCCTATGTCTCTTACAAAAGTTACGAGTGAAAGAAAATTATATGTGCTTTATTATGAGCTTTCAAAAAAAAAACAACATAATATTCTAATAAACCTGGAAGAAAAAGATATTAAAGATTAAATAATGTAAACAAACCTGTATAGCATTTTACCATCACCATTTTGTCAATCACGGATGCGTTCAAAGCAGTTGGCATTGTTACAATTGAATGTTTGAATATGATCCTAAATTGGCCCCAAAGATGTTTTTAAAATTATGTAAACAGTTATGAAATTTATGTAGGTTGTAAATTGCTTTAGATTTCTAACGTCACAATGTAATTGTTCACAACAATAAAGAGATTTAAATCTGTTTTAGTTGTTAATATTATATTTATGTAACCTTATTCTCACTAAAGTACACCGGAGATGCTTCAAATTAAGTTAACTATCTGAAACATTTTTAAAACAGTTAAATGAAATTATGAATTTAACTACATTCCACTTAGTTTGCAATAAATATGTTATAAATATTTTTTTTGTTTTGGTATTTCTCAGTTTTTGTCAGATATGTACTTTAAATCAAGTTCTTTTAAAATAAAGTTATCCTCGCTGACAGGAAGTACCTTTAGCTAAAAAGCTATTTGAATATTTATAGTAACGTTTCTTTTCATAGTTCATTATGAAACAACTGTTACGCATAAGCCACCAGAAAAGTGCGCATGTTCTATTTCTTACATGACAAACAGTTTTATTTTTTTGTTTTGGAAAAGGGCCTATGACATTTTCTTTATGAATACCGGATGGCTGTGTAGTCCTAGCGATATTGCATGGTGCTGTGGTTCGTTAAGAGAGTGCCAATGGCCCAGCACCTCTGTCTTCAACTCTCTATGTTTCTTTCGGGGTTACCTCACCCTTAGTTCCGAGTTAAAACCCTATCCTGGGAACACAGGAGCTATTTGTCCCATAGCTGGGGGTCTGTTCATAGGCATCAGGGCGTGTCCACACACCGGTGGGCCTGGCATGCCACATGTCTGGGGGCAGACCTCCTCCGAGTCCTCTGCAGTTCTGCCTGAGGCCGCAAGGTGCTCAGTTACCGTGTGGTGCCAACTCGGAGGCACTGCAAAAGGGCTTGTCTGCAGAGAGGCTATGTACTGGCAGGGAAGACTTACGCACTCGGCTCCTTTTTCACCAGAAGGCTAGCCAGCGGTGGAGGCTGAAAGCAGAAGGTGACAAGCACACAACACACAGCACACCACACTTGACGCATCAGAAGACCAATGCCACACATTTTCTTTTAGTTCTGATTAGTGCTTTAATGTTGGCTTCAGTTAATGAGACTATTCGGAGTTGTTCCCTTGAAAAACTCTTGGGTAGGTACAATTTCTGTATCTAATTTGGTTTAGTTATATTCTATATCGTAGAAAAATGTTTGTTTCAAACATGTAGACCTACCTTAACCATTTTTAACTCAGCAGTTTGCGGAAGGATCATTTGATCTACATAATTATAAAATTATGGATTTTACAGAAAATAGTATGAAAACGGGTTTCAAGACATTTCTAACATTGTAAAGTAATTTTCAAATCTTGACAAAACGATGGAACATACCTATTAGAGTATATTTTTAAAAGAACAAGTTCAAAACTTGTGTAAATGAGCTTTGTGTATTGTGATTCAGTCAAAATGCAGTTCATTGTGTATTTCATAGCCGGGATTAATCAAGTATAAGCTAAACATGATGTCATAACCAACACGCTATAATTGCAATATTCCAGTCTGCACAGGGAGTAGCTTGGTCAGTTTACAGCCTGAATCAGTTTTGTGGCTACCAATTTTAAGTAGTCCATTGTATGTGACCAGATACCTGGTAAATGCTGTCTAGAAAAAAAAAGATTCGAGCGATATGGATTTCCTTGACAGCGATATCCTGCCACCAACAAGCTGTATAACTGTTAGCATCAGGTGAGTGACAAAAAATAATACAAATATATCGAAACAAAATTAAATTACATTTAACCGTTTAACTGGTATTTATTCGCAAATAAGAAATGAATGAACTTTCGAATCATCACAACCAGTTGCTTATAAACCAATATAGTTATCACGAACATGCTAAAGTTAATAGGCGCAGATGTCAGCTATGTAATTGAAGATAATAGAAAATGTTTTTAAACGTTGATTTACTTTATTAATCTACATATAACTCTGTGCTGTTTCGTGATTTTCTGTGATGTTGTATGTTGTACAAATATTTGTCGTTCCAAACTATACAAATATAACAAATACTGAAGGAATCCGTCTAAGCTGTATCATGTGTATATGCTATTTCGGAGAAATATTATGAGAAATAGACACAATATCCAAAAGGGAGCGTTACTTTTCGGAAAAGTCGGCTCTGTTCATTCAGTAAATCTTATGCGGTTTTCCGTGAACAGAAGGTAACGTGTCTCTTTATGCCAAGTCTACATTCATAGCCTTTGGAGACTCTGTGTTAATTCTTAGAAAAACAAGACAAAAATATTTAGAAATATGTGTTATCGTTTGAACAAAAATTCTGCACGACCGTAACAAAAACCATTTCTCCGCGCCATCAGTATTTTCAACGCTTTTATTAATATAAATAATGATCTACCTTTACGTCACTCCTATTTGTTAAACAAACAAAAGATATATTGTAGGAAATATCTGTCACATGTGAGTTGTCAATACAAATTATATATTCAGTAGAACAGAAGCTCGAGTGAAAATGCGTCGGTTAACTGTCTTCAGTATTTGCCTATTGATACATGTTTGCTGTGAAACAAATTTGGTTGATGCTTACGGGCATAGGAGCCCTAGGTCCGACAGGCATAGGACCTATAGGTCCGATCGGCAAAGGACCTATAGGTCCGACAATATAGAAACACTTCGAAGGAAAAGGGAAGATATTCTTAACGACACAGTTATCGTCATTACTGATTCGGATAATAAAACAGTTATTGAGGATGTCATATGTGTTAAACCTAAAATTCCAAACGAAAACGTTACACTAACTATATCTGACATCGGTTTTCTCCGTGACTTTGGATCTGGTAGTCTCACATTCGCCTTAAATGGAACTAGAATAGGCACTTTTAGTATCAACGATGCAACAGCTACCGAGACTGGAAGAAATGATACATCTCTTCACTTAGACTATTCTGGACAAATTGGGCTTCCCGTTGAATTGTCTGAAGGGAATTACTTCCTTGAAATCTACGTAGCAACAAACTATTGGGGTGTAACGATATACGAAATCATAGTAAATGCTACAAATCAAGATCCGACTATGGACATACTCTGTGGAAAAAGTTTTACAATTCGCTTACAAGTAGACAAACGGTAATGTTTTGATTGTGGAAACAAATGATGTCAACTCCGTGAAGTTTATTTAGGATATCATGAACGTAAATACCAAGTCGTCCTATTAATTGTAACTATCAGTTGAAGCATCTTTGCTTTTTACTAACTATGACTTTGCTATATCTACTTACTTGCTTAATGACCAGTCGTTCGGGGTATTACATTTGTTCTTCACTTGTTGGGAGTTTTATACGTATTCATATACTTTTATTTCATATTAAAGGTTTGATTTAACTTTTATGGTTTTGTTAAAAGATATTTTCTGTGAATCTATGATAAGGAATTATGTTTGGTGATATATAAATATGGGTATGGCTTGGTTTTTGTCTAATAAATTTTCAAAAGTCTAAGTTCAGTTTGTCATTTAGAAATTGTTTTCACTATGCCTATAAATTTAGATTCATTTTTCTTGCACACCGGACTTGCGTTTCCGGTGATTTTACCCATGCCAGTGTAACGTTGTTAACTGACCCCCATAGAATAATGACTCCCCGGTCATTATTCTATATAAAATAATGACCCTCTGGTCAATATTTTATATAGAATAGTGACTCCCCGGTCATAATATTATGACCGGTGGGTCATAATATTATGACTGCCCCACACGTAGAAAAATGACCCTCACATAGAATCGTGACCCTCATAGAATAACGACCCCCTAACCCAAACCCTAGCCTTAGCCCATCTAAGGTACACTTACAACATAATTATCCCCCACTGATAGGCATCGAAAGGAAATGGCACCCGTCCGTGCATGCGTCCGTGCGTGCGTCCGTGCATGCGTCCATGCAACATTTTTGTGACCGCAACTCCTTATTCATTATTGGACGGAACTGATTCAAACTTTCAGGGATTACTACTACTGATGCTTAGTTATGCAGGAAGAAAAAAATCTGGATTTGCTCCACCTGTTACTTTATATATATATATATATATATAATATTGTGCAAAGTTTTGTGACCGCAACTCCTCATTCATTATTAATTCATTATAGGGTTGAATCGATTCAAACTTTCAGGGACTACTACTATTAATGCTTAGTTGTGGAGGAAGAAACAAATCTTGAATTTGCTAAACCCGTTCTGGAGTTATGGCCCTTTTTCAAATGGCATCGGCGGGAGATATGGCTGTCATTCGACTGCAGCCCTTGTTTTTTCTTCTAAGAAGTTGTACTGGCGTCCCTGGTTTCTTTAAAAACACATTGCAACTTAATATATAAATCGTGACGGGTATCGTAACAGAAACTTAGTTAACATATTGTGCAATGGCTTTGACTGTTGTAAAGGGGTATAATAATTGCTCAATACGTGTTACTTAAAAGCTCTTGAAAAGTGACAAAAATCATCCAAACCTCCAGGGTAATGACTATATTTCAATATTATACTGGAATTTGAACAACATCTAATTGTCATGGGCATCACAGGTCATAAAACGTGGGACTTCCCAACAACCGATTTGCATATTTTATGCCTTAGATTGATATAATTGTTGACTTTTTTTACTTAAAAAGGCCTGAAAAATAACAAAAATACCCAAAATCTAAAGAAGAATGCCTCTACAACAATATACTGAAATTTGAATAATTTCTAACGACGAGGGGCGTCATAGGTAATAAAACCATTGGGCTACCTCATACCAGTTTCGCCTATTTTTGGAGGTATATATGAGTGATATATAGGTGACATAATGAAGGCTAAGGGTATTTGACATTACTTTCAAGGGTAGCATAAAACATTGTGCTTTTCCACGTATAAATTGCCTTTTTACAATCTTGCACTCCAGAAAATGAACTATTTTACCGTCAACAACATTTTTTCGTAATGAACCCGCGAACCCATGCTATTACGAAATAAGCACAACGTGTAGGATGCAATAACAAAATGATGTTTCCTCTAAAATTTTGGACAAAATCACCATTATTATAAGTTCCAGAATGCTTACACTACATTGTACACAAGGTAAATTGATAATTATTTACATGTACGCGTAACATAATTATACGTTATACCTTGCATATAATGCGATGTCACAAAGTTACGAGGCTGTAAAAGGTGCTAAATTAAAGGTATTGTTAAAGAATCTTGAAAAAATCTTGGAAAAATAAAACTTAAGCCTATTGAAATACTTGAAGCATGAAACTTGTATAGGTAACAAAAAGATTAAGATCTAAAACATGTTCTAAACAAAAAGTCATGCACCTTTTAAAGCAGGAGTTTCGTGATCTATGTTCTAAGTATATTCTACCGTGTACCTTGAAAGTCGCAGGGTTTTCAAGTTGCAGAAGAATTCCTTTATGCATCTCCCTTCCATTAGGTCATCTGTTTCTATTGGTAAAGGTTTGATACGGCGAAAAATTATCCCTTTGGGGAGACCTATCCGCTTCAAGCAAGCGCGCTACCATTGCGCCACCGAGGCTCAAAAAAATGGTAAGTATTTAAAAGAGGATGCGTAATTCGGCCTCAACCGGGATAGCTGGTTTTAAGATGCGTTTTTATGCCACCGCAATTCGAAGAATAGAGTAAATTAAGGTGGCTTGCCAGTCTTCTTTGACGTCGGTCGACGTAATAATGGTCGAAAAGTAAAGAAACCCCATTGCCCTGATATTTTGTATTCATATACAAGGACACCTCTCCTTCATTTTGTACGATTCTGATCTTTTATATTCCTTTTTTGTTTAGCAAAGGGCTGTTTCGTACAATTAGTGAAAAATTGAAGTATCTGGAGTAAAAATGGGTTATTTTTTTTCGTTGGATTAGTTTCAAAAACAACATTCTGATGCTCTTGACTAGGAAAACAGAATGATATAAGTCAGTGTTGTCAATCGGAAATTTCATAAAATGTCACTATGATGGGCGTTAAATGTTCTAAAAAATGCGCGATTCTTTTGATCTTAGAGTAGCACCATACGAGCTTCGGTGGACGATTTGGTCGACGGGAAACAATTCAATTTACTAGCGACTTACGCAGTCCTTTTGCTATGAAAATTCCAAACTAGTTTATGAAATAAAAAAGGGGCTCTTTCCGTGAAATATTTCACAAAATGATAGAGGCTGTATTTTTCAATTGATCTTCATGATTATTGGTCAGAATAATTGCCTTGATGAAATCTAGGCCGAGTTCGAAAATGGGTCATCTCCGATCAAAAATTAGGTCACCAGGTCAAATCAAAGAAAAACCTTTTGTATGCGGTAGAGGCTGTATTTTTCAATTGATCTTCATGACATTTGGTCAGAATGATTGCATTGATAAAATATAGGTCAAGTTTGAATATGGGTTATCTGGGGTCAAAAAGTAGGTCACTAGGTCAAATCTAAGAAAACCTTTGTGTATGCGATAGAGGCTATACTTTTCAATTGATCTTCCTGAAATTAAGTCAGAATGATTGCCTTGATGAAATCTAGGTCTAGTTTGAATATGGGTCATCTGAGGTTAAAAACTAGGTCACTAGGTCAAATTAAAGAAAAACCTTATGTATGCGATAGAGGCTGTATTTTTCAATTGATATTGTAAGGAAACCCAAAACTGTATTTTTGTACATGTACATTTTTCGGCTCCCGGCTTGTTTGTTTCTGCTGATAACGCATGTGGACTCTCAGAGGTTGTTCACTTACTTACAGTGTTGGTGTGTCTGCTTGGATTGTCAAGTCACTTCACCTGATGTACAGTTTTACTTCTTGTGTTTACGATTTTCTGCAGTGCGGGAGGCTTCTTTCATGGAGGCTGCCATTTTTGTTGTTGTTGTAGCGGACCGGTGGAGGGATGTTTGCGATTGTGTGACATTTGCTTGATAAAGGTGCGGGGTGCCTATGTAGACAGCGACAGTGTGCATTCTGTTGTTCCAGCCGCGCTTGGGTTTGGTTGGATTTGGGCCATGTTTGTTGCATTTTGTGATTTTCTGATGTGACATGGTGGAGTCTCTTGCCGGTCTGTCTGGGCGTCTGCTGGCGGCCCCGCTTCAAAGTGTTTTTCATGATTGTGATTAAACTACTTCATATTTCTTAGAGTGTTATATATCAAAATACTTGTTATGAAACAAGGAATTGTTTGAGGTTTACTTTCACTTAAGACCTTGTTTATTTAATACATTATTTGCGAGAAACCCTGGCTGAAGCTCCGTAGAGAGACTGGTGACCTGGAATCCCGGCCAGTCACCGTTCTGTGATTTCATTGGAGAACGGTGCCAGGTCTGTATTTGATTGGTTTACCCGGACACACCTTCCTCACCGGGCCTTCAGCCATTGGTCAGTTACATCACGTGGTCACATCCCGGGAGGCTATATATTGGCTGGCGGACAATGGCGTCAGCACTTTTTTCGTATACGTAGTTCTTGCGTAAGAGCGCCAAATTCAAACTGCAAGTTAGGCAGTAAGTCTTTTGAAATCATCCGTCCGTCTTTCCGATATACTGTATATCCTGAGCTGTGTCCACATTATATTAATTAAGTTATACGTATTTCAATGTGAAATTGAACAGTTTATTTGTTTATTGTGCTTACTTGAAAAGAATAGACATAGAGTCTATAGTTAACTTAAGCGCGTATTTCGTGCCTCATTAAATTTTGGAACTTTACTTTAAACTTTGTTATTAACTGTGTGTTTTCCCTGACATCCGCCGGCCGTTACAATATTCATGAAATTTCCTCAGAATGATTGCCTTGATAAAATCTACGTTGAGTTTGATTATGGGTCATTGGACTCAAAAAGTAGGTCACTGGGTCAAATCAAAGAAAACCCTTCTGTATGCGATAGAGGCTGTATTTTTCAATTAATCTCTATGAAATTTGGTCAGAATGACTGCCTTGATGAAATCTAGGTCAATTTCAAATATGGGTCATTTGGGTCAAAAACTAGGTCACTAGGTTAAATCAAAGAAAATCCTTGTGTATGCGATGGAGGCTGTATTTTTCAACTGATCTTCATGAAATTTTGTCAGAATGATAGCCTTGATGAAATCTAGGTCAAGTTCGAATATGGGTCATCTGGGTTTAAAAACTAGGTCACTAAGTCAAATCAAGGAAAAACCTTGTGTATGCAATAGGGATTGCATTTTACACTGGATTTCATAAAATTTGGTCAGAATGATTGCCTTGATGAAATCTAGGTCAGGTTCGAATATGGGTAGTCTAGGATCAAAAACTAGGTCACTAGGTCAAATCAAAGAAAAACCTTGTGTATGCGATACAGGCTGTATTTTTCAACTGATCTTCATGAAATTTGGTCGGAATGATAGCCTTGATGAAATCTAGGTCAAGTTCGAATATTGGTCATCTGGGATCAAAAACTAGGTCATTAGGTCAAATCAAAGAATATACTTATTTATACTCAAGATTTTTTGCTCCAATTTTAATGATAATTGGTCAGAATATTTTTTCCATGAACTCATTAGGTCAAACATGTTTACACTGTTATGGTGTGTTTCTAAGGTGAGCGGCCTAGGGCCATCTTGGCCCTCTTGTTTCTTAGCGGAGCCTGTAAGATATACTGCTGTTGTGTAAGCTGTAGACGCAGCAGCAGCAGCGGAAACAACAACAACAACAAATATAAGCAATAAAAAGTACGACAGTCACTTAAATTGATAAAGAGTATGTTAGTAATAGGTTAGGTGGGGGTCTGTATTTTATAGATAAAATCGGGGGGTCATTATTATATAACGGGTGTCAGTATTTTATAGAAAAGGGGTCATTATTCTATGGGGGTCAGTTTACAACGTTACACCGGCAAAACCCATCTGACACCCCCATGCCAGATGACTCTTGTGCTATTTATGACAACTAGTGGTTCATGCACTGATAATATACTGTTTATGCAAAAATACGAAAAAAGCAGGTACCTTGATAGTTTCTCTCCGTTCCATATAGTATATTTCTCGATTCAAAATACGTTAGTTTACCGTAAGAACATAACGTTACGCTACAAACGATGAAACTAAAGTGGAACTTTGTTATGATGCGTAACGCAAAACGTCACTTCTGCTTACGGACGTAAATTTCCCGCGCTCTACTATAAGAGAGTGCTATAAAGAAAGTATTTCTACCTGTTATTTGTAAAGTACGGTATACAAAAATAATCTGCCAGAATAAAATGCTAACATGTATACGATATGCAAGAAAAATATGAAGCCTCATTACCGCCCAATGCGCAGGTGCCCTCGGGACGGATATTTCTATCTGATTCGTAAACACATGACAGATACTATTATTGTTATCTAATTTCCAACTCGTCTCAAAAGGCCGGTATTACGAAAGGAGTTTTTCAAGCAACAACGAAAAAGATAGAAGCTTTCAAGTACAATGAGATTTTATTTATATTGATTTCTGTGCAATTAATAATAAACTCCAGTAACCTTAGAACCCGCACACTATCGCAATTAGACCAAAGAGACTATTTCTAAATGGAAGTCGTTTGCTATTGGTGGTAGATACTATCTATTTCGACACTGAGTACAGTTTTAAGTCATTGAAAGCAAAATACAAATCTAAATTGGGCTAGAACTGTTAAAATGTAAGAAAGACGCTTGATGTCGAAGTATTATTTAAATCGAAATTTATTTATTTGTCCCAAGATCGGAGTAGCTTCAAACATAATCAGCAAAGTTTGTATTCCTTATTCCTGTATTTGTGTGTGACGATCTACCTTTTTTATAAAAAAAAGATTGGTAACATAAAGCTTGATCATGTAATAGTATGGCTTTTATTTGAAATATAACTGTTCTGCAAAATAGTGGTTCTGTTGTCTCTGAAAATGAATGATCGCTCGCAGGTATTTTCTTTTCTAACTGCATACAAAAATATAATAAAAAACTGAATCAACCAAATTTATCAAAATTCGTGATTGCATAAGATATAAGTATTATTTAGTTTGTTATCACAGAGATGTTAATACTTTTTAAGGCTGAGTTTGTATGGAAAATAGACTAAGCACAATTATACCGATGCATTTTAGATAATGCTACTATGGGTCCATTGCATTTGTTCCTTGGAGACGTCGGATGGTTATAGTTTCTAATGCTGTCTATGTTTCCGGCCAGAACAATATCTCTGCTATGATTGTACACAATGAGTTAATTTGTAATATTACCTGCAGTTTTCTTCTTACTGTAACTAACGCTAATATCGATTTTAAATAGCAGGGATCATGCTTGATGCATGTACATATTTGGCAGACAAAATAATTAACTTAGAATTGAGGCCATCTATTTTTGTTTTAGTTTATTACCATTATCTTCTATAGTTTTCCATGCTGAAAATGCCAGGGAATATGCTTAGCACATGGGTAGGTGAAAACAGAAAGCAAACATGCATCTTTAGAAAACAAAACAAAGCAAACGAGCTTGAAAATGATACCTAAATTTGCCCTTATTTGCCTGCTAATTATCTCCTTTTCGTGTTATTATTATTTATATTATTGCATATCAAGTTGTGAACTTGGTGATTTAATTTAGAGTACACACAATAAGACCTGAGATATCGCCATTTATTGAATATATTTGCATAGAAATGGACTAAAACTTGTGTCGCATGTAACTTAAAACTTATTTGACCTAGGGTCATGAAACAGAATTATAGGAATATCAATTCGTTTGGGATTTCCGACACTTAATCCAGAGTTATGGTCCTTGATTTAGTCACAGATTTATATAAAGGGCATACAAGTTTGAATCGCGCGTATCTCTAAAAGTATTTGACTGAGAGTTATTAGAGAATTGTTATATAGCTTTTAAAGTGGTCTATTGTGTTTGGTTTGGGATTTCACTGAGCCAGACCAGAGTTATGGTCCTTGACTTAGAGTAAAATACGCATAAATAGCTTAAAGATTTGTGTTGCATATTTTCTAAAAAAAATCAGAACAGGATTTGGGGGCCCCGTGTGTATAACGACACTTATTTTGTTAAACATTTTGTTAATAAAGATTTTAAAAAAATCATATATATCGCAGGTCTATATAAAGTCGTATATTATTTCAGAGTCCAAATAAAAGTGCAGTATCATGTTCAGGCTACTAAGATATCCAGAAAGTACAACATGTGTAAAAGAGAACAATATCTTTTTGTCAGTATTTTGCGAAAAATGCTGAATTAGGAAACACGCACTATCGTTCTTATAAGTGTTATTCTATTTTATTATGGATATTTCTTATTTCGTGTACATTTTCAAGAAAACTTTAGTTTGAGGTTTCTTGGGAAACAGAAATTTTGGACGATTTACCTTTGGAATGAACACTGCAATAACAAATACATTTGCAAAAACTACCACTGGGCATCTATTCTTTCATGAAAACTCAGAATTAGGCTAACAGAAGGATAAATATTTGTAAGTGAATATTTTAATACATGGCCAGTTTCTCAACAAAGACGGTTTGGCTAAAAAAATTGAAACCGTCCGATCCCCATGTTTCATTTATTAAAATTGTTTCTTATAAATAACAGTATCGCGAATTTTTTAATCATAAGGCCAAATGGAAGAAACTGGACCAATAAAGTATTGTTCTATCCGTAACCGTTTCAGAGTTTTTATTACTGTAGAGTGGGAACAGTTGGAAAATAGTTTATCACTTCTCATAGGTTGTATGAAACTAAATAACTTCTCCTGTTGTTTTATATAAACAATTATATCTAAAGATTGTTTCCGGTAACAAAATAGCAAGTTAGAATATTATGTCTTCTTACCAAGTGTTTATGAATATATTAATGTTGTACTTATTTAAAGGTATGTGACGAAAACGAATGCGTCTGCTTTTGGATAGGATCCGTGTCTGCCTTCCATATTGCGTTACTTTTCCCAAATCAAATCAAGAAATTTCGTTAAACATGTTGTTTAGTTTGATCGAAAACGGATATTTACTTTTAGCATTTGCTAAAATTAGTTGTGAAAACATTTTACTGCTTTATTTCTTTACGAAACAGAAGTCCACACACTATAGGATCTCCGTGGCAACGCTACAGATTTGATCACTTGCCCCACCAATGCGAGTTAAGAACCTGTCTCTGGGTGTAGAATTCTTATTTGAGGAAGCCATAATGCTGGTTCATGAAAGGTTCTACAATCCTGGGGAAGTACCAGGTGTCATCCTCAACTAACAAAAGATCAAAAAGTCGCCATATGTCATAAATTGTGTAGAATGTGACTTTAATTCAAATAAAGTAAATCTTGAGCCAAAGTTTTGGGTGTGAGGGGTGTTTCAATCTTCATAAGCATCTCATTGACAGACAATGCTAATATTTATCTAAATTACGCACTGTGTTTTCAGCGGCCAAGCGGTTAAGGCCACTTGTCACACACCCATGTTGGTACGAAACCTCGTTCTGGGTGTGGAATTCTTTCATGTGAAGAAGTCATGCAGCTGGCTTACAGAAGATTGGTGTTTCTACCCAGGTGCCAAGTCTTTTATGAAATAATGCATGAAGGGTCACCTTGATCTTTCGCCAAAATAAAATGCTGGAAAAAAGTGGCGTTAAATCCAGCAAAATAAATAAATAAATCTTATACATGTATTTTAGATACGGATTTGCCGAGATATTGAATTTATTCATCGTGCATTCTTTGAAAACATTATTTTATATTCTGTCAACAGATGTTCGTAATAGACAACGTTCTTTGATTTGATCAATGTTGACTTATTGTTGACATTTCATTACTGATTTTCAAAGTACAAACTCATTTTCGTCTTCCTATGTTGTTTTATATCAGCTTACCATCTTTGTCACGGTGATGTTGAGTTATAAATTCAGTTTTACTATTTTGAATTGACTAGTTATGATTTGACCAACTTTCAATTCCATTTTTATTAAATAAGATTAATGAGAAATGTTATGTTTCATCAGTATGTTATGTTCACGAAGGATCTAATGATAGAAAGCCAGTATACAAGATCCATTCTAAAAGTAATGACAATCGGCTCTCGTAGACGTTTGACTTGCAAGAAACTCAAAGAACATTGTTGCTGTAAGACATCCGATTGGTAAAGACGTCACGTACACGGTGTCCGAGACAACTTGACATGTCAACAGGGAGAACTCACGAGATTTTCATCAAGCACGCGGGTTTAAGAAGGTTTTGAGTCCGATTGGTGCGCCTCAAAATGTTAATCAAGGATAAAAAAGATCAGTGGGATCAAATGTGCTTAAAACACTGCAAATGTTCTTAAATTGGGATGATTGCCCAATGTCACAGCTCCTAACAGAAGATGAGACCTTGATATACTTTAATGAGCAAAAGCATCGCGTTGACAACAGACAAGGTGACCTGTTCATCATTAATTGCAAAAAAAAAAAAAGAACTAAGTGTCAAAAAATGTTTTGTATTCCACCATCATGAAAAGCTTTCGGTCAAAAAATGTGGTCGAAGTGTGCTTTCTTGGTGTAGTCGAAAGATCATTCAAGTAAATAGGTACTATTTTTCCACTTTCGGATAATTTTCATGTTGAAAGGGTTTTTTATTTACACTTCTTTTTCACTGTAAACTCCCGGGCTGTAAACACTGGTCCCCACTCTTTATGGAGGTGAGTTGAAAACAAAAAGAGCCAGTGAAATTTCCGAGGAGGCGCTAATGACCGGAACTACACGAGAAATGTAAACAAAGACAGAGGGTGAGTTTATTTTTTTCTTTCTGTAACAAATTTAAGTCCTTATTTCAAAAAAGGGGCAATGTTATTCCACTCAGAATTGGTTAAACTTCTTATGCATGCTGGGCGATCTGCAGAGCAAAGGCATTTCTTAACGAGAGAACTTCTGAGGTTGTGAAATAGAACCGAATTAAACTGAAAGTGGACATATGTTTATGTATTTCGTCTTAATTTACACAAGTCAGAGATTTCAAAGTCCTCGTTCGGATGTTGTTGAAAAAGAATGTCTTATTACTGTATAATCTACGTGATTTGTTGGTGGATTACTACCGCCTATGTGCATTTTTGGCCAAGAGAAGGAGCCAGCGACACAGAGGAGGCGCTTAGAACCAGTGTGGGAGCAAAGGCACAGGGTGTTCAACGCTTTTAAGTTATTAGCAAACGATCTGCTTTCCTTAAACTGCATTTAGATATATATCTTTGTCAACCGAAAGTGCTACTTTGATGACCAGACAAATATCAATATACATCGTTTTCAGCAGATCTCACTGACTCACATCATCCACCCCTAGATCTAATACAAAAGTAGGTATTTGATATTATATTATACTCTACAGATCTGAAGTGTTTTTTTTTTTTTTTTTTTTTTTGTTTTTTTGTTTTTTTTTGGATTTGAATTAGTGCCCTTTTACCTGTGTTGAAAAAAACGGTTTACATATATACGATACGCTAGATTGTCACTGAAACAAATGTAAGGACAATCTGTCACATATGTCTTATCGATACAAACAATTTTTAATTTGAACTTCATATACATAGGTTCGAAATATCAATTCATTACTGAACACTTCTATTCAAGTCGTACTGATATTTACATTTACATGAATATTGCTATGCCGCTAACCGTCCCATTTTGACAAACAAACACAGTGACTATAATGGCAAAGTACCGTCTGCAAAAAGAATAATTTATCTAAATATGTTTAACCCTTACCCTGTTAAATTTCTAAAATGGACTAGTCCATCATTCAATTTGGGCAATACCATTTATTATTCGAAGAGGATATTCACTGAATATTTACTGACTGAATAGCAAACAGTGCAGACCATGATTATCCGTGCAGGCTGATCTTGGTCTGCACTGGTCGCAAAGGCAGAATTACTTGCCGCCAGCAGGCTAAGGGTTAATGTTACTTTGCCCAAAATACACTATGTCTTGACCTCTAAACACGTTATAAGCACTAAATAGCGTAGATATACTTTATAACATTTCTTCTATTATTTTATGATCCGGTATCCAAAAAAGAAAAGCATCAACGGAAGTAAGTGCAGTTGGAAATATCAGGCTCTCGGGGTAAATGTTTTAAGCGGCAACATGTTGTGTGTGTTATTGTAACCCGCAAGTTGTAACATAGTACTGTAAATGCACATACGTTTGTTACATTAACCCTTAGCCAGCTGGCGGCAAGTGATTCTGCCTTTGCGACCAGTGCAGACCAAGATCAGCCTGCACATCCGTGCAGTCTGATCATGGTCTGCACTGTTTGCTATTCAGTCAGTAAATTTTCAGTGAACACCCCTTCGAGTAATAAATGGTATTGCCCAAATTGAATGATGGACCTGTCCATTTTAGAAATTAACAGGGTAAAGTAGACTACAGGTAGTTTGTAATTGTTCATCATTTCAAATTTGAATACTTTTAAAATAACAGTTGTGTTTTAAGACGATGTGTATCACAGATCTGCACGTAGCTGGTTAGATCTTGATATAAATCAATTCAATGAGCAACATGTGTTAATGTTTTCATAAGTCCTTGTTACGACAGAATTGATTTGACGGTAAGAAAGAAATAAAAAAGTTGTTTACATTTTCATTATATTAAAAATGATGGTATTGTTCGTAAGTGTTGGCCTGGAACACATGAATATTCCATATGTTTCCATGAATTGATTTTCGATGTCAGAAACTTAATAGGGATACCAGTACAAGATGTATATTTCCTAACCTCCTCGTGTTGCATGTGCAGATATAGTTTTGTGGACAACCCGTTCAGCTACTAACCTCAGGGTTGTTGGTTCGATTGCTCTGTCAGACGTTATCAATATTTTTTCATCTATAAAACTAAACGCGGGAAAAATTGTCACACTTCTCGTAATTTATAGTTCATTTATTTAAAAAGACTACTTTTCAACATTTTTAACGTACATGTCAGTCTAAAATATCAACTAAAACCTTCAGGACTGGACAAATGCTCATTCATTCAATGGATAATTCAAGCAAATAGTGTCAGCAAATGAAATCATCAAATAAATGCTACAATAATGTAAAAACTGTTTCATAAAATAATTGTAAGAATAAAAGCAATATTACATTGAATCAAAAAATGTTCTGACATTCCCGCCGATGTAAATATTATAATGAAGTAACAAGTGTTCGTGCATAGTACATTGAATTATACTAGTTGGTGTAACTATATTGAACTTACTTTCCTGTTGGTGTTCAACTTTGTAAACACACATATGCAAGTTTTTGTATTTTTTAAACTTGTCTGTTTTATAACATATTAAACGCACTGATAAAGTTTAAATTACTTAAAACTTTTTTCTTCCAACGAGACAAACATAGGCCGTACAAAAACTTTAAAACAAGGCTTAGTTGTTTTAAGGCGAGATTGGCATACTATGAGAGGTATTTTGTTGGAATGCCGCATTGTTGATATGTTCAACACACAGTTCACATCATACCGCCAATTTCTCAGTAAAAGGTAAAGAAAGACCCTTTTGAGTCTCAACTGATATTATGTAAGGTTCAGTATAGGATCTTAACCGACAACAAACCAGTAAGATATCTTCTGGAATGTATTTGTTGAGTATAGTTTCTTGGATACCTCTGTACATAATTACATGTGGGGGCGTCATAAAATTGATTGGATTATTGTGATTAATTTAAACAATACAACGGTTTATGATGTTACACTGTCCCTATATTAGGCAAACTTAAAAAAAAAGAATGTGCTGACAGTACGCCTCACCGTTTTTGAGATTTAAAATGAGTTTAAAACACAGGTTATTAAATCAGCAATATTTATATGTATACGGAAACTTGAATTGAAAACGGTTTAACTTCCGTTTAACATGAATTAGATCCCTTTTACCGCCTAAACAAAATACGTCTGACTGGATATTTCTGCCTGCCTCTATAATCTGTGAAAGATTCTTATAATTTTATTTAAGAAATTTAAAAAAGAACTAACCTAATTGTCAATGCATTACAATAAATTTCATATGACAAACACGTTTTTCTACTTTGAGCTATTCTTGCATACAATTTTCAATCAAGCTTTATTTTGGATAAGGAAGTCCTTAATCAATTTAATCACTATTAGAAACAGTCAGCCAATAAAGTTCATGTATTTTAGATAACAGTTTAACATTTATTACAAAATTATTGTAATCTCTATAAGCATTTTGCTAATCAATAATACTTTCATTAAATTTTATAAAAAAATTAAAAAGCCGAGAAATGAATTGCGTGTACCATCCTTAATTGCCATTGCACGTACTAAACCTAACCTTAAATAATCACTTACTAAACCAAATTGCGGGGACGCGTTATGTTTTTACATTAAGTACAACACCATTCCTTTATTAAAGTAATTCAGTATTGAGTCTACAAAGAATCAACTGTTTATTGCAATAGATCTTTCACAGTGAAACATTACCTTCATACCTTTGTCTATAAGGTATTTGCCCCAACAGTTATACAATATAAATAAAATATATACGATCTGCAAGAACATCCTCTGGAATCATAGAACTCAACCAAGCAAACAGTAATGATTATCAAAATGTAACACAGAACCTAAATTACGATGTAAATTCCGCGAAAAAAGAAATAATTGGAGGAAAGCATCTTCCTCTTCACGCAGTCCTACTGCAGATTGATTTGTTTTAGTACGAATTCATCAGCATACATTGGCCTTTCTTTTTTCATAAAAGACTTAAAACAACTGTATGCCATTCTATATTATCTATACTAAAGTCAACAGCAATGTTTCAGCTGTCAGTAAAACGTGTTACTCCTATGTTTGTTATCATAAATGAGTTGTATGAGATAATGTCGTGAATTCAAAAAATGAATTTTGAGTGAATCAGCCGAAGTCTGATGTAGTATTGCAGGGGAAAGTGGCTTATTAGTTATTATAATAAAATTGCAATTTTGAAAAGTTGGAAACCTCTAAAACGAATTGTGCGATTCGTAATTACGTTTTCATTTTCGGCAAGTCGTCATATTCTATTTCTTGTTCGTATTGTAGAAAATAAACTAGATCTATAAAAGTGTAAACTTTTGGCTTGACAACAAATAATCTATTCCTCAAATTCTTATTTGAAAATCATAAAGGTTAATATGTAAATCATTCTTTTGTTAAAAAAGTATATATTTGCCACTAGAAAATAATCTCGATCAGTAGAGTTTGTAGAGGCAAATCTTTCATACGTCTGGTTATGGATATTTCACTGATACAGTCCTGTTAAATCTTTTACTTGGCAAACTTTAATTGAAACTAAAATAGGTGGCCGCCTGCTCCTTTATTTTTTAATTTCTTCGCTAAAGCTATTGAATATCTCAGTTATCAGGAAGTATTGTTCCCACCAATTGTGGTCGTTTGTTTTACAAATAAACCAGGCGACAGTTCATTTTCTTTGGAATGGCGTCACTACACAGGTAAAACCAAATTACTGTCCCTTCACTACCCAGCTAATACCAAAATCGTTATTCTTTCTGCGCATGTCATTACCCTGCTAAAACCAAACTGCTGTCCCTGCATATAGGTGTCACTATCCATCATAAACCAAACTGTGTTTCTTCATCTTGAGTTTGTATATGTGTCCCTATCTGGCTAATTACTGCCCCTTCGTCGTATACATGACAAGGATTTGCCAATATCAATAAAACAATAAAAATAATCCGAAATCTAATAGAGTGAATTTAAGCAAGCAAGGAAATGGATAGGATATATAATTAACTCTTAAAATCAAACAGCGCCTGCAGCAACGTCGGAAGAAGGTGACTCCAGTGTGAATGTAAATAGATATATTTATTTGGTACATGATTACAATAACAAATCATATTGAATTCTTTACAATTTAAAACACAGACATGAATCATGAACAATATAATGCATCCCAATGCAAAGGATAACACCAAAAGGGATAAACCCTTATTTTCAACGTGGTCCTTGTTATTAATGCCATGACAAAGAGAGATATGAAATATTAATTATCACAAATAGATATTTTTAAAAATAGTACTGACACTGAATTGGATAAGAAGAAAATAATGATTGTATGACAATTTAAAATATGTAATAGCTGACTAGCAAAAATAGAGATAGAATGCATTCTGAATGACTAGTAAAAAAAAACACAGAAAGCTTTAAAACACAATGCAATTCATCTGGAATATTCACATACTTCCGTTTTACTTTGACAAAAAAATGATAAAAGTTATATTTGACCTAGCAAGTGGTTTTTGCTGGTAACCTTGAAGGTGCAGAGAAATGAGACCAGAATGAAATGTAACTGAGTCTATTGAAACTCCATGTCATTCCGAAAATAATAGTTTGAAGTAATTAGGTCCCTGATAATTATTGATAAATGGGCATATAGTTAGCAACTACATTTGGCCTTGTACCTGTTATCCATTTTTTTTTTTTACTGAAGCGAGATGAAATGTGATATCTTTGCTCTTAAAACCATGAAGAGTCATTCCCCTTCTCAGACATTAAAACTTTATTTATAACTTGTTTATGTGACTTTGTCATTAAAAGAAGAGTATACTAATTAGAAACCCTTACGTTTTATGTAGAATTCTAACACGACCAACAAATAACCTATATACATGTAGAGCAAAATCAGTTACCAATTATTTAACACCGTTGAAACTAATATGTCGTGTTAGAATCGAAATAACAAGTTCCCAAGTGTGATTTATCGTAGAATAACCCAAGTTGTTCTTCTTATGCGAAACAATATATCACACAGGCCTACGGCCTTCGTGATATATTCTTATGCATAAGAACTCAAAACACGGATTATTCTACGATAAACCACACTTGGGAACTTACTATTTCTTAATTGACGAAAATAGCATGAAAGTCATGTTCACAAACGTTTGAAAACGAACATGAGCTAAGAAAATACATATCTTATAACAAGCATGTTTAAACAATAGGCTTATTGTTATTATGTTCAGTATAAGTACGGCTGCTATCGCGCAATTCGCTTCAATGGAACTGCGGCACTCCTGTTGGACGATTTGCGCACATAAATTCGACAAATTTACTTTTGATAAACTTACTTTTCTTTAAATTATTCTGTTCTTGAAATAGAATATAACAAATCGGGCTTTGTAGTCCGATCTATATACGAACAAAGACTTATCCTGGAAAATATACGCTTGATTAGTGAAAGAACAAGTGAGGTACGATGAAAATTCTGCAGACCTAGTGATCAAAATATTGTTCAATGACATCTGAATGCTGTACATAAATGTTTTGTTCTTGCTGTCTTTTCCATTCCGAAGGAAAAAATAGCAAATAAATCACAATTTTATACATAATCTGACTTAAAATCGTGTTTTCCTTATACAAAGTGAAAATACATGGCTGGAATAATTCAAAATGTACACGATGCTTCAAATGCAACACCGGAGATAGAATTGCGCAAAATAATCTTAGTTTGCAGTGTTATATGAATTACGAAAGCGGAATGCCTTTCGGACAAACAAAAGTGTAAGATGCAGTTCGACACGTCTCGGGGTGACTTACTGTAGCTTGTCTACAAATATTTGATAAAAGCTTAGATAATATTGACATATTCAAAAGTATACTGAACACAGCAGGGAATAATAAGAACGACCGAAGTGAGTAATTTTGAGAGTTCTAATCACTGTGTACTGGAGGTGACATATATTCTACCTGCAGCTCTTACATAACCATATTAACTAGATCTTGATTTGAGTCTGGATATCTTGATTTGTCATTCATATAAAAAATGATAAAAGACAAAAATATTATGTCAGTAGACGTAAATAAGCCTGTCGCAAATTATATACATGCATGTAATACCATATTTAATTGTTTATTGAAAATTGGAACAAAAAGCCTTACACCAAGCTCTTGTCACGTAAATACTTTGGACTTGAATACAAGTAAAGACTTTGCTTTCTTGGTAAAAACTAACTTCCCCCACTGTTGCGTTTACTCGGTCCATGTTTCTTGTTTTCTTTTTCATGCAAAGTGCATGCACATGATAACTTGATAATGTCAGATTTAACCGGATCGAAGAATAAACGGGAGAAGTAAGATACAAAAAAAAACACAAAAAAAACTTTGTATGTGTAATATGATTTAGTAGGAATGTTTGTGTTATATACTTTATTTTGGAATGCGACCATCTTGATACATGTATGTTCAATTTATTTTCTAATAAAATTCTCGATACGACGTTCATATATTCCTTTGAATCTCTCTGTAAGAAGGAAAAAAAGTAAAATATTCCATTTCAACAGACTACTTTTATCGTTGGCTAAAATATGTTATTTTTTGGACAAAAAACTAGAACTTACATTAAACAAACACCTAGCACAAAATACGAATATAAATTTTACCAAAATAACTTTTTGTCTTTTCTACATACATTTTTCTATTTCACTGGACATTAAATAAAAATATGGAATATAAAATGTAACATGTTTCTAAAACAATCAGTTTGGTTCGTTCGTATTCAAATTCTCAGAAATGGCTTCCTTTGAATTTAGAACAAAACTGAAAAGAAAATCGCATGTGATTACATCAAGAAAATCTCCATTGTCAAAAGACAACGAAGAAAGTACACTCGACAAAACACGCCTGGTTCACCAAAACTATATTCAAGTAGGTTCTACATATTAAAAGAATTAAATGTAATTGTTACATTGATACTTAAGACGATAGGCAAAGTCGAATACCGTTTAACAATATACGCAAAACTATATGCGCAATTCTATCTCCGGTGCCGCAAGTTGAGCACTGGATACATGCTGGCCTATTTTAGCAATGTCTTCACACATCCTGTGAATTAAACATCATGTAAAATACGATACTATAATATCGGATCTTTTGTTTGCTATAGTTTCCTTTTGAATGGATAGTTGGTTACAAAAATAACATTTATTAGAGCATTGTGGTTCAGTTAAGTGAAGTTTTGATAAAAATGCTTGTACAATTTTCATCATATCTCACTGTTCTTTTACTATTTAAGAAGATTATTTAAGGAAATATCTTTGTTTGTATACAGGTGTGACTACGAAGCCCGATTTTCGATAACCTATTCCCAAAATAAAATAGCACAATGAAAAAGAAACCCCTAACCGTAAATTTGCCCAATTTTCGTACGCAAATCGTTCATCGGAAATGCCGCAACTCCACTGAAGCGAAGCACCGATCTCGAATTGTGCGATGCGATTAGCAGTCGTAATAAATATTGAGCAATTGAGAATATTAAAATAAGAAATTGTAACAATATTCGAGAAAATAAGAAATTTAAAGTTAGTCTGTGATCGTTACTGTTTTGTTTACATAGTAAGAGATACAAAAACGCTCTTTCGAATATTTTGGTTGTTAATACTGCAAGACACTTTCAATTTCTCACTAAAATTTTCTAGCGACCAATTAATAGGGGATAAAAGTCCCCGAGACGGTGACGTCTGTCTTTGTTGTCTGAATATACTGAGGCAATTTTTTATGTCTTCCGGTTCCGTTTTATGTCTTTCCGCAGACTGGTTTTCTGCATGAGTAACAGAGCACCATAAATCAGTTACAGAAACTCATTAATCGTGCCAATATGTTTCTTTTACTTCTTTCTCTCAAAAATCATGCAAAAAAGGTTTCCAGTTATTTGAAAAAATAGGAATATTTTCCTTTAAAAACATTGGACAGAAAACGGAAAATATTGTCGTTAATAATCATAAAGACAGTACGAGAACGCGGCGAATAGGAAATGACGTCACCGTGACATCGGGTTTCCCTACATTTTGCAAAGTATGATATTCGCTGTAACAGGTATGATGACACTAAATATAAACTTGCTGTTTTCAAGAGAAAATGTTCTCTCTTATGAGCAGTGAATAGTTTCTTTGTTATATATATTTTAAGCTAAATAAGATTTCATTGAGCTCGCTTTGAGGCTTTGCCTTATTTCATATTAACGGTAAACCCCCAGTCGAGACGGTGCATTAGTTCATAATAACTTCAAACAAATTGTATTGTGTCAGATTGAAATAGAGAGTAATGTCTCGTTCAGAATCAAACACGTGATATTTTTGTATGTGATCTTGTCCTTAAAACAAAAGTAACGCACCCCCACCCCAACCCCGTTTTATAACAAAAAAAAGATAGAAAAAAATATGTTGATTATAGAATTATTTTGCAATTTCTATTTTAATCCTAGACGTGCCTAGGTTGTGAGTACAACGTTTTGAAACTGGCCTGTGACTGGGTTTCTACTGTCTCCACTATCCATCAGTGTAATACCTGTAAATTAGTTGAAAAACAAATGGATTTGTACATATGATTTGATTCAAGCAAGATGTGTCTAGAGCAAAAATTGTTTACTCAGATAATTTTTAAGCACAGAGAAATAGCATTATTATAGATTGCTTGGCCTTAACAGACTCTGTAAGTCTACATGATAGCATGAATGAATATAAAAACTTTATTATAAGATTTTTTTCACTGGTTGTAGGTGCAGATGGGAATTTCCGGTCTCGAGGGGTAACTGTTTAGGCGGTAACGAGGCTCCTGCCGAGTTACCGCGTAAACATTTACTCGAGAGCCGGATATTCCCGTATGCACATACAGCCAGAGATAGAATCTTTTTCTTGCATACCATATTCAACAAATAATAGTAAAAAATAAATTCACAAATGGTTTTCTTACAGCACTTTTTTCTTATAGTAGCGCATTAACAAAGCGCGTGAACTTTACGTCCGTAAACAGGAAGTACGTCATGACGTTACAACGACGGAAACAACGTAATAGTTCCGGTTTTTGTTTTACCATCTGTAGTGAAACGTTATGTTATTTTCGTAAAATGACGTTTTTTGAATCGAGAAATATGTTATAAGGAACAAAGAGGAACTATCAAGGTATTTGATTTTTATCCCGTTTTACGTTAAACATTATTATTACTACACACATCTTCTGTACATATGTAGTTCGTTATACGCCATTTACAGCACGAGAGTCATCTTACACCCCGGGGTGTAAGATGGAGTTTTCCAGCACCGGTGAAATCACCAGAAATCCCAGTCTGGTATGCAAGAAGTAAATATGTAAACTCTAGTATGTCGCAGCATCTTTAATAAAATATTTCTAAAACCCAGACTGAATTATATTACCATAAACTGGAAACAAGTACTTTTTACCCAGTTTTTATTTGTCTATAACAGTATGCATATAAGCAACCTGTGCCTATAGGTAGTTGTTTTCGTTTTGTAACTTCAATTTAAATTACTAAGACATGTACATACCTGATGGGGAGTGTAGTGTAACAACGTTTGTATAAGGGTTAAAGTGTCCTTCTGAAACTCTCACTGTCACTGTTGATGAATATACTATAACAAATAATGGGACACCTGTTATATGTTGTTCTATACTAACGTACCAACGAAAGCATTTGAAAACACCTGAGATATTTCAAAAATAAAAATTGAAAGTGTTAAGATATCTTCGCAATAAACCCACTGAAAATATCTGCTTATCACCACTATGATTTTCATTTATAACAAAAAGTGAAGCTAAGTAATTATGCGAGAACTAATTGATATTATTTTATAAAGAGATGCAAAGTTACATCATAAGACTTTTTAAAAATTCCTGTATATAGTTAACACTATGTTTTCTATTCTAAAGAGAAGACACCTTCTACTGTATTATCTTTTCCAATTCCTTCATTTATACAATGTCAAAGTTTATGACATATCTAGAACTCGATCAATTGTTAATATATGAAAAATAACAAATCTCATATTAACGATAAATGAGCCGCACCATGAGAAAACCAACATAGTGCGTTTGCGACCATCCGCACAGTCTGGTCAGGATCCATGCTGTTCGCTAATGGTGGTTTCTCTCATTGCAATAGGCTTTGAAAGCGAACAGCATGAATCCTGACCAGACTGCGCGGATGCGCAGGCTGGTCTGGATTCATGATGGTCGCAAACGCACTATGATGGTTTTCTCATGGCGCGGCTCAAATTGTAAGATAATACTCACAGTTAGGTGCAGGTAATCGTGATCCGTAAACGCTCAAATTTGCAACAATAACGATAAAAAGTGATGTAATGACTCATAAGTCTTGCTAAGTGATGTCTATCTTTTGTGTTATCAAAAATGTGCTCAAGCACCATTTTCTTGTAAATATTTGAAATAAGATAATTTAATATACGATATCAGAACAAAAAAATATCAACCCTGCCGAAATGTTACACGTGTAATTCTGCTGTCTCTCCAATGTAATGGTAAATCAGAAAATCAGAAATGAGCACGAAGGAAAGCATGTGTTGTTGTTATTTTTTATTTGATTAATACTTAGTAATGTGTCAATTTGTATTTTCTTACTGCAAAATATGAAGTGAATAAAAAGAAATTAACGATGTCCAAGGTACATTTTCAACAATGCAAGGAAGAAATTAAACTATGTTGTAGAATTAATGGTGAAAACTATATTAGATATTAATTGTTTACCTGTTTCCCCTGTATGAGGTATGTACCCATTTTGTGCTGCAAGTTAAATATATATAATAAGAAAATAAACTGGCCGAACAATAATCAGGTGTTGGACAAGACCTGTTCCAGGTAATTATGGTATCCAAAACCAGCTGCAAACGACAATGCGTCTCTAAGACATGTCCTTATATACTATCGCTGCATAGTTCAGTTATAAATTAAATGGATCTAGTTTGCATATCATACACTCTTTAGACACAGTTCAATATTTTGAGACGTTGATGCATCCTAAAAACATAGGCCGTAAAGGGAATCATTTTAAATGTTGTGATGCATAGGTGAAAGGTATTCGCATTTTCGTAAAAGCACCTTTTCTAAAATATTTTATGTCTTTAAAGAATACACTTGCAGAAAAGTAGTATGCTAAAGTTTCCTCTTCTTTTACAATATGCAATTCGATTACCAAACTTACCGTTGTCAGTATACAAGTTAAGCAATATGTTGCATATGTAAGACGTAGAATACTATTAAGTTGTTCTTATGTAATGCTTTTTACAGCGATAGTTTAGTACATACGTAGTCTGTATTAAGGCCCTAGGTTTTGTTCATAAACATTAACTCCTGAAATTTGCTTAGATAGTACAAGTGAAAATTGTTTAATTAAAAAAATATTATCTTGTAGGTGGCCAGACTAGCACACGTGATGTGTGGAATTGTAGCAGAAGTGGTCATATCATTTTTGCTGTATGCATATTATGTCCTCATTTATCACATTTATTAACTCGGTACTACTGTACTGATTAAACTATTTTAACAAATTTACTTATATATTATCATTAATTCGAATCATTCTGCTTCGTTTTAAAATGTTTGCTTCATAATATAACAACCCATAGTAAGATTACAAGAAATGTGAATAAAAGAAAGCATGTGTTGCCAAACATTTAGAAAGTGAGTAATTTCCTGGAAACTATCAGCAGTATTGTACTATTACTTCCACAGGTGTAACCTCCATAACGCACACTTTACGGACATATGCGAAGGAAACAGTTAGAAATATCTGTCGCGTGAGTCGCCAAAAACCTCTATATCCCATCATTTCAAAAACAGATTCTAAATGACTCGTTTCTTATTACTTAAATAATGTCTTCCTTCTTTGTGTTTAGAGGTGCTAACCCCCATTCAGATTAAAGCACTGGTAAAGAAAATGTTTCATTATACCATGCGTTTAACCATACCGAAACATTTACAATACCAGAGTATCTTAAAGAAACAGATTGGGAAATTTAACCATCAAAACTCAGCGGTCTAACAACTTCAGAAAACATCCTAAAAACTGACTATTGCTTTCAAAATGATTAGAAAACGTTGTTAATATATTAAGTATATTAAATTATTAATTGTTTACCTGTTTCCTGTATAGGAGGTCTGTACCCATTTTCTGCTGCAAGTAAAATATATAAGAAAATAAACTAGAGCTGTGAACAATAATCAGAAACTGGACCAGATCTTTTCTGCTACAATTCCACACATCACGTGTGCTAGTCTGGCCACAAATTTACTTATATATTATCATTAATTCGAATTATTCTGCTTCGTTTTAAAATGTTTGCTTCATAATATAACAACCCATAGTAAGATTACAAGAAATGTGAATAAAAGAAAGCATGTGTTGCCAAACATGTAGAAAGTGAGTAATTTCCTGGAAACTATCAGCAGTATTGTACTATTACTTCCACAGGTGTAACCTCCATAACGCACACTTTACGGACATATGCGAAAGAAACAGTTAGAAATATCTGTCGTGTGACTCGCCAAAAACCTCTATATCCATCATTTCAAAAACAGATTCAAAACGACTCGTTTCTTATTACTGAAATAATGTCTTCCTTCTTTATGTTTAGAGGTGCTAACCCCCATTCAGATTTTAGCACTGGTAAAGAGAATGTTTCATTATACCATGAGTTTAACCATACCGAAACATTTACAATACCAGTGCATCTTAACCTTTAGCCTGCTGGCGGCAATTGATTTTGCCTTTGCGACCAGTGCAGACCAAGATCAGCCTGCACATCCGTGCAGTCTGATCATGGTCTGCACTGTTCGCTATTCAGTCAGTAAATTTTCAGTGAACACCCCTTTGAATAATAAATGGTATTGCCCAAATTGAATGATGGACCAGTCTATTTTAGAATTTTAGCAGGCTAAGGGTTAAAGAAACAGATTGGGAAATTTAACCATCAAAACTCAGCGGTCTAACAACTTCACAAGACATCCTAAAAACTGACTATTGCTTTCAAAATAATTAGAAAACGTTGTTGATATATTAAGTATATCAAATTATTAATTGTTTACCTGTTTCTTGTATAGGAGGTCTGTACCCATTTTCTGCTGCAAGTGAAATATATAAAAAATATAATAAGAAAATAGACTAGAGCTGTGAACAATAATCAGAAACTGGACCAGATCTTATCTGCTACAATTCCACACATCACGTGTGCTAGTCTGGCCACAAATTTACTTATATATTATCATTAATTCGAATCATTCTGCTTCGTTTTAAAATTTTTGCTTCATAATATAACAACCCATAGTAAGATTACAAGAAATGTGAATAAAAGAAAGCATGTGTTGCCAAACATGTAGAAAGTGAGTAATTTCCTGGGAACTATCAGCAGTATTGTACTATTACTTCCACAGGTGTAACCTCCATAACGCACACTTTACAGACATATGCGAAAGAAACAGTTAGAAATATCTGTCGCGTGACTCGCCAAAAACCTCTATATCCCATCATTTCAAAAAAGATTCTAAATGACTCGTTTCTTATTACTGAAATACTGTCTTCCTTCTTTGTGTTTAGAGGTGCTAACCCCCATTCAGATTAAAGCACTGGTGACTCCTGTGATATATTTCACAATTTAAGACATTACTCTTGTCAACTGATACCTTATCAATACTAGTATCAAAGTTGTTCGGCAAATAAAGTAGACTGATGTTTCATTCTTTCAAAGATCTTAGATTGTGTTAATCAAAACACGCCATATATTAGACACTATAACTAAAAAATTAAAACTGGACTTTTTAACATTTAGACTCCAAATATATATTGCTAAGTATAAAACGCAATATTAAAATGTTGTGTGTTATTATTTAAAAGAGATTTTTACTCCAAAACATTAATCCCCATACATTTTTGGAAATAGGTTTGACAACTCCTGAATGACTATCTCATCAAGTTTGCTGATATAAAAAAACTTAGGTATTTTCCAGAGATTCCCTCTTTAAAAGGGTATGTTTCTTCATTTCATTCGACATGGAATGTAAACAATCCAGGAACTACTTAACAGGACAAGGACATGAAACAACCTTTTTTATTTTTCCTTCAGTACGGGTACCATGTTAGGTTATATTGTAGTTAATAAACCCAAACATGTAAAACAATAATTAGCTCATCAAAGAAATGAAGACTATTAACTTCACAATATTTTTATTACTTCCCTTCATTTTTTATCTACATATTTTTTAAGGATTACCCTCTTATCTCATATTAGCTTTCTTATATTGCAATTTAATCAGTCAGTATTTTTACCTTAAATTTCAGACAAATAAATATATATCTTTTTAATCCGTGGTAAGATGAAAAGCATATATTATATTAAAGAATACCATAAAAACATTTATCACACATGAATGCAAGATATACACAAAAATAATGTTGAGCCTTGTTGCCAATGACAATGTTGAAAAATATTACAGCTCAGATGGCATAACAGTGAGATAAAATCTATTTCTTCAGTAAATAATTCCCATATTAACTTATGACTACACAAATTTAAAGTATGTTGTTTTTCCCATTTCCGTCCAACATATCTAAAGAAATAAATACTACAAAGACTGTATATCAATTTTTTTTTAAATATCACCAACATAATTTTTCTTTTTTCTTTTCTCTTGATTATGTAGTGTACTAATCTGAAAATGATGAGATATTTTAAAACGTATATTTCTTTATTCCCCTGGATGGAAATAAATAAACAAATAAACAAAACAACCATTTATACCAACCAAATTGTAAAATACTTAAGTTTTGTTTATGTTAGTTTTATATGTTGAGACATCAAAAAAATAAAAATTTAAAACTAAAATTTTGTGGAACATCATTTCTAGAGTAGATTAGACTGTATTATACAAATGTTTATATGAAAATATGCGACAAATCTGGTTGAACAGAATATTAATTAAGATATGGTAAAATGTTGAACTGCTTTAACATTAATCTACAAGTGATGAATGAGTTCATTTAACCATAATTTTGATATTTTATGCATTGTTAAGAAAACTATAACATACAAGAAATGACTTACAGACAGTATAAGTTGCTGAATGACTGGTTCAATATCCACCACAAATAATATGAAACTTCAAATTTTTAATGCCCAATTTAAAGGTTATTCTTTAATTAGATTGATCACATTTTAACATTTCTTGAATGCAATAATTATTTTTTAATTAATACTTGCTTCTAACATGCATGCAATAATGGAAATAAAACTGATTCAACATATTATGTATACAGTCTTGTATAAACACATTCTGTACAGATAATACATAAAAAGGCAACATATTTCTTTGTGTGGGTCCATCTCAGTTTAAGCTGGTGCATGTCTGCAGCACAGTTGGGGTAAAATCCACTTCACATGACAACATACTTGTAGCACTCCGGGAAAAATACAAAGGTAAAACTTCTTTACATAAAGAGAATGAAACATAGCAGTTTGTAAAACAATTATAACATCATTTTTGGCATTAAATTTTGCAGATATTTTTAGAAATATATTATCAAGCAGCAAGTAAGGTAACTCTATAAATTGACATTTTGTCTAATTTCAACTTGTCTAAGGAATCACCTGTCTAATACCCCAGTCACACATACGGCGCGGATAGCTACGTCTAGCTACGGAGAGAAACGTAGTAATCCGTATCGATCCGTACCTGAGCCGTACCTTAGAGTAGTCATTCGTATTAATCCGTACCAAAAAACGTGGTCAAAACGTATACAAAACTTATTCCAAACTTGCAAGTTTCTCCAACTTTTGAACATGCACAAAAGTTTGAGCGAACCGTAGCCATTTGAGCGTGACTTTAGTCCAACTTGGCTGAAACTTATTCATCCGATGTTAAACGTACTTAAACGTAGTTGTCCTTGCTGTTACGTACCTCGCCGTAGCCGAACGTAGTTATCCGAGGTTGCTCGTACTTAAGCATAGTTCAATGTAGTTTACCGCAGAACCGTCCGTGCGCTGGGCAAGTTGCAAGGCGCAGTAAAACGTAATTCAACGTAGTACCTCGTACCTATCCGTACTTATTCGCGTCCTGTATTGTTTTGTTTGTTTCCCTGTTTCTCACCATTTTTCCCGTACTAAGACGTACTGCTCCGTAGTTATACACCCACAGACTAATCCTATCCGCACCGTACCTCAACGCACGGACGGACATATCCGTATGTGTGACTGTAGCTTTAAGCAGCAATATTGTATTGCTACTTGGCGTGTTGCTTTATCTAATTTTACATATACTTAGATTCTCTAAGTGACAAGTTATATAACAGGACTGTCTGAAAAGATTGCATATTTTATAACATTCAATGTACATATTCAGTGAAATATTGAAAACAATAAACAGATAATTCTGATGATGTTCACCTATGATCTCACCTTAAAGTTCCAACAACAACCTACAACCTCTGTTTAGTATATGATTATGATGTAATAATGATCAACTACCTAAAGTGTTTTTATATAACATGCAAAAAGAATTTGAGAACTGCCACAACTTCACCTTATAATAATAAATGTTCACTTTTTCCCTTGTTGTAAGTGTTGTTTTTTTAAAGCATTTGAAACAATAGTATTATAAGTACAGTTCAACCTCTGTAGAGCAACACCCTGAGGGATGTACAAATATTTTTAGTTATGCTGGGTTGTTGTTCTGGAAGGGGAAATTTGATAGTTATATTTCAGCTTATGGAAATTTTTATGATGTTGTTATAGAGAGGTTTTTGCTTCAGAGTGAGTTTAAGAAATTGCTTAAAACTACATCTCTTTCAACTGAGCTAAATGAAGAAAAAACAACAAAATATTCTCTAAAATTTTGAATTTCCTTGTTTTTACAATTTTACATTTAATGTTAGGCAACCATGCAGACATATTTTTTATATGATTAATGCCGCCTTTAACTATTTTATTTCAAAGAACAGATTGTCAGTCTTGATAAAATCATTGTGAAAAAAGGTTCACCCGTAAAAATATTAATTTCCCAATCATTCATATGTATTTCAAAATCAGCCTTACACAACTCATAAGTGGCAAAATTAAAACTAAATGTTGCATTTGTGATGTGCAGCACTGGCCATGTCTTTTTATCACACAGTTCTTTCCTATTTATATCTGTTGCTTTTATCATTACTTTTATGTCCATTCTGCACTAACCCTTATCTTCAAGTTCTGAAATTTTGTAAAACATTAATTCACACGCTTTCTAGGTAATCAACATAAATCAGTGTCAAAACATTTGAATAGAATTGTTTTCATTTTCTTACTATAAAGATGAAAATGTTCTTCATGTTTTACTGACTGATACAATATACTAATAAATTTGTATTACAATGTTTGTTATCAATGTACATTTTCATTCTATTTTTAAAGTGTTTACATTACAAAGCTATCACACATTTATTACTAAAACATATCTATTAGCATTATCTTTAATGGTGATATATGTACTTAGAAAATTGAGGGATACACAGAGCTACAGGGAAAACAATGTTTATGCCAGGCTGACATAAAGTCCAGAAGGTTCATATCTTGTCAGGAATGTCACCCTTATAGCTGACTTGTACAATTATTTCAGAAGCAAGTATGTAGTCATACAGTATATAAATGCTTTAAGACCCTTGTTTAACATACAAAAGCATAATACCCCCTGCATTTAATCATAATGGTAACATCTTCTGGGACTGCCACAGGGTAAGACAGGTCAAACAACTGTACATACTCAAACTACTCTCTACCAAAACTGAAAATCAAAATTATTCCAAAAAAATATCTTTTCCTTTATTTTAGTACAAAAGATGACACATACATTTAATATAGACTTTTTACATGTATTAATCTAAATATATTAAAATCATTAAAAAATATTTAACTCCTTTTATGTTTAAACTATTACCATTAATAAACATGAAGCTGAAGTTTTTTAATTCATAAGCTAAAATTAATATTGGAAAAAACCCGCAATATTGTATTATATAAAAAAAATTATTATGAACCTGATTATAAACTGTCAGAAAATCAAGGTTTTGTACACATTAAAAGATTCATGTTTTGCCATCATAAACTTCATATATAAAAAAAATATACCCTTATGTCATTGTAGCCTCTTTTTTTGTTATTTCAACAGTTCCAAAGACAGGTTGCAACTACATGTATCAGACACTGAAAGTAAAATATACAAATAATCATTACACAAGAGAATATTTCATGCTAAATAGAGGGAGGTAAATTTAAAAGCAATCTGAGAATTATTGCTAGAAAGGAGAGGGGAAATAATTATTAATTAAACAAATGAAGAAAATGTATATATAAGGGAGGGGAATTTAGAAAAAACTTCAAATGTCAGTATAATGATTCTGACATTGACAATGACCTATATCAAGTATGCACAACATAAGAAACAGCAAGCACTTGAAAAATGCATTATATTTCCTTGCAATTTCAAGAATATTTGACTGTATTTAAAAGGGGTTCCCCAGATGTGTTATACCGAAACAAACTTTGTCTAAATATAGCTTAGATCTATTTATATCTTTAAAAAAAGGAGTCCCAAGTTTCCACAGCTATTCACAGGGTGAAATTTTAGATAAATTTTTATTATTATATTAATTTTTTATTATTATTATTATACCAGATTTATATAGCGCCCTTTCATGATCAATTTCACGTTCAAAGGCGTTTACATAGTTCAAATGCAGCCACACAGGGGGCATAATTCATCCTCTACTAGTACAGACACAGAGCGATCTGACCACAGGGACAGATGAGACAAACCCCCCCAACGGGGCAAAATCCTGGGCGGGGTCAAATTTGACCCCGGGGTCATGATTTGAACAAAGTTGGTAGAGGTCCACTAGGCAATGCTTCACACCAAATATCTAAGCTCTAGGGCTTCTGGTTTTTGAGAAGAAGATTTTTAAATTTTTCCTTTCGGTTGCCATGGCAACCAGAGTTCTGCATGGAATTCAATTCTTTGAACAATATTTAGAGAAGACCATCCAAGGAACATCCCTGTGAAGTTTCGTCAAAATTGGCCTGTTGGTTTAGGAGGAGATGTTGTTTAAAGGAAAGTGTGGACGGACGGACGGACGACGGACGGACGGACGGACGGACGGACGACGGACGGACGCCGGACGGTGAGCGATCACAATAGCTCACCCTGAGCACTTTGTGCTCTGGTGAGCTAAAAAAACGGATATCACTTTACAATTAATGATAGAAGCTCATATTTTGATTGGTTTAATAGCTATTTTGAAGTAATTTTTAAAGTTAATAAGCTTGCTGATGGTGCTAATTATGCTGACGGAGATCAAATTGCTCTAATTAATAATGCAGCTTCATTAATTGATCAGTTAGTGGTTAAACAAAATGGGAAAATTGTATATGATTGTAATAATTTATACAAAGTAATAAATGTAAAAAATTTAGTTGAATTATCTAATGATTATGCAGAATCAACTGGAACAAATGAATTTATCTATTTAGATACTACTGCTGTTGCCGAAAGTAGGGATGACCAAGCTGGATATAATAAAGGTTTTGCTATTAGAAAGGTATTAATCCAGGGTGGTAGTGAGGTAAATGCTAAGATTCCATTAAATAATTATTCATTTTTCAGGGTTTAGAAACTAATATTTTACCTCCAAGTCAAATTCAAATAACACTACAGCTGACGGATGATGATGAATTAATTTTTAGAGCTAATGCTGCTGATGCTGGTAGAGTAATTGTAACAAAATTAATTCTATGGGTTCCACGTTTAATTTTCAATGAATTTGGGTTTAATCTAATTTATGAAAGATTTACAAAAGCAAGATGATCATACCTTCGGGAAATGGTGACGCAATCAACTGATACACGACAGACGGACATATCTTTTAGAATAACAGCTGGTATAACAAAACCACAACATGTATTTGTTTATCTACAACGACCTGTTAAAAGTAACTCACAAAGACATAATCCGCATTTATTAGATACATTTAAAGTTAATTCAGCAGATGATGATTGCACTTTAAGCTCCTGTCGTCTTGAAGTTGGTAATGGTGTTTTTTTATCCAGAAACAGAATACACAAGTATATCAAGAATATATGATGATGTAATTAATTATTATTATAAACAAAATAATAAGACTACTGGAAGTCTGCTAAATAGATCAAATTTTTATGATTATTTTGGATTTGTTCATTTTAACTTGGAATATAAAAAGGAAGTAATAACAGAAGATCCTAAACACATTACATTAACAGCTAAATTAAATGTTCGGCCGACAGAACATGCCCGTGTTTAGGCAATTGTATTGTATGAAGAAACAGTTGAAATAAATACTATTGGAAATGAACTTGTTATTGTTTAAATAAAATAAAATTAAAATTAAATAAAATTAAAATAAATATAAAGTATATAATGTCATCAAATTATATTGAATATAAATTCTAACACGATCCGATTCATTTTCCTATTAAACAAAGAAGGAAGAAAGCAATGAATTATCATACAACAAATCACTGTTCTGACGTCACATTTATTACGTCACGGCGTCAAGCGGCATAGCAGCGCGCTGGAAAAGAAATCGATTGAAAACGGGCAAATATTTAATGCATGTCATCAAGGATGTACTTTAAAATCCTTTATAACGTGTTAGAATCGAAATAATATATCTCATTTAGTGATTTGCTCTTGAATAAATCACTGCTTGTCGTTCAGATGCGTATTATTATATCACTCGGGCTACGCCCTCGTGATATAATTCCTTCGCATCTGAACTCCAAGCAGTGATTTATTCAACGACAAATCACTGGATGAGATATATTATTTCTTAAACTTAAAACTTCCACGTTTGCGGACGACTCAATGAGAAAAACTAGCATTGTGAGCGTCTATGTCTACCGTATACGTTAACAAATATTATCATTACTTCTAATTCTAACACGATCCGATTCATTTTCCTATTAAACAAAGAAGGAAGAAAGCAATGAATTATCATACAACAAATCACTGTTCTGACGTCACATTTATTACGTCACGGCGTCAAGCGGCATAGCGGCGCGCTGGAAAAGAAACCGATTGAAAACGGGCAAATATTTAATGCATGTCATCAAGGATGTACTTTAAAATCCTTTATAACGTGTTAGAATCGAAATAATACATCTCATTTAGTGATTTGCTCTTGAATAAATCACTGCTTGTCGTTCAGATGCGTATTATTATATCACTCGGGCTACGCCCTCGTGATATAATTCCTTCGCATCTGAACTCCAAGCACTGATTTATTCAACGACAAATCACTGGATGAGATATATTATTTCTTAAGTTAACCTTACAGATGGACAAAAGAAAAATTTAGAACAAGCTTATAATAAAAAAATTCCATATAATTTTAGATTAAAACATGAACAATTACGTGGAAACTTCCCTTTACTTTTAACAAAAACACAAATTAATCAAATTAAAAAAGCTGTTGTAAATAAGAAGGGATTAGAAATTACAATTTCAAAAAAAAACAAATGTCCAGTCAAGGTCAAAATGGCGGATTTTTAGGAGCTTTGGCTGGTTTGTTAGGAAAAACAATTCTTCCAATGGCGGCAAAAATAGCTCCAAAAATATTAGCTCCTCTGGGCATCGGTGCCCTCTCTGGGCTGGCCAGTACTGGTGTTAGTAAGTTATTTGGGAATGGTATGATTTCGGTAGCTAATGATAAGAGAAATATGATATCGCCATATCTTACACCTAATCAAAGAAAGCAACTAGTAGGATCTGGAGTGATTAAATTAACACAAAAACAGAGACAAAATGGCGGCTTTTTGGGTATGCTGGCTGCTAGTCTAGGAATACCTTTGATTACATCTTTGTTAAGTGGGAAAGGATTACAGATTGATTCCTAACGGAGGTCGTACAGACGAATTCCTATAGTAAAAAAAAAATAAAATTTATAAACAAACCAATTTCTAACTTTGAAAATCAAAGTTGAATAATGAATGTGGAATTATAAATTTGGACGACTCTGTTGGACCTGGAACACATTGGGTTTGTTACTTAAATATTTTGTACTTTGATCAAACCAGAGGTTTTCGGAAAAGTACGTTGTACTTTGATAAAACCAGAGGTTTTCTGAAAAGTACTTTGTACTTTGATCCATTTGGACTTCCTCCGCCGAAGGAGGTAATTGAATATATACCCGGAGTTAAGTATAACAACATACAATATCAAGACATAACAAGTACACTTTGTGGTTATTATTGCTTATTTTTCATTAAAATGTTACAAGATGGTATAAATATTTATGATTTATTGTATAGAATACTAAAAGTTAACAATCAAAGAGTAAATGAACAAACAATTATAAATTATTTTAATTAATAAGGACATTTTCTTCCGCTTTTTTTTCTGTTTAATTAATGTGTTTTGATTTGAGTGGACCTTGGTTTTCATTTCATCCCTTCAACCTTACGTCCATCAAAGATTTTCAGGGTACAAATACGCCGAGTTAGTATTTTAAGATTGGTTGGTTTTGGATTTTTTAAATTTGAATTGGCCGGTGTTGGATTTTTTAAAAGAGGGGCAAGGGGTCAGGTGGGGTCAGATTGGCTTAAAACAAACAATTACTATACTACTGTGGCTGGTTTAACAATGAACTAAAATCTTGTTTCCATTTACTAAAAACATAATCTTTATCTGTCGTAATATTCCCAGTTTCATCTTTAACCTCCATCGGAATTTCATTTTTTCTATTATCCCGTATTACCACCCTCCCAATTGACTTCCAAAACTGTTGTGTATTACTTACATCACTGTCTAACAATTCATTTTGAACTTTTAACCAATAATTTCTTTTATATCTCTGGACAGAGGCATTAAAATGTTTTCTTTTCCTGACAAAATCATGTTTAGAAATATGTTTATTTATAACTTCATATGTATAATTTATATTTTAACTTGTGTTTAGACAAGAACCGTAATAATTGTCCCTAGCCGCGGGGCATTTCAGACAACCAGCCACTAATCCAATTACTTACCATAATATAAAGAAATTTGTCAGCATTTGGTCAAACGCGTTATTTGACTTTAATCTTGTGCGACAATGTGATAGTGTTGCTTGATTGAGATTTATCATGTACAGATATGAAATTGAGGTTTATCATCTACAGATATGAAATAATTACAATAACTGCAGCCGAATAATATGTTTTTATATTTACACATTACTTTTAAGTGAAGTATGTAATTTACATATACAATATTTCAGTTTAACTATGAACAAGTAGTAATATATGTTAATCAACTTTATGTTATGTTATGTTTTAACGCAATAAATAATTCTAGTACTTAGTGAAAATTAGTATCGAATGAATAAAAAAATGAAATATTTTTTACTTAAACATGTAATTTAAAATAACATTTATATTTAATCTGAAAAAGTAATGACATTAGACACGGAATTAGTTCGACAAACATGTCTATCTAATTAAGAGACTTGTACAAGGTTATCCGATGTCATCAGTACGGATCAGTACACGTGTACTATGACGGGCAAAACTTTCCAAATTAGTACAATCAGTGATATTCAAACGTTTAGCGAAGCAAGAAGACATAAAAATACCTTAAAAATAAACTAATTGAAAGAAAGATTAACTTTTCTAGTTTACTTCAATAACTTAATAAATGTTGTGAGAAGAGTATAAATATGAGATTATATCATTTAAAAAGACCATGTAAAGCTTAAAATCTGTCATTTCCTACAGAAACCAATGGGACTCGGGATTAAAATTAATTACTTATTTCAAACGCTTAGGGAAGCAAGAAGATCATAATTTATTTATTAAAAATTATATTGAAAGAAAATTTAGATATTGCAGATTACTTCAATAACTTAATAAATATTGTCAGAGAATGCTTTTGATGTCATTTGATGTATTAAAGATTTTCCCTTTCTATATTTCAATAGGCGTAAATTGACCGATAATTGCTAACCGATAAACTCGATAAGCTGTTTTCAAGAGGAGACAATTTCGTCAATAAGCCAGCAAAATGGCTTAGATTTCTCGGTATGATAGTTAATTGCATTTTTGTTATACGGGAAAAAAAGGACAAGACAGCTAATCGGAATCCACCGAGTTCTTGTTGATCGGTATATGAAGATTTTAAAGATTTAGACATATGCGGGTAAGCAGTGAGGTGTAACATAAGACAGAATTTGATTCTTAACAAAACATAAATTTACTTAAGGAGGTAGTATACCTTAATATTTGTAAGTGTGCATGCCAAATCTGAAGCTAACGCGATCATTTACGGCAACGTTCACGACAAACTAAATGTGTTTGTTGGAGAGGTCTATCGAGACCTCTCAATAATGTTGGCTTTCAAACTAGGAGGATTTAGACTATTCTACTAATTTTACGTTAGATTTCACTTTCTATCGCAAATTACAGTGAGCCATTCTAAAATGACCAAATGCGCTTGCGTACAAGTAAGTTTTGAAATCCTCTAAGACGAAATTAATTGTTCGTTTAAAATAAAGAAATACAGTGTATACTATTGTTACAAATGTTGGGAACGGCTCAGTTATTAATTGCAAAATATAGAGATATATATTTACTATTCTTTGTTCGCAGTATTCAAAGTTGCGAAATTGCATTGAATCACGTTAAATATATTTCGTTCAATTATTATAATAAATAAATTTATTGTTTAACTGGCGGTTCGTTTGCCCCGTTCGTTTAGGCCACGGAAGATCTGCCGGAATAAGAAGAGCTCTTCCGAGATGTTCGATTGTGCGTCTTCTGTTTTTAGAAGATCTTTTGTGTTTTCCATCAGATAGTCGGAAGAGGTTGCAGAGATGATAATCACGCACCAAAAACAAGGCAGCAATTCGACATATAAAACTTACAAACTGAGTGATAAACTAGAACAAATAAAATGTTTAGAATTTCTTTTTCAAATAGCACATTAACCACAAAAACCAACGGACGGACCGACCGACCGACCGCCAAGCTCACTCCTATATACCCCCCCAAACTTCGTTTTGTGGGGGTATAATGATTAGAATTTCTACCTTTCTTCAAACGCTTCTTTCTCGATAGACATGTTTTATTTTGATAGAAGCCTTTCAAAAGTTAGGATTAATAGTTTCCATAGGATCTCAAAACTTTATTGAACAAAAATGGAGTCTTTAAACAATAAACTTTCCATAGTCCATAGTCCAAAGTTTGGATTGGTACCTTCATTTTAGAATATGTCGGTCATTTTAGCCCAGTTTGTGAGAAGGAAACTTTTCACGATGGGTATCACGATTGTGTGATGAAACAGTTGCCATCGTCTGGCATTCTGAGAACTCCTGAAAGTTCTGTGATAATTCTGTCAATTGTCAAGGGCTGGCACAGCATTTAACAACATTTTTGGAGAATTTTCATAACAGTTCTACTACAGAATTCTTGCTATCAAAAGTGTCTTTCTTGAAATCACAATTGTCAACAGCAAAGAACATATGGTGACCATTCACAAAGTTTCTTGGAATGTATACAACCTAATTAGAGAAAGGTTATTATTAGCTATCTGATTCTAATGGGCTAAGAGTAGTCTATATAAATATATAACCCGTGTAAGAAATAGTTTAGTTCTATACTTCTTGATCTTTAATGTATAATTCACCGGCTGCAACCTGTAAATGTTATTAGTTATAACCACGAAAAGTTGCAGTAGGTTTGTAGATGTATGTGAATATAAGATTCTGTGACGAGTTGGGAACGTGACTGTCCTTGGCATGTTCAAATTGTCATTCTTGCTTTCCCTGGAAGGACCTATGATCAACCAACGTAGATAACATGCAATGAAATAGGTATGGACTTCCAAATAAGATCTTGATTATCATGGTCCTGTAAGTACCAGCCTGAGGGATGAGTATCATTTTTCCCTAAAGAATTTAGCTGTAGAGGAAAGCTCTTGTTTGTTAACCTTTCCGTCTAAAAATTGAATTGCTATATATTCGTTTCACGGACAATAGTTTGGCATATTTTATGTTTATTGCCGAATTTAGACGTATTTGAAATATTGTAAGACTTTTTGATCGCCGTTTGTAATTTTTCACCCACGGAGCATTGGCCTCTTCCAACAACTAATATTTGCTATTGCCTGTCTTGACAGAAAACAAACAAGATTTTTCTACGCCCGAAGGGGGCGTATATTATGACGCCGGTGTCCGTCTGTCCGTCCGTCCGTCCGTAAGCAATTCCGTGTCCGCTCTGTAACTCTTGAACCCCTCGAAAGATTTCGAAGAAATTGACACAAATATTCACAAATACTCTTGTTTAGTGTCCGCTCTGTAACTCTTGAACTGCCTGAAGGATTTTAAAGACACTTGGCACAAATGTTCACCACATCGAAACGACATGCAGAGTGCATGTTTCGGATGGCTGGCTTCAAGGTCTAGGTCACACTTATGGTGCGGTGCTCTTGTTTCCTAAAAGAATCATTATAACACTTCTAGTTAGTACTAGGGGCGCTTGTTAATTTTCAGTCATATTTGACTCTATTGCTTTTGCAACAATAATCGTTTCGTATCTGATTTTAGCGCGATCCATTGTGTCCCTACTGACGCGGCTCTATCACAATCTCTTTACCAAGATGAAAAGTCAGTCTATGTCAGAGAAATCGCGATCATCATATTAAATGCATTCTCGAATGGTAGAAAAGGCTGCTGCATAAGCGCTAGGGCACATTTTACCACCGTATGTTTAATATATCATACCCGTACATAGTTTCCATATCGTGCAAAGGTGTGCTACTGGAGCTTAGTGTCGTTGTGATCAGACATTTTGATACATATTTACAGGTATAAACTAGTAGAGAGAAGATATTAACGAACATATGTTAAAACATTGTCAAGAAAATGTTAGAAACAAATTTATTGATGTTTCATACAGCGGCTTAAACATTTCTGAAATGATTGTAAATGCTCCTCAGTCATCATGTCAGTTTTCACTGAATGCTGTGTATAAATTTTTTGGAAGAGTGATATTTCATGGTTAAAGGGTTTAGCGACGACACATCAATTTGAATGGGTCAATATTGTCACAACAACAGCAACGAAAAGTAGAAAGTAACTTATAAATGTGAAAGATAAATTAGATATAATTATACTCTTTTATTCTATAGTTATGTCCAGCTGTGTTAAATAGCAAGAGAAGATGTCACTAGAAAGAAAAGAGTGCACTCATTCAGAAAGATACATGTAGAGTTATATTAAAGTACATTAACATACAATTTTGAAGGGTCGTGAAAACAAGTCCCTGCGAGATGATTGTGCTTTCGGTTATTAGTTTGTTTAATCTATTATTACTGTTTTCAATTATGTAAGATTATTACTATCATATAATTATAAACATGTTTCTATTTTTGATTTACATTTATGTACGATGCAGCATAGAAATTACTTCAACAAAGCTTTTCCTTTATTTCATGTCCCTTTAAAGATGTATTATGCTCACCTTTTACATAAATATTTCCTCATTGCATATTGATCTAAATCTAGTAAATCCTCATTAAACATCCTTACCTTGGCTAAATATATAAACTAACTGTGTATAATGTCAGAATTAAATGTCTGTAAAGTAACAACATTTGTTTCAAACAAACTTCCAGAGTTTTAGTAGCGTAATATATTCGTACTGTGTTTACTTACACATTAATTAGTATGTAGTATTTAAACCTTACATACTACCTTTCATACTCATGGTTATTTTATAATTCCCTAAATGATATGCGATAATTGTTCATATATTCAAATATGAAATTTGGGCATAATATATCTTTAATATTGTATAAATGACGTTCCTTTTATTTAAAATAACATAAGTATGTATGTGTACGATGTAAGCTACAATAAACTTCACTTTCAGCAACAAAAACAAACAACTCTATCAATCATTTGAAGATGATGATATATTTATTTTTTTAAAAATGGCCGCCATTTTGATGACGTCATAACTCGGTCCAGTCGCAGAAATCACACTGGCGATATGGCTTATAACGAACTTCAGACATTACGGAACAGATTGGTATATGTCGCCATTAATATTTTTTTCTAATCGCGCGGGACCCAAAATATGGCTCTAAGCGAATACACTATGTACTTGAAGGGACAGAGATAAACGAACTTGACATTGTATTTAACTAAAACATTAAATTACGCGAAATGCAATAAATTGCTACCGTTCAACTAATTTGAATTTACCCTGATAAAAAAAGGTATACTTCCTCCTTAAAAATGTAGATCTATAGATGTTATACTTTTATTATGAACCTCAAAAAGAAGAAAGACAATCCTAAGGAATCAGTCACATAAATAACACATCGAATAAAGTAGGGTTATTATAACAGTACATTGATCTGCAATACTGTATGCTCGTACGAATCTTGGAAATATCCACGTGAACCGAACGCATCAATGCCGATCAACGCACTGTTTCAGTTACCCTTTCATTAAACAGAAGTCTACCTCTACATATTTGTAGTGTTATATCAACTTATACAGGTATAACTACAAAATATTACAAGTCATTTTTATTTATCGCCAATGGTTCGGACACATTAGCCTTTCTCAGGATACCAAATAAACAATGTATAGGAAATGACGTTAACGTCAAACGACATCAATGATGGCGACGTCAAAATGTAACCAAACGTTTTGCGGAAAAGTCACAACCAGGATCATAGTATAATACATAATTATTAGTGAAAAAAAGCAGTATAACAACGGACTTTGTTTCATTCAGTTTGTTCATGAAACTTAATGAAAACATGCATGCTTTATACCGATGTTCGTTATTGTTGGATTATGCATTTCACCGATTCTAAATTTTGTCGGCCCTTTTCCCTTTTTCAGCCAAATGCATTTTTTTTTATCTGCAGTTAAAGACATTACTTAAGTTATATTTCGAATTCTGCGGTAGTGATAATGCATGTGTGAGAATTATTTGAAAATTATTTTTGAAGTTTGGCGATTTAGTGTAAACAAACACTTAGATAGTTAATGGTACTATTCAAACTGAAAGAAAGTTCATTATAGAAATTTAGCAGGGTAAGGGCAAAAATGTTCTGTTATAGCCTAAGTAAGACAGCTGCATAAAAGTTATTCACCAAGCCGTACATGACAACATTTTGCATGCGTTTTAAGTGACGATATCATAAGAACAATGCAGATTAATTGATCAGGTATTGTTTGTTATAACAATTCAAGGACTGATCGCGAAAGTATTGTATCTTTTTCTTATTTTACATACAGTTACACAGTTTCACGCTCAGCCCTCTGGTTACTGGAAAAGTAAAGTTCTTGAGAGTTATTATGACTTCGTAAATGAAATCCCAAAGCGTAGACTTCAGAAGTGTCAATTGATGCTAAGCTTTTAAGCTCTAGTATTGTATGTAAATTAAGAAAATGTCTAAAACGTCTTTAAAGAGCACTGCTTCTGCTAAAATTCACAGAACCACAGAACACGCATGTTTTACATTTTTAAGTTTTTGCTATCTTGGTTTTAGAAGGTGAAGTCACGTTGCCATAAGAGATGCATTTTTCTGCCCGGTGCGCGTTTAACACTACCAAAAACAGCCGTCTTTCGACATCAATGTCATCAATATACTGACAGTAACAAACCATATCCGAAAATTCATTGTTTTTCTTTAATTTAAAAAAACAAACCTTTTCATAGATATCATTTTAATCTATATATTAAAACTCTTACATCTCAAGAACATGATCATGAAATGAATGAAAAGCATAATCATCTTTTATCATAAGCACAGTATATTCAAACGTGTCATTTTGTACTTTAATTTAGTCTCCTGATTTATAATCATATACAATTTCATTTTATAACAAATGTGTTTTCATGGAAATCTTTGCACTCTGTATATGAATATTAAAACGTAAGATATTATTTATTCATTTATTTATATTCTTCTTACGAAAATGAATTTGAAAAGAAGTTGTGAAATGAATAATTAGGGGCATTTAGAAATATTCAATTTGGCTGTCACTTTAAAATAAACACTAAAAGCAAAATACAAGTGTTTGCACGTGACTGCATAAATCATTAATATTAACCTGTTATCTTCGTATCGATTTCTTACAAATAATCTTAGATCCACGAGGATTATTCACACGATCCATTTAGAATGAAAATAAATACAGACGGTGACAAAGCAATGTATGTTTATACTAGGAAAACGGCCTTAGTCGTTAATTTATCTTTAGGTGTCACTCCGAAAAGCCATCGCACATAAAATAATGACTCGTGCCTTCATTGTTTTTTTTCAAAGAAATCTTCAACGAAAAAACAAAAACAAAAACAAAAAAAAAAACAAAGAAAAAAAACCAAAAAACAAAACAAAAAAAAAAACAAAAAAAAAAAAAAAACCAAACTAGTCGTTCTTCCATTAAAACTAGGACTAATATTAATCTTAAAAGTTTTGTAAAATTTCTAGCTGTATGCTGAGTCTACAGTTGTAAAACGTCACTTTGTAATGAAATACCAGGTCCAGTATAATACTAAATAGCTAAAAAGAATTATGTTAAAAACTAAGGAAAAAGAGGTGATTTTGTCATTTATTTATTCTGATTAGACGTGTTCATGTTCTGTTTTTTTCTTCTTATGAACACATCTGTATGTCTAAAGTATAACTTTACAGTCTTATACGCCCCCTGTAGTCGTATAACTTTACTGTCCTCTTTGTCGGCTTGAGTTGTATAAATTCACAGTCCCCTATGTAAGTTGTAGTCCAAAAAATACGCACCCACGTTCACTTGTAATTTACCGTCCGATGAAAATACAGTTCCTGGTTTTTATCTAAAATATCATTAAATACAGTGAAAAATCATACAGTCGTGTCGATTCAGTTTTTATCTTTATCTTAAGAAAAATTAGTTTAAGCTATGATTTAATATTTTATTTGAAATTTTGGCTTCAATTTTAAAAGAATTTTTCGAACGACCTCATTTTTTTATATTTTTTTTTTATATTTTGTGAATGACGTCAGGTTGCGCGTGCAATCTCGCGGAATGGTGCGCCTTTGAGATTATTACACCAATAGTCTTTCTACGAAAATAAACGCTTGTTTTCAAACAAAATATATGGGAAATGTAAATATTAACAAATAAACAAAATAGTTGAACGTATTTTCAGTCATTAACTTATGCTTTTTGTTTATGTAAAAACGATCTGTATATTGCATTTTTATGCTTTAATGACGGTGGTGGTGATGTGATGATATTGAATCAATTTATCATTACATGTTCACATGCGACTGTTTCTGACTATGACAAGCTTTCCATTAAATAAATGATATTAACTGAAGTTCTGCATTTATTTATTTTACTTCTGTTCTTAATACGAATTTTTAATATGCAACATGTTGGTAAGCAGTTTGTTTAACAGACTCAAATCTAAAATCAATTGATGCAAACTAAAGTATTCCAAACGTAAATAGTTTTTTTCATTCAATTTCTTTGTTAACCAGGGTCTGGCGCAATTTTATGACAAAGTTATACAGCAGGAGGGGTCTATCAAATTCAAAACTAATTTTAGTTTCTGCTAAATAAGAATATGTGAAACACACTCAACTCAATTGATAATAGTCAGTATTAAATTATTGCAGAATGCGTAAATAGCTTTTCATTCCATTACGATTAAACGCATGTGTTGCGAGTATAGATCTGTAAATCTCCACCATGACTAAAGGGAAACATCAACTTAATAAACTTCAGGAATAAAAACAAGATTAACATAACGCCTTTTATATACAATCAGTTTAAAATTGTTTATCGATATGCGTAGGATTCAGTGAAGTTGTCTGCATTTGATTGAATGTTGAGTTGAATACTAATTTAAATTTTAGCAATAGTGCAATAAATAAATAACAGTTTTGCCAAAATAGGTAAATAGCTAACCGGATGTACCGTTTGCATTTGATAATATTTAGCAGTGATTTCAATATTGAGGACAGAAGGATATAAGATTTTTATTTATTTCAGTAATTTATTAAAAAAAAAAAAAATGAAGTATAGCTATATTTCCACATGGATTATTTTGCTATATCTAGATCGGAGTTATTCACAGTTGAATCGTAAGTTGACCATAAATTTGGTAGAAAGTTGCTTCCTATTATTTAAAGCTGTGTGAATATCATTAATCTATATAATATATTTACAAATCCAGGAGCAGTGCTTTTAGTAGAGTCTTTAAAGTTTCTTTGAATTTTAGACCTCATTGAAGAGATATACATAAGCTTTAGTTAAATTTGTTTTAGTTTGGAAGATATTTTATGGCATCTCAATTATATGGTATGCAATGTAATTTTCAAGATACATAATCAAGATACTTTCCTTTCTGTTCTATAAGTCTACGTAATTTAAGAAAGTGCCTTCCCGTTTTATCATTTAAACAAAGAGTATATTTGCTTCGAGACTGCTGACCTTACTGATGTTCTTTATGTTCTATGCTCTGCAATAACATTGAGTATATCCGTGTATGTTTCGCAAGGTTGTCATATGATAATTATTATCACGAGACCATTTTTGTGTTTTTAATAATAATTGCGTGTGTTAGGGTTGCACCTGTCAGGGGCTTCTTTTATCAATACCGCATGGCTTCTTTGATTTGATATGGATGGTATCCCTAGCGCAAGACAGCATGCTACTATATACTTAAATTCACTTCCCTTATTAATATTCAGTAGATGTTACGTTAGTTATTTAAGTTTGGTTTTGTTATTTAAGCCCTTTCCCCGCCGGTTAGCACAATGCATCATAAGGCTGTAGATCCGATGCCGTGGTGTATGTTCTCACTGACCATTCAACTAGACACTAGAATGTACATGTATAGTCTACATTTCTCTAGGAAATAAAAAAAAAAATAGAAAAAGTGGAAACTCCTCTGATCGCTCAACACGACAAAAATGAAAATGTTGCAGGCTCGGTTTGATTGAGCCTGTTCATGGACGGTAGTGGAAATGCATGCTACCGTCCACGCCCTCTAGCCCCGAGTTGAGCAGAACATGCTACAAGTACAAATCAATTTAGAAACATCCGCAGATCTATTCATACGATGAAACACTAGCGTGTAATTCCATGAAAAGCGGCGTATGGTCCCCAGTTAAAATTATAAGCTGCCCCATTTTTAGTAACTATTTCTATGCAGAAATTTACAGTTTTTTATGGTGGCTGATATCTGCCATTTAGTGTTGGCATGTCGGCGGGGCAAAAACACGAAAACAAGACACATTGTACGCGTAAACACACAGACACTTGGGGTTCGGACCTCCACACACCCCATTCTCCTCCGCCCCTGGTTAAGGTTAGCCGATATATTTCAGCATTTTACCATGTATTGAGCATAGGTGACGATCATAAAACGCATTTTGTAACATTTCAGCGTGTTTTTAAAAAATGTATTTTTACCATCAATGCTCTTAATATTACAAGATATGTAACATCGCACGAACAATGGGAACACTTGCTTGCGCTGGACCCTCGCTTTGTGTAGCGCATGTCATAAACCGGGTACCAAAATTGATACTCTTACGGCTTTGTTAAACAATTCAGAATTTATTCATATTCACTAAAACTGCATTAGGAGATATGAGATTATAAAACAATACAATAACATGTCAGATGTCAGTTATCGTTTTAAGAATACAAAGTATATGTATAACTGTCCCGGTTCCAGAAATATTTCATTGGGGTGCGGTGAGCGGCAACAGTTAAAAAATGAAGGCGGCATCGGCGAGCCGAGTGGGATTAGGTACAGAAGTGGGTAACCCCTCATGTTAGGTAGGCCAGGGCGTGTCCGCCTGGAAATGTTTGAAATATATGAATAAAATGGTAGCCCCTGCAGCATTTTTTGAGTCCAAGTTTTGAGGTACGGGGGTTAACCCCCTCCTGACAGTGGAATCACAGGGTCTTTCCCTTGTCATTTCTGAAATACAGGTATGAAATGGTGGTCCCTGCTGCATTTTTGTCCAAAATTTGAGTTACGTGATGGGGTCATGCCCTCCTATTTAGGGAGTCTGATGGTATTCCCACGGACAGTTTTGAAATATAGGAATGCAATGGTGGCCTCAGGTGCATTTTTGGGTCTAAATTGTGAGAAATATTATTTTGATATTCGACCTTTTTTCGATATCTTTTTGTGTAACGAAATGGTATTCGGTCGAAATAAACATATAACATAAGTCTATTTTTATTCTTATACTTGTATTTTCTAGCATGCAGTTATGTTATGTTCAGTTCAGTAATTTTTGTGCGCTTGTCTAACGGAAGATAAGATATTTGTCATGTTTTCGAGTTTTCGTGTTTTCGTGCCAACGAAAATCATTCTGATAGATAATAACACAGTTTAGAGATAGACCCTAAAATTTTCAATGATAGAAATACATAAAATAAAGTTTAGAAACTCATTTTCAAGTCCTTGATATAATCAAAATAAGTTTACAAATGTGTAAATTTTGATCGTTTTGTTAATATAATATGATAACAGCTGTTTTAATATCTAATTTAAAGCGATCCGCAAAGAATGACAACTCTTGTCTTAGGCCAGTACTTATAGTAGAGATATCTGTTAGTTATCTTCCCTTGCAATAAAACAATTGAGTGGAAAACGAAAACGGTTTAAGACACAATATAATACCTCTTTTGCACAACAACAACATTTATAATTTATTCATTGTTTGATTTATTTAATCACCCCTTTTTATACGCCCGTTTTAAAAACGGGACGTATTATGGGAACGCCCATGGCGGGCGGGCGGATGGGCGGACGGGCGGCGTCCACAGACTTTGTCCGGAGCATATCTTCTTCATGCATGGAGGGATTTTGATGGAACTTGGCACAGTTGTTCACCATCATGAGATGGAGTGTCATGCTAATGAACCAGGTCCCTAAGTTTAAGGTCAAGGTCACACTTAGAGGTCAAAGGTCAAATTCAAGAATGCCTTTTTCCGGAGCATATATTTTTCATGCATGGAGGGATATTGATGAAACTTGGCACAATTTCTCACCATCATAAGGCAGAGTGTCATGCGCAAGAACCAGGTCCCTAGGTCTTAGGTAAAGGTCACACTTAGAGATCAAAGGTCAAATTCAAGAACGACTTTGTCCGGAGCATGTCTTCTTTAAGCATGGAGGGAATATCATGTAACTTGGCACAATTGTTCACCATCATAAGACGGAGTGTCATGCGCAAGAACCAGGTCCTTAGGTCTAAGGTCAAGGTCACACTTAGAGGTCAAAAGATACAAGAATGAAAAGTTTGTCCGGAGCATTTCTTCTTCATGCATGGAGGGATTTTGATATAACTTGGCACAAATGTTCACCACCACAAGACGGAATGTCATGCGCAAGAACCAGGTCCCTAGGTCTTAGGTCAAAGTCACACTTAGAGGCCAAAGGTCAAATACAAGAATGACTTTGTCCGAAGCATTTCTTCTTCATGCATGGAGGGATTTTGATGTAACTTGGCACAATTGTACATCATCATGAGACGAAGTGTCATGCGCAGGTCCCTTCTTTAGAATTACTTCCCTTTGTTTTACTATAAATAGCTTATATTGTAACGTTTTCATTACTAGTCGTAGGGAAAAATTGAAACCACTTTTCTGTAGTACAACATGCATGTTACATCCAATTTTGAGGAGTATTTTGACCTATCTCTACCTGGTAAGGATTTTTGTGTGGACATAAAACTTTTTTTTGGACTTTGTTTTTAAAGATTAACTTCCCTTAGTTGTAACTATAAATAACTTATATTGTAACATTTTTATAATTGACCGTAGGGAAAAACCAAGACCATTTTTCTGTGGTACAACATAGATGTTACTTTCAAATTTTAGGTGTATTTTAAGGTATCTCTACCTGGTAAGGAGTTTTTATGTGGATTTAGAAAAACAAAAGAATTACAATGATTACTAAACAACCACAAAATAAAAATTCCATTTGCAAATAAAGGTGCTAGTGTAAAGAATTTTGCTGTGACGGGCGTATATTGTGACATTCTGGCTCTCTTGTTCAGTATATTTTAAACACAGCTTATCTATTATGTAGCTAAAAAGTCTCTTACTCTGTAGAAATAAAGTCTGATCTCAACATAAGTTTATTAACTCAATAAAATGTTAGGAAAGTAAACATTTTATCTTAGCCACCTTTTATGTCACTGTCAGTTTTTAAGTAGATCCATGTATTTCCCTATTTACGACATAAATCGTGTATAATTACCATCACGGAAACACAATATAATAAAGTTATTTTGTGATGGGACTTTTACCTTCAGCCTACTGGCGGCAAGTGATTTTGCCTTTGCGACCAGTTCTGTTCGTTCTTCTGTCAGTAAGCTTTCAGTGGACACCCCTTTGAATAATAAGTGGTACTGTCCAAATTGAATGATAGACCAGTCCATTTCAGAAATTTAGCAGGGTAAACGTTTTACTTTGTATTCCTGGTTTTGTATTAATTTTGTATGCATATGCACACGAGCACAGTGATAGCATAACGATCTGAGGGCACTACGATCTATGGAAGTTATTTCTTCTTATGGTTTTGTAACATTAATTCATTTGTTTGTTTTTTCAGCTTGTTCTGGACAGATCGTTGGCGAGAGTAACCCCCAAGGCGGATCGCTGGGTCAAACTAGTATGTTAGATAAGTGTGTTATTACATATCTTATTACAAATAGTAACTAAACTGCATAGGAGAGAATCATGCCACCCATGTCAAATAACAGGAAGGGGGCATTATAACCGGAAGCAGGCATTATGTATAGATATATACATGGAAGAGATGTAACCTTGAGCGATAATTGCCTTGGCAAGGTGTTAATAGCCCGAGATTTACCTATTTATTACGTGTTTACCTATTATACGGTATGAAAAACTTTTAAAAGTTCAGTGTGCAATTTAAACGTGATCAAGTTTATAAGCAACTAGATAGAGTTTTTTTTTCCATTTTTTTTTTAACTTTGTTGGTTACAGTAAAGCTTGGGCCTGAAAATATAAAAAAAGTTTTATTGACGAAAACTACATGACGTTACGCTTCACAAGTTAAAACTAAAATTGAAATATTCATTGTTTTGCCTGTATGAAACGTCAAAACGACATTTATGTTTATGGACGTTAATTTCCAACGCTAACATCAGGGCCGTTACCAATAATGACCCCGGGGCCAATTATGTTAATGTGATAATGTATGAAGCAATACGATAAAAGGAGAATTTTCAGCACAACATTGTGATAGTTATAGGTACTCCTGAAATAAACCGGTATTTTGGCCAGGTCATGAATGACGTCATTTGTTAAGGATGTACGAGGGGTGTTCAATAAATAGACGGAAAAGTATACTCGATTCTTTATTTCTAGTCCCATTTAGCTAAAATTTAAAAATATGACGGATATGAACCTAGTAATAAATGTGAATATCTAAATTAAAAATTTCAGAACATGCACACTATCTTTTGTCGTCTCCTTGGCAACGTCACTACTTCCAAAACGGCAGAACGTCATTATGACACTGTCATTACATACAATGAGTCAATGCAGCTCAAGATTATCACTGGTTCAATGTTTATCGCCATTAAAGACATTTTTATACTTTCCTACAATTTAATATATATATAGATACTGCTCAAATAATATTCCTGTCGTATTGCAAAATTTGGACACTGAAGTGTGATGCCGTATCTTTAATTCATATAAGGTGACTGGACCTTTTATTTTTATCATGTCTGTACCTAGATTCGTCAGCAATATTCTCTTGACCACTTTTAAACGTCCCGTTCCATTAATAACTTGTTGTTTTCTTTAGGGCATTGTCCTTTAAACCTATTGCAGCAGAGAATTTTGTCCCTTTCCTTAATTTTCGATTCAATCTCATGTCTCTGTTCATCACTGATTTTCAAGCAATGACCAACACAATATGCTTGCCAAATATTTCAACAAGTCAAATGGTTTATCGCTGCCAGAAATTTGTACAAACCGGACAGAAGTTGCGAAATTGTCATTTGTGCAGGAAAGAAGCGTTTACCATAATGTCCAGTACTGGACAGGTATAGTGACCATGCACGGACACAGCCAATTTTGTCAGAGGGGGTCCGATCCCCTGCCCCCCCCCCCCCCCCACTGGAAATTTTGAAATTTAGCACTTCATTTTTTGCATTCTGGGGCAGTTTTATGGACTAACCTGTTAAATTTGGAAAAAATGATCAAAATCAAGCTTTCTTGAAGGTGAAATCCTTAGTTTCTTTTAGATAATTAATATTAATTATGTCGTGGTCGTATGTAGCAGCAGCCGCATATACTTTACATGCAATCCTAATGTTGCCTTTTTCGAAAAACATTTTCTTTCCTTCTTGTCTTCTTTCCTTTTTTAAAGATTTTCCAGAGGGGGTCCGGACCCCCCGGTCCCCCCCCCCCCCCCTCCCCTACCCCTCTAGATCCACGCATGGTGACATAGCACGCTTTCTGTTTATGCAGGTAAACTTGTGTTTGGTTAAATTTCAACAGAGCACAATTGTCTGAACAGTGTACAAACTCATTACTGTTTTTTCAGGCAATCAGTAGAAGCTAGTCGTATTTACGCTTATGAGACCTGTTTCACCCACAAGTAAAGAATTCACAGGTCCGTCATGAAATATTTTCCCCAGCACGTATATACTTGTCCTATTCAAAATGATCGCGGCCTCATCGGCCCGATCAATGATGTCAAATTTATAATTTGACGTAATGCTTACACTTCACTTCAATATTCATCCAATTTAAGAAAAGGTAGCTTGAAACATAGATAGGTAAGTGACAAGTAAGTATTTATATACAAAATAGAAAAAGGAGTAAATTGGGTCAAATGAAGTCACAAGACGTTGCCATGGGGACTAGCATTTACTAATTATTTATCCAAAGAAAATATAATTTTGACATATCAACTCAGTTTTCTCTAGTTTAAATTATATAGCAGTGTCATTTATTTTTGATGTTACATGAAGAATTGAGAGTACTTTTCTGGGTATTTATTGAATGTTGACATAACTATCCTCGACATTCATAAAAGAACTCATACCTTGGTACAGATATGCAGATATCATTGTAATATTCAAACCTCATTAGGACTCTGACCCGCGACCTTCGGGTCAAGCGCTGTACCTCTACATCAGTTCTCTCCTGTCCCCGTGACATATTTTTCCAATGAGGACGATCAAAACCTGCTGTTTTAACTGGATTTTAACTAATAGAGCAAATACATACCTTTCTATTTAAGAAATAAGCAAAATTATAAAATCATATTATATATCATATCACACTATATTGTACCATATTTAATGTATATAGGCCAAATTTTACATGATAAACACGTTCAGAGTCGCTTTACGTACAAAGGTAATCACCCAGGGCGCTAAATTCCTTCTACCAGTACAGACACAGAGCGAAAAGGGACAGAGCAAGAGAAAGCACCAAGAACAAATAGAAAAAAAAATCCTTTAGATACAGATATGTTTGGCTAACATAGCCTAACTTTTTGCGAATAGGCAATCTTGTTTAATGATGTGTCTTGTGCATAGCACCGGTACACGCGAAGCCGTATTTCTCCTGGGAAGAACAGGTACTTGCCTCTTAGTTAGTTAGCCTCAAGAGTATCTCAGAAAAGTCCAGTGCCTGGACCGGGATTCAAATCCCGGACATCTAGATAGACAGTCAAACGTGTTACTACTAGACCAACAGGCCCCTAAATTTGCGGCTTGTGATCGTTTTTTGACTGAGAATCGAATAGAAACGATTGCAGCAAATATAAACTATTTTCTTTCAGACAGATATTTCCTCGTATGTGATGCGAGTTATACGTTCGATTGTTGTGGTTTGATAAACAGGTGGCTTTATAAAGCGGAAGTTGCAGCAGCGGTTGAGTTACAGGTATGGCGACCTACTACGACCGGAAACTATCGACTTATCGGCTCGACTGCACATACTGCCACATCAGGTAAAATTCGTGATATGGATTTTAGACGGTTGAAACCGTATTTATCAACTTCTGGTTTGAAGTCGGGAATTAAATCTCATAGTTCTTAGATATACAATTTACAATATGTCGTTTATAATTTAGCAAGACCTGTTAGCATAATAATATATAGTATTGAATGGTATTGAATTACAAATCCATGAGCTTTACAAACCAAAATATATTGTATGACAAATCATAAGTCAATTTTTGTACGAAGTGTATTTTTATTTATTCTATATCCATTTTATTTATCCAGTCGTGAACGTTTATTTGCAACACGTGACCGTACAATATATTACCGTACTGGACGCACGTGCATACAAAATAACCTGTATTTTTGGTGTCGGCCCGGTACAATTTCTCCTTCTTTGCTGTATAGTAAAACAAGCACTTTTGGACATGGATTGTGAATTTCACAACAAAATTGCAGCATTGACAGCTCTGTATTTCTGAAGAGTAATACTATCCCAGTCAATATATCACAGAAAAACACCACCATCAACGATGAACTTTTTTGCTACACATCAAAGTATCTAGTCCATGTTTAAATTTCCCACTGACATCTGTCATGGCCACCAGTCTGGTGTAGTTTTTTAATCCTTCCGCACAGAAATGTAATCCTGAAAAACACACATAAAACAACTGTTAAAGACATCAGAAATGACAAAAAATGTACACAGTATCAATAAATACATTTGGAATATAACATGTCAAAGTAGGGATAGCGTTAAATTGGGAACTTCAAAATTTCAAAGAACTACTTTCTAGGATACAACGACCCGGAAGTACTTCTATACCGGGGTGACACCTAAATCTTATCAAATTTTTAATTTAGCCAAATTTTTCCCATAAAATCTTGTAACTTAGGGTTTTGCGAGAAAAGTTACACAAGACATTGTCATCGCAAAGAAAATTTTGTCCCGCAGAAACATTTCAAACATTAGACCTACTTTGCGGAGAAATTGGCTCGGAAACCGGAATTTTGAAGAAAAAAGGCACATTACAAAATTTGCCTTCCTTCTGAAAATTTCAATCAGATTTTCATGAAATCAACTGTGATATCACTAGTTAATGCTTATAGTATGTTTTATGTAACTTTAAGCTTATTTATTTTGAAAAATGATGTATCAAAATGAAAATTTACTTTAAAAATATGCAATTTTTAGTAAAAAATGCATAATTTACCCACTACAATTGCAGAAAAAATGAAACTTTTAATGATTGAAAGACCAAAACCCACAAGCAAAGACCAATATGTGATTATATTTATGACAATTACTGGAAGTAAAACAGATCAATACATCACAGCCTATCTTAAAATGAATTATTTCTTCGGCTAAGCCGAACAATGCCTGAAACGCCAAATGCAAAGCCGATCCGCGCCATCTTTGAAGCAGGCAAGTGCGGAAGGTCAAGAACTCCAACTGGAGCCAGACACAGCTCAGGGTACCCCTGAAACTGTCAAGCAGTTACTGACATTTTAGGCTACAGTTCTGACTAAAGACATTAGGACCTGAGGGCAATGCACCGGTGGAACATGTAAATCGCTTACCGAAAACTAACCGTCATTCTGCGGTGTTACACTGGGAATCACAGCTTCTGCCCGCTCGACTTAATAGGTTGGTCTGGTTTATGGGTAGCTGCTGACTGGTTGTACGATTCTAAATTTCCTTCTGACATATGGAATTCATCGCCTGCAAATGACAAAAGAAAGATTGTGAACCGGTGTCGGCCTTTCTTGAGAAACAGCTGAGTGTGTGTGTATAGTTCTAAGTGTGATCAGGAACACCTATAGAAAAAAGTGACATAATATTCACAGATTGGTACCATCTATCATTTCTTTATCATTCTAATATCAACTGGTTCAGGAACTTTACAGGAAGTCTGTCATTAAAACACTGCAACTGAATAATTTTCTACATATATGTTAGCTGAAACAGTGAAAAGAATATTAAAATAACTATTACCAGACAACCTCTTTCAGCACAGACAACGAAGTATCTGAAATGCACATTTAAAAATTGAAACACATAAATGCTATGAAAAAACAACATACAGAAAAACATGAATAAAAGTCCCAACAGGAAAAGTCCTATCTAAAGAATGAAGTAGAATGAATCGAGCAAAACTGAAATACAAATACCGTCAAGTTGTGTTTCCAGTCGGTACCAGGACAAATACATATTAAGGAAACTGCACGAGGCCGACCCAGGAAATCAGCCCCGTTAAATATTTTCTTAGTAACACAGACCTGCGTTGTAAACCTGAAAAGCAAATCAGAATAGAAGCATCCCATTCAAGGCAGAATGTATCTGACGACGGCCTGATGCGGGCTGAAGCTGAAAGCTCGGAATATGTTCTAAACAGAAAAAACAAATGAATAAATAAAATAATACACAAACAACAACAACAACAACTATTTTATCACACTGAAGCAACCTCCATGTAATTCCCTGTGTAATACAACCAATGTCCTGTCAGTGTAAAGAAAACTTGTTATACATTAATAATGCCGACAAATGCACTCGGCACACCGGTAAGCAATGTCCTTCAATGCCAAAATGCCGGTAGCACATTGGATTTGACTGAAATGAGAAAAATAATTATTTCGTGTAATATTAGTTATGCGTCTCATACGCAAGGGAACGAACATTCACGCAATTTCTTTATATCATATATGAGACGCCTGCTGACTGGCTTTAACATCAGTGTAATAACACCGTGACCGGTTCGAGATCCAGGCCCGACAAGCAATCAGTCTCTCCGACTCCTGTTACGAAACCGACTATAGCCTCATTTATAAACCCATCCTGTCCAAAATGTACAGCTTCCACACATACGACACTGTTCATCCACGGTCTACTGCGGCACTTTGTAACATGTTCACATATATATACTTATAAATTCTTCGGAAAAGAGACGCTATGCGAAATAGAAATTTTTTTTAAAAAATTTAAGAAATTTAAATTTGTATTTTTTTCTTAAAATTAAAGTGAAAAACTATGTGTCTTCTTTTTATATAGCCTTTTTAAAGCTTCCTGCTTGTTCAGTGTCTTTGCACTATAGTAGAAGACTGACAAATCAAGAGGAGACAACTATTACTCAAATTTCAAAGAAAATTCAACTACTGAATTATTAAAATTTGAATAAAATTAAAATTTCACAAACCTTGGAAATATCCTTTTAGCCACTGATTTGTATTGTTATCAGATACTAGTGTGTGAAGTTTCAGGACTGTAAACCCTATGGTTGCTGAGATATTCCACTTTCTGAATTTGCCATATAGGTGTCGGCCCGGTACAATTTCTCCTTCTTTGCTGTATAGTAAAACAAGCACTTTTGGACATGGATTGTGAATTTCACAACAAAATTGCAGCATTGACAGCTCTGTATTTCTGAAGAGTAATACTATCCCAGTCAATATATCACAGAAAAACACCACCATCAACGATGAACTTTTTTGCTACACATCAAAGTATCTAGTCCATGTTTAAATTTCCCACTGACATCTGTCATGGCCACCAGTCTGGTGTAGTTTTTTAATCCTTCCGCACAGAAATGTAATCCTGAAAAACACACATAAAACAACTGTTAAAGACATCAGAAATGACAAAAAATGTACACAGTATCAATAAATACATTTGGAATATAACATGTCAAAGTAGGGATAGCGTTAAATTGGGAACTTCAAAATTTCAAAGAACTACTTTCTAGGATACAACGACCCGGAAGTACTTCTATACCGGGGTGACACCTTTTTTACGTATTTGGACGGCTCAACAGTCCCATGTTAAATATACGATAAAGCCCGAAACGCGTGATAATGTTCCGAATGTAAATCCGGTGAAGTAGGCACTCCATGTACAGAGTTTGACTATGCGTCTTGAAATCGGGAATTATATATATATATATAAAAAAGGCAGAAATACAATATTCAGTGAATCATTTTTAATTTAAACTAAAATAAAATAGATATAGAATAAAAAGGTTATTTAACATTGTACTGTATAATACGAGATATATTTGGACTTGTACCCAGCTGGGAAAACCATATTGGGCTCGCCTAGAGCGGCTCGTCCAATATGGTTTTCTCAGCTAAGTACTCGTCCAAATATATCTCCGTATTGTACAGAACAATGTTAAATAACCTAATAAAATACACTTTATCAGAAACAAATATATCACGGTAACATGCGTACTAAATGCTTTACAGCAGGACCTCATATCCTTGGATTATAAAACTTGGATGTTCAGCTTTTGACTTTACATTACAGCAAATGAAGATGTGGATTTTACTGTTACAACTCAATACCTTGTGAAGCCAGATGATTGCATAGGGTGGTAAGTAGATTCGTTCCTTTGATGACGCCGTGAGATTGTCCAAAGTGGTAAGTAGTTCGTTCCTTTGCCTTATACCTGACGACGCACGGAGATTCCTTCAGCTTATACCTAATGACACCGGGGGATTGTAAAAGAGGCATAAGTTTATATATCAGCTATATGCTTCCTTTTAAGTTTATAACATATATGAACCGCACCATTAGGAAACCAACATAGTGCATTTGAGACCAGCATGGATTCAGACCAGCTTGCGCATCCGCGCAGACTGGTCAGGATCCATGCTGTTCGCTTTCAAAGCATATTGCAATTAGAGAAACCGTTAGCGAACAGCATGGATCCTGACCAGACTGCGCGGATGTGCAGGCTGGTCTGGATCCATGCTGGTCGCAAATGCACTATGTTGGTTTTCTCATGGTGCGGCTCATATCGTTTTACTTTATCATTGAAAATTTCAGGTTAGTACCTTATATTCGAATACCGTTGAAAATGCATTTAATGCAGTAACTCAAATTGGGAATTTATTAAGAAACTATGGAACCTATCAACATACGTATACAGGGGAATATACAAACGATGTAGCATAAACCCTTAAAATACCACTTGTATTTTACACGTTTATTGATTAGGTTTCAGTTTGTTTAAAGGTATATTAGATCCAAATTGCATACTTTAAAACATGAACAATTGCTTCATACAGTTTATATAAACATAAAATCAACAAACTTCTGTGTATTATCAGTACTATGCATTAGGTCTGAGTACACACTGTATACATTTATAAATAAACAATGCATAAATGTGTACTACTATTCGCGCACGGTATTTGTAACGATAACATGTTTATGTTATTGAGAAAAGGGGAATCGGGTAGTGAAACCATTATCCGTGACAAAGTAGTTGTACTACTGTTGAATTGTATTGACTATAAAGAAAACCTTAATTTACCAATAAAGATATAATCGACTTGTTCGATAACGTTTTCGTTATCGTTTTCTACTTATACTACTAAAAAATTGGCTGTTTTTAACAATTAGCTGTTACTGCATGACATTTAGTTTTGAATTTAGTTCTATTTGCAAACTTAAAAAATATATTTAGTGAAGTTAAATACATCCGTTCAGGATTTTATACATTTGAAGTAAATATCTAAATATGAAATATTTTAGTGAAAGATGGCCATAGGATACATTTAACATTCATTTGGCAATGGCAACAGGTGATATATATAATTATGCTATACATGTAGATCTTAAAGCGTAAAAGATACACTTTTATTGACCTTGAAACAGTTAACACAGCCGGCCAGCAAGTCCGTTTTCCTTCATGAGCACAGAGAATTCATTTCAGGTATGCTGCTGGGCCTGAAGTAGTTGGCAATAGAAATACTGGAACTATAGTTCCTGGCAAGTATCAAGCTGCAGGCTCCGTCAATACTGCTACGGATGTAGACTGGTCTGGTACGTCTACTGCATCCAGGGAATGGGGAATAGGGGCACACGTTGTAAGATGTAAGTTAAACGAAAAACAAATTGACTGGGATATATATTACATAGAATAAAAGGCATAATATATGTATATAAAACATATAAATGAAAAAAATAATACAGATGAAAAAAGACCTGTGAAATGCGAATGTAATGTATAAGGGAAAATATGTATGTGATTATCAGAGCGTTTGATTTTGTAAATAACAAGCAAACTTATTATTGACAATGTGTTTTCAGATTAAGCCGTATTAAAATTTAAAAAGATGGCGAATTATTTGAGAACAAAATAGTTCACCCCCTTTGGACATAAGACTTCATTTTATTAGATGTGAGACTGAAAACTTTTTGTAATAAACCGTTTGGCCATTTTCATTGTAAGTCACAAATTTGTGAAAGAGGCTAAAATAAAAGGAAAGTTGGAGAGGGTGTCATAAAATAAAGAGAAAATATTGTAGTGAATTTTATTTATTATTCTTTATAGAGATTGCATAAAATGTAGAAAAGCAGGATGTTTCGAGCTGTAAAGATCTGTAACAATGCAGAGAGAAGAAAGTAAAAATTTGTAATAATGAACACTACATGTTTTCTGTATATTGAAAATCTTACAAGAGATATGTGTTTAAAGAATTACCACAAAAATGATGAATTGGTGTAATTTAGTTTGCAGCAAGTTAAAAGTTGTTTATCATTCTCTACTGCATTGCCGCATTTTTTCTATGACAACACCAAAGTATTTCGTTCACATTGACATACCTTATGTATCTAAATCTAATCGAATATAATATTATACAAGAAACAATGCTGTATAAAAAGATATGTTCTGGACATAAGTTAAATTATAAATTATAACCCATATCTGCTTAGACAATCTTACAATTGTAGATACTTTACAAAATTATTTCGTTATTCTATTTATTCGGTAGGTATCTAAATTTTGCTATATATAATATCCCATACATTTGAATATCCCATACATTTGATTTCAAGCCCCATGTGGTTCTGGGACGATCTGCGTATGAAAAGAATTTGAACCACAACCCTTGCATGATCGTAAGAGGCGACTAATAGGGTCTTAACACTTGGTTTTGCAGTAACTCTGTGATTCCAGCAGGTATGCAAATTTTGATTCCATACCTCATATTTTTACTGTGTTGGTGCGCCGTAAAACCCAAATAAATAAATAAATGAATTTGATTTCAAAAGTTGTTTATTTAAATAACAAATAATAAATAATAAAATCATTTCAGAGTATTATGAATTATTTACGCTGATTGTCTCTTTTAAAATGATATAAACCCGTATAATTGCATAAAATTTAACATTTATCATTCAGCCACGAATCCAACATTCTCCGGGCCAGCTGTCGGTACTATATTAAATACGGCCGCAGTAAATGATCTCGTTGAAACAGTAACATTTATTGACGTCGATAATGCGGACGAGCTTGTATTGACAATGACAGACACGTATTTTTATCTATCTGACAACGGCGATGGAACGGGTAAGAATCAATAATATTTGAAATTAAGTAATCAAACTTGAGTTATCATCACGGTAAATTATTTATTTGTTTATCAATATAGCACCATAAGTTGAATTAAAAGCACATAAATATTCATTACTAGGCCAAATTAGGAGTAAATATAGTAAATGATTTTGAGTTCTAATACGATCTGCATTAACGGGGAACATTCAACATTTGACAATGTATATAACAAAAAAAAGGAATTTAATTTATACTATAAACTTGCAAAAATTTGAAAGTGGGTCAACAAACAAAAAACATGTCAATTTAAATATTATCAATTAATAAACGGCAGCCATTTTGGGCACTGTGACGTCATCGTCGTTTCCTTATATAGCCATACCACATATTGTAGTTGTGGCAAAATTATATTAAATACAATAAATTATGGAGGTTAAATGTAAGATATACACTTTAACACACATGCTAAGATTCATACTATATCATGACCCACAAAATATATTTGTCTTAATTGTTTTTCACTAATTTTCCATATATGGTATTTGCCGATATAAGAAAAGTATGATAATGTCACGGTGCTCAAAATGGCTACCGTTTGAGTACATAGATAATATTCAGAAAGCTACATCATTTTCTTTGTAGTCCAATTTTGAGTGTTAATATTTCACCTAATTCTTTCTAGCAAAAAAATATTGGCAAATGACAAAATAAACATATAGCAAGCAGCCCTGTAATTGAATCTTTGATGAGATATGACTGGATGATATATTTTATCGCAAACGGTTGTTAATATGAGATTATACCTATTTTCAATCTTAAACGAATGATTACAGAGCCAAACAGTAGTAAACAACATTCCAAGACTAACGCGCGGAGGCATAACACAATTTCATCTCTACGTGCTAATTAGCTCGTGTTGACATATTCAAAGTACATGAATGACATAAAGTATGATGTCATAATTTCATGACATCATACATAAGGCAAGAACTCAACTGGCTGTATTTGTTTCGCTTGCGTTCGTGTTTTTACATGCGCGATACGTTTTACGCGTAGAACTACGTTCATAAGTGTTGCAATATACCCAAAATTGTCTCACTTTTGTGTAGGATAACTTTTCAGTCTTCTGATACATCTACGTTTTAAAGTTTTTAATGATGAATCAAACTAAAATAGACTACCTTCGTATTTATTCATCGATAATATCAGTCAAGTAGACTTTGCAATGATTCTTTTAAAGGCCAAGGCGTTTTTGTTTCTCTCATTTATTCTGCATATTCATTTTCGTAGTTAAATCAAATAAATAAGAACTCGGTGAAAAGTAAGTAAGACTGTGAGTTTTGTAAAACGTTCAACTCCACAGTGGCGCCATGTTCTTGTTCACTCCAAAAATAGATTCAGGCAAAATTTGCTTCACTCGTGTTTTGTACTCGGTGTTTGTTTCGCTATTACACAAATTTAGTATTTACAAAACAACTAGGCTCACTGGTGTCAGTTTATGAAATATGGTCAGTAGTTTGGATGCATGATACTTAAATCAAGAGCGCATACAACTTAGCATCCGAACTCCTACACATACTTTTTTTGATGATATAATCATTGGAACAAATCTAATATTTCGATTCCAACCATGCAAAGTCTTCGCATATTACGGCACAGCATTTAGCTTTATGCGTCATTCGACGGGCCGTATACTATTTTAAACACCTCCACACATCTGGACATTACGGAATTTGATTTGCCGGTATTCAGTATTATTTTGAAGTATAAAGTAGTGACAACTGTGAAAATGCTATTTTCAATAACTTCTAAAGTTTGACGTAAAAGAAATCAAAAAGTAAATACTTTATTTATGAAGTGTGCAGTTTCTAGAGTATATTATACGTCACTTATGCTGACACTCATACAAACATTGAAGTATACATCAGTTCATTGTGACATTTAAACTAAGTAAACACTGGAGTTTGGAGTGAGCATGGAATGTAAGTTGTTATCGTTACTGGAAGTTGGCATTTGTAATGCCTGCATTAACTATACAGTGCACGGCCAAACAGATGACGCTAATATTGAATGGCAACTTATAACTACGGAAGACAGCAAACATTTCCCAGGGTGAAAAATTGCTTTCAAAGTTTCTAATAAATAGATAAATAATCAGTTAAGAGCTATTTGTCTCGAAAAAAAGTGTTTAATAAAATTACCATTTAGCACCAGAAATATGAGTATATAAACGTCAAGAAATAGAAGCAGAGTAGAGTACCTCATGTTATTATCGTATGGTGAAATGGAACAAGTAAATTGTATCGAAAATTCATGTATACATATGTTACTTGCTAAACGTTTATATAGCAATTTCTGCATATCGTGTTAGAATTAAACATCAAAACTCCTGTCCGTTTCTTATTAACTAATGAAATAAAGAACCATATTTATTATTCGTTAATCTAATAGGAACACACATAAAACTAACTAGCAACTCAATATGCAGAACCGCTCAGAAAAATGAAACACAATTGCATGATTGCTAATTATAAAACAAGTGATACCTATTGATTTTTATGTAAATGTCCGCGTGTAGTTGTTCCGTTTGTATTAGAGAAGAATATATTTTTAGTAACATTAATTTTGTTCATGTTATTATATGTGTTTAAGCATCAATTTTTGTGAAGACTTCGCTGACTGGTCAGGATGGGACTAGAACTTTGAGTATTACCGCTACAGATCTCTGTGAGCAAACTGTGACGGCTACTGTTGTGATTACTATTACAAATATAGTAAGTAGAAAAAGTATTTAATAAACAAACTTAACAATTTATCAGTTTGCCATTTATCATTCTAAGGGTTATTCACTGAAACTTTACTGACTAAAAAGCAAACAGGATAGACCATGATCAACCCGCACAGATGTGAAGCGCTGGTCGCAGGGGCAGAATAACTTACTGCCAGCAGCCTAAAGGTTAACAAGGAACTTTATGGATCCCGGTCATAGAATCTTTGTATTGATCCCACCCACTTAATTTATTCAAATATATAGTAAGATATTAAAGACCGCCCCGAAACTTTCATGGTTATAATGTATCTAACTTTAATTTAGAAAAGTTAAGAAGCCAAGGATAATTATCAAGTTACCAGTCACGCAACTTATATTTAAAACAATATCTTCAGAAGCGTGTAGCGAAAACAAACAGAAAGAAAAAAACGATTTTGGTTTTACTGAATAAACGGTTGGACTCGAAGGAAATAGAATGGTCGTGTATTTACCCAGCTCCCGTACTACAAACGAGCAATATTAAAATGCATTTGACCAGAATATCCGTCTCTCTGTTCAGAGCCAGTTAAACAGTTAAAGGAGAGTTAATCTGGCACAATAATATATTGCAACGATAAAAGTGCACAGTGAAGAACATAATTGCTTTTAATGATTAGAGAATTGTTATCTTTTTGTGATTTACATTTCGGACTTGTAATATTTACGATGATAGTTGAATATCCTACTGTGTGTGGGATGAACCACCTTCAGTGATAGATATGTGGTGCTAAAGATTTATTGACTTCAACTAGATATTCATATTCAAAGACTGTTGTGCATAAAGCTTCCGGTCCATATACATGTATAACATTCATGTGAAATACGAAGTTAAATCTGAGCTAAATTCCGTTTATTTCATAAACAAACATTTCAACTCCTATTGTTAAGATAAAACCATTGTGATATACAACGGATGTGACAGTATATCATCATTACACTGTCTAGTAAAAAAATATCATCGTGTCTTCTTTATTTTAACAGCCGCCAATACTCAGCGGTCTTTCAAGTTCTACTTCTACACCCGAATGCATCACTTCGGAAGTTATCCTTTCAACATTCACATGTAGCGACACTTCTGGAATTGCTGACGTGTCAATATCAGTTTCTCCTGCAAACAACTCATCTTTTTTCTTCACAAACCTTACTGGCGTAGCTACCGATGGTTAGTTATTTGTTTTTGTGTTTGTAAATCAAAGAAAATCTAACTTTTCCCTTAGTTTAAGCTTATGTATCCTTCTGTTAGCCCATTATTCATTTATGTAACGACGAACAGTAAAAAAATAAATGTTCCTGGATCTTGCACCAATAGTTTAGTATTCTCTGTAATTAACTAGCAATTTCTTTACATGAATCAGAGGTGAGGGACGAGTGATTTCAGACACAGTCTATTTTATCAAATCGTAGTGAGAACATACACGATACCCGGATGTCGAACTCACGACCAAATTTTCAGGTTTATTCAATACTTTCCCAGACTGCATAAAATCTTACAAAAGTATGAGATACCACATCTTCAAAAGAAAACATTAAAGCAACGCGAAAAATAAAAAAAAAATCGCTTCAATTATCTTATTAATGTTAAACAGGCCATCAAATTTATTCAACATATTCCCAGTTTGCATATATACAGAAATATGAGATGCTACAATTTTCAAAGAAACCTCGAAGACAATGCGAAAATGTACAAATCGCATCAAATATTTTTTAATGAAATATAGGCCATTAGGTTATTTCAAAATTGTTAGCATACATGTGTACAAAACATGAGACAACACATCTTTTAAAGAAAGCATGAGAACAAAGCAAAAAATATAAATCGTATCACATTTTTCTAATTAAAGATATATATGTCATCACTATATGAGCACCGCCATGAGAAAATCAACATAGTGGCTTTGCGACCAGCATGGATCCAGACCAGCCTGCGCATCCGCACAGTCAGGTCTGGATCCATGCTGGTCGCAAAGCCACAATGTTGGTTTTCTTATGATGTGGCTCATATTTTGAGATACTAATAACCACTTTCTGAAATAAGCCCTGATTCATTCTTTGATCAAAATCTTCGTAAAGCTGAATTTAAAATCGAAATCATAATGATGTATGCTTCAGCTAAAATTGACTTTCCTAGCTACCTGTTATAGTTGAGTTAAGTGAACAGAACAAACATAGGAACATCTGGTTGATATTGATAATGCATAGTTTATTTGATGTAACTGAATCAATTATAACACCAGTCTTTCTTTCATTTCCACACGTAAGATATTTCATTCATCACTTGTCATAAACTGAAAACAAATTAAGGTAATCGCTGCTTATTTGTTTACTTTTGCATCAAATGATCATTGTGATTATAACGCATGTCAAAATAAATGCGCCGCTAAAAGATAAAACAAAAGAAAATGCTGACAACTTGCCACGTGGGTTTTTGGATTAACAACTTTTCCGGTTCCGGTCAGGGAGAAAGATGGTCAGCCATTTTTACTGTGGACAAATTGTGTCAAAAACTTACATTTACCCATCTTTATCAATTATTCAAATCATAAAATAAACATTAAAAGTCATCTCTACGGATTCGTCAACCGGTTAAGGTAAAATTGACCAGGAATACCCAGCAATAGCCACACAAAAGTCGTTTGAAGCGTGTGACCAGACCCAAATTGGTGCTAGAGATATATTTTCCCAAGGCATATCGGAATGGTCCAAACTATAAAAAAGCGCCACACAATAAGCAGTGGTGGTAATAGAGACCACAATGATTATGCTCCGGGTATTGAAAACTTTGAAAATCTCCCTGTAAGTGAAAAATGTGCATTATGTATTCTAAATTGCACTATATTGAGAAAAAATTTGACCAATGCCTTATATTACAAAATAAAGTATTTAACATTTATGAACAAGTTAATGTGCAAGAAGATCGTTTGACACTGTAAGAATAAAAATTTATTGATTTGGAGGCAAGCAGCAGGAGAAACAACCTGATATTCGGGGATACAAGAATCTAAATTTGAACATTGTGAAATAACTATTTGCAAATTTCTCAAGGAGATTTTGATTCTTGCCCACCCATCCCTAGAGTGCATAGACAGAATGGGCAGATTTGAAAGAGGCTGTACAAGGCCCTTTTTGCTCACTTTCTAGAATATGTTGTTTCAAAAGCCAATAGACTGAGTGGTACATTGTGACTTCCCCTCAGAAATTGTACAAGTTAGGAAAGTCTTGTGGCCTAAATACAAGAAATTTAGAGCAGACTATCCTAAAAGTAAAGTGGGCATCTTTTTTGCCTGCCTAAATCATTTTTGATGGCAAAACTGTAGCCGATATGTTCCCCAAATGGAACCTCATCATGCAAGGCAATCGCGTTGATATTGGAAAAACAGTGATTACTAATATCCCTCCCATGCAATCTCGCAATTCTAGTGCGCGCTTAGATTCACAATCAGTGAACAACCGGCCAAGGGCTTATCAAACGCAGGAGCGTAGCCCTGTTGTGTCTCCATTAAGCAACCGCCATGAACCTCGAGGACTACAGTCGCAATCAGCTCGTCATCGTTGACCGCGTATTCACGCTCCAGTTCGCAACGCCGCGTCGAAGGAACGCACGAATAAAAAGGACGCTGAACCTGAACCTGTCATCAACAGGCCCTGGGATATACCACCTGCTGCGACAAAGACTGGCGATCAAACTCACTAGGATAGCAGTAGGGTTGATTGTGGCATGAACACTCAGACAAATTCTATTAAATCTGGGTATCTGAATGTTAATGGAGTTAAAAAGCGTCTCAATTACCCTGATTTTTGTAAACTTATACATACGTATGATATATTTTGTTTCAGAGACACATCTTGACAGAACTGATATTGTTAATATGAATGATTATGTATTTTTCTCAAAACATACAAGTCAAAAGTATAAGTGCAAATCTTGAGGTATTGTGATATATGTACGTAAACAATTAGCACCCTTTGTTACAATCCTTGAGAGTATTTCTGATTACATTTCATGGACATCTATAGACCGGGTTTAACATTAAAACAAATGAAAATATTATTCTCGGATCCATTTATCTTCCGCCAGAGAACTCGCTTTTCTTTATCGATGATGATTTAAATGATTTCGAAAATGAAATTACGCAAATGGGCAGCCATTATGAACATGTCTTACTGACCGGAGATACGAACTCTACAGTAGCCAGATTTAAAGTTTTTGTCCGGATCCTTTTTTAAATGAACTGTTCGACATTGATGAAGACATGCAGACTGATCTCAATAAATATACATTGCTCGAAAATCTACCAGTACCGTCAGAAAGATGTTCGCTTGATAATAAAACAAGCACTCATGGGTTCGGTTTAATTGAAATTTGCAGAAATAATAATCTTTTTTAATCCTCCGCCACAAATGGTGGGGGGTTATAGGAATGATCTCCGTCCGTCCTTCCGTCTGTCCGTAACAATTTCGTGTCCGCTTCGTATCTCCTAAACCCCTTGAAGGGTTTTCATGAAACTTGGGTCAAATGATCACCTCATCAAGATGATGTGCAGAATCTATGGATCAGCCTTGTCGTCTCATGGTCAAGGTCACAACTCAAGGTCAAAGGTTTGAGCCTTCCATTTTGTGTCCGCTCTATATCTCCTAAACCCCTTGAAGGAATTTTATAAAACTTCGGTCAAATGATCACCTTATCAAGACAATGTGCAGAACCCATGAGTCAGCCATGCCAACTCAAGGTCAAGGTCACAACTTAGGGTGAAATGTTTGAGCCTTCCATTTTGTGTCCGCTCTATATCTCCTAAACCCCTTGAAGGATTTTCATAAACCTTTTGTCAAATGATCATCTCATTAAGGCAATATGCAGAACTTATGAGTCAGCCATGCCGGCTTACGGTCAAGGTCACAACTGACGGTCAAAAGTTTGAACCTTCCATTTTGTGTCTGCTATGTATGTCCTAATTCCCTTGAAGGATTCATATTAAACATGGGTCAAATAATCACCTCATCACGGCGATGTGCAGAACTCATGAGTCAGTCATGCCGGCTCAAGGTCAAGGTCACAACTCAAGGTCAAAGTTTTAGCCTTCCATTTTGTGTCCGCTCTGTATCTCCAAAACCTTCAAGGAATTCTATAAAACTTGAATGATAACCTCACCAAGACGTTGTGCAGAACTTATGAGTCAGCCATGCTGGCTCAAGGTCAAGGTTACAACTTAGGGTCAAAGGTTTGAGCCTTCCATTTTGTGTCCACTCTGTATCTCGTAAACCCCTTAAAGGATTTTCATCAAACTTGGGTCAAATGATCACCTCATCCAGAACTCATGAGTCCGCCATATCAACTCAAGGTCAAGGTCACAACTCAAGGTCGAAGGTTTGAGCTCTGTATCTCCTAAACCCCTTGAAGGATTTTCATGAAACTTGGGTCAAATGATCACCTCATCAAGACATTGTGCAGAATTTATGAGTCAGCCATGTCAGTTCAAGGTCAAGGTCACAGCTAAAGGTCAAAGGTTTACCCTTTCACTATCCATAGCAGTGGCGGGGATTTAGCTGTCTTTCAGACTGCCTTGTATCTTAAGCGGAAGGATGTTCAATGATAAAAACTGGAAAGGTTTTATTCACAGCGTTTTGAAAAATGTGCTGCAGCTCTGTCGTTATGTTTTCGACACCTCTTGAGAATGAGGTTAATTCTGTAATCTTGTAACATTTCTTAATTTTCAGGATTAGTATTTTCGATAAATTCCTTCTGTAGACTACCATTCCATTGCGCTTTACTGTGTTTAACGTTTTAGGTTAGGTTTTGTGCCGGAATTGAGTTACACTCTATAGTTTATTCCCATTCAAGTTCAATGCGGCAATCTGAAAATAGTGCGTCTATCTGAATATCTTTAAAATGTTTTATGTATTTAAGGTATTAGGTCACTAATAGTAATGTTTACAAAATGCTGAAAGATAACCGTGTTTTGCACTATTTTGCAAATTTTAAACAACTTTTACCGTGCCGTTTTTTATAAATTTTGAATAACTTATGGTATCTCCTCAAGCTCAAGTAGAGACAAATTTCAAAGTGTTAGCCACTATCCAAAACGTTTGCAGAAAACTCATTTTACCATTAATTCCAATAGAAGAAACATCAAACTATTGGTAAACAATTATAAAACACAAAATAAAAATGTCAGTATCATTTTTTTCTATGGTGCCTCAAGTAAATGGGTTTAATGAGACAGTATTCATACTTCAACATTGAAAAAATCAGGTCGAATGATGTGTTTCTGTTTTGGATTTTGCTTACTCCATTTAAAAATAACATTAGGGAAGATGTAAAACCTACCTAAATTTCTTCCACAATATGTAACCTAAGAGTGAAAGCAAAATAGAGAACTTTCACCGCGTGTAACTCAATATTTTTAAAGATGTGTAACTCTACCCCTTCTGTTTAAGTAGTAAATTCACTTTGAAAACCAAGAAATCGCTTATAAGATTCATCTTTTTCCATTTTTTTACAAAAAATCAATAATAAGTCTTGAAAGAAGTAAAAACTTACTAGTATAAAAAGGAAAATAAGTGAAAAAAAATGGTCCCAGTAGGGCTTGAACCTACGCACCCCTAAGAATTGCAGTAAAAGTAGGTTTATGGTAGGAATTGAATACTCTTCATAAAGGAGGTTCTCTATTAGTGATCTAATACCTTAAAACATTCGGCTCTGGTGATAAAACAATCTATAACGGAGCGTCCTCTGAATGTGAACTTACCTATAATAATAATAATAATAAAATAATAACAATAAATCGTGGTTCCTCCAAAATGTAATAGAGCTAGGAATAAGTATTATGATGCCAAAAGAAGTTATCGCTTAGACCCTACTGATATTAATACAACACGGCTGCGCGATGCTATTAAGCTATACAAAAGAACAAAAAAATTCTACATTCAGAAAGATCAACAAAGTAAGTCGCGAACTTCGAGCGAAAAAAATCTAAAGTAGTATTGGATGTTCCTTAACAGCCTAAAAACTAAAATAGAAACAAATAACCAAAAGGATATTACTGAATTTTATGACCAATTTAAGAATGTAATTATAAATTCTTGACCAAAATACCTTTGAGTTCGAAGAAAATATGTTTCCTTTAAACTCTAATATTCGATTAAATTCCCACATTACCGGAACAGAAATACTCAAATATACAAAGTCTTAATAACGGTAAAGCACCAAGCTCCTCCCACAATATAAGAAACGAACATATAAAGAGTACCAAGAAGAGTTAGCTGCCTATTTATGTAAAACTGTTGAGCTGAGTACTAGATACAGGCTTTATCTCAAATGAATGGCTCGAAGATACAATTATTCCCATTTGTTTTAAAACGAAAGGCCCCCAAATAACCCTAATAATAACCGCCCTATTACAATAAGAGCTGTTTAGCAAAAATATTCACTATAAACTCTTAGTTCTACTCTATGCAGATGACACCATTCTATATCGAATTCACCCAATGACCATCAAAATTCATTGAATGCTTAAAATGATTTAAGGATTATTGCAACTACTGGCATTTAAAAGTTAACTTAAAAAAGTTATTTTGGAGCTTGACAAGTAGGAAATTTCAGTTGTCATTTAGGTAAAGAGAATCTCGAGATAACAGATAATCACCACTATCTAGGACTTACATTCTGTAGCTGTGGTTCCTTCCTTAAAACCAGGAAGCATGCAGTACAACAAGCAACTAAAACAATGTACCTATTCTTTACTAAGTCAAATAATTCAGATTTACCCATCTGATTATCAAACTATTTGACTATAACGTTTCACCAATTTTAACGTAAGGTTCAGAAATATTCGGATAAAGAAAATACAATATCTTCCAAATTTATAAATACATGATCAACGAGCCTAACTATGAATTCAAGCGGATAACTAAAAAAAAAAGAAATTTTAAATTCTGTCATGCGGCCGGATCTTTGGCAGAATCAATCACAAATTAGTTCCGTTTTATCCATAAAAAGATAAAACAATCATTAATTGACTAGTATAAACAGATATGGAATGCGCAGCTTTGTCAGTCAAACAAAGGTCTCAGTTACCAAAGTTTTAAGGAAAAACTCCAAATTTGAAGAATACTTTCGAATTCTACATAACCAAAAATCACTTACACTGTTCCAATTCAGAAAGGCAAATCACAAATTTCCTACAGAAGTTGGGCGCTACGACAGTACCCATTTCCCTACTGACCAAGTTGGTACTGAACAACACTATCTATTACACTGCATTGTTTTCCAGCAAAAAGGGAACAGTTAAACCGTTTAATCATATACGCGGCATTACGCTTAAATCACTACTCGGATCTAATCACGTTCTTGAATAGAGAAATCTTGTTAAATTGTTGATACTATCATGAAACATTTTAAAAGATAATCCCATTGCCTCCAGTTTGAACATAATTCTAGCAAATTATACACTAAATAGCTTCTTCAAAAAACACTATTTACAACATAAACATAACACCAACACATGAACTTCTGCAACTGACATAATATGTAAATTGTCTTATCTATGAAGGAATTAATCCTTATTACTGTTACTTTCTTCAGATATTTCTCGGAAATGTCCTTGGTATCGCATTTGACAACATAAATATAGTTTAAGAATGACAATCCTTCGCTATTCACGCGCTAAATGATCAATGCTCCCTACCCAGTTAATTTATAATTCAAACCCTAAAGTACTCCCAATGTACTTAAATTAACTATGTTAGTGATTGCTAAATATCAATTGTTTATTTTCCTGTATATCTCTAGAGTTCAAAGTATATAAACGATTGAATTACTACAAAAGTGCACAATTACTACTATTGGTCATGTTTGCTATTTATAACACTGCCTAAATTAACGAATGACATTCTTTGAGTTGTAAAACTGTCTAGTTACGCAAACTTCAAATTCTGAAAAATGTCCTCACACTCTTTTGTTCAGTCAAACTACTGACTTTACTTTCTTCGTCAAATCAATCAGTGATTTCATCATTTGTGAGTAGTTTTTGCTACGGCGCCTGTATCAGGACCCCATGCCGAGCAGATGTAATGTCAAAAGTAGAAAATAATTTTGCTTCGGCTACGGCAATCTCTAGACTGCTTTAGTCACTTTATTAAAAGCGCGACAATTTATATATGGTCTTACGTTTCCGTCCTTCTCAACACAAAATATAATAGGTAAGGTTAAATTTCTCGGAAGCACTGAGCACTACACACAGTCTGAGCACAGTCTCAGAGCCACGCTTTGCGTATAAGGCCCACAATAAAAGCAAGCTGTAACGAAAAAAATTACAGACGGGTTGCTTCACAAATCTAACAAGTGCATATTCAGGGGTAGAAAGGTAATGGGGAGGCGGGTGAAGGGGAAAGTAGAGCAAAAATGAATATACAAAGGGAATGTCACAATCCTTGATTACAGTAACACTATAACGTAAACCACAAACGCGAAGGCATATAGGTACCAAAGATAAACATACAACCTAATCCGACTAAATAATATAGAAAAACAGACATGCAAAATACAAGAACTCTGTAGGGCACCGCTTTTGTCACACAAGGCAACAGACGCACACCTACAAGCAGGAAAAGAAACAATCGTGAACGGTCCCAGTACCTCGGCAGTCAAAACAAAGGAGTGGGGAATGGGGGCGTGCACGAAAGCCAATTCGTAGTAAAGGGGGAGGGGACGCTAAAATACGTGGGAGCGCAAATGCAAGGGGAAAGGAGGGGGCGACAGGGGGAGCAATGAGAAGGAAGAAGAAAAAGAACAGGAAAACACACTAATTACAAATGCAACAGAAAATACAAGACAGACAGAAAACCACTTGACAACAGGGGCACTGCCTTGGAACGTTCAGTTACGTATATAAAGGAAACATGGGGTTTAAACGTGTTTAGGGCATGCCAACCTTGCACTTATCCTATTTTCAACAAGTTTAACAACATAATATAAATAAAATCCCCGCAGAAAAAAGCTCTTACATTAACGAAAACGTGCCTAATCAATTAAGTAAAACATAAAATTAATCTAAGGTATATATATACCAGAGCATCAAGAACCTTGCTTTTAAGGGCACGACTAAGAAAGTTGCAAGACAAAATTCAACTCCCTCCGTCCGTTGAATGTAGGGTATAGAATCATGGAGTCTTGCGCTTTATCAGTCATTGCACCATCAAATAGGAAAGCGTGGCGATTAACTGTACAGGGGTCAATCACTAAACATGCACTGTGCATTACAATTTTCGCCACGTATCCTCTTTTGATAAACTTTTATCGCATTTAGCACAAATGTCTAATAAAAAAAGGACTTTGTTTGATTTTCCGAATTTTATGAACTACATCTCCATAGTATTACGAGTATGTAAGTCAAGTCTTTTTAAAGTGTTTTTGGGTTAGTATTGTATTTTTCTTACATTTTGGACGATCTGTAGTAAAATTTACTGAAATCTTTTCGTAGCTTATGATAACGGTAACCCTGGTGTAATAATTTCTTGTTGATATCAAGATGTCAATTATAAAAATCCGCTATCGTTGAGCAAGCTCTTGCAAACGAATAAGTTGTGAAGCATAGACACCGTATGATGTTGATCGAGAGACATTTTTTCCATCGAGGTGGGGGAAGTTGACAATTTTAAAAATTAAAATCTTCCCTCTTATCATATATTTTCGTTTCTATATTATTATTCACAGTTATTATATTGACAGATCAGCCCACGCGGAAAACCTACATTCCGTTTTTTTAAATGTAGTTAAAGTCTTGCATAGCGAGAAATCCACCGAGTACTGCCTTTATCTGACTCGGGGTGCCGATTGTTATAAATCTATTACTTTAGCGAAATTTCGTCGAATCAATTCGAGAAATTGCTCGACGGAACTCCGATTCGAAATTATACAGGTAGCACTATAATGATTTCCGGTATTTTATTGCCACTCCGTGTGACCCCGAGACTGTAATAAACAAAAAGTCAGTCATTTCGATTGACGCGAGATGATTTCACGAAACTCCGAGGCAGTTTTCCCTTACCTTGAGGATTTTCATATAAATAGCTTGTTCTTTCTACTATTTATAAATTTTGTGAATTTTGATATTCAAATGTGTCTTATGATACGAATTAGATTAAGCAGCATATTTATGTAAAATGGATTAAGTTATTAATCATATAAAATTAAATAAACTTTCAAATGACCACCGTTTAAGAAAAATGATTTATAAAATGTTGAAACCGAAAATAATTTCTTACTTTGTGAAATAATTAAGAAATACAGTTATGTAAAAATGTACTAGATTAAGCATAATTTATAATTGGTAAAAATTTAAATAACAACCGCTTAGTTGTTAAGTATGATACTGAAATACCTTCTTACTATTTTGTTTAAATAAGAAATGAATTATGTAAAATGGTCATAAGTTTAAAATTATATAAAGTAAACAAACTTTTAAATAAATGGCGTTAGAGAATTGTGATTTGTTAAATATCATATTGAAATAGTTTCGGACAGAATAAAATCAGAAACAGATTTATGTAAATAGAACTAAATAAAGAGCTATATAAAACTAGAAGGACTTTGAAATAATGGCCGTTAAAAATATTGATCTTTTGTTGAAAATTATAGGAGAAGTGTTTGATTTTTATAATGAAAATGGTCTTTTATTTATTCATTTGGAGGGAAAATAATTGCTTCCGTATCCACTCAGAAAGTCATGAAATGTCATAAGTGAACGGAAAAAGGCTGATTTATTTTAATGTGAAAAAGAGAGATACTACTATAATTATTCATAAATTACTTTGTTGTTAATTCTTTGGCGTATCACTACAAAAGTATAACTATCTTGCTACATGTAATTTGAAATCTGTCCTCGAAGGCCTAATTTATTTCTTATAGGTAATTATTTATTCGTCTCGGAGTCATTATAAGGAATTCCGTCAAGCGACTCGGGGAAAAAATGGAATAGAATGGGTTTTCCGCGTATGCTGATCTGTAATTCCAAAATTCAAATCCAAGACACAGCGGATTGGCCCAAGGAATCTTAGAGCTCTTCTATCCTTACTTGTCATCTTTTCTGAATATTGCCCTTTTTCTCCATTTTCTCTAGGATCTTGCGCTCTTCATCAGCAAATGCAATTGGAATTCTTCTATAAGGCACTCTGATAGGTATTCAAACTCTCCTCCACCGTATCAATTTCATGTTTTACCAAATCAGTGCGACCAAGGTCATTTTCATCTTTAGAAATTGCCTTTTCATGACTTAAGAGCAAGTTTTCTGCCAGCATCATCAAAGAGACTTTTCAAATGGTAGGTAGAGCCTTTCCGTCTTGAACATTGTTTTTAAGTGATACATCATGACAATTTTTCTCATACTGAATCCACCGAATATCACCGAAGTTGTCTGAAGGACTCCCTTCAGGCATAATAGTCTTCAGATAAACATAACCCTTCGACGTATAATACCTCTGTTTTGATTTATAGACACTGCTTTTGCAAAAGTTTTCATTATACCTCCCTTCTGAGTAGTACTGCTGTTTATGTCGACAATACTACTTACCATAACAAGAGAATACCTTTGAGTAAAGCCTGGAATCTGGTTCGATTAGTACATTCTTTGCACTGTCTTCTTCAGGTAACATCTCTACAAAAATATCCTTCACTTGCTCAATTTTACCTGGTACTACATAATAATAAGCAGCTGTCACCTTTCTTACCCTGTTATATTTGCTTATTTGCAAAATTTGTATTTCATTTCCATTAATATAATCTGGAAAGTAGATTCATCGGAAGCCCCAAGAACAATGCAAACAGTGAAAATTGCAGACTCGGTTTGACTAAGTCTGTTCATGAGCAGTAATGAAAAATGCAACACTGCCCAAGCCCCTATAAAACTTCAAAATTCCCTTGCATAAAGTAAGTTGCTAGGACCATTTACATACACATCTGCTTCAAGTAGGCCTTCATCATCAGTTTCAGCAACAATGATGTCTCTTATAATCCCCAGAGGCCTTAGCTTAATTTCAAATAAAGCTTTGCCATATTCTTTTAATATATTACTACATGCACCTGATCAAGTTGAAGGTTTTCTCAGAAAAGATCTTACCTGTTTTGGAATTTTACCATATATCTTCTTGCTAAGAACTGTCTTTGAAGCACCTGTATCAACAGTAAAATATAAGTTTATATATTGTGCAGTAGAATCTATGTAGGCACTAACACTGCGCGGAAGCTTCTTTTTCCCTTTAATATTTCTTGACTTTTACCTTCATAATGGACAACAGAGCCGACCTCTAAAAGTTTAACGAATGTGCTTGCGTAGGAGTTCTCTGACTATTATCCATAGGTCTGAAATGTGCCATTTCTTTTGTGCATTTCTTCATTCAACTGTTGGTCTTCATTAAATGTTTGGCTGGGCATTCCCATTTATCATGCTGATAGTTGCAACAATGGTAGCATCTAGTGCCCTTTTTCCAGTAAGAGTTTTCCATGTTAATTTCGTAAATCTTTATAAACCTCTCACACAAAGTCTCTCTCTCCTTCGTTCTCTCAAGTGAATTCTGAGTGTCGCCCTTATTTGGCTGCCCACTGATCTTTAATTTTTCTTTTCTTTAATGTTTCTTTTGACCCAAGTGTTTTTGCTGCATTGACCTGTTTTGTACTCATCTTACAAGTTTATCTTCGGCATCTGACACAGTCAATCGCTTCTGTAATACATCTTTCTTGTCTAGCAAATCTCTTCATGTCCCTATCGACATTTGAATGTACCATAAATGACTTTTTTTAGTTTCTTGGAATGCGACAACCTGAAAAACTGCTTCATAAATATCTGTAGGCTCCTTGACAAATTCTACCTTAAATCTAGCTGTATCATCATACAACCCATCAAGAAATCGTCGAAGTAGATCTTCACGCCTTGTTGTTGGATCTCTGTCGGAATAAGCACTGTCGTACAATCTTTTAAGATCTAAAGCATATTCCTCTACTGTCTAATGTTTCTGTTGATTAGACTAAACTCTTCACCAAAAGTCTTCGCTGTACGAAATACTCTGAAACGCTTGTTGAGCTGGTTGCAATCGTCCAAATACAAAATCACCTGCACTGCATAGTAACCTAGGCAGCAGTTCATCAACCTATCGTCGTCTGTCCACTCGAATCTGTGTGCAACCTTAGGAAATCTGTTAAACCAAACTTACTCAAATATGAAGCATCGTTAACTCCAACATTTCCAGCAACTGCACCTGCAAATTCTACGGGTAGTTATGAATATTTATCAGTCTGAGAGAGACACCTAGAGTTAAAAAAGACAATATGTTCATTTATCTGTACGTCGTACACCAAAGCCCGCCCGCTTAGCTCAGTAGGGAGAGCGTAGGTCTACGGATCGCGGGGTCGCGAGTTCGATTCCCGGGCTGGGCGTATGTTCTCCGTGACGATTTGATAAAAGACATTGTGTCTGAAATCATTCGTCCTCTACCTCTGATAATTCATGTGGAGAAGTTGGCAGTTACTTGCGGACAACAGGTTTATACTGGTACAGAATCCAGGAACACTTGTCAGATTAATTGCCCGCCATTATATGGCTAAAATACTGTTGAAAAGCGTTAAACCCAAAACAAACAAACAAACGTCGTGCATCAGGTTATTTATACAGAAACATCGTGTTAACATTGTTAGTTGAAAATAAGCTGCTAATAACATTTCAAGTATCATTAAATCGGATAAGCCTTAAGGCCGGTTTCGAACCGTAACATATACTATTTATTATTTTTGCTTTGTCCACCAACAGCGACGGTCACCTTGGCTACACTCTATATCATTAAATTATTCCATTTATCTTGCAACATTATCGACTCTCTCTGAAGTAAATTTTATTTATGACATAAAAATCGATAGAGTGGATTTACCGGAAGTACTGAGCACAGCAAACGCAGCCGCATCATATATCACAAAGTCGTCTCGCCGAGCAGAAAATGCAGTGGAAAGAAATAGCAGAATGTTTTGCGCATTATTTTGCGCTGGTAGGATCATTCCAAATCGATGTTTTCATTTTTGTGCCCCTCCCGCCGATATTCTATTTTTTGAGTGTGTGTGGATCGGGAAGGCGAGTGACTTCGATTTGCACCTGTACACTTTTCAAGCCGTGCGTCCGAATGTGTGTTTTGGGGCTTTATGTGGAATTTAACCCGTCCTCTCCCCACTGCCCCACGCGCCCCTAAAAATCTCAGTCCTTTTTATTTTTTTCTTGCTTTTCTTTTTTTATTATATTTTGTAGTATCTATCCCCCCCCCCCCCCCCCGATGACTCATTCTTCCAACCCAAGGTAATAAAAAAAGTAATGAAAAAGTTTACCTAATCGTGTGTTGTCAACATGTAGCATATGACGTACAGTGACATGATGTTTGGAACTGTTTGCTTTGGATATATATCTAGAATTTGGTTCTGACCAAAAGGTGTGTACATATCAAAAATTCAACTTTTGAACACAGTATACAGCAATACGTGTACTTTGGTAGCAGTCAGGCTGGATGCAGTAGCACTCTCTTTTGAATTTTATAACATTAGATAAAATGGAAACCCACAGGTCGCCAAACACGACATAAAAAGATATGTTGCAGGCTCGGGTTTACTGAGGCTGTTCATCGGCAAGCTAGCGTTCCCGTTCTCTAGCTCCGGGTTAAGCAGAACTCAGTATTTACACATGTAACAAGTATCGGGATAAAAATATAGAGGCACCCTCAAGTTCTTTCTTGGAACCTTCAATTACACACAAAGTACATTTCCATTAAAAGCAGCGTATGTATTCCAGTTAAGTTAATGGGTTCTCCATAAAGGAGAATACAGTGAGCAGAACTTTAGAATCTGAGGTTACGAAACCCGCATACTAAAGAAGCTGCCAAAAGTAAAAGTTGGAAAGCAAGCAATATAACCTATTGGTGATGAAAAAACAACAACACCTATAGCTATTAAAGCCGGACTACTGGAACCTCCAAAGCCGAGATGTTCAAGCTGAAAAAGTAAACAGTTCATAACACAAATTAAATGTCGTGCTGAACAATCTAAAGAGATCGAAATATACCTATATTCAATGCAATTTCCATTTCAGAATATGGGCTATATGCACGGTCGCAGGTCAGTGCCTCGCTGGGACAATTCAATTATTTTAGTCAACGAGATTATACAATAACAGTTGTCTGTGATGATAGACTGGACAGTGTCAGTGAGAATATAACAGTTAATCTCATACCGAACGCGCCTCCAGTAATCAATAATCTACCAGGTGATGTATAATGTATATCTATCAGCGGCTTGCATTCAAATAAGTAACCCGTAATCTTCTCGGAGATTTGCCACTGGCAGTTGAGCCTGTGTAGTACATTTGTACTTTTTATAATTCAAGTATTCTTTCCGTTGTATATATGTATGTACTGTCTGTAAGCGAGTATAGTTTATTATGTCTCCCACATGATTGTTTTAGTGCCATCCATCCGTCTTTCTGATACAAAGTTTGTCCAAGCACCTCCTCCAAAAACACTAGATAGATTTAGACCAAACATGACACAAATGATTATTGCTCCGGTTTGCTGGGTTAAGGCTTGATTCATTATGATGTTTTGGCCACTTGTCTTACATCATTTTGTGGCTTTCCACTAAAAACTTCAGGGTTAATCAGCGCCAGACTTAAAGCATATTGTTTAAGTTCAGTGATTTTTGGTTGCGGGTTTATCCCGCTACCAACGTTAAGTGTATTTCTGACAATCATGTAGTATCTTTATTTGATTCCAAATCACATCAAAAGGAATTTGTTCATGTGCTACACAAAGTAGTCCCATTCTTGAAAAACGTGGATGAATTATCAATGATCAAGCAGTTCTTATTCATTCTCTATCCATTCACACTGGCCATTTAGATTATATAAGATCTGTCAATGATTAGGTATTCCAGCCCATGGTTACATCACTGACTTCCAGCTGTTCATGTAAGGTCAGGCAGAGTTTATCTTAGATATGAGGCACATTAAGTATTTGTTTCTTATACATGTATATTTATAGATTGGCATTTAAAATGAAAATAACTATAGCAAAACCCGCAACCACCAGACATCTCAAGGCTTTGATTACTTGAGTTATGGCATTTGATTTCTTGTATTTTACCTTTCCCGGGCATTTGCTTCGATACTTAAGAGGAATTATACCAAGCTCACAAAAGTGACCATAGCCAAGCCTAGTTTTGCGTATTATGGGCATATTTCGTTTCGGTGTAGCGGAGCTATGAACCTTATTTCATTAAATTTTATGAAGTTTCAGTCACTTCGCTTATATAATAGAGAGTATTTATACCAATACTTACGAAAATAATCACTACAAAGTTTTATTATGCATATCATTGGCATCCTCATTTAGGTTTTTTAGATTTAGTAGAGTTATGACCTCTGATTGTAAAACTGTGTGATATTTTGGCAATTTCTCTTACACAATTGGACAGATTTACACCAAAAAATGCAGATGTTCGTGCCAAACCTAGTTACATACATCACCGATATGCTCAATTACAGTGAGTTTTGGCCCTTGATTTGTCGTATTGTACGGTGTTTACACTACTTTCTGTATATATATAGGCTGAATTTCACAAAACCTCCGGAATGATAAGTATAAAACGTAGTTGGGCATATTTTCCTCATGTTCTGAATAAACTATTTTCAACGGTGTCATGACCCTTTATTTGTCAAAATCCTTAATCTGTGCTACTTCTCTGATACCACTGGTTGGAATTCCCCAGGAATATCCACTGCCTAAACTAGTGGTATTTGTAGTTGAAATGTTATAGTTACATGTTAATGTAAGTCATTTTTCCTAGTGTTATGGTGACATTTTACAGTTTCTACATGGTTAGTGATGAGGGACATACGTTTTTCATGTAAATAATTTACAGTTAATACTGACATATAAAGATTGTAGCGAATATCAAGTGCTATATAAATGGAAGTTGCGAATATTTTTACAATTTTGTAATAACAGATATTTTGAAAATAGAGGATGATTCTAATAAGTACAGCTGTGTAAAGCTATTTCGTTATGTTTAAATAACAACTTTTTTACTGTTTCCTATGGAGAATGAATGCCTTTAGATAAAAGTCAACATTTTACCATTTTGCCTTTCAAAACCAAATAGATATTAAATCAAACATTGAATATTCTAAACAAAAATTGAAAGCATTAAATGCAGCTAAAGTCCTTATAATTTCTGATTTTAATTGCGGGACTCACGCTTTAGAAAATGTTGCCGCATGCATTCAGTTTATCTACAATAAGGGCTTTTTGAATATTGTCTGAATGTACTAATTTGACTTTACTCTTTGTCCAGAGAATGCGATATAAATGATTTTATGCATTTATTTTTATTTCATATGCAACTCCTCATTAAACCTTCTTTTTCAGGAATATATAAATAAACCAGATGAATCAATTTAACACAGTGTATTTTAACTGAATAATTATATAAGTTTCGCTGTAAGAAGATGTTTAAAAAAGGCGTAGTAATTCTATGCTTGCATGGAAAGAAACTTCGGCAAGAAATTCAAACAATAACATTTTTTTGATTAACAAAGTTAACGAAAGATGACAAATGAATGCAGAAACGAAAAGTCGTAAATCATTTCATGCCCACACACTTGTTTAATAACTTTACTTTTCTCAATCTAAGCTAAATACTGAGATAAAAATCCAAGATGCAAATTGAATGATTTGTTGTTGCAAGAGCTCTTAATATAGTGTTATTAAGTGGCACATTTTCTTATACATTTTTACATTTATGAAAGTTAAAACGTTTACATAAACAATAGATTTTTTTTCAGAAACCTATAAAAAGTAGATCTGAGAACTGTTTCTCTTTTATACAATACCAGTAAATAAAGAAATTCCTCGTAGATGTATATATCAACAATAACAAAATCATTCAAAATATTCCAGAAGGTTCTGAAACGGTGTTTATTACAGTATATCAAATGTTCTAAAAAATTCGCTAAATGTCAAGCTAGTTATGTAATATTCAAAACAATAACATTTGGTAAACTGAATATACAACTATACGTCAACACTTGGCAGCATATTATTTTGCAATGAGATTTTGTTAATCACAAATAATGTATGACCACTTATTACCAGGGACAGGGACATTACTCACTGTAAATACGTCTACCACGCCTGGCACCATAGTTTTTACAGTTGATTATACCGATCCCGAGGACAATACGGTCAACGTTACCTTTACCGCAGATCCTTCAGATTGTCCATTTGCAGTTTTAAACTGTAAGTAATAGCGATTATCTCCTTTATTGCAATTTATTGCCTAGAGACTAAGACATGACAAATATCAAATATAGAAACAAATAACCATATCTTTAATATCATTTCCTAGAGGATTATTAAATAGGTTTACCAAATGAATTTTAGTAAATTATTTATTAAATTTCTCTGACGAATTAAATTATGTGTAAAATTAAGCATGCTTTTTCCGCTTTTTATATTATTTCATATCTCTCACATGACTGCGGAGGTTATGATAAGTGATATATGTTTGTTTTATTTATTGCCTGTCAACAAACTGCTTAATATAGCAACTGTAATAAGAGCAGGTACTTGCAAATTATTTTCAAGATTATTGCTGTATACTAGACTTTTACTAGGAAGGATCTTATTTTTGCATGCTTTTACAGTATAATCGTGCATAAGGTTTTTAAACATAAATATATATAAACAACCACGTGTCAAACTTTCTACATTGATGCGATATTTTTAAGTTTTGATTTTGAATTTCAGATGCCAATATATATATATATATGCTTAGTTCTTTTTAATCGAAATGTCATATCCGTATTTTAGTGTATCAAATGAATTATGATATCCAGGAAATATAATCATATAAATATCTTATAAAATAATCGTTTTAGAAGTTGACTTGAAACTAGACTTTATACTAACCCTTCCACCGTAGAAACATCGATATATTCTTGTGAGTGTATCATTCTGACAGTCCCCAGTGTGTTCAGTCTATCTATAAAACTTTGCACAAGCGTTTTGAGCCATACTAACATAGTGTGTACAATATACTTACATATGGCATTTCTTTGAGAACCATATGTAACCTTTATAATATATATTTTTTACCTTTCAGCGGGCGATGTGATTGTACTTGATACAATAACTACGTTCAGCTCCTCTGCATGTAACATCCTTGTTGGCGTGGCCGACAAAAGAAACTCCGGCATTAGCAGGACCCTGAGTATCATTTTGAACGTGGTTACAGAGGCAACCACATCATCTACTTCCGACAGGTAAAGCTTTTAGTCTGATTGGTATAGCCTTTATTACGATACTTTAATTCCAATAGGATTTTGTTTTACGATTTTTATTTATTCCGTTCCGAAAGGAATAGTTTCTATTTGAAACTTTTAATTCCGATAGGTATTCTTTCTGTTACGATGTTTTTTATTCCTCTGGGATATGTATTACAATACTTTTTTTTATTTCGACAGGTTTGCTTTTTATAACGATACCATTTTCAAGCAAAAATCATATTACGATACTTTTTATTCTGATATGTGTAATTTTATTACAATATTTTCATTAAGTTATGTATTTTTATAACACTTTTTATCCCGACTGGGTATAGGCTAGCGACTGCGTTCTTTACATAAAGAATGTTATTCCTGAATGATATTTGTAAAGGCATGTGTGATATAGACAATGACAACAAACGCTGTAGTCTGTGTTATTTACATACGCCATTTTTGTATGTTTTGCTCACACGTCTTCATTGTTTCCTGAACGGCACGGCAACAAAAAAATGCAAAACTAAACACTGAATTTGCTTTTTGATTCTGTATTATAAAGAATGATACAAATATAAATCATAGCTTCGAAGACCCATATCATTAACAGTTCATGTCTAAAAAGGCTAATTCCCGTTATCTTTGTCTGACTTGTATATAAGGGTGCATTAAAAAACATGAAAATGGATGTCGAGTTAACGCACAAATTTCCGATGCAAGGCAAAATATGATTTTTCCTAAACAACCAACTGTTCAAGTTTACTTGTATCCATAGCAAAGTTATGAGCGTTTCAGAACATAATAACCAGCTAGGCCAGGGTGTAGCCAGATGCCGGGGACGTTAATCATACGTTTTCGAAAGAAACGTCGTTCAAAATGGAAGCAGCACAACGTCACTTGATCAAATTTGTTGTTTTAAACAAAACCAGAAAACTAAATGAAAGGGGAATTCTGAAACTTTTAAGACTAAAGCGCTTTTGTAGAAACGATCATAGGAACAAGCACGATTTTTTCATGGACATTTTAGGGTATTGTATAGCCATATACAATATGCATTGAACATTTCAACACAACTGGTTTTGCTATAGATGAGTGATGTACAGACATTTTAACACAATCGTGTACGTTAGCTTTTTTATCACAAACTTAGTGATCTAAGAAGACAGTTAGCAATTAACATCTACATAAAGATGCGTTATTATGTGAATGTATAAGCCAATCAGATTCAGCAAGAATTTAAAACCGTGCCCAAATACGTCAGCATCCTATTGTTATATTGCTGCTGTCAGCCATTGTAACGGAAGACTCGACATTTACGTTTCTCAGTTAACTGCATCAGTGAGCATTTTATCAGGAATTGTTTATGAAAACACTTACCATGAGCATAGCTTAAGCAGCTTTATTCGATGAGATGGTTGTCTGTTTGTTAAGATTAATTGTTAATATGTCAAATTATACGATAAATCGGATTGCAATATTTATTAAAGCAAAAAAGACTTTTGTGAAAAAAAAAAGAACAAAGAAAAAAGAACAAAAAAGCAAGACGTAGATATATAAATATTCGACAATAGCATGACAGTTGTAAGATAAAACAGAAACTTAACTGCACATGAATTACCTTGTTTATATTTGTTCACGTTTATTCATGGCCAGATCCAGTAAAAGAAAGTAGCGTCTGTGGTAGGAAAAGAAAAGATTGAAATGTTCTTTTTTCAAGTATTCAAAACATTTCAACGGAGTTATTTCACAAACCATCACATGACTCATTTGTTTTTCTTTTGAATGATATTTTTCAGATACAAAACATTTTTTGATGACACACGGAATATTATTTGGTTCGTGCTACTAATGGTACTTCTCGCAATTACGGCTGTTGTGACACTATTTGTCTGTTGTAACTACGTCTGTATGCCATCCTGCTGCAAATGCCCATGTGTAGGCGGAAAGAGAAGGTATGTCTTATATACGCAATTGTATGTTTGCTACTTATCCGAGTTTAACCCTTACCCTGCTATATTTCTAAAATGGACTGTTTCATCATTCAATTTGGGCAGCACCAATAATGATTTGAAGGGATATTCACTGAAAAATTACTGATTGAATAGCGAACAGCGCTGACCATGATCAGCCTGCACATCTTGGTCAACACTGGTCGCAAACGCAAAATCACTTGTCGCCAGCAGGCTATATGCATAGTATTAAGCGTGAAATCGACATGTCTGCTTAAATATTCTAAAAGTTCTTACTATAATCTATAGAAAAATAAATTATATGAAGGCGGGTGTTATCACAATATTATCTTAGGAGATTTTGATATTTTAGGATAGTGTTGCACATGCCTGATATTGTCTAGGGTACCACATAGGTACTTTAACTATCCATCTTTAAATTGACAAATGGGCTTGTTTTAGCAATATTCTAAGGCTTCTGGCTAGTTTTGGATTTTTAATTCTAAAAAGCAATAGGAAGTTTAATATAAATTTGTTGAATTGTATACGTATACGTAATATTTAAGGTTTGGCTCGAAACCGCGTCATATTCAAAGGGGATACACAACACCTCCAACGAAGCCTAAGAGACCAAATGATTCACAAATGATGTCCGGTAAGTTAAGACTAGCAGGCGGTACTCTTTTCTAATTTGAAAGTAATTTCGACATCAAAGAGGTTTTTGACAGTCATGTCTTTAAAGATGTATGTTTGAAATTATTTGTAGATACGGGCACGAATTTTGTCATATAAGTTAATGTTAGTAAATGAAATTATATCAATTAAATGTAATTGTTTAAGGAAGATGTAAATTTATAACGAATAAAGAACATGCGTATCCTTATATTTCTCTTAATATAGAGAGAATATATTTTACCATATTGTTTCAAAAAGTAGTGTCTGAATCATTAATATGCGCATGACTATCAAATTCCATTGTAATACTTAAAAGTATATATGATTTTCACTTTTGAAAAAATAAATTTGCTCTATTTTATTTGAACAGTTCGCCCGCCTCCTCCAAAAGGTTTGTACTTTTTAATATTTGAAATATATTCTTGTTGCTTTGCACTCTGCAAAAGCATTGCGCACGTGCATACTTTTACAGTATAAAAGCAATCAACTGCTGTAAAAGTGATATTGACAAAAAAAGTATTTAAGTCAAAATGTTCCATAAGGTCGATGGATCAGTTTAATACAAGTTCAATAAATAAGTATTAGATTCACAAGTTGCTTAAAATGAATATACATTTATTGCAAGTCTTTGTCAGTCTTTAGACGAGCTTTAGCCTAAATCTACAAGAACACAAACTTTACAAAAATCATCAAATTAGTATTCATTGATGAAAAACATATAGTTTTCTAATGACTTAAAAGAAAAAAAAATAGAAATATTTTTAGCATATTTTCTGTCAGAGATATGAATTAAAGTTCCTTATTTGGGCCAGACACTATTACTCCTAATGTAAAATCAATTAGAACTTTAAGGATTTAGATTTTGTTTTCATGAAAAAATTAGTTGAATCTTCATCAATTTTGTCAAAGTTTTCTGAACTAAACAGTTTACTCGATACTTTAGGATCGGTTTCGACGTTTACACATATGCAAAATGCATTACTTGTGTATATGTATTTAAAAGCACATTGGACCTCCTCTAAAAGAATCTAATACTTTTCTATGTAAACAATACGCAGTTATGAAAATACCATAAGATGCTCTAGCACTGGCATATGTAGTAAAAATACAAAGAGATGCTGTAGCTTTGGCATTATTGTAAAGTACAATAAGATGCTGTAGCTTTGGCATTATTGTAAAGTACCATAAGATGCTGTAGCACGGCGTATGTAATAAAAATACAAAGAGATTATGTAGCTTTGGCATTATTGTAAAGTACCATAAGATGCTGTAGCTTTGGCATTATTGTAAAGTACCATAAGATGCTGTAGCACGGCGTATGTAATAAAAATACAAAGAGATTATGTAGCTTTGGCATTATTGTAAAGTACCATAAGATGCTGTAGCACGGCATATGTAGTAAAAATACAAAGAGATTATGTAGCTTTGGCATTATTGTAAAGTACAATAAGATACTGTAGCTTTGGCATTATAGTAAAAATACCATAAGCTGATGTAGCCTTGTAGCTTTTTATTACAACAGACATAACATAAGGTGCTATAAGCTTTAGCATTATCGTAAAATACCACAAAATACTGTCGAGACTGTATTAGCTGCTTAACTTACTATAACAATGAATAAGGCAAGAGTTAATTTTTATTTTCTATTACATATAAGTATAAAATATGAATACAAGCTTTGCATAGAGTAATTCGTTTAGTATTTATATAGTTTTTTTATAGTTAAAGTTTTGCGCAATTTTAAAATAAACGACAGCTGAAAGATATGACCGTTTCAAATGTCATTCAAGACAAATTATTTATTTGTCAATTGTATGTGTCGTTGTAGACTCTGATATTTTTTATTTCCTTCGGTTTCAATGTTTTATAAATATTTGTATCTGAATACATCAGAAGTGTGGCAAAGAACTTTGCTTATAAAATGCGTTTGTCCAAAATACATACAACGCATCTACATGTGCATATCATGTTAAAGGCGTCCAAAGGTGCGTGAAAAAAGTTCGAATTTTGAAAATAGCATTATAATTTTAAATTTCAAGAAATTTCCTTGTGTAAAAGTGTGCGATATGAAAGTTTTGAAAATGTATTTCTGTTTTCAGGTACCAAGTTTAAAAATACATCAACTGCATGTTGCTTTTTTTTAGAATACAACATAATTGTTTAATTTCATAATTACGGTACTAGTAATCAAGATAGATATAAAAATACCTATTACTATTTTACTAACTTTTACGATTTAGCTTAATGTTTATTCTTTCAGTAGGTGTTAAAAGACCCAGAAGTAAAAGAAAACTATGCTAAATAATATGTCAATCACACTAAAAGACAGTTGTGAGGTATTTATGTGAGATTCAATATTTTTGAAAGTGTTGTTCTATTTTTCAGCACATGGTTGGGAAAAAGATGTGGACAGATATTAAATTTCTAACGAGAGCGAGTGAAACTGGAACCCTTTCAATACATTTATTTGCTATAAGAATTAATTGTATCCAGTTTGTTTTATGTTTGCATGTTTGAGTGTTATTCATACATGCTGCAATGAAAGTAATTATTTAAAGGTAACTGTAACATTACAATAAGTATGAGCATCAGTGAATTGACATTATGAACATAAATTCCTTAAAATAACGTTACCTGTGACAGATTTGTTTTACGGTTATTTATCAACATTCACTATATAGATGTATAATTATTTCTGTTAGGTGTGCAGAACGAAGAATTTGTTATATATGTTGTTCATGGCACAGCTATTTTGATTACAGTTTCAGAAATTCCCATTCATTTTTAGTATTTTCAATTTCATGTTCAGTAATTTCCATTATAAATTCAGTAATCATTCATATAACAATTGTATTTCGATCATGTTTACAATTTTAGTGATTTTTCATGTGCAAAACATATTCAGAGTAGCTATGAATGAGTAGCTATTTGAGGTGAGAACGTTCTTAAAAATTTGAGACGCATTTTAAGTAACCAAGTCTATTTTGTTGTTTCAGCACAATACACAATGCATTTTATCAGTGAGCTTCTTTAGTTGAATGCATTAAATAAAACACTTACTTCATGTAAAACCGGGCAAATTCCAAATTTATGTACCTGACAAAGGTGATATTCATCTCACCATCAATAGCTGTTATTTATATGAGCTGCGCCTTAAGAAAACCAACATAGTGCGTTTGTGACCAGCATGGATCCAGACCAGCCTGCGCATCCGCACAGTCTGGTCAGGCTCCATGCTGTTCGCTTTCAAATCCTACTGCAATTAGAGAAACAGCAAACAACGTGGATCCTGACCAGACTGCGCGGATACGCAGGCTGGACTGGATCCATGCTGATTGCAAACGCACTATGTTGGTATTCTCATGAGAAAGTATGGTAATGACACGTTTTAAGACATATATCTCTTTTGAGTTGTGTCGATAAATTGATTGAAAGAATAAAACAAAACTACTTACATGTAATATACAACCATCTTCACGACAGTAAACTTCAGTCTATTTTAGAATTTTAATTCGAGTAAAATAGAGGCAATTATATTTTCAAACGTATACAAACGCATACTATTAACCTTACTTAGTACAATATATCAAATAAATTTGTTAGTGATCACAAGCAATTTCGTGTGACTTTTAGCAACGGAAAACAATAAAGGCACACTTAAAATGTTTTATTTTAAGGAGAGTACAACTGTAAGCTAATATAGCTTTCTGTTCAATTCCCCAACAATTATTTTTTTAATGAATGAAGAATTGCTGAATCAAAAATATACCCAGTTTCCTTTACATAGGTTACTGACCGTTCCAAGGCGAGGCTGTGCCCCCATTTTCAACTTTCTGCCTGTCTTGTATTTTGTGTTGCGTACTAGCATTTAGGAGTAACCAGTCGCTTTTATTAATATATTTGAAAGGTTACTGGAATGAACCACTTCAGTAAAGTGGTACCCTACCTTATTTATATCTTATTTCTATAATAAATATTTAAATGACTGCCTCCTTCGACAATTAGACGCCGTGTGCAGTGATAAGCGTGACGGCTTTAGAATCTAACTTTTGTGAGTTCGAATTCCAACGGAAATCAATACTTTTTTTTCATTTTATATTTTGCTAACATACATTTTAAAATGATGATAATGTTAAATATGTGTTTGAATTGCATTACTTGTATCATTTTGCTTTTTTTCGCATATAATATAGGTTTTACAAATATCTTCTTGATTGTGAATTATTCAACATAGTTGACATATCTCTTTACAATTTGGTCACTCAACTAACTGATGACACTGATTCGGAGGAAACCGACACCGCCAGCGAGTGTGAGGATGCTCCATTGGACGCGTGTGTTTGAAATATATTGAATGTATTGAAATTGTATGAATGAAAGTAAAAATGAAATTGAAATGATGAAATAAAATGAAATAATAATAATAAACATGAAAAATATAAATAAAACAAATTCAATCATCAACCAAATCGCCCTGTGTGGGATTCGAACCCACAGCCTCCTAATCGCAAAAGTTAAATGACTAGCAAGATTCCTCAATTCTACCAACTGGGCTACCGAGGGAATTTCGATATATACATTATTGGAAATATATTTATAGTTTTAAATAAGTCGAATATCTTTCAAACTCTTATTTAATCAAAACACTGATAGTACTGATGGGTCGGGACAATTCAGCTATATTTAATAATCTCCAGGGTTCATACAGAAATCTGGGAACTTAATTCAAGGACTTTCCAAGGACAAATTGGCATTTTCAAGGACCTGTACGGCGCTCCATTTTTTAGACTGTTACAGTTTTTCTTTGGTGTTTATACTTTGAAAAACATTTATCAAACTATTTAAACCATAAATATTGTTCAAAACTTTCGCTATTTCGAATTTACATAAGCTATCAGCTTGTTTTCCAATCCATGTATTTGACATGTAAAAATTTGTTGTACATGTTATGTGTATATTGCTTCAAAAATAAAATATTGTTTAAACTAAAACTTTCGCCCATGGCACTTTTTTCAATTGTTTTAATACAAATTCGGCAATGCGCTTTGTGGACGTCATTTTCCTTTCTGCACCATCTATAATCTTTTGGCCAACTCAGTTTGAAACGGCACTTACCATTTTGAAATTAATTGTCAGTACATCACAATTGGAATCAGTAAAATTTACTTTTTTACAATTCGATTCGACATTTCAAGCACTTTTCAAGATGCAGCTCGTTTTGAAGCACTCTCCAAGGCCTTGGTCCGAGAGCTCACGGACTTTTATTGCAACGATTGAGGCCAAAAGAAGTTTATACATTTTTGGAAACAATATTTCATATCCTGCATGAAAACCCATTTCTTAAGTGTCAAAGCCGTGCCTATCTATATTTTGTTCACTTATGTTTGTGATAGGGGAGGTAAAACTCACTTGTAAAAATATTAGGGTGTAGGGTAAAGTTTATGTCTACCAGTTTTTTCACTGATTAATTACAGTAACTATTTGATTGTCAGTAAATGTATATATGTCCAACAATGACAGCAATAAGAAATTCATCAAAAAGGACTGAAGGGCAAACTGGATATTCAAGGTCAAAGGTCAGATTTATGTAAAAATCACAAAAATTGGCATATTTGAAATTCATTTTTATTCTTAAAAAATAGTTTGTTATCATAAGTCACTCATCTTTATTCATGTAATATGTGTATATCAGCCAAAATTAGAAATGCAAATTTTATTGCAAAAAGTCAAGGTCACCCCTGATAATTGAAGGTCAAAGTTCATTTTAATGCAAAAAATGTGAAAATTATTACCTTAACTTTTTCTATTCTGTTTAGTATGTTTTCACATTATTAGTCACTGAAGTTAATTCGTTTTGATGTTTGTATGTCAGGCAAAGACAGCAGTGCAAATGTAACCCTAAAAATGCCAAGAGTAAAGCTAATATCAAGGGTCAAAGGTCAAAATTGTGTGAAAAATCGCATGAATAGCTTCCTGTTTGAAAAATAACAGATATGTATTAATCATTATAAGTAATTGCTCGTGATTTATTTAAATGTATATATGTCTCACAATGTCAGTAATAAAGATATCGTCTAAAATCAGACAAGTTCAAATGTAATATTAAGGGTCAAAGGTCATTTTCAATAAAGAATGAAAAAAATAGCTCTTTAACTTTTCTCTTTGTTAACAATATCTTGTCGATATTAGTCAATGGTATCAGTTTATTTTAATGTATAAATGTTAGGCCATGTCTGGTTTGCACAAATAATTTCAAAACATTCAAGTTCGATCATAATATGAAAGGTCAAAGGTCAAAAAGTGAGTAAAATGTTGCAATAATATCACCTATTTGTAATATATTTTTATTGTTTAAAAGTATTTATTTTGTCATTTCAGTAACTGATCGTTGTTCATTTTACTGTATATATGTCAGACAATGTCATGGAAGAGAAAATATGTCAAGGTCAAACCTGGTATTAAAGATCAGGGGTCATTTTTGTGTAAAAGATCAAAATGTAGCATACTTACTCATTACTTTGTTAAAAAATAGCTTGTTGTTATTATTCACTTTAACAATTTGTTTTAATGTATACATGTCAACCAAGGTCAGCAATGTAGATTTTATCCTAATAAGTCAAAGCCAGCCCTTTTTATCCAAGGTCAAAGGTCAAATTTGTGTGAAAATTCGCAAAAAAACCAGCATTTTGCAATGATTTTTGTCAACACTAGTAACTGATCATTATTCATTTTCAAGTATATATAACAGATGATATCATTCTTCCTTAATTATGAAAAATTAGTCAAGGTCAAACCTGACACTAAAGGTCAAAGGAGAGGGTCTTCAAGAAACTCGCCATTATGAAAAAATGGCTTTAACAAGTTGGGGAGGAAATGAATAGATCCTACGTTAAGTCTACACAGGCACCGTACGGCCCATAGCATAGTACGCATCCACCTCATGAGTAACTTCTTCCAAAACCAGTACAGATAAACTGGACAAGGTTCAAAATTCAGGTCTGAGGATAATTCTCAAAGCAATGAAAACAACTCCAATAGAAAAAATGGAAAAGACAGCCAACCTTGAGCCATTAGAGACAAGACGAGAGTACAAAGCCATTGTGCAGGCAAAGAAAGCAAAGAGACTACCATCATGCCCACTCCACTCAAAACTCCAGAGCAGAACTAAGAACATACTGAAACGACAGAGTCTCAACGATATCGTCAAAAAACTGCAGAAAGGAAAGGCAGCAGCACTAGACACAGAGACTTGTACCCGATGAATGGGTTCCTAGACAATGCTCTCCAAAGATCAGATTGGAGGTACCAGGAGTAGAAGAAAAGGGAAAACAACACCAGGCCCACCAACAATCTTTTACGCTAGAAATGATCGATGACCGCTATCCAGCACACTCTTGGATCCAAGCATATACCGATGGAACAGTGGAAAAAGCAGTTCATAATGCTGCAAGTGGTGCCTACATCAAATTTCCAGAACAAAATATAGATAGGCATTGCTTTGCCACTAGATGCGGCAGTGAATTTCACCGCTTCTGCATGTCGCTGGCATCTCCCCACGGCTTGGTCTCATTTTGGATGTCTATGGGCTAAACAGCCTGGCGTACTTCTTCCAGATAGAAACCGCTCTGCAGGATGTGGAATGGTATTTGTTCCTCTGATCCGCACTGGCATTTTGGTGTCTTTGCATCACCGCACTTCTTCATATGTTTTCTCAGGCCACAGTGTCAAGTGCGCTGACGGAGGATAGTTGTTTGGCTGTGCCTGATTAGCTTGTGCAGACTGTCATGATTTGGCAGGTAGCCTCCATCATTTATGTTCTTCAATTCTTACGAAAATCTGTTTTTCTGCAGAATCTGAGATTCTCTGTATGAAGTTGGAGGTTTGGAACTGTATTTCCTTGGTTGCTTCCTTTGCAAGTTTGTCCGCAGCTTCATCTCCGGCTATACCTACATTTCCAGCAGCTGTCTCGTTAAGATGTCTGATGGACCTGCTGAGAGTCTGAAGAGCTCACTTGGAGTCTGTCAGGAAAACAATATTTTGTCCATCTTCTCCTCGCTCATACAGTTGGGGTGTGGCCGAAGTAGGGGCTTGCGTCTCGGCTCTAAAGTCTGAGAATCTCTTGCCGACTGAGTGAGAGAGTGAGAGAAAATTTGATGTAGGCACCACTTCCAGCATTCTGAACTGCTTTTTCCGCTGATCCATCGGTATATGCTTGGATCCAAGAGTGTGCTGGATAGCGGTCATTGATCATTTCTAGCGTAAAAGATTGTTGGTGGGCCTGATATTGTTCTCCCTTTTCTTCTACTCCTGGTACCTCCAATCTGATATTTGGAGCACATTGCCTAGGAACCCATTCATCGGGCACAAGCGGCTCTGCCTCTGTGTCCAGTGCTCCTGTTTTTCATTTCTGCAGTTCTTTGACGATATCGTTGAGATTCTGTCGTTTCAGTATGTTTTTTCAGTTCTGCTCTCGAGTTTTGAAAGGAGTGGGTGTGAAGGAAGTCTCATTGCCTTCTCTGCCTGCACAAGAGCTATTGTATGCCTGTCTTGTCTCTAATGGCTCAAAGTTGGATGTCTTTTACAATTCTTTTATTGGAGTTGTTTTCATTGCTCCGAGAATTATCTTCAGGCCTGAATTTTGAACCTCGTCCAGTTTATCTGTACTGGTTTTGGAAGCAGTTACCCATGAGGTGTATGCGTACTCTGCTATGGGCCGAACGGTGCCTGTGTAGACTTGCCGTAGGATTTTTTCATTTGCTCTCCATCTTGTTCAAGCCATTTTTTCATAATGGCAAGTTTCTTGAAGACCCTCTCCGTTGACCTTTAATGTCAGGTTTGACAATGACTGATTTTTCATAATTAAGGAAGAATGATATCACCTGTTATATATACTTGAAAATGAATAATGATCAGTTACTAGTGTTGACAAAAACACCCTAAAACAATAAAGAAAAATCATTGCAAAAATGCTGGTTTTTTTTGCGAATTTTCAAACAAATTTGACCTTTGACCTTGGATAAAAAGGGCTGGCTTTGACTTATTAGGATAAAACCTACATTACTGACCTTGCTTGACATGTATACATTAAAATAAATTTCTAACAGTGAATAATAACAACAAGCTATTTTTTAACAAAGTAATGAGTAAGTATGCTACATTTTGATCTTTTACACAAAAATGACCCCTGCCCTTAATACCAAGTTTGACCTTGACTTATTGTCTCCTCTATGACATCTTCTGACATATATACTTTAAAATGAACAACGATTAGTTACTGAAATGACAAAACAAATACTTTTAAACAATAAAAATATATACAAATAGGTGATATTATTGCAACATTTTACTCACTTTTTGACCTTTGACCTTTCAATTTATGATTGAACTTGAATGTTTTGAAATTATATGTGCATACCTGACATGGCCTAACACTTATACATTAAAATGAACTGATATCATTGACTAATATCGACAAGATATTGTTAAAAAAGAGAAAAGTTAAAGAGCTATTTTTTCATTCTTTTACTTGAAAATGACCTTTGACCCTTAATATTACATTTGAACTTGTCTGATTTTTGACGATATCTGTATTACTGATATTATGAGACAAATATACATTTAAATAAATCACGAGCAATTACTAATAATGATTAATACATATCTGTTGTTTTTCAAACAGGAAGCTATTCATGCGATTTTTCACACAAATTTGACCTTTGACCCTTGATATTAGCTTTACTCTTGGCATTTTTAGGGTTACATTTGCACTGCTGACTTTGCCTGACATACAGACATTAAAACGAATTAACTTCACTGACTAACAAAGTGAAGACATATTAAACAGATTAGAAAAAGTTACGGTAATAATTTTCACATTTTTGCATTAAAATGAACTTTGACCTTCAATTATCAGGGGTGACCTTGACTTTTTGCAATAAAATTTGCATTTCTAATTTTGGCTGATATACACACATTACATAAATAAAGATGAGTGACTTATGATTACAAACTATTTATTAAGAATAAAAATGAATTTCAAATATGCCAATTTTTGTGATTTTTACATAAATATGACCTTTGACCTTGAATATCCAGTTTGCCCTTCAGTCCTTTTTGATGAATTTCTTATTGCTGTCATTGTTGGACATATATACATTTACTGACAATCAGATAGTTACTGTAATTAATCAGTGAAAAAACTAGTAGGCGAAAACTTTACCCTACCCCCTAATATTTTTACAAGTGAGTTTTACCTCCCCTATCACAAACATAAGTGAACAAAATATAGATAGGCACGGCTTTGACACTTAAGAAAAGGGTTTTCATGCAGGATATGAAATATTGTTTTCAAAAATGTATAAACTTCTTTTGGCCTCAATTGTTGCAATAAAAGTCCGTGAGCTCTCGGACCACCTGTGCGAACCCTAAGATTTACACCAGAAATCTGTTTATGTCTGGCATTTCCAAGATTCATGCGCGCGCTGTAGGTACAAATAAAAAACAAACCAGTTTATAATCAGATTGTACTTTGTAGCTTTGAAATATGTCAAAATATTAAACTCACAAACGAACACAAATTCAACATTATTGTATGAATCCTATTATACATAATGACTTTAACATATCTGCCTTTAGTAAATAGTATCAGTTTGGATTGTCAACTCAAATATTCTTTTGTTTATTAAAGGTTAAACTTACATATTTAATTTAAACAAATTTGTTTGCGATATGTGTACCTACACGGAAAACCCAGTCCCGGATTAAGACTATTCACTTGCAGTGAACATTACGACTGGTAACAAGAGCTGTCACAGGAGACAGCGCCCCCGACTATTTCGATGCTGGATAGAGAAACTGGACACATCTGAGGAAACTGAAGCTGTCACTGGAGTGTTTAATGACTCCAATGGTAGATGAAGATATTGCTAAATAGCTTGAATCTGTGTCAAAAATATTAAGTATTAGGTATTAAGAGAGGTAAAAATACAGTGTAAGCTTCTCAAATTTATAAAATAAATGAAAATAAAATATGTATCAGAAACCATCTGATGCTGAATATCATGCTTGATTCTGCCTTTGCAATCAGTTTAGATCACAATCAGCATGCACATCTGTGCAGTCTGATCATAATCAGTATGTACATCTGAACAGTCTGATCATGATCTGTACTGTTTGCCATTCAGTCAGTATCTTTTTGTTAGCATCTAATTTTACAATTAATGGTAGTATTTCCAGATTAAAAGATGGAAATATTGATTATCTAAATTGCGCAGGGTACGGGTAAACAGGACAGCAATGTGGAATATGACCATAGTGACAGCGTGCATCTAACTCCTCTAACATGTTACAGCAGCATAGATATTAAACTTCAAAGGGTTCATGCAAATATTTCCCCCAATATTCAACTTCATGAACTTCCCAAAAACATTTCAGGGTTCAAAAACTTGATATCAATCCTTCTTTTCATGTAATGCCACGGTAGTATTATATTTCATGCACCAGCAATATAAGTCATCAGAAAACATGCTTTTGAATACTCTTCATTTGCACCCAAACAAATTCGTTCTCAGGCGAAAAATATGATAATTTAACTAGTGATAATTTTGTTTCCTTTTTTTATTTATTTTTTTTTAATATTTTTTTTTCGAATTCCTTAGATAACATCTAAAACATTTCAGATTCAGAGATGTTAATTGATCACATGTTTGACTTTGCGGGAGTGTAATAAAGCAAATGAATAAAAATGATAATACACTAGAGTTTTGATGTCGATATTGTTTAAAAATATATATGAAAATTGGTTGACTTGTTTCTATAGTGAAAGAAAGTAGAATTTTTGTTGTGTCAATAGGAAACGCTAATATGTACCGTAATTAATGCTTGGCAGAGCCTCGCATTTCTTTATATTATTCAACTTGTTTAAAAATTCAGTATGAAAAGACACTTATGTAATATCTTTTATAATATCCTTTATCGAAGTGATGTTATGGATCTCGCGTGCAATCATAACAAAATAGAAAGTGCTAGACCAACTTTGCTAAATAAATAAGCACTTCTGTGAAGAAAACAAAGAATCTGCTTGTAAATGAAATTCATCTTTTAAAAGATTTTTGCCAAACATGCGACAGCGCAGCACTGCAAATTATGCTTAGTTAAAGCTTCATTCCAATATGGTGCCTTCCAGCAAATGAATTACATCTTTTTTTTTCCTAAGTCTTAGCATCTGTATTAGTACTTATTTTATATTTCTAAAATAATTAAAAAAATTATTTTTGCCAATAAAAACAAACAAAATGTTGTTAAATGCAGTTATTTTACATAGTACATTAAATTCATACATGTAGTACATTTTTTTCATATTAAAAAAACGTTTATGGTAGTCCTTGTTTAGGTTCTCATCATTTTCAATAACACTGTCAGAGCTTTACAGAAACAGTCACTTTTGCAGATTCAATAATATTTTCATATATCAATCAATAACAAAAGCACTTGTGAGTATCATCCAGGCTGTTATTAGAAGAACTGGATTATGGTCGTTCAACGCCTTTCTCACAGTCTGTTAAATGTCTTCTACTTTCTGCTCGTACCCATGACAATGTCTGTCTTAAAACTTCTAGCATTATACTGGTATACACTCCAAACACCTGAAATGATAAACTTGACAAGCAATTGATTAAGTTACACTTTTCATCTTATAGGAAATCAGTCACAATATTTGAAACTTATGTTTATGTTATCTTGTATAAGTATATACATTTTACTGAGATACTGAAATACTGAGCTCCATTTTTTTCATCAATAACTTTGTTTGGTCAAATGGTTCAATTTTGCTTGACATCAAATAAAAATAAATGTACACGTAACAAAAGCGGTAACAACATTTATTTCGCATTTGTTATTGCCACCGGGAACTTACTTTTAGTATTTTAGACTTGGAATTGTTGCACTGCTGAATTCATTCTACTAACAGAGTAGATTATAACAGTTACTAATATCACGAAGTGAGAGCTGTTTACATTAAATATTTAACAAAAACTATGTTTGTGACAATAAATCATAGCTTTTCCTCAGCAAACATCATATACATTGTTAACATAGCAGTACAACTACAAGTATACAATTTGATTACCGCACCGCCAGAGGTCCGTTTGTCATTACCAGAACCCTAGCCTGCATGTAACGAAACTAATTCACAAGCAAGTTTACATGCTGGCTGCACATAAATTCAATTTTCATAAGATAAAAACATATTCAGGTGTCAAATTTAACAATATTTCCTACTAGCTAAAATTAGCTAGTGCCATTTTTGTTCACTAGCTAAAACAAGGTGCACAATCACGTGATTTGTTACGTTTCAACTGGGGTATCACGCCAAGCAGAATCGTAAATTAAACGTTGTTTTTATAGGTAAAGATTTTTAAAAATATATTTTTGTGAAATGACACCTAGCTGGTGCAAATCCTTATATAAATACGTACCTCCGGTGATATAACATCCGTGTCCGCTTTAGTTTTGCTGGTAACCTGGACAAACCGCAATGCTTCCACAGCAAGTGTATTTTCAAATGGCTTGAAAACCAAACCCAAGGACTGTTCCTTGATAAACGACCAACTAGTTTACAAATTCTGCTCGGCGTACCCCAGCTGAAACGTCAAAAGTCACGTGATTGTGCACCGTGTAAAAGGAAAAGATACTAGCTAAAATCAAACACGGGTATTTTATAGATTTTTACTGGCCAGAACAAAAGGTTTAATCCATGTTAGGTAAACAGACTAAAGTTAACTATTTAAGTCAATTCATTATTGTGACTAGTCACTCCTTTAACACAATTTTAATGTTTTGCTAAAGAATTAACTAATGAACTGAAACTGTATGCAGTCACTGTCAGTCAAGTCACTAAGGGCACATTTTAATTCCTGTGACCATATGGCAATATGTTTGGTCTCTTCTGTCTCTGACCACTTAGCCACCATCTCCTTACTGCTGGTCTTGGATTGAAGTCATTAAATTTAACATTGGTGACTGAAATCCTCATTAAGATATCCATCATATCCACATTCAGATTACACCTCCAGTCAGTTTTGATCCGTTTCATAGTAGAAAAGGCCCGTTCACATGAGGCATTGGAGAGAGGGTATACACTTGTCAAATGAATGACTTTTAATATGTCCTTATAGTCCCCTTTATCTGAGTCTTCTTGACTAATCATCTGCCAGACTAGAAGTGGGTGCATTGTTGCATAGCGAGCTGTGTTGGCAACATGGATTTTCAAGTCATTCCATTGACTGAGGGCGTTGACTAGATCGCAGTCAGCATTCTGTAGGACAGTTGAGAAATGTCTGTAAACAACCCTTACGTCTTCCACTCCATAAAGGAGAAGGGCAGCTCTCTCATTTGGAAGGGGCCAGTTTTTGTGATCAAATGCATTACATGCAAGATATATACTCTCTGACACTATGTTGTCAAACCTTGCAGCTATGCAGTCTATGACAGACTGTACAATCCTTTGTCTGTCAGTAATAAGGGAATGACAGTCTTCGGCAAGCATGTTTAAAAGAGTGTGTCCACGGTATTGATTGTCTTGTATTTCATGCTGCAACTCAGTAACAGCTGGCCCATCATTGTCAAACATCTGACGTAGAGTTCCCTCAGCACTCTGCAGTTTTGTAACTGCACTATACACGGTAATGTCCTCTCGCTGAAATAAAAGGCTGATCTTTGCTACTTCGTTGAGGACATCTTTAACAAAAGCAATGTATCTTAGCATTTTATGCTGCTTTAGCATTATGAGGTAGCCTCTGACTCTTGCTCTGTCTTCTGCTTTATTAGAATTATCTTCTGCGTAATTCTCCATTTGAGTTACAATGATGGGCCAGTTCTTCAGTAACTTAGTGACTGCTTTCAGTTTATGATTGACCCACCTTGTTCCATTTGCTTTTTCAGGTTTCAAGAAATGTTCTCCAAGTAAATCAGCGATATCATTAGCTTCTTTATTACGTTTTGCTGAACACTTGTAAAACTGGTATATGGAGACTAGCATTTCTATTACTTTGTCCATGTAAGTCCCTTTGAAGGAGTCTTTCACAGCTAACTCCAACCTATGTGCCAGACACCAAACAGACAAAATCCAATCTGCATTGCCTTCTTCTTTCATTAATGTTATGACACCACGGCGAGATCCCATCATTACACTTGCTCCGTCAGAACAAAACCCTACTGTCTTCTGTTTATAATCCTGCAAATCAAACTCAGTAAATGCCTTATTTATAGCTTCCAATATACCTGTGGCTTTTGTATTTTCTGGCTGTTCTAACTTAAGGTATTTCATTTTTGGGTAATAGTTTTCGAGTACTTTAACCATGATTACCTCTTTCTCAGTCTCTAATCTCTTTCCCGTATGATGTTTATGGTAGTTCTACAAGATCGAATCCATTTTCTTCTTTACTGATTTGGAATTTGATTAAAACCCTGCTCCGGGGCTATTCAAATTTTATTGTGTTTGCAATCCATGATTACAATACGTAATAGATAACGGCCGCGTGCAACACTTTAGCACGCAATCCACAAATATTTTATGCAGAATTTTATATGATAAATAGATCGGCGTGAAGTTGGCAGTACAGCAGTAGCAGCAGTAGTAGCAGTTAACTGCTACTACTGCCAGCAGTTACAGCAGTTAACTGCTGCTACTGCCAGCAGTTACAGCAGTTAACTGCTACTACTGCCAGCAGTTACAGCAGTTAATAAGTTGTTACAGCAGTTTATGTTACTGACATTAAATATTTTGTTTCCCATTCTTCACAATAGACGTTCATATCAGTACATCAAAATGCTGTCTCATATTACCATTTTCCCTTAATTTACTCTTATTTTACAGAGGGATGCGCTCCCTGTCCCCACACCCATGCTCCTACGCACATGGTAAAGTAAGTTTTAGGAACAAGTTTGATGTAATTAATTCCCCTGATTTACTCGTTATGAAAATGAAAGTAGAAAAATCGCGATTTTCCAGACAGTTACATGTTTACAAATGGTTTCGTAAGTGGCCCGGATACGTTTTCTTAATAAAATGAATAAATGTATTTTATAGGCATAAATATTCATTGGATTATCTTTAATGATTACTGATGTGAAGATAGGAATAAATATTGACAAAAAGTTGTTTGCGATAAAATCGGACTTCTTGGCTCCGTATAGACAATTACAATGAAACTAGATTTATGTATCAATCCTTCGCACAAGATAGATTTGGAAAACGAGGAAAGTTTTGGAGCCCCCAGCTCCGCCCCAGACTTTTATTAGCGGATCGGACCGGGTGGCCGTTGTAGAGAGGTTGTCCCCCACCAGGCACGGGTGGCCGCCATTCCGGGAAAACTCTTGTTTGGGAGGAACCCGGGTCGAGGTGTGAGGCGGGGGTGGGTCGGGGGTGGCCTAAAATCGTTCCAGCAGTTAATAGGAGGCCCCTACGGGGCCTTTATATAGGGTTGAGACCGGGTGGTCGTTGTAGAGGGTGGCGGTGTATGGGGGACCAGCACAGTGGCTATTCCGGGAAAAACTCTTGTTTACCCGCGAGCGGGTCTCAAAGTTGGTTTCAGGCCATTTTCGGAATTTTTCAATTTTTCCAGTTTGGACGCCCCCAGCTCCGCCCCAGACCTTTATTAGCGGATCGGACCGGGTGGCCGTTGTAGAGAGGGTTGTCCCCCACCAGGCACGGGTGGCCGCCATTCCGGGAAAACTCTTGTTTGGGAGGAACCCGGGTCGAGGTGTGAGGCGGGGGTGGGTCGGGGGTGGCCTAAAATCTTTCCAGCAGTTAATAGGAGGCCCCTACGGGACCTTTATCTAGGGTTGAGACCGGGTGGCCGTTGTAGAGGGTGGCGGTGTATGGGGGGCCAGCACAGTGGCTTTTCCGGGAAAACTCTTGTTTACCCGCGAGTGGGTCTCAAAGTTGGTTTCAGGCCATTTTCGGAATTTTTCAATTTTTCCAGTTTGGACGCCCCCAGCTCCGCCCCAGACCTTTATTAGCGAATCGGATCGGGTGGCCGTTGTAGAGAGGGTTGTCCCCCACCAGGCACGGGTGGCCGCCATTCCGGGAAAACTCTTTGTTTGGGGGGAACCCGGGTCGAGGTGTGAGGCGGGGGTGGGTCGGGGGTGGCCTAAAATCGTTCCAGCAGTTAATAGGAGGCCCCTACGGGACCTTTATCTAGGGTTGAGACCGGGAGGCCGTTGTAGAGGGTGGCGGTGTATGGGGGGCCAGCACAGTGGCTATTCCGGGAAAACTCTTGTTTACCCGCGAGCGGGTCTCAAAGTTGGTTTCAGGCCATTTTCGGAATTTTTCAATTTTTCCAGTTTGGACGCCCCCAGCTCCGCCCCAGACCTTTATTAGTGGGTCGGACCGGGTGGCCGTTGTAGAGAGGGTTGTCCCCCACCAGGCACGGGTGGCCGCCATTCCGGGAAAACTCTTGTTTGGGAGGAACCCGGGTCGAGATGTGAGGCGGGGGTGGGTCGGGGGTGGCCTAAAATCGTTCCAGCAGTTAATAGGAGGCCCCTACGGGACCTTTATCTAGGGTTGAGACCGGGTGGCCGTTGTAGAGGGTGGCGGTGTATGGGGGGCCAGCACAGTGGCTATTCCGGGAAAACTCTTGTTTACCCGCGAGCGGGTCTCAAAGTTGGTTTCAGGCCATTTTCGGAATTTTTCAATTTTTCCAGTTTGGACGCCCCCAGCTCCGCCCCAGACCTTTATTAGCGAATCGGACCGGGTGGCCGTTGTAGAGAGGGTTGTCCCCCACCAGGCACGGGTGGCTGCCATTCCGGGAAAACTCTTGTTTGGGAGGAACCCGGGTCGAGGTCGGGCGCTGTTTGCCGGGAAAACTCTTGTTCTTGAGAAATCGGGACTGAGTGTGGTTGGAGTGGCTTTCTTTCAGCAGTAAATACACCAGAAATGTATACGAAACGTGTTTATTGCTTTTGTTGGATGTAACAAGAACCTTTCTTTATTGCTGTCATAAACCATTTTAATGCTAGTAACAGGAACCTGGTATATCACTTTCATAAAATATTTAACCGCTGGTAGTTACGCGTAGAATACTGGTATACTGCTCTTATAAACCATTTGACTGCTGACAGTAACACAAGAAAACTCGGAAACTGCTTTCATTGGTCATTTTACTGCTTGAAGTAACAGAAGTCTGGTAAACTGCTCTCATAGACCACTTAACTACTGGCACAAACATAATTGAGATTGCTGGTCTTACATAATTTATATGAGAATTTTAAACTGCTCGTATATACCAGTTAACTGCTAGCAATAACAGACATAAAAACATGATCAACTGTTCAAATAAACCATACTGATAAACTGTTCTTAGTCATATTTAAATGCGGCAGTTACATATATAGGAGACTGGTAAACGTTCTTATAAGCTATCTAACTGCTGACAGTAAAATAGTAAGAAAAATGACGAAAGTGCACTTAGTAATACTGTTTTATTGCTGGTGGTTGCATATCCTGTTCTTAAAAACATCATTTAACTTCCTGTAGTAACATATACATGAAACTGATGAAAGTAATCGCAGAAACAACTTTTAACTATGGACAGTAACATCTATCTGACACTGATACCAGATATCGTCATTTAACTGCTATCATTATATAATATTATGTTTATAGGAAATATAGAAAACTCAAAAATTCGTATATTTTAACAGCTGTCAATATCATATAGAAAACAGCTGAAACTGTAGTAAGTGACAATATGTGACTGCTGGCAGTGACATACACAAAGAAATGATAAAGCATGTCGTAGAAACATCATTTACCTGCTGGCGATAACATCTGTAACGGGCTGAGGAGTGTACGAATCCCGACTCGGCACTTTCCCCGCTTCATTATCGTGGAAGAAGCACAGATGTAAAATCATTGCACATAACACTTAGCAACAGAACATAACAAGTCTTTGGCAATGTCCGTAAAAGAAATGACAATTGAGTAATTTTGTAACAAAGAAAAAATGAATATCCTTGGACGTTGCACTTGCTCGATCCAATAACATGAAATTTAATAAGAACAACTGAACGCGCACGAGACTTCGTTTACAAGTTTGAAGATAGAAATAGATTAAGAACGCTTCAGTATACGATACGGACAAATGTATGTGTGAAGGGTAGGTTTGACGGCTTATTACACATCTGTATTATGCCATTCCCATCACCTAACTGGTAATACAGCTTTATTAACTGTTGTAACTGCTGGCAGTGGTAGCAGTTAACTGGTGTTAGTACACACGATGAATTGCTGTCACTGCTGGAAGTTAAATGCGATACGCAATAAACTGCTGTAACTGCTGGCAGTATGAACAGTTATTAACTGTTGTAACTGCTGGCAGTAGCAGCAGTTAACTGCTGTAACTGCTGGCAGTAACAGCAGTTAACTGCTCCTACTGCAGCTACTGCTGTACTGCCAACTTCACGCTGATATAAAATAGACTCAATTTTGACAGGCGTCACTGTTCATGCTTTTTCAGTGACAACTTAAGGTTAAAAGGTAGGACTGGAGCAGGTCTTTAAACCCCGATTGTTTTCAAATTTATAGAATAAACTTGCAAATTGCGGCAAATGTAAAATGATAGTATCATGTGCTTAATTTGCTAGACAGAATGTTTTAGCCTTACGCAAGTTTTCGTAATAGGTGCCTATGGGAAATCGTCTTTTCAAAAATAAATTGTCCCCAATGCAGCTTTTAATGAAACTTCTCTGTCAGAAATATAAGCTACAGTCTTGCATATGATTAAATCAAATGTATACGTCCTGTATTTTTATGTTTGCCTTCAATTTTTAGATCAGCGCATTTCAAGCTGGTTTAAAGACACTATTTAGAACTATTTAACATTCTAACCATTTTAATATTATGTTTTATGTTTAGAAATATAATACTGTTGTCATTTTCAGAACTTTACTCACGGGGGTTGCCAAACAAGAAATGAATTCGAATCCGGGCTTAAGCCTATGTTATGCTTATACATTGTTTGTTTTACTTCCGGTTCATCAAATTTGCAGAATAACCTTAAGGTATTAGGCCCATAATAGAGTACCTCCTTTTTGAAGAGTATTCAGTTCTTACCATAAACCTACTTTGACTGCAATTTTCAGGGGGGCGTAGGTTCAAGCCCCACTGAGACCAAATTTTTTTCCCTTATTTTCCTTATTTTCTAGTAAGTTTTTACTTCTTTCAAGACTTGTTATTGATTTATTGTACAAAAGTGGGAAAAAAGTCATTTGATATGCGATTTCTTGCTATTCAAAGTGAATTTACCTCTGAAACAGAAGGGGTAGAGTAAGACTTCTTTAAAAATAATGAGTTACATGCGGTAAAAGTTTTCTATTTTGCCTTCATTCTTTACATTACATATTATGGAAGAAATGTAGGTAGGTTTTACTTCTGCCCCAAGGTTATTTTTGAATGAAGTGAGCAAAATTCAAAACAGACCCCCAGGATGCGACCTTAATTTTTCAATATTGGAGTTGGAATTCTGTCTGATTAAATCCGTTTACTCGAGGCACCCTAGAAAAAATGATATAGAAAGTTTTTATTTTAAGTTTTATGATTGTTTACCAATAGTTTGATGTTTCTTTCATAAAAAATAATGGAATAATGAATTCTCTGCAAACGTTTTGGATAAAGGCCACCACTTTGAAATTTGTCTCTACTTGAGCTTTAGGAAATACCATAAATTACACAAAATTTATAAAAACGGCACGGTAAAAGTTTTTAAAAATTTGCATGTAAGTGCCAAGCACGGTCAACTGTAAGAATATACCAAGCAAATGCCATTTTTTAAACATTACTATTAGGGGCCTAATACCTTAAGTGATAATTTTCCTTTAGATTGTATTCGATATTTGACTTCCATTTTTTTAAAATAAGGTTTAAAATATCTTACAGTTATAATATTTAATTAAAGTAATGAACTAACGAACCGTGTTTTATGTACTTTGGGATGGATATAAATATAAACAAAATAACAGTACAATAACTATTCCAATACACTATTTGCTTCTAAACTTTGTGTGCAGGACTTTTAATCGAATTTATCTTGTTATCCTGAAATAATGTCTTTCCTAAGAAAGCAGTCAATCTGAACGCCGTATGTCCTTATGTTACACCATACACAGCTAGTGATTAATGTTAGCCTTAATGATCAGTCATTGCTATATAATTTGGCAAACCTATTTTAACTGGTCTATCGCCTCGCTGTAAAAGTTTTCAACTGCTGATTGTATTTATAGACGATATTTGTTGTTGACATAGCGACTGCCTAAGAGACATGTTTTAGAAAGCATACCTGGTAATTAAGAGTGTGGATGTTCTCCAGCAAAGTCGTCAGTGTGGATATTCTCATTTTAATAATTTTGTTTGTTTTGAATAAAATATCGTCGGATATCCTTGAAAACAGCAAAATAAAACAATAGTTGAGTATTATACTAGTCACTGGTATTTAACGAGCGTCAAATCTATCCTCATTCTACGAAAATACGATCAGAACTCGGTTTCTTAGACTAAAGTGTGGTACTGCTCATGCCCTCTTTGCCAACTGTTCGCGTTTCCGGGAAAAAACCAAGCCATACGTACCATATGGGAAAATTAGACCCATCGTGAAAATCACCACAAAAGCCGATAATACGTTTGGCCAGGTAAATCGGCTGTCGAGACTGTTCGCTAGTTTTCGGCCTACTCCGTATTTCCGGCCGGTGTCTAACCCTTCTTCGCCAGTGTACCGTTGCATTAATACTTTTGATCATACAGATTTAGGGATATTGTTAAGTCTAATTTACAGTGATTACAAAGAGATTAGAAAATAGAAACCTAAGTGGCTATTGGTGGTTTAATCAGAATACCATTTATAACGGTATTCTCAACAAACACATTATTATAAAACTCGCTTTTATAATACTTTCTTTGATGTTCATGATTATGAAATAAAGATTTTAAGTAGTTTTTATGTAATCAAATAACTGCACATTTATTATTATGTCGTGAGCGGTGTCCAACTAGCTTAGAATTTTATGCCAGCTCGAAGATCGACATTCAACTTCACCTGAAGATAAAAAAAAAACGTCAAATTGCAAAATAGCTTTTAATTTCGGGCCAGCTCAATGATCGAAATTTATAATATTCAAAAAGCCAAATTTCGATCTCGTATTGAATGAACAGCCTGTTCTAAGATTGATATTTAAATGAATAAGTCAAATATCGAGCAAGCAATTGGTGTCGAGCCATCTCGAAAATCGTACTTCAAATTTTGAAAAGCTGAATTTCAGTATAATGCTGAAACTGCGATCTGCTTGTCACAGGGTGAGAAAAATATGCAGCAAGACCGGGACTCCAACCCGGGGCCTCGGAATACCGTTCCGATGCTCTACCGACTGAGCTATCCGGCCGCCTACACATTTTCTCCCCGTTTTAATATTCAAGTTCTATACCGTGACATGCTCAAGATTCAAAGATTAAAAATTGTGCAAGATCGGATATATCGAAATTCAAGTTTTTATGCCCCCGGCATCTACTGATGCGGGAGGCATATAGTGACTGTCTTGTCCGTTCGTTCGTCCGTCCGTCCGTCCGTCCGTCCGTTCGTTCGTTCGTTCGTTCGTCCGTCCGTCCGTCCGTCCGTCCGTCAGTCCGTCCGTACGAGGTTAACCAAATGGGATCGTTTTGTCTAGCATCAATACCCCTTACTAGAATGACCTGATACTAATGCACATGTAACATGTGACCATTCCTCATCTTCAGACATCACCTGACCTCAGTTTGACCTTGACCTTGAACTTAACCTCGTTTTGGACTTAGATAGCTTTGTTTCAACAAGGATGCCACCGGGGGCATCAAGCGTTTATTGAACATAGCTCCTTGTTAAAAATCTAAATAGATTATTCTCGGTATTATATTTCAAGCATGCTCTAATTTTCAAAGCAATCGAATTTAAAATTGGTATTGAATGTGAAACTATCTTTTTAAACAGCCAGCTTCCGGGAAAACCCAGTACTGGTGTCATATGAGAAGTCATGGTCGTGACACCTTTCACGGATGCTCGAACCCACGACCCCTGGGTTGAGCGGCCGACACATTATTAACTGGACGACTGCTCCCCTCAAAATATTTGAATTTTTGTCATCCTGCTGGATCTAATTTCAATTCTGCCTCGAAATTCGACGAATTCTTTTTATTTTAATTTCGATTTCCGAGTATGTGCGAAATTCAATGTAAGCGGAATTCAACATCATCCTTTCAAAATTTGAATTTTGATTTTCTACTTCTAACTTGCCCAAAATATGCTGCCTAAAATTTCAACGTTTCTTTTTTATATTTTGAACTTCGATCCTCAAGCTGTTTAAAATTGACTATTGGCTGTAAACAAATCATATTATGGAGCGTCCACTAATTTATAAATCCGTACATGTGTGCTGTTTAGCGGGTGAGAAGATATCAGTCTTTACCGTTAAGGAGCTTTAATTCCGTAAGAATTGACGGAAACATACGAGACTGTTCGAGTCTTTCCGATAAGGAAAAAAAACCTATACTCATCTGCAAAATGCTTAAAAAAGACCATTTTCTTCTTCACCTAGAAAAATGAAATTAGTATGAAACAATAGCTAAATGAATATAGATTACTAAGTCATTTGCAAAGGTCTTTAAGCACACATAAGAATCTATTTATTCTTTGTTAAACAGAAGTAATTTCCGCAAATTATCCATATTTTACTATATTTCTAATTGTAGATAGACAGACATAAAGTATATGCAAAAAAGACCATTTTCTTTCAAATTCATTTTTAAAATAAGATATTCACAAGAAAGCCAATGCATTGAATATTATCACATCGTTTGCAAAGCTAAAATAGCTATAACACTTTTTCCATGAATTTAAATAAAGTAAAGGGCTCCTTCTTTGCGCTATATAAAATATTTTCACTCGTGTGAAAAATCGATGGGTCTAATTTTCCCATATGAAGATGGAACACCACCACAGAAAAGTATACTCCAGGCCGAGTACGGTTCTCTTTATCTCGAGTCAAAACTTAGAATAATAAAAAAGTTACAAGACTTTTCTTCCCTGAATCTTCCCTGAATCGGCGTAAATTTGTGTGTGGTCAGCTCATTTGCGCTAGTTTTTGATGACGTTGTATTCTTGGTTTCCCCACCGTGTCATTTTAAACTAATGAAATGTTTGAGCTTTGGTTTGATGTCTTGTTTTGTTGAACGATAGGACATAATTATGCTACATATCTATTTGGTGCATCGTAAAGACATTCGAAAATTATCATTTACGAGTTAGTCCTTGTTTGTCTATTTGTTTATTCAAGTTAGAAGCTGAAAACTCAGATGTTTTTCATACATTAGTGAATAGTTTTAAATACAAAACATATTGATAAGAGAGGATATTTGTTTGTATTTTACAGAATTAGAGAATATTATCTTTCAAGGGTGGATCTGAATATGTATCATTTGCATTTGAGTGGTGAATGAAAATACAAAATGTACCTACTTTTTGCTGTTTATTAGTGAAGATGTTCATCCAACATATAAAAATGAAATTTTCTATTCCATGCCCTTTCACTGGCTTTACCATAATTTACCATATAGGCCAGAGTAACTAGTGAAAACATATCTGATAATTGTCACTGTAAAATTATCAGATATTTTTCGCTGAAACAGTTATGTAAACATGTAATCATTACTCATGTTTGGGTTGACATGTATATCACCTACTTGTATGAGCAAGCCCATTGCAGAGGTAAATTTCACATTATTATTTTATACCTGTTTGATGTACATATTCACTGGTATGGTTACGCATGTGTTATGGGGTCAAAGTTCCTCTAACAAAATTCAAACAAAAGAAAGAAAAGGCAAACATAAATGATGATAAAATAAATAAATAAATATGATTCAAGAGTGCAATTGCAATAGTCTTGGGGAGCATTCATCTAGCTTTTTATACATTAATATCCATACGTAATACAGTTTTGCGATAATCCATAGCCGAATACCCATTATTGACAACTTGCATTTCAATACATCTGCAAACCATGATTTAATTGGCTAGCTTTCTGTCGTTTTCGAGAACAGCAGTTTATAATGCACTCGACTTACACAGATATTTAATACTGTTATGCCACTGAAAGGTGACTGAAGTTTTCTTAATGTATAATAAGACACATTTTTCAAAAACAAATAGGGTTTGGAAGGCCGTATACAGATAAATGATAAGTATTTGGTAGACCTTTTTAATTAACTAGCAAACACGTAGAAAGTCTCACACATTCTGCACCGTACTATACAATAATTTGCGCCATGAATAAGAACGGCATGTCTGAACGCGCCGTGGCGTGGCTGTTACATGCTTGAAAAGTTCTGTGCTTGTTATGTTGTCTTACAGGCAAGTTGTTGCCTTGCCTGTTGCATTGCTTTCAAAATTTGTTTTGTAACACGGATACCGTAACGTTTTAGAAACACAATAATTTCATTTCACCCCGTTATACAATAACAGTGGTTTCACTTTTATGATAAAAAAGGTGAGATCATTTTCGTCTTTCACAGTATTATGATATTTGCGGTCATTGTTTTGTCAACAAATCAAATGAGATTTCGCTATACATTGAACGAATCAATGTTGAAAAAAATAAAATACCGCAATGACATAACATTGCTTGGAATAGTATATAAAGCGGAATAAGTACCGCACGTGTGTTTATGTATATTTTGTTGATAGTGTATGCCTGCATATGTTAGCTGGAAACTGTAAATATAAAGTAGTTTTCACGCAGGACCTAAAGTTACTTTGTGTTTAACCTGTATTTATCAGTATATTCACAAATATCATGAGAATTGCTGGAGTATACATTTGTCGAAGTAACAGGTCCCACAGTCATTACCAAATTATGTAGTATGACGGTTGTATAAGACATCTTAAAACGAGCAAATGTGAACAAAAGCACCCTTTGAGATGGAGAGCAGCGACATCGACCGCACAATTTATCAAAATCAGTGGTCTCCCTTTGATCATCTACAGTATTATTTATGTTCCATCGCAAAACGTCGATGAAATCAAAACAAAAATTTGGTTAACATTTTAGCTTAGACCTACCGGTCGTAGGGATCGGTTGAAAAGTTCTCTGTCACGATTTGTTTGTGTCTAAAATCATTCGTCCTTTTACTTCTGACACATATGGAGACATTATTGCGTAGAACAGGTAAAGTACTGGTACATTAACCGGTCAAACTTACATTATGAAAGTAACGTAGAAAAAAGGCGCTAATCCAAAACAGGTTTCATTATCAGACACATTTTTTTTCACAGCACTCGCTTTTATACACAGAAGGACATTTAAAACGCCAACATTCCCGCGTAAAGTGTGGGGTGACTTTTGGTAAGTTTAAGAAACGGAGCTTGTATGTTTAAAAAATGGAGTGATAATCAAGACAGCTTTTTATGAAAGTTTTTAGGAATAGTTGAAAGATGTTATATCATTCAATAAAATGAATCTGAAACAACAACTGATAATTTTGTTTTGATCTGAGTGTTGAGTTACTAATGTGTTATTATTTCTTGGTCCTTAGGAAAATGAAGTCCATGAGAAATCCAACATAGTGCGTTGGCGACTAGCATGGATCCAGACCAGCCTGCGCATCCGCGCAGCTTGGTCAGATCCATGCTGTTCGCTTTCAAAGCCTATTGCAATTAGAGAAGCCGTTAGCGAACAGCATGGATCCTGACCAGACTGCGCGGATGCGCAGACTGGTCTGGATCCATGCTGGTCGCAAACGCACTATGTTGGTTTTCTCATGGCGCGGCTCATATTGCATTTACTGTCATAAGCAGACTCGATCTTACTGAGTCTGACATTCTTTGTTTAGTTGCCGTCTGTTCTTTCAAAGCATCTTTTTATAGATGTGATTGAAAGTCATCAAAATTACAAAATGAACCGATATTTCACTTGAAACATTGACCTTAAAGACCCACCACGACCTGGTGACCTACTTTTTCCTCCCACATGAACTTCATGCAAATCATTCTGATAATACTGCTACAATACAGCTATTCCACAAGATAACAGTTGGAAAATATAGGCCCTCCTGAATTAATGTGTTTTCACAACTTCATTTGCAAACTTATTCAGTCATTCCCTTTTCAGTATAGTTTTATATACATAGTATAATAACTATATTACACTGTAGAAACAAAGTGTGATCTACACTCACCTTAATACATCAAGTACATTGCATACTACTACATTAATTTAATAATATATTTAGACATTATACACATTGTCTTGACCTTATGTATGTCACTGTCAATTTATAACTAGATACCTGTTATTTCTTTTTTTCTTCATGCAAAGCATATATAATTACCATCATGGAAATACAAAAGAATACAGTTATTTTGTGATGCGTCTTTAAGCGAAGGACATTTTCGAAATGAATGGGTAATTCAAAAATATATAACAAAATAAAATATATTGGACAGTTTATTAAGATCTTCTTGTGACAAAAAGAATGACCAGCAGTGAGTTACGAGACATTGCATAACATCCATCGACTATGTGTCTTAATGGTCGGAGACAAAGATATTGTTTATAACTTGTTTTCTAGTCAATAAGTATCAAAATTAATATGGTATAATTCATAAAAAGTGGGATGATTAAAATGAATGTTTGCAAAATTGGTTCAGCTATCGCTTCGAAATGTCAAACTTCATAGCCAACGTTCTCTGGCTGAAGTTGATCTTCTTCTTTAGCCTCTCCCAAATCTGTAAAAAAAGTACACCCGTTAAAACCGCTACCTTTTCCCATATTTGAAAGGAGGAATAGTGTCTACCTTGGTTCCATATTGTTATTACTGGTCCACTGCTTTAGATATATTTTTTGAAAATTTCATATGCTGTACATTTAACGTTGTCTGCATTTTAACAAATGTTCAAATAATTATATTTTAATCAAAAGGTTAAAGGAAGTTATTACCAAAGATATATATTTCTCCTCAATGAATAAATAAATATCGTTTCATATTGATAATGTTTTACACTAACGTTAAACTTATGAAATTGATCTTTTCAGTTACAAAAGATTGAGTTTTTACAGTTTGTATAAAACAGTCACGATAATTTCCCATCACGCATATGACAAGTGTTATTGTCTTAATATATAGTAGACTATCATTTTCACCAAAGAAAGTCGATAATATGTGTTTTATTTTTCTAAATGAAATTAACAAAATCGCCAAAGTAAATTCTCTATAGAACCCTATTAATAATATATATATGTTTAAAAGCATTGCGAGAATGAAGTAGTCTCTTGATGAAATTAATTTATGAAAACTGTTTTGAAATGAAATAGTTTCAGCACTTTAGCAAATTTGATGTAGCAGATATTACTTTAATACCTATCTCCTGGGATAAGAACATGTGAAATTTAACCTTACTGAACACATTATTTTACATTGTGAAATGATAAATATAAATATTTCTTTCTCTACAGAGTATAATTTTATTCCATACAATTGTTACATCCAGAGGCAAACTTGACTCTGTGGTACATGTGGAAAATATCGGAATTATTATTTTTCAAGCAGCAATTCTAATATGTAAATAAATCAGATCTTTTGACCTTTTCTCGTTGTTAAGCCATGATACAATGTATATGTTGATATCAACAACCATTAGTTTTTTGTGCCCACGCAATAGTTTTAAAATGGTATCCGATATTAAATAAAATTGGCGAGTTTAACAGTTTAAATATATTTTGTACTATCTGTTTCATGCATTAGTAGTTCTGGACAAAACGAGAACAACAAAGCAAAGTCAAAATAATAGCAAAGCATGGTCATGAGAGATAATGAAATGTGCAACACCTATTATGCCTCGTAGCGGTGACTTAAGGGGATTCTATTAAAGTTAGACTTAATAGACTTCAAGGTCCCACAGGGCCAGAAAATATAACAACAAGAACTCGAAGTACGGGCCGCCCCACCTCGTTACTAAGTAAATAAGCACAGGATGAAGTCATTTTCGAACCCCAAGCAACTCCTAGAAATAGAGGGCGGAGACAGACGAAACATAGGAGGTGCGCAAGTTCATGAAATACTTTTTGAGCTAGGCGCGTCACAAACATTTTTCGGACGCACGGACGGACGCACGGACTATACCAGATCCATATTCCTTCGACTGAGTGGTGGGGACACTAAAAGGCATGGACCAAGTACCTTAACAAAAATACGTTCTTTTAACATTTTTAGAACTATTTCATTTATTTATTACTTCGTGTTTGCATAATCGTTAGATTGTTTGGCAAAGTGTTAATATAAATACGATCTATTCTGAACAGCAAAAGAAACTATCCAGATATATAACTGGTATATTTTGAAATAAAAAATTAATTTTTCAAATTTGAATTGTTTCTTCATACCAAAATTACACTTAAAGATCTTCACGTGATTCATTTTTAAAAATCAATCAACCGTGAAGTCAGTAGTCCCACAATAGCCGTTTGAAAGGCTATAATCTTCTGCGCGTCAGTAACATCCCTATTGGGCGCTCGCGCTAAATTTGATTCAGTCGTGCGGTGTAACCAACAATATTTTTGAAACTTTATGCTGTTTTTCGACTTAGCCAATAATCAATATTTCCAATGACAATAAAATTTCACAAAGAAAATTGTTTTAATTACAGGCGCACGTGAATTTCGTGCAAAACGGCTATTGTGGGACTACTGAATTCAAGGTTGATTGATTTTTAAAAAATTTACACGTGAAGTTCTTCAAGTGTAATGTGGTATGAAAAACACAAGTGATTTATAAATAAAAGTTTTTAAATAAAAAATACCCCAGTTATAAAATTGGATAGTTTCTTTTGCTGTTCAGTATATTTAACTATTTATCTTAAACTGTAACATAAAAAGAAAGTTGTATTACCTGTTTCTTGTATTGGAGGATTGTACTCCTCAGGCACTGTAATGAGAAACAGAAAAGGCACAATTATCCTTAATCTTTTTCTTTTATTCTAACATTTTCCAAAATGATTTGCTCGGAAACAAATTAAGGATTTTTTTGCCCAACATTTAGAGCCATTTTTCAATAAATAGTCGAACAATATGTCATTTGAAAACTAAATATAATCAACCAATATAAAATATAAGTTAATGTCTGGCGTATTCGTTATCAAAACTGCTTTGAAGTTTGCAAATGGAAAATGCTTTATAGCGTAGATTTTTATGATATTTTTTGCGAATGGAAACTGCTTTATAACGTGGATTTTAATGATTTTTTTTGCAGTTGTAAATCAACATATTGTCTTTATTTATAGTAAAATAAAATGCATTGCCGTGGTCAAATGTTTGGGATTTGCCTACGATTAAAAAAAAAGTGTGGCATTGGTCTGCTGATGCGTCAAGTGTGGTGTGCTGTGTGTTGTGTGATTGTCACCTTCCGCTTTCAGCCTCCACCGCTGGCTAGCCTTCTGGTGAATAAGGAGCCGAGTGCGTAAGTCTTTCCTGCCAGTAAATAGCCTCTATGCAGATAAGCCCTTTTGCAGTGTCTCCCAGTTGGCGCCACACGGTAACTGAGCACCTTGCGGCCTCAGGCAGAACTGCAAGGGACTCGGAGGAGGTCTGCCCCCAGACATGTGGCATGCCAGGCCCACCGGTGTGTGGACACGCCCTGATGCCTATGAACAGACCCCTAGCTATGGGACAAATAGTTCCTGTGTTCCCAGGATAGGGTTTTAACTCGGAACTAAGGGTGAGGTAACCCCGAAAGAAAGAAACCTAGAGAGTTGAAGACAGAGGTGCTGGGCCATTGGCATTCTCTTAACGAACCACAGCACCATGCAATATCGCTATGACTACACATCCATCCGGTATTCAACAATGTAGTGCTGAATCTCTGAGGTCCCTCCAGGGGGATTCAGTGCCTCGACAGAGTCCACCCACAGCTACTGGGGGTCCCTCCTTCAATCCACAACATGCAAAGAGAAGGAGGACCATACCAAGAAGAAGAATCATTCCGCATCAGTCTTTCAGGCTGATGCATTGGAATGCAGAGGGTGTCATTAACAAGAAAGCTGAACTTGAGCATATCCTCCATGAGAAAGACATCAATGTTTGTTGCATTCAAGAAACTCAGCCAGAAAAATCCTTCAAAGTCAGAGGATACCAGTGTTTTCGCTGTAACAGAATTGGCAGACGAAAAGGGGGCATCATAACATTGGTCAGGAACAACATCAGCGCTGTCCAGACCAACACGCATATGGATGACTCCGAGTTCCAAGTTCTGAGCCTCAGAAAGAACGAGTTCAACTTGAAACTTGTGAATATATACTCTCCAAGTGGCAAAGCTCTGTCCCTTGACAAAGTTACAACTGATGAAACCAGGTTCATCATTGTAGGAGACTTTAACAGTCACTCACAAAGCTGGGGATATGACCACCTGGATAAACGTGGAGAGGAAGTGGAAACCTGACAAGATGATAACAAGCTAAACCTCATCAACAAGCCATATGATCCCCCAACTTTGTTCTCCAGAAGCTGGCGAACAACATCAACCCCTGACTTCACCTAACATCCCCAGATGGAACTACAAGAAGGGTGGACGTTTTACCAAAGTCTGAGTGATGAGCTCTGTAAAGACATCAGAGTGGAAGGTAGAGACATCAACCGGGTTGTCAAAGACTTCAACGCCAGTATACTTAAGGCTGCTTACAGCGCCATTCCAAGGGGAGCAAGAAAGGACTATAAGCCCTACTGGAGTGATGAGTTGGAGAATCTACAGGCAAAGTTATCAGAAGCCAGGAAGCAGAAAGCAATCCCTCAAAAGAAAGTAACCTCTCTTTACAGCGAGCCAAGGCCAAATTCCTCAGGCACAAACGGGAAGCACAGAGGAAGAGCTGGAGAAACAAAACAGCCTCGCTCAACCTAGAGCGAGATGGCCAAAAGCTGTGGAGATTGACGAGACAGCTGAACGATGAAGAAACAGGAAGAGGCTCAGTAACTTTGGAAGAGAATGTTGAACTGTTGGCGGGTAAACAAGCGGCAAATACTTTTGCCTCTAACTACAAAGATGTTTCCAACATCCCCATCAACAGGGAACGGCAAAGGGAAAGGCAGACAAGCCAAGTGACACCAGAATGCATGAAGCAGAGTCTTATACTGCATGAGCTACAGACAGCTCTTACGCAGTTGACAAAGGAGTCTCCTGGACCAGATGGAGTCACAAATGAAATGCTGACCCATCTAGGCACTGCAGCAATTTGCAAACTCCTGGAAATTTACAACTACAGCTGGACACAAGGACTGCTTCCACAGATATGGAAAGAGGCAGTCATGATCCCCATCACAAGAAAGGGAAGGATCCAAAGAAGGCTGCAAGCTATCGCCCAATCAGCCTAACCAGCTGTGTTGGAAAGACCATGGAGAGGATTGTGAATGCACGCCTGAAGTGGTACATGGAGACTAACAACCTATTCGCAACGCAACAAGCTGGCTTCAGACAGTTCCGCTCCACTGAGGACCAGACCACTTATCTATCGCAAGAGATAGAGGACGCCTTCCAAGAGCAGAAAGTCGTGCTTACAGCATGGATTGATCTGCAGAGAGCGTTCGACAAAGTCTGGACTGATGGACTCCTCGTCAAACTGATGAGGACTGAAGTAGGAGGTCACACGCTGAGGTGGATTAAGTCATACCTCCACAACAGGAGAGCAAGAGTCAGTTTAGAACATGCCAGCAGTAGGAAGTTTCTGTTGCGTCATGGTGTCCCACAAGGCGGAGTCTTATCCCCTACACTCTTCCTGGTTTTCATCAATGATCTGGTGTCTGAACTACCGAAAGGAGTTAAGGCTGCACTCTACGCTGACAATCTAGTGTTATGGTGTAAGGAAGAACATGCCACTACAGCCACATACAGGATGCAAGAAGCCATCAACAAGCTTTCAGCTTGGGCTGAAGATTGGTGTGTATCAATCAATACAGAGAATTCGTCCACCACAGTATTCTCCCTGTCGTCAAAGTAGAGGGCGGGTAAAATCAAGATTGGAAATCATTCGCTGATTGAAGCAGACGAGGCAAAATACCTTGCAGTGACCTTTGACAAACGGCTAACCTGGAAGCCCCACATTAGTCAAGCAGAAGGGAAGGCCCGTAGGAAGCTTGCCATGATGAGCAAACTTGCTGGAACAACGTGGGGAGCAAATGAGCAAATACTCAAGACAGTATATCAGGGAACAGTGAGACCCCATTTAGAGTATAGCTCAACTGCCAGGTCCACTACTGCCAAAACTAACCAATAGGCTTTAGACAAGGTTCAGAACCAAGCAATGTGGATCATGACAGGTGCTACAAAGTCTACACCAATCTCCTTCGTGGAGCAGCCATGTCTTTTACAAGACAGGAGACATGCAAAAGTCCTGCTTCAAGCAGAGAAGTTCAGGTCTTTTCAAGACCATCCCATGGAAGCCAAGCTAGATGGCTACACCAAAAATCGGCTCAAACGTAGCAGCTTCGTTCATGAGGCAAAGAAACTCGACCGAGAGTTCAAAACTGAGCTGAACATACCAACGACTCCCCTAGGTAGTGAAGACATTATAAACACTAGCGAATGATCTGTCCTCAGTGACTGTGAGACTTGCTGTTCATCATCTTGACCGCGGGAAGCAAGAGGATGAAGGCATTTTGAAGAGCCTCACACTTGCTATAATTAATGAAGACTATCCTCCGGAATCATGGACTCATGTCTATACAGGCGGATCAGCCACATGCGCCGTCAAAGATGGAGGAGCAGGAGTTTTCATTCAATACCCATCTGGCAAGGGGAGAAACACTACATGCAGCCACAGGAAAACACTGCAGCAATTACAAGGCAGAGACTGAAGCACTCATGAAGGCCGTCTCAATGGTTGAAGACTCGGCAGAAGAAAGCTCCACAGTCGTCTTTCTTACAGATGCACTGTCTGTCATGGAAGCTCTGATCAACAATAAAGCTCCGCAGATAGCCAGGAGAATGCAGAGCCTGAGTATAACCTGCAAAGTAGCACTTCAGTGGATTCCATCCCATTGTGGACTTGCAGGCAATGAAGAGGCAGACAAACTGGATAACTAGGAGCTCAGTCAGAACAACCAACAGAACCTGTGAGTTACAAGAAGAAAGTCACCATCATCAAGGCACTAATGAGACCAAAGATGGTGGAAGATGATTTTCATCTCCTTGATCGGTCTGAACAAGTGATGATGGTCAGGCTCCGCTCAGGGCACAACAAGCTCAATGCTCACATGCATGTACAAGAAATACAGACTGGCATCATCGCCAACTTGTCCTTATGGTGAGGAAGATCAGACTGCGGAGCATATACTTCAGAGATGTAAAAGGCATGACCAGGAGCGAGCTGCGACTTGGCCGATAGATACCTCATTCCACCAGAAACTGTATGGAGGCATTGAGGATCTGCGGCAAACCACAAGTTTCATCGAGGCTACTGGTCTGACTGTGTAGTCGCGTTCGAGAAGAAGAAGAAGAAAATTTTTTGCAAAATTTCAAGCGGATTTGAAGACACATTTGAAATTATTTCACCTGACGAGTGTCATCTTTTTTGTTTACATGTTTTATCTGTAGAAAGAAAACAAGTTGATATTTAAACGTAAGATTATTTTTTCTTTCCGTATGCCGGGCCTATGCTTTATTCTAATAACGTTACGCCAAGACTTCAGGTTTATGAAACATATAGAGCTACATGGTAAAGAGCTTAAATGGTAAGTCCAACAAGAAAAGCTTATAATAATAAAAATTTTAACTACACATTCAAAACTGCAGTACTTAAATATATTTCCATTTAAGCTACGTGAAAACTCAAAACCAGAACGCATGTGTCTATGTTCAAATAAAAATAAATGCAATTTAAGAAGAGACATTTTAACATACCAGTTTTGGTGCCACCTAAACTTAATTTGATTAGTTTGTTGCTAATACCACATATCCACTCAGGCTTTCGTTTCCTGACATCAACATCTGAAAATTAAAAAGAAAACAACCTTTCAGCAGCATTTATACGACTGTTTGCTCTTAATATCCTCGCTTGTTATCTTAAGCTCACGTAAGCACAATGGACTAAAAAGTGAGCTGTTACAATACCAGAGTGTCTGTCCATCAGCCGTCAATAAATTTTTGTTAACCCTTTAGAGGTAATAATATGCTCAAACACAACGAAACTTGATTGGTAAAACCACGAAGGATTTTGATACTGTGTCATCTGTGGTTACAATCATAGAAAAACGTTTGCGATCTGAATTATATGAAACATGGCTCGATCTTTATCGTTATAAAACTCTAAACTCGATATAAAACTAGATTAAATTAAAAAGCAGACACCATATCCAAGGGGTGATTAAACAATACCCAAAGCTATGAAAGCGGGAGTATTGGAATCACCCAGGCCGAAATGTCTATCTTGAGATGGACTTATTTTGCACCAAAGATTATAGTGCACAATAGGACCAAGTATCAAAAGCTTAATTTGAATATCGTTTAGAATAAAAAACAAAACTGCATTATAACTCTTGCAGGAATTATAGCATACATGTGAAGTATCATAGTTATATTCCAATATCTTACAAAATAAAACAGTTTTTAGCTCTCCTGAAAAATTTGAAAAACCCGAGTTGAACTTGTTTTGCGCTGAGGCCTCGATATAGGATCATGAACTAGATCATTAGGTCATGTCATAAACACATTGTTAGTTCTGTAGAGACCTAATTTCCTACAGGAACTATATCGTTTGTACGTTTGTCTTTAAAAAGGCATGTGAAATCAAAAAAAATATTGTTAAAACTCTTGAGGCCAAATCTTCAAACTGATCATTATGAAACCTAGTCACATGGTTTGCCTTTAAAATCTGGGGTAAACCATTTGAACATGCCAGGGGTCATAGTGTTTTGCTCGACCAATATAAAACGTTCTAGAATATTTGTTTGAATAGGGTCAACTAAAGTCTGAATCTGGAATATCTAATCACTTTGTCAAGTAATAGAAAAACCTTGTTAAACTTTAAAAGCTAGATGTTTATTCCATCTATAAGAAAATTGACGAAATGTTTGTTTTTGTGATTCCTAGGTCAAATTTGAAACTAGGTTATTTGGATTCATAAAATAGATCATAATGGTAAGTCGTAAAATAAACTTTATGTCACACAAGAGTAGCATTTGCTACCTGATGCACATAATGCGATCTTTTAACAAACTGTGTCATATATAAAATCTACATCCCCAGGTCGAATCATTGACTACTAAAGCATTCGATACACATTAGTTAATTAGGACATACTTCTATCTACAGCCCCCTCCCCCCAAATCCCCAAAAAAGAAAAACAAAACAAAAACAAGGAGCAATGATGGTCTGAACAATTTCTTACTGGTGCAGTTATTTGATGGTAATAAATGTGCACGGCTAGTATAGAAAGTAATACTATGTGGTGACTTTTGTTGAAATGGATGCTGTTGTTTAAACAGTTTTTATTCGATGATCTTTAATTGAATGAAATGTAACAATGTTTAATGTTTCTGTAATTTTTAATGTTTACATAACTGTTAAAAAGGCATAGCTGACCAGATATAAAAAAAACTGAAAAGCAGTTGTAAGTAAACTTAATCATTTAATGATAAAATGAAATGTTTGTAAACGACAACAAAATACTATTTTTACAATACGTTTTATACTTTGCCATTTGTAATTCATGGTTTTGGAAATGTTGTGCTGCTTTATGTGTAGCTTCTTAACTATACAGGTCTATGAACAAGACTTTAAATACTTTGCTAAATTTTACTTTCGTAATTAAGAGTTGGTTTCGAAATATGATAGAAATTTAAAGACACTTCTGCGAGAAGGTATATCAAAACCCGATTATCATCTGGATGTAGTCAACAAACTTCGTTAGATTTTGGGTCATGGCAATTTTCCAGTTGTATTTAGAAAAGATTAAAAGAGGTTATGACCCATCTGTTTTGAGATACACCGCATGTTTGGTGTTCAGTTATTTTACAGTTAGACGCTACCCTTCCCTCTTTGGTTGAGTCTGACGTAACAGGTGGAGGACTCTATAGGTGCACAATATACCAGTTAAAGCCCCCTCAGTGGTGGTTTTACCACTGTCCGTTCCAAGGCGGTGCCCATCTGTGTTTCTTTTATTTGTTCGTTTTGTATTGTGAGTTTGTTTTGTGTTGGTCGTATGCGCGTCCGCATGCTTGGTTAATGTTTGGGGAGGCTGTGGTTTCAGAACTTGATAATATATCCTTGTTTGAATGTAACCGGCTACATAAATAAGGCTTGGAAATGTCTCTCCTTGGGCCCATAAAATTACATTGAATATAGTGAATTTCAGTCAGTGTCTGCCTCTATGAGTAAACTTCTTATATCTCATTTTAGGTCAAATGTTGTTATTGAATTGCAGCTTTGGAATGGTGAAAAAAGTATAGGGATACCCGGAACATTCTATGAGACATCAGCTTATTTGTTAAGAATGTGTTGCCATGGATCGTGAAAATGTCTTTACAATCTTGAAATGTTATGTTCTCTGTGCAATTTCAAGTATCTATAGCTGCCTAGTTATATATATGATTCTGAAATTTGCAATTTAATAAAGTAAGTACTAGTGTGAATTTTATCACTGAATTCAAAGCACACTTTAATACGGTTGTCTTTGAATGTAAATAGAAAGCCAATGGGTCGGTTATGCCTATATAAAAAGTTTTGTCTGAAAGGGTATTTGAGAAAGGTATTGACACCTCATGGGTCAACGAATGTTTAAAGGAGGTCCTACAGAGTCGCTTCTTATGTATATGCAAATTAATAGCACAGTTTGGCATAAAAAGGGTTTCTTTTGAATTGTAAATTACCTGAAATAACTGATACAGATAAAAAGTTTTTTTTTTAAATAATGATTCTGCTAAATATTGTAACAGAATCAAAGCTTCCAAGGTTGTTCAGTACATAATTACAGACATTTTTGAGAAGTTAGTAGATACTTTCAGACAATATCAAGACAAGGGGTGCTCATACTTTGCATTCAGGTGATTTCAAATAACCCAAGAGATATTTCTAATTTTAGTGTCACCTTTGAGTCAGAATGTTTTCAGTGAGCAGTATCATAAGGAGGGACAAATTATTGAATGAATACAGTGTTGTTCTTAAATAAATCTTTTATTTATGTCTCAGTACATACTTGAGCGGTTATGGTTCTTTGAAGACTTTTGGGGAAGTTTGTAGGAAAACCATGTACTGACAGTGCCAGAGCGTATATTGATGAAGCAAAGTAGAGGTATGAAACCAAAAAACCCCATACTTATAGACAGGGATAACTAAAACATTGCTCCTACAAACTTCAACATTATAATATTTATTATATCATATGGAAACATTTTCGCTTTTCCTTGTAACAATGGAAGTCTTTCGGGCACCATTTTTTAAAAATTGTATTCTTTTTATATGTGATTTCTTTTATTTTTTTCATATATTTTTACTGATTCAGTTGCTCAAAAGATCAACAGAGCGCAAGATTGATATTAAGATATTTGTAAGCTTGCTGTGTAAAATATAACAGTACATGTGAGGACAAATAAAGTTTGTATTTTGGTATCAACAAAAATATAGCCCCAGAATAACTTATTATAAACAAGGGTTTGTTTGTGTGGATCAGTTTAAAGTTATGTTACAAAATACAGCTAATGTAATTGTATTTTGCAAGTGATCTGACTCAAGTTTCATTATGTATGCATTCTGGGATTAAATAATAGTCTGTTGTGTGCCGTTGTGTTAGATAGAGCAGGAGAAGTATCTATCATTTAAACAAATATTTCTTGATAAGTTGATATATGTCTAATTTTCTTTCCAGCTTATTTTCAGTGTTGTTGTTAGTCAGTTTATCAGAACATTCCGAAACTGTGTCAAGGAGAAATTAGAAGTGAATTACCTCTCTTAATTGTTTTGTTTTTATTTCATATGTCAGCTTTTAACTGTTTCATTAAGGTAGTTTGGTCTATACAATATAGATTTAATGCAAGAGTAGTTTGATAGGCATTCTATTAATTATAGCTTTCCTTACATTTGTGTGAAAACAACTTAAACATGGCACTCTAGAGATGTTTGGTAGCAATAATTTATGTGCAAATACAGCATAGCAAATTTGATATTCTGGGCAAAGTAATGTTTCCCCTTATTTACAGATGCATCATTTATACATGTTTTTGTCTGTAATGGAAAAAGAAGCTTGTATGTGGCTAAAACCTGATGAAAAATTGCAGTAGAGGTCTATATGAAAGACATTAAGTTCCAAAATACTATAATGATAGTGTCAGTAGAGTGTAATCTCTATCTTAAATATCAGCAATTGTTTCAATGCTTAAGACATTTTCAGTAATCCCCTTGGATAAAAAAATGTTTTGACATTGCAGAAGAACATTGTTTTGCGATAGGTTTTGCGATAGTATGAAAGCAGTACCCTGCTTCAGCATTGATGCTCAACAGATATGTAAGTAGTATTTGTTTAAAGGAGATTATATTCATACAACACAAAAGAAGTGTTATACATATTGCATCAACATTGACTTCCCAATAGACGTACAGTTTTATTTCATACTGTTAGTTCAACCAACACGCTATACATGAAATGAAATAAGAGGTTTGGATTTTATATGAGGGTAAAAGTAATAAATTTGTTACTTTGGTCAGTATTTACTTTAAAATTATAACTGCTGAAGTACATGTATATAAAAATTATATTCTCTTCAAGTCAGAAGTTGTTACTAAATAGCGGTTTTGAATTGATTGAAACAAGTGTAGGGAACCTCCTAAGATTCAATGAGACAAAAGCTGATTGCTTAAAATGTATTGCCTTGGGTCGTAAAACTATCTTTAAAATCTCAAAATATAATGTTTTCTATGCACTTGGAAGTACTTTGCAGCTGCTTTGCTACATATATTATTCTGAAATTTGCAATATAGTAGGAATTTCATCACAATGGAGGATAGTTGCCTTTGAATGGAAATGCAAACAATGTATCGGTTATGTAAATTTAAAAAGGGTATTTTGTTTCTGTAATACTACAGAGTCATTTCTTTAAAGGTACGTCTATTGGGAAATCAACAGCAAAGTTTGACCTAAAAATATAATCTTGATGAAGCTTTGGAAAATTCATATCACACTGGTTTGACGTACGATTTAGGTATATCTTATAAAAACGTTTTCTGGGATATTAATTAAGCTACTAGAGCACAAGTTTCCATATGCTTGCTGTCGAAAAATTAATTGTCTTTTTAATGTTAAGGCTTAATGTTTAGAACGTAGCTTTCCCTGTTTGATATTCATCCTTGTTTTTATATACTTCTGTTTAAAGCTTTGATATCTGACCCACTGAACTTTCTTCTAAGTGTATAGTTTAATCCGTATTTAGACAATTATAGTCATATGATTTAGTCAGTTATTAGCTACATGAACAACGAAGTGTAATCAGTTACAGAATTGCTTATTAAATTTTATCTGGAAACTGACAAAGAATGAGTCAATAAAATTTTTAGACATACCAATATCGTCATAATCTTCACCTAATTTCGTTTTCTTACTTTCTCGGCTAGGCACTCCCTCATATGTCCGCTTTCTTGTAGTATCATCTGAAATGAAAATGTTAAATAAGCAGTCGTTGTACGCATTTGATCAGTATTGTCATTATCTCTGAAAAATATATTTAGTTCTTATAGTATCATCTAATTTTTATATTCTTGTTGATATGTTCTAAAATGTACAGTTTTTTTAACTTTGTCATCTTTTAAATATCGAAGATGTTTATTGTGAATTTTAATAAAATAGCTGTTAATTTAGTTTAGATCTACTTAGAAGATAAAAGGAAACATTCAATTATTAAGTAATGTTGATATAAAATGATTTAACATCCTTATATTGTCTTAAACTAGGAATTTTAGCTTAAATGATATATAATTCAGAGAAACATAATTCCGTTTAAAGCCTTTTGGTTCAAGTTAGTGGGCATTAGTCTACATCAATGCTTGACAGCTATGAACTTGACGGCAAAGTTGGTAACAACAACTCGCTATACTGTGTTCTTACTGTAATCTCAGGGAGGCAAATGGTTAATTTGTTACACAGTCTAACAATGTAGTTTAATGTACCAATCCTTAAATAAATAGAAATAAGACATATTTTACAACAAAGAAGTACATACAAAAGGTAGCCATATATATATGTTAGAATTAAATCATATCTTTCGCAGTCATTACTTTTTCAATATATGTGATTATTATTTTTCCCCCCACTGAGAGAGACATATTGTTTTTGCCCTGTCCGTCCGTCCTTCAGTCCTTCCGTCCGTCCGTCACACTTCATTTCCGATCAATAACTGGAGAACCATTTGACCTAGAACCTTCAAACTTCATTGGATGGCAGAACTTATGGAGTAGACGACCCTTATTGTTTTTGGGGTTACTCCATCAAAAGTCACAGGGGCCTGAACATGGAAAACCATTTCCGATCAATAACTTGATAACCACTTGATCCAGAATGTTGAAATAGTCATGCAGAATAAATGACTCCTATTGATTCTTGGGTCACCCAATCAAAGGTCAAGGTCACAGGGACCTGAACATGGAAAACCATTTCCAATCAATAACTTGAGAACCACTTAACCAAGAGTGTTGAAACTTCATAGGATGATTGGTCATGCAGAGTAAATGACCCTTATTGGTTTTGGGGTCACTCTGGTAAAGGTCAAGGTCATAGAGGCCTGAACATGGAAAACAGTTGCCGATCAATAACTTGAGAACCACTTAACCCAGAATATTGAAACTTCATAGGATGATTGATCATGCAGAGTAAATGACCTCTATTGATTTTGGGGTCAGTCTATTAAAGGTCAAGGTCACATGGGCCTGAAAATGGAAAACCATTTCCGGTCAGTAACTTGAGAACCACTTGACCCAGAATGTTGAAATGTCGTAGGATGATTGGACATGCAGTGTAAATGACCCCTTTTGATTTTGAAGTCATTCAATTTAAGGTCGAGGTTGCAGTGAACAGAACACGGAATCCATTTCCAGTCAGTAACTTGAGAACCACATAACCCGGAATTTTGAAACTTCATAGGGTGATAGGACTTACAGAGTAGATGGCCCCTATTGTTTTTGGGTTCACTCTGTTAAAGGTCAAGGCCATAGAGGCCTGAAAATGGAAAACTGTTTCCAATTCATAACTTGAGAACCACTGAAAATCCTTTTCAATCAATAACTTGAGAATCACTTGACCCAGAATGTTGAAACTTAATAGGATGATTGGACATGCAGAATAGATGACCCCTACTGAGTTTGGGGTCACTTGATCATAGGTCAAGGTCACAGGGGCCTGAAAATGGAAAACCGTTTCCAATTCATAACTTGAGAACCACTAGGCCCAGAATGTGGAAACCTAGTGGGATGATTGGACATGCAAAGTAAATGATCCCAATTGCAGCCAACCCTCAGTGTCTTTTTGACTTTTGCTCCTGTCCACTACTGACTTCTTGCCTATACGACTATCCATTGGGGAAGACATGCGCTTTTCTACAAACATCTTCTAGTTTTATTCAAATTCTGATCAATAATGACATACTCAGTGCAGCTGGTATTTGATTTTGTAAAATAATGTGATACCAATTTATTTTCTTGTACAAGATTTTATGCAAGAAAAACTACCCATAGATTATTGTAACCCATGACGACGTTGATATAAGTAATTGAGCTATAGACTTTTTTTTATTAAAGCAAGGCAGTGGTTAATAAAATCAACCGGTGTACATCGTTGGAAAGAAAGTCAGGTCCCTTTTGGCCTTAACATACTTGCAGATGTTATTTTGTGTATATCAAATATATAATTATAACATTTATACTACGTGTTTTCTTCTCTTGCGATCTGTGTTATGACATTGTATGGGGCTCCTTGGCCGAGTGGTTTAGGTCGCTGACTTGCCCTCACCAGTGTGGGTTCAAGTCACACTCGGTGCGTGGACTTCGTCATGTAAAGAAGCGATCCAGCATACGGAATGCCGATGGTTCAACCCAGGTGCCCATCTGTAACGAAATAATGCACGGAGGGGGGCACATGGGGTCTGCACCATCAAAATTGGAAAGTCGCTATATGATCTACGATTGTATCGTTGTGACTTTACCCCCCCCCCCCCCCCCCCCCAATCTAAAGAAAGATGATGTAATTGCTTAACAGTAGTTGGAACGTGACCGTCACGGAAGTTTTAAACAAATGCATTAGTATTTGACGATAGTAAGCAAAATAAATCAGAAACAGAACTCATAATAATTATTATCAGTTTGAAAAGTCTACATAACTGAAACATTTTAAATCAATACTTGTTACATGACCGGAAATTGTAACACGTTCACACCTGAGGCGGCCATCTTCCCTTTTGTGCTTTGGTTTCCCATCATAATTTATTTTCGGCGAGCTGTGATTGATTCACAGCGGAGCTGATTATAATACAGGGAACAATTGTCACTTTCCTTTCTCATATTTATACTACATGTCTGGTTAATATTTACTTAATTTAGAATTTAAAACGACTGACTAGAATGTTTATATTTTGCTTGAGGTGATATCAGTTTCTTCTCTGTTTGACAATACAACGGTACTACAATACTATATTTTGTCGAAACTAGGTAAACAAATCGGCACAATGTTGATGTAGCTCTAGAAAGTTATGCTTTGAATTATGCTTACAGGAACCGATCGGGAGAATCTTTGATACGATTTCATATTGGTAATACAGAGACCGTAGGTCAAATGAAGTTATTGAACTGCGGCTTTGGAATGGTTGAAAAAATTTAGGGATACCTTGAGCATTCAACGAGACATCAGCTGATTTGTTAAAAATGTGTTGCCTTGGATCATGAAAATGTCTTTACAATCTTTGAAATGTTATGTTCTCTGTGCAATCTGAAGTATTTTATAGCTGCCTGGTTATATATATATGATTCTGAAATTTGCAAAATAATCAAGTAAGTGCTAGTGGAAATTCTATCACTAAATTTAAAGCACAATTTAATGCCGCTGTCTTTGAATTTAAATAGAAAGACAAATGATCGGTAATAACTATATAAAAAGTTGGTGTGTGTCAGTGTGTGTGTGTGTGTGTGTGTGTAAGGATATTTGAGAAAGGAATTGACACCTCATGGGTCAACGAATGTTTAATGGGGGTTCCTATGGAGCCGCTTCCAATATATCAATATATACGCAAATCAATAGCTGAATTTGACATAAAGGGGGTTCCATTTGAATTGCGAATTAACTGAAATAACTGATACAGATGGAGAAGTTTTGTTTTTAAATGATGCTTCTGCTGGAAATTTTAACAGAGTCAAAGATTCCAAGGTTGTATAGTGCTATTATTACAGAAATTTAGAAAAGCAAGTAGATACGTTCAGACAATATCAGGACAAGGGGTGCTCATACTTTGCATTCAGGTGATTTCATGTAATCCAAGTGATATTTCTACTTTTTAGCATTACCTTTCAGTCAGAATTTTCTCGGGACATACTTGACCGGTTATGGTTCTTTGAAGACTTTTGGAAAAGTTTGTAGGAAAACCATATACTGGCAGTGCCAAAGCGGTTACTGGTGAAGCAAAATAGAGGTATGTCACAAAAAATACATACTTTTAGACAGGTATAACTAAAACTTTGCTCCTGCAAACATCAGCATTATATATAGAAACATTTTCGCTTTTTCATGAAACAATGAAAGTCTGTAGGGCACCATTTTTGTCAATTATATTTTTTCATGTGACCATAGAACTTTTTTTTTATTTATTTAATATTTGTTTTAATTTTCAGTTGCTCAAAAGCTCAACTGAGTTCAAGAATAACATTACATTAGTTGTGAGCTTGCTGTGTAAAATATAACAGTACATGTAAGGACAAATAAGGTTTGTATTTTAGTATAAATAAGAAAAACATAGCTCTAGAATTACTTCTTCAGAACAACGGTTTGTTTGTGTGGTTCAGTTTGAAGTTATGTTACAAAATATAGCTATTGTACTTGTATTTTGCAAGTGTTTAGTCTCAAGTTGCATCATGTATGCATTCTGGGGATTAAAGAATAGTCAGTTGTGTACTGATTTGTTGGAAAGAGCTGGAGAAGTACTTATTATTTGAGAGGTCATTATATCATTAATTTGATAAAAGAAACGTCAAACTTTTGGTAAGCAATTATAAAACACAAAATAAAACTGTGATATCATATTTTTCTAGGGTGTCTCAAGTAAACCGAATGCTTATTACAACATTGAAAAATTAGGGTCGAGTCCTGTGGGATTGATTTAAATTTTGCCCCATTCATTCAAAAATAACCTTAGGGCAGAAATAAAACCTACCTCCACTTCTTCCACAATATGTAGTCTAAAGAGCACTGTGAAATCATTTTTATTCGCGTAGGACGAATTTTCGCGTATTTCGCGCTAGAACCGATGCGCGAATTTAAGACCGCGCTATTATTATTTTTTAATTTACTTTTTCATTTATAAATTGAAAATGCGCGAATTTAAGCCCGCGCGAAACAGTCCTTTTTCACGTTTGCGCGAAATTTCATGCCAGCGAATTTAAATTATTTCAAAGAATAGAGAACTTTTACCGCATGTAACTTAGTATTTTTAAAGATATATAACTCTGCCCCTTTCTGATTTCAAATTCACTTTGAACAGCAAGAACCCATTTATCAAATGAAAACAAATTAACTTTTGTACAATAAATCAATAATAATTCTTAAAAAAAGTAAAAACCTTCTAGAAAAAATGGCTATAAGAAAAAAATAGTACCAGTGGGGCTTGAACCCATGCCCTCTGAAAACATTATGTCAAAGTAGATTTATTGTAGGAAATGAATACTCTTCAAAAGGAAGTACACTATTACATGGGTCATACCTTAAAGGTCCATTACTAAAACCCGAACGAGTATTATATGAAAACCAGAGTTTGTAGCTGAGACGTCCATTTACTGAAAATATGGCCCACTGCATCAGTTCTGACCAAATAGTCATGAATATGTTCAAGAATAACTAACAAATAAACAAAAAATGTTGCCTATGTCAAACCGAAAGTATGCTTTCCGACTGCTTACGAACCCGTCGAGCATCTGCGGACTTTTTCGGAAGAATCCTCCAAAACGAGGCTTTAATTTATAAATAGATGCAAAATATATCATATGCCCAAACGATAACGTGATTTTTACAAACTTAGCACATGGAATTCAACAATTTTGTAACTCACAAAAACTTCATGAAAATCATTCTTATAATACAGGTAATATACAGCTATACTACAAGTTTTCATAAGGACAATTCAGGCCTTTCCCGAATAAAAGTGTTTTTACAACTTCGTCTGTGAACTTTTTCAGTTAATCTCTTTTCAGTATAATTTTAAGAAAATAAATGAGTAACTGTCTTACACTGCAGAAACAAAGTATGACTGAAATTTACCTAAATACACTTATTTATGTACACATGGCTACATTAATTTAATAAGATTTTAGACATTAAACACATTGTCTTTGCCTAATATATGTCACTGTCAATTTTAAATTTAAATTTTGTACATCTCATATTTTTCGTGCAAGTCGTGCATAATTACCATCATGGAAATACAGTTATTTTGTTGCGCGTCTTAAATGGATATTCGTTTGAAACAATTTTAAAATCACGTGATCCCGAAGAATTTCCGACCGATTACGGAAAAGCGATACACACGAAAGGACAAAATGACCCCCCATGTCAGTCTAAGAAAATACAGAAACAATCATTTGTTTCTCTGTACATGTGTTGATTTCAAGGGAATATTGCACGGCTATCGTAATGTTTAGTACTATATTTCAAAATGTGTAGTCTTTTTTTAAGATTTATGTCTATTCATTTGTCTTTATTTTGCACCTTTAAGACCTTTCTTACATTTGTGTAAAAATAACTTAAAACTTACACTCTTAGAGACGGTTGGCAGCCTTTATGTGCAAGTATAGCATAGCAAATTTGATATTCTTGGCAAGGTTATTTTTCCCCTTATTTACAGATGCATCATTTATACATGTTTTTGTCTGTAACGGAAAAAGCAGCTTATATCTTTGGCCCTGAAGCTAAAGACCGATGACAAATTGCAATAGAGGTTTATATGAAAGACATGTAAATACTCTAATGATAGTGTTAATAGTGTGTAATCTCTATCTTAAATATCAGCTATTGTTTATTTACTGTCTATTCAATGCTTAAATCACTTTCTGTAATCCCCTTGGATGAACGAAATGTGTTAGCAATGCAGCAAAACATTGTTTTTGCGATAGGTGGGCACAAAAGAAGCACCCTGCTGCTCAAAAATATATGTAAGTAGTATTTGTTTAAAGGGGACTAAGGGGACAGAAGAGGTGATATACATATTGCCTCAACATTGGCTCATGGTGGTCATTTAGATAAGAAAACAGTTTTATTTTCTACTTTCAGTACAGTCGGTTTAAGACACTCTGGCACGCTATACATGAAATGAAATTAGAGGCTTGGATTTTAGATGTGAGTAAAAATAATACATTTGTTACTTTGGTAAATATAAGCTGATAAAATGTAATGATATTAAAATATAATGATTTCTTTGCAATTTGAAAAACTTTACAGCTGCCTGACTATATATATGATTCTAAAGTATCCAATGTAGTAAAATAAGTATTAGTGGGAATTTCACCACAATGGAGGGTAGTTATCTTTGAATTGAAATACAAATAAATGTATTGGTTTTGCCCATATACAAAATGGGTACTTATGTCTGTAATAACACTTGAAGAGGAAAATGACACCTTAAGGGTCACTGAATGTTACTAGTGGGGTCTACAGAGTCATTGTTTTAAAGGTACGTCTACAAGGAAATCAATAGCAGAATAGCAGAGTCTTACCTAAAGGAAAATGTTTTAGAAAATTACTATCACATCGGTTTTATGTACGATTTAGTTATGTACTATAAAATGTTTTACAGGTTATGAATAAAGCAACCTTTCATATGCTTACTGTTGTCATATAAATTGTCTTTTTCATGTAAAGGCTTAGATATCCAGTTTAAGTCGTATTTAGACAATTCTAGTCATATGTCAGTTATTAGCTGCATTAACATTTAATGTAAACAATTAAAATCTTATTGATGAAACTTTGAAATTGGAAGCTGACGAACAATGAACCACTAAAATTTTTGGACATACCAACTTCGACATAATATTCTATCAATTTCGTTTTCTTATTTTCTCGGCTCGGCATTCCCTCATACTTCCGCTTTCTGGCAATATCATCTGAAATGAAAATGATAAATAAGCAATCATTGTTTGTATTTCATAAGTATTTTCATTTTCTTTGAAGAATATATTTAGTTCTTATAGTATCATTTAATTTTATATTATTGTTGAATTGTTTAGTTTCTAAACTTTGTCGTCTTTATCGAAAGAGGTTTATTGTGAACTTTAATTATATAAACAGGATTGTTAATTTAGTTTAGATCCACTTAGGAACATACAATTATTAAGCATTGTTGATATAAAATGATTTAACATCCCTGTTCCGGTAGGATTTACACATACTTCTTTTCTTTCTGTTTTATACTAAACCATTGAACATAAACACATCTCTTAATGTTTGATACTATCTGCCTTTCCTCACTTCAATATAATATATTTAAAATATAAAAATGTCGAATAGGTTTGTAACTTATAGTCAAAAATTAAATTGTTTGCTTAATTGGGATGGTCACAGGATGGTATCTTTTAAGAATGTATTCATATGCAAAATGTGAACTGCAAAATAACACTTCTTATATTGTTTTAAACTAGCAATATTAGTTTATATGATATATAATTCAGAAAACCATAAATCCGTTTAAAGTGTTTTGGTTCAAGTTAGTTGGCATTGGTCTACCTCGTTGCTTGACAGCTATGAACAAGACAGCAAAGTTGGTAACAACAACTCGTTTGTAATCTCTGAGAGGCAAATGGTTATAAGTTAAATTGCCTTACAATGTACCTATCCCCAGTCGTACAGAAATAAGGAAT